>NC_138907.1:25878186-26478186 GCF_965231255.1 Vanellus vanellus
CAGGTGGCTTGTAAAGCACTTTTGGGTTTCTCCTGGTGCTGTATGGATGTACGGTGGCACAGAAGCAAATTTCTGAATATTACACAACTTCGTAATACCCCAGAAGACAAAGTCAGCGTGTGCGTGCAAACACGCCAAGTGTGCATCTTCTGAAAAAGCGGGAAAAAAGTGGCGATGCCAGGGAGAAAAACCATCCCCACCTCGGTGTACCTGGCCGTGGGAACACGTAGGGGCAAGGGCGCAGGGCAGCACGGGAGCAGGACCCTGCCCAGCACGGACGCCAGCCCCACAGCTGGCTGCGGCGGCTCGTCGGAGCAGCGGCACCTGAAACGCTCCCTCAGATTCTCCCATTCCAGGTGGATCCACTCTGAGAGCAAACCCTCCACTTGGCCCGCTGCGCCAGGCACGGCTTTTTTTATGTGTTTAATGATTCTGGACTGGCCATTTAGCCTAGGAAGTGCCTGCGTTGCTTCCCCCCCACCACTTTTTATAAATGTTGTCACCATCCGCTCAGCGCATGGCATTGAATGAGAGGAACCTCCAAGGGCACGGCTGTGAGGGGCACGAGTGTACGGAGACGTGCAAGTGCACGCAACGTTAAATGGAAAAAAATAAAGGGAAAAACTGCCAAGAAACTTGACCGAAGAGAACTGATTGGCAGAAACTGGGCCAAGTTCACAAACCTGCGGGATAATCTTCCGCTAAGACCAAAAAAACCCATAACCCAAAAGTGATTAAAAGAAGGATTTCTGTAATTTGGTCGGGAGGGGGAGAATGTAACAAACTAATTTAAGCTAATGTTATGTTTATAAAGTTACTTAGATAATGACACCATGTATGCCATTATAATCATTAAAACCCAATCTATGTTTTTTTTTAAAAAAACTTAGATGATTAACACAAAATCAAGTTGATGTGAAGGAACAATTACTTTTAGAAAAAAAATCAGGAGGTCCTAATATTCTGTAGAATGAGGGAGGATGCAGCTGTATGTCGACAGCTTTCATATCCTCATTTGAATAATGTGGCCTGAATCTGTCACTTTATTCATCCTCCTTATGCTCAGTGTACTCTGCATCAACAACAAATTAAGTTGTAAATAAGAGACAATCATCACTTTTGTTTTTAAGCAGCTTCTGCATGGAGAATTTCAATGTACTGTTTCTTTTTGACAGAAAGAAAGGGATTCTACACTCTGCTTATGTAAGCACAAATATGAGGAAACCAACCGAAATGAAACAATAAGGGAGCACTTCAGAACTGCTCCAAAATGTTCTTGGAAGTACATTTCTACCACCAGTGAAATCTCCTTTTTTAAATCGGCTACGCATACTGAAAACTGTTTCATTTACTGCAATAACTATTCTTACTTTGCTCTAAAATGTCAGTGATTTTTTTTATTTTTAATTTAAAGTCACCCCCTTTCCCCATCTAGGCACAAGCAGGGTACACCTCAACAGGAAGACCAAGTGAATAACGTCAGCTGTAACCTTTGTGCACGCAGAAACACTATTAATCTCTAATAGGACACCACGATACCAATGAGCAAATACAGCATGCAGTAAGGAGAAGGGGAGGGGAAAGAGATTTTCTTACCTTTACGTCTGAGAAGTAGGTTTTCAGCATATTGGAACTTGGGTACCGGGTGTAAAAGAACATGAGCTTGGCCTTTTTCAAGTGATTCGGTGACAAGCCTTCCTGCATGTAGGATTGAATTAGTAAAGGAAAACGCTGTTCTTGAGCAAGCTGTTTCTGAAGGTACGGAGCTAGCAAAGTGCCCCCTTCAATACTCTACAGTTCCCCAGACTACGGGAGAAAATATTAACGTCTAAATTGCTGCGCTGTAATTTTCCGTAAAATAGCTAAACGAGGGATGCGAGGCCACGTCACTTAAACCCTCTATTTCCTATCAGTTTTGGTGCTGGGTCTCGGGAATCTTGCAAGTTTACGGCTCGCGTACCATATGTATGGTCACTTGTTGCTAAGGAAACAAATGCACGAAGCATGTGCTGCAGAAAACTTATCGGGAGCTTTTTCTCCCTCTCCTTTGCGATTCCAGCTAAAGTTTCTTTTGCTCTCAGTGTTGTGCCACTTGCACGAAATAAAGCTAATGCGCGTGAGACAACCGGAGGCGCTTCATCATTTTGAGCAATGTTTGATACGGGCAGTACGTTTCACCTGTTTCATTCGCGTCGATAAATTTTAACATCTTGAGTAACTCTCTCTAATCCTGCCGTGGCTTTGCTCCAGTGGCTGCCTGGCAAATCAAAGCGGGGTCTGTATGAGGCAGAGCCCCTCTGCCGCTCAACGTCCCCGCCACAAACTTGTCACCTCCTGATTTACACAGTTAACTCCTCGGAGAACGAAGCCGTATTTGGGGCTAACCAATCGATAAATGTGGGCTAGCAGATCAATAAATGGCCACTTACCCTATAAGGCAGCCTATTTATCCTGGAAACATCATTACCTTTTAGATCTGTAAACAGAAGCAACGAAAAGAGTTCCCAAGGGAATGTGAAGCTAACCATAACAATCTCGGCTTGCTGATTTTTCTCCCAGCTTCTTGGCTCTCTTTTGTGTACGGCGTGCTAGGACGGCTCTGGTCACATCTGTGCCGCAGGCTGGCCCTGCCATTTCCTCAGCAAATTAATGGCTTTATAATTTATCAGAAATGAAGATGCACGTGGAGAAAATCAATGTGGCCCCCACAAGGTCAATTAAGGGTTCTTCCCAGAAGCTTCTCTAAGGACTGTTTCTCCTAAACACAATTGTTGAAAATTTCACTCGGTTCACACCTTACGGTGGGGGGAGGGTCAACCAAGCTGACAGATGCGCTGCAGCCAAGGTGCCCCTTCCACCTTACGGCCGGGCGCACGTCGGCACAGAACATCTCATTCCAGGCCTCGAGATGGGAACCCCAGACTAATTTTGACCAGCAGGCTACTGATGATTAGCTAGGCTTTTTTTTTCAGCAGAATTCCTTTTTCTTTAATTTGTGAGATCTACTGAAACCCTCCCCCTTTATTTCAGTTACAAGGTTCCTTTTTAGATTGGAAAAATGTAGCATTTTAAAAAAAAAGTCATTGATAATATTAGTTTAAAAACCTCTTATTATCTGGAAGTACATGGAAAACGGCTCAGCTGAACTTGCATTTTGTGTTAGATGCTTAATGATTACAAAGAAGATAATTTATGACTGACATACTTCTTGTGCCAAGAGAAGAGTTGAAAGAACCTCCAGTTACCTCCATTAGACTGATAGAGAAGTCTAAAAGAGCATTACACTCTGCAGTGCCATCTGTCAAAATACGTAAGTGAAATAATAGTAGCAAGCTGTCACCTATTGCTTAGTGATAAGAGTTTTAGACAAATCAAAACTTCTGCGCCAGAAATCCATTTTGTTATGCGATCCTTTCAGGAAAGTGAGGGTCCAAAGGGGTACTCCAATAAGTAAAAGACAAAAAAAAACCCCTAAGTCTCCTTAATTTGCAATTCCTCTGACGCTGACAACATGTTAATATCGGGTTTGGCGGACATTCTCTTTCAATGCAAGCTCAAAGACCGACTTAAACTTTCAGAAAAAGCTCTCATATTTGCTGGATTTAAGCATATTAGACAGTTGTCTGAGCATTTGGATTCCTTCTGCATTTAGGATTTTTAAATATTTTGCGCTCTAATGCCAGAGGATATTGATATTGAATGAAACATGTATTAAAAGATGTTCTGAGACTCAAATTCCCAGAAATCCATTTTTTATTAAAATTATACTTGTTCTTAAGCACTTGGCAGCCTTAAAGCGATATTGAATGTGCAACAAATCTGTATATCTTGATCCTAAGGTTAACGCTTTACTGTGATAAAAGATATGATCTGTAATAATCTAGCAAAAAATAGTCAATGACAGACTTAAGAGCTAAGAATTAGATAACCCATTGCTATTTCAGAAAAAAACTGAACTGACCAATTGCTTAATTTCCTTTTTAAGTGCCTGGGCTGAAAAGCAACTGTTCTTCCAAGAAAGCACTAGCTGTTTCCAGGATACTTACACACGCACAATGACTCATGATGAAATAGATTCAGTAAACATACAGCTGTACCGAACACGAGCTAAGCCCCATTCAAGGCCAGGAAAGAAAACGAGCACAAATAAATATTAAGGAGGTAAAGGGAGGAGGGGTGCCGAATGGAACGCAAACAAGCTCTGTCCCAGCAGCTCGTGTGGCTTGCCTCAATTCTCTTAGCTATAGCTTTGTGAAGACAGATGACATTCAATTCTATGGGTAATGCAAAATAGACAATAACTGCTGAAACTTGAGCCAGCTGCCAGGTGTAAAAAAAAAAAAAAAAAAAGGAAGGAAAAAAAAAAGGAGAGAAAGAAAAGATGATAAATCCATAAATTAATGAAAGACATCTGCTCAGGAACATAAAAGATCAGAGGAACAGTGTACTGCAGCTGAACCTAAAGCGGTGTTCAAACAACCTGAGAGTCTCGGCGTTGTGCGTTTACACAGCACAACGGAGCCTCACCTAACGCAGCAGCAGCAGCAAAAAGGCAAAACGCTAAGAAATAGCAAGTGAAAGACTGGGAATGAAACACATACACACTCTTGTGCGTTTTAACTGGGAAAGAACAGGGGTGGCATTGCGCAGCATTTGACTCATTTGCACTTCAATCCTCCCAGGTAATGCTCCTCTTTTGCAAAAACATTTTTCAGTGGAGATGATCTTCCACTCCCATTACTCTCAGCCTGAGCTCCCACAAACGCCCCAACAGGCTTTGCTAGCCCACACATGTATTAAGCTGAAGGAAAAGAGGTAAGAATAGGCCGTATCAGGTAAAAAATCTGCACTGGCAAAGCCAAGCTGCTCCTGAAGTTACACCTCAGGTGCTTTAAATCAGCAAAGCTCCAAATAGCTGTATCTCAGAGCATCTTCAAGACCCTCCAAAGAACGGGCTGGCTGGAAAGTGTTTGTTCATCGCCCAGGTTCTATCAACAGCACGGAGTTATCCAGCTTGCTGTAAAATCGCTCACTCTTTTTTTAAGTTTAATTAGTTTAATTCTAGTCAGATGTAATAACTCCTCATTTCAAAATGTTGTAATTCACTAATTATAGCTTTCACATATTGGGACTGTGAAACTCATTCCAGTTGGATTGGAATTCTGTTTAAAAGAAATAAAATTGTAGAAAGTTTCACTAATGTTTTAAAGCCTTCCTGCCAGGGAGAGCACGCTAAACTTCTTCACCTTTACAGATGTCTTCGCAGCACACAAACTACTGCTGTGCTTCAATTTTGATCTATGCAAATGCTTTGGGACTGAACAAGGCTATTTTTCTTGAGATGCAAAGAGGATGCATGACAAAGAAAGAGCATGCGGGAAAACAATTCGCTGTCTGTTTCTTTTGGAATTTGAATAAAACTTAATATTTGATTAAACAGATTAGTTTGCAAAGATACAGGCTGTATTCATGACCAAGATGGGAATTCATGCTGCAGGTGCATCTTATCTTGTTTAGCAACATACGCAAACGTTAACCATTTCCTTCTGCAATTCAGCAAAGAACGAGCAGATACATTTTACAGCCGCTGGTTAAAAAAAAAAAAAAAACAAAACAAAACAAAACCCCAAAAAACAGGCTAGTTCAGTGTTTTAGCTTACTACTAAAACCTGAACTTGGCTGTATCTGCTAGTCTTATGTTCTCATCCTGGCTGTATTGTCCAGGAAAACAGATGTTGCTTTCTGCAGGGAAGAAAGATCTGCTTCTCTCAAGAATTATATTCCCTATATGTGCACATTCAACCATGCAAAATAAAAGCGCCACAACAGAATCGACCACAAACAAACCAACATCCGTACTGCGCCTTGCCCTGGAAACTGTAAGCTACCTGGACAAACGAGTGGCTGCTAGAAAAAAAACAACCATCCATCTCCACAGCGGAGCCATATACCAGGGTACACGTTCTGTAGAAGCACTATTTAATAAATCCGTTTGTCCCAACAGGTCTGTATCTAAATGCAGATCAAACTGCAGCCTGCAATAGCGTCTGAGTGGGCAAGCCGGAGAGCTTTCACAATGGCAGAGGAAGACACGGAGCAAGGGAGGAGGAAGGGAATCACTCCTGCACCTGGCGTTTCCCCTGGCTAAGCCTCGGAGCGGCGGGAGACTCTCGCCGCCCCTGTTTTGGCAGAAGCAACAAGCTCCGTTAGCGACTGACCGCCGGTGAGAACGAGCAGGAGAAAGGGGGAGAAACGGCAGGGGTGAGGGAGAGATGCTCCACGGGCGGAGAGGATCACGTGCAGCCTGACAACTACTCCTAGTTCACACCCTTGGCATTTTTCAGCTCTGATCACTCCTCTCCCAGGACAGGAGAACTACTTTCATACAAGAACAATTAGTATGCCACTGTACTGTTTGGTAGAAATTACTTAATTGCTCTGGCCTGAGTCTTGCCCTCAGCTGCCGCTCCTGTTGACCTCGGGACTGCTTTCTGAGCATCGCAGCTTGCATTTCAATATGCAAGAAAGATTTTCATTTTGGATCTCCATAAGTAACGGGCAATAACTGCGAGTGATGCTGGTGTTAGACCGACTCCTCTGTTTTCCCATACAACATACATGGCGAGCTGAAGATTTCCCTGCTACCGAGGCAGCTGAGAGATCCTCTTTTGGCAAAGAGGTCCCTCAAACGTCATGTCCACTACCAGCTGGCTCTTTTAAAACACCAACAGCTAAGGAAGGTGCTTTCAAAGTGGGAACCCTTCCCCCTATCGAAATGGGACTATTCATAGAGGTCAGACAGCAGCAATTCTTGACTCAGACTTGACCTAAGTTACATCAAAGGCTGGTGGCGATAGGCTCTTGGACCTGCAGCACCTGGTGCCCACTGCCATGGGAGGAATGGGAAGTCCAGGCAACCAGCGGGTCTCAAGCCCTGCCAGCACCCTCCTGAGGATTTAACACGTCTACACGAAATGTGATTAAATTTATCTAAACCCACCAGAGTTATTAATCGCCTAGAAGATACCCGGTGATGGTGCACAGCCTCATGCATCCGCCTTCATGTGATACTCCTGGAAAGAGGACAAGTTCCTCAGCATCACTGCTATTACTCAGGGAGGGGCAGAGTTATTCAATCGGAATTACTTTCATCAGCTCAGGAACGAAATTAGCTGCATCTAAGGCTCTGTGCTTGTGCTGTTGCCTTCTGCTGGGCTCTTGGAGCCTGGATAAAATGTTGATCTGCCCTTCATTCAAAGTCCTCAATTTTAGCATTGGGCAGACACAGTATTTTATTCACTTTTAATACAACTGTACTAGGAAGAAAAATCTTTTGACCAAAAAGCACATTAGGGGAAAAGATGCAAAGAGTGGGAGGTGTTATTGCTAAAAACAAAAAAAAATATCTAGTACTAGTTTCCAGGAAAAAAAGAAAGAGCATGACTATGTCTGGATATGCCTAAATAGAGGCAGAGATGTATTTTTTCCCCTAACTAAAGCCTGCTATTGAGCTAAAAAAGAGATTTTATTATCATCTTTTTTTTAAGCAGGGGAAGTGTCCTGTAAATTTAATACAGCTGAAGTTTTATATTTAATTGTTCGCTCTAGCTTTCCAAAATAATTTGCTTTGTGTATGTTAGGACAAAAGATTTCTGTGTATGGCTGAACAGAGGTTAATCATGCATAGCAGGCAGCTGCACAAGGGCTGAGGAACAGACCTCTGGGTGGGAGAAAGAACTTGATGCAGCCTGAATATATCAGTACCTGTGTCTTTTGTGCTTCGTCTCCCTTACGGGCTCGAGAGCTGAAGGCTCACCATGACCAGACCGTGGCTCTCTGTGAGCCCCGGCCATGACACCATTAACGCAGGTCATGCATTGGCCTGGCAGGGGAGGGAAAGGAGGCAGCCGTGGCTTGAAAGGGTTTTGGCCGAGGGCGACGTCCCCTCCATCACCTCCCTGCCTGGGGAAGGACCTGCCGGCCCTGGGAAACCCACCGGCACCTGGGTCGTGGGCTTGGCTCAGTTTCTGACCCCACGGGATGGTCTAAAAGGCTTGGGGAGAGGGGTGGCTAATTTATGTGAACGCTGTTGCTGAAGGAGCGCCATCAGCCAACGCCTGGCGTTGTATTTGGCCTCCCCAAGCCCCCCACCTGCTCCCCCACAACTGCCCCGCTCCTGCAGCCCCCAGGGGAAGCCCCGGGATGTGGGCATGGCCCCTCGTCCTCTCCCTCCAGCCACCGCTGTGTTATCACTCGTCTTTCAAAAAAGGATATTGCGCTTCCCGAGTAGGGTGAGATTTCAGACATGTCTTGCAGGTCGCCGCACTCGGACTTTATGAGGGACAAGGAGAGGCCCTCGGCGGCACTGGGGGGGTGGGCTGGCGAGCAGGGGTGGTGGTTCATATGGTGCGACGACATCTTGGTCCTCAGGCTGGTGGTCTCCCGGGTCAGGTCGAGGGATTCGGGGGAGGCGCGCTCTTTCCCCGGGAAGGAGGCCGACGGGGCACCCAGGGGGCTCTGGAAGGGGTAGGCCATGAGGGGCAGTGGGAAGGGGTGACGGAAAGAGGAGGTGGAGAAGCCAGCAGTGGCCGAGAGCGGGGACTGGTGCAGGGAGGCGTGATGGCCGCCAGCTGGCGGGGCCGAGGCGGATTGGTCGGAGGAGTTTTTGCGGACGACAAGGGGCAGCGCTTCGGTTTGGTCGGTGGCACCGGGCATGGGGACGCTGCCGAAGGTGTCAAGGGGGTTGGGAATGATGACGTCCCCGAAGCACTGCAGGCGCTGGTTGGCCGTGTGGAAGTTGTGGTTCTCCCCGTTGACGGCGAACCTCGCCTGCGGGATCTGGAGAGGCGGGAAGACCTGAGGAAGCTGGCGGGAGGGCTTGGACGAGAAAACCTTGACCACCGTGTCCACAACTTGCGACATGGCGGTGTTGAGCTCCTGCTTCAGCGTCTCGGCCAAATGTTTGCCTTCGGGGTGGAAGGCGTTCGGCCCTTGCTCCTTCTCCTTGGGACCTTCTCGTTTTGGCTTGTTCTCCACAATCTCCTGCTCCCGGATGAGGGCCCGTGCCCGGTCGATGAACTGCCCCGGGTCCAGCTCGCACATCTCGTTGTCCGACCTGCCGACGGAGTCGCCGCCCCTGGCGTCCATGGTTTCGGAGCGCATGCTGTCTTCAGACAGGTTGCCATCTTCATCATTTTCGGAGTCAGTACTGTCATAGATCTGGTAGAACTTCTCCTGCAGCTGGCGCAGCTGCTTCTGCATGTCCTCCAGCTGCTGCTTCAGCTGTCTGCGCTCCTCTCGCTTCTGCTCTTTCCTCGCCGAAACCAGCTGCTGGAAACTCTGCTGCTGCTGTTGCGGCAGCTTTTGCTTGCGTTTGTTTTCTCTATAACTTTCTCGGGGACTCACAGACTGCGGAGCTATTTCTCTTTCGTTTTCATTGCCCCTTAATGCCACGCTGGGGGAATGGCTCATACCCCGAATTATATTCTCAACCCGGGCGCGTTTAGCTCTCAGGTGCTCGTCGCATAACCGATCCACATCAAACTGGCTCATAGTCGGCCTGCCAAAAGGGGAAAGACACTCTTGGGGGCTGTCTCTTGAAGAGTTGCTGCATACATCCTCCTGATGTACTTCTGAGCCTGTACTAGAGAGACCGCTGGCTTGGAAACTGGGCTCCGTGCCACCATTTTTGTTCATGTTATTTTTCAACAGCTGGGAAATTATGGTTGCTCCTGGAAAAGGCATCATGGCATCTTCATATGAGTTCGCCCTCTTCAGCAGCTTGCGGAGTACATTTGACTTTTCCCCATCTGCATGCTGCACCACTGAATACTCGACATCCTGCTCTGAACCTTGGGGATTCATGGCACTAAAAAACGTTGCTCTTGCCTTTGCAAAAAATGCAGATGCTGTCCCTACCGTCCTTTTCACTCCAATGTCAACTCTTCTTCTCTTGGTTTGCCTGCTTAAGAGGGCTGTGCTGTCATGGTCAGGCATCACTGGACTGTTATTGTGCCATCTTCAAAAGCTTGTCAGCTGGGCTCAGCTCAAGAATCCTGGGACCCTGGCCAACAGAACAAAAGGACTGATGAATCATTTTCTTTAAATTTCTCCAAATTTCCTGACCTCAATCCTGAATAAAATGCAAAATGCATAGGCTCTGGGATTTATGGCACATTACAATTATTGCAATTTATTATGCACTCTGCTTGAAATGAAACATTTTTAAATATTTCTGCTCCACTGGTTTAAGATGGATTAAGATTTAAAAAAGCAAAAACTGCTTAAGCACCAGTAATATGATTCTCTTGCACAAATGCCTAAAATGATACTGTTTATCTTCAGAAGAAAGAGTAGATTAGAAGAACACAGCCTCTGACAACCAATTGATTAAATTTAGGGCATTGAGATACATGTTACAAAAGAAGATGAAAGTACTCCTTATTTAAGATTTATTGTTAAAACAAGAAATTGTATAAAATTTGGATTAAAAAAATTCAATTGCGATGTAAAAACCATAATTGTAGTTTTGCTTTTTAAAGAGAGATAAAACTGGTAAATAAACATTCGAAGGTCAAAACAACAACTTTCACTTAATTGTAGGTAGGATAGTATATGTGTATATGAAAGGCAAAGAAATCATAGATGCATTTAGGCTTACACTGGGAAAAAAAAAAAAACAACCCTCTCTTAAATCATTAGGGAAACATTTATTCAGCAAAGCAAAAATGCATTAAAATATTTTATGGTCGGGATTATAATATTTACAGAGATGTGATCAAATAAAGGCCAAAATGTACTTCGTTAAGACAGCCTCGGATGTACCCGTGACTAGCCACGACACTGTTTTGAATTCCCCGTACATTCCTTCCCTTTTCTTAACTTATATTCTCCAAGCAAGCCCCGCTACCAAAGGCTGAAGATTCTGTATTTCGTACACTAAAATACATGACGTTAAATTTTTCGCATAGCAGAAACGAGGCATGTTCAGTGTCACATCTCTCTGCTTTAGAAAAATCTCCAAGAACAGTATCTCGAATGCCCAGCGAAGCCCTTCTTACATGTAATATTTTGAATACACAGAATCTTATTTCCTGTGACATGCAGAAAAGATGAGAAAAAATATGGAAAGATGAAAGAAATAACATCAATCAGCTGCGTGAGAAAGGAAGATACCTTCTCTTTATATGAACTCTCATTGTTTCCCAGGAACACAGCATAAAAAGATAACACACTTCCTTGCATTTTGTAAAAGGCTCTTGACATAATTTGTGACTTATTAACTAGTGATGCTAAACTCACATTGCACATAAAGCACTAGACGCTCTTTCCTGTTTCTTAAAATTTAACACTGAGAAAATTAAAATATTTTTCATGCGAGGCTTATCTAATATTAAACTTTACATTTGCTTAACAGAGCACAATCTTCACAATAACAGGGTATATTGCCAAAGGCAGCATGCAGACTTTTTGGAATTGCTCCCATCTCTTTCGGTTCACCTGTAAAAACATCTACGTGCTCCCTAGGACTGCATCTGTGGCTAGTTTTAAAGAATGACTATCCATGCAAATAGGCATAATTTCAGCATGAAATAATCTGTAAAATCAAGACAGTAGTCAATGCTTAGTTTGCAACCAGGATGAAAAAAAAAAAAAGCTTGTAATACTTAGAGACATTATGTTTATTCTGCAGCCTTTGCCCACGTATTCTGGGTGTACTAAAAGAATTTTCAGAGCTTTGGTGTCAGAGACAGTTATGCAAGGGACGTGATGTTTGTTTACATTACTGGCTCCTTGCACACAGGAAAGCAAAGAGTGATAAAAAGAAAAAAAAAAAAAAAAAAAGTAATGAATTCAGATGGGAAATCCAGAGCCTTAGAGTGTTATCAGGACGCTGCCTTCAGAGATCATTCCTTATCAAGAAGCACATTAAGCAAGTGAAGTTTGGAGACCTCACGATAATAATAAAATAACAAGGCGTTCTGTTCCAGGGGCCAAATTCTACCACCTGCACACTGGGTAGCATCCACCCTGCACACATCCCACTCCCCTGGAGTCCAGGGATACCAAAATCCCGTTACGTGCCAGTGGTCGGATCAGGCCCTGCTGGGCAGTACGTGGGGTAAACGACTGTCTCCTGCTTTCTCTCCATTAATGCAAAAGCAGTTTTTCAGGGGGCAGAAACAGGCTCAAACAACTAGGTCTCCCCCTAAAAAAATCTGAGCAGAGTTGGGATTTCAGAAGGGTTGTTTTTGTAAATAAACGGCCAAAGTCCTCAGGGGGTGAAGAGGGGTGACCACCGCCGGAGATTTTAAGCAGGCGATACTGGCACAGAATAAACCAGGGTCAAGGTTGACCTTTCTGTCTAGTGGTGTTCATTTGAAAGCGATATAAACTAATTGCAAGATAGCCGAAAGAGCCCTTGCTTACTGCACATAAGATATTCTAAAGGCATTCTGCGTAAAGATAATACTTGCCAACAGGAAATAAAGCCCAACCCAAACCACCAACACCGAAAACCTTCACGATTTTCCTTCCTTTTCTGTAGTCAAGCTACGCTTGATTGAGATCCAGCAATAAGTTCCCAGACTCGCATCAAAAAACTCATGTCAGGTTTCAAGTTTTGCACGTTTCCCAGCAAAATTGAGGTGCCTGACCACTGTTTCCCTCTCTCTTGCCCAATCCCAACCAAGGACATGCATGGGGAGGGCTTGCTGTACCCTTGAGTCAGCAGCTCAGGAAACAGGCTGTCCTGCGCCAGGTTGGAAGGTCATTGCCACGCATCCTTCCTCCCCAGTGTCCATTTTCCTTTCCCTGAGCCCCCATACCAGCAGCTGCTCGCCTGCCCATTCCTGCCACCGCAAACATGCGGCAGGAGGTGCTCCGGAGCGATGCCCCCTCCTTCCCTCGCTGGAAGCTGAAAGCATCGGAGTTATCGTACCCACTTAACCTGGGTATTAAGCAACGTCTCCATTTGCCCTGGTGTTATCCCGAGCCTACAGACTGCCAGCTTTAAGGCTTACGTGCCTTTCGGCTTAAATATGAGAAATAGTTCTACTTTAGCCTGACAAAACAGAACGGTTATCGAACAGCCAGCTAATATTTTGGTCTCAGAGGACCAAAACCAATTCACACCTCAAGGGAAGCGGAATGGCACGTACAGCGGGATGCAAAATCCCAGCCACGACAGGCAGACTTCGAGACTGATTAGATTAGAACGGGACGAATAAGGAACTCTTGTGGGGGAAAAAAAAAATAAATTAGGAAGTTTGTGCCCTTTACGTAGTACCAGTACTTTGGCTGCACATTGTCTCAAAACTATATTTCATACATCTAATGTCTCTGTACAGCTATCCAGAAATATGTAGCCAGAAAGATAGCTCAGGTTGTCAAGATCTATGTAGAAATCTTCAGAAGCATCATTTCTTTCTGAGCTACAGAGTTTTAAATTTGTGAAGGTTAAATTTGCTTTACACGTCACTTTTGATAGTCCTTGCATGCCAAGTGTAGTTTATGTTAAATTTACCCTCCACATCTCGAGCCTCAACTCGCACGATGCGGCTTTCTCAGAAACCAAACATTTTCCATGCCCATGTAATTAAAAATCATACCAGGGGCCTCAGCACTTTATAAGTCCATCCATAAACATAGCTTGCAGTATTTTATTTACAAATTTATTTGCAAAACTTTTGTTTAAGGAGATAGGATTAAAATGTAGCTATGAATAACCTCTTAAGAGCACAGCAGCTACAGACATGGGTTTATTTCATATCCATTTGATATGCATTGAGATTTTAACTGGAAACAGATTAATTTCCAGGTATCCAAGAATTACTGTTACCAAACCTTTGGGTAGAAGGGTGTTTAGAGAGGAATATGATGTCAGGTATTTAACCGCACTCGCTGCAAATAAATCAATTTCTGCAATCAATTTCGGTAATCAATTTTGTTAACTCATCTCGATCTACAAAGATGCGGATCATTTTCTCCCAGATTAATTCATACACCTATGAGATGCAAAGGAGATGTAAATTCAAACTCACCCTCCCCAGCCACTCTGAAGGACCTAAACAGTCATTAAATACACAGCAGCAAAGTGCTAAACTTGACGAATATTCAAGGAGGAATTCAAGGAGATATCAGTTTAGAGAGCTGAAATTGTTCCTATCTTTTCACAAGCCGACTACTTCCTTTGGGCCAGCGTCTGCCTGCTTCATGTCAGCCCATTATGCCAATACCACACGAGAAATTTAACACGCTTCTGCTAATAGAAATATTTAGATCTTTCACTCTAAAGCTCTACACGGGGTATGGCTTTGCCAGAACCAGCCAGGAAGCGCAGGGTGAAAATTATTCCAGTCAACAGCATTTCACGCACAAAACCACAGCTAAAATCTGAAGAACAGATGACATCTATTCACCACAGATCTGTTCAGCGTTAAAATCACGTCGGCCACTAATGAGAAAGTACTACCTTTTCGTACAGCTCTGACACAAGTTTTCCTGGGAGAAGGGGTTACCCAACTCCTTTAGCTGAGACACGTATTCAAAGAATTTGAAACAAGGCAGAAATGATGAGCAAATAAATGTGCAGCAACAACTACTTTATTAGGATTTCTCCATAAGAAGTAAAAATTAGAGCCTGACTTACTTCAAAATTAGGCTACCTGCTCTTCAGCCTTAAAGAAAAAAGCCAGCCTGGTTCTACGAACCTGGTGATACCCAGGGCCCAATCCAGCCGGGCATTCAGCAATTCCCGTGAATGCCAAACATCCTCAATACGCATTGACTACAGGGGCAATTGACAGAGCTCACTAACAGGAGGGATTCGGCACCTTGTTAGTTCAGGCCTTTATTTTGGGGAGATGCAAGGCCCTCCATCACGTATCCGTGCTCGGCATTGCTTGAGGAAACAGATTCTTTGAATGAGAAAAAGAAATCAATCTGCTCAAGGTAGAAAATTGAAAACATTTTCCTCCTCTCATGCCAGTTTGGTCCTTGTTATTTCACTGGTCGTGAAGAAAATAACTCACATGGTCTCTGCGCAGAGACAATACTGAAACGTTCACAAGATTCCTACTACGAACTCAGCCCAAGTTTTCCAAGACATTTTTTTCCACGCTACACAGTGTCGTTAAATCACAATTCTTGAATTAGTTAATCTAGCAGTTAGGCTGCACTTTGAGACAGAATAAATCACGATTTAGAGACTGCAAATTGCAGTATTTACAATTCCGCCCTGAATCAAATTAAACTCCAATTTCAAAATGTGTCCATTCTTACAACTATCTTAATTTATCAACCGATCATAAAAAAGACAAGTCATATAAACTGAGAGGCCTTGGAGTTCAGCTGGCAGGAAAGTTAACCGTATATACTGACAGTGCCATTCAGTGAATGTGAGATACTTTATGGAATAATTTAATAGGGAGCTGTTAGCAAAAAGTATATACATTGTACTTTTTATCACAGTTCAACTCATGAAATGTTGATACTCTGTCTACCCTTGAGTATTAATAAACATTTCACAGTATGTGATATTGCTGTTAAAGGTAAACTCTGGACAAAAAGCAGATAAAATAAATGCAAACTGAGCTGCAGCGGTCGTAAACTTTACATGATTGATGGCAACTTGCAGAAAAACTGCGAGAAGAAGACGTAAAGGGTATGTGCCACATGCAAATCTACGGGTAAGGAAACTGCCTCCGTGTAATTCATCCTTCGTGCTGCCAAACCTCTACAGATGATGGAAGTGACAAATAATCTGAGCTTTTACACCTCGTGGTGACACAGCCGTGTTTCTGTACCCTGCATTAGACAGCACTGGACCTTTCCGCCACTGAGCAACGGCCACGGATGCGCGGATGCGCTTCCACGTGTCCCCTGCCCGTCCCCAGACCTGGATGAGGGTTTTGGGGTGACACTCGCCGTGCTGCCAGAAACACCACGGTGTTCCCAGTCAGCGCTTGGGACCTGTGGGAACCTAGCGGGTTTCCAAATCCTCTCCCTGGCAACTTTTGCCCGACATTCAAGGGCACCTCTCGCCTGCAGCCGTTTCCCCCGCCAGCCCTGACTGACTTCTCCTACTTTGTCAAAGATATTTAGTTAATATCCTCCGTATCCATTCTTTCCGCAGACGGGGCACACGTAGGTGACACTGACCCCTCCGAGAGCTCCATCCCACCTCGGACGCGCCTTTCGGGGGCACAGACCGCCCGCAGACACCCAGTTACCGACTTGCTTCCCGGGGCTGACCCCGCCAGCCGTCCCGACCGCACCGGGAGGCGGCGGCGGCCGAGACCCCCCCCGCGCCCCACTCCGCCGTCGCCCGCCCATACGCGCAGCGGCGCGCACCTGCCCGCGCCCCCGGCGCCTCTGCCCGGCCAGCCGCCGCCCCGCCGCTCGGCGACCGCGGGGGATACGCGCAACTCCCCCCTCCCCCTCCCCCCCCCCCCCGCCTTCTCCTCCGCAGAGACGCGCGGACCTCAGGGCGGCCCCGCTCCGCCCCCGCGGAGCAGTGCCCCGGCTGCCCGTCGTGCCGCCCGCTGCCGTCGGACCCCGTATTTTCGGTGTGTGTTGTCGTCCGTGTCGTCCCCCCCCCCCGCCCCTCCATCCCCCCTCCCCATCCCGGGCCGCTCACCCCAAACACAGCCCTGCGCGCCCCCTGCGCGCAGCCCCCCCGCCCACCGGCACCGTCCCCTCCTGCGCTTTAACTCCGTTTAAACACATGGCAAAGTACCGCGGATCACTCAGCCGATAAACAGAAAATGAAAAAAGCGAAGAAAGATCTCTATCAAAGGCTAAGAAAAAAAATAAATCCGCCCCCCCCCAAGAAAAAACAAACAACAACCAAACAAACAGAAAGTACCAATAATCCTAATCTTTTCCCAGATCAAGGCTCTTATCCCGCGACTTGCATTTGATCTCTTCTCATGTGCTCGCTACCTACCAACTCAAATCCCATTTTCTATACATTTCCACAATTCGCGGCTCGTCCCACCCTCGGGAAAAAAAAACAAAAAAAAAGTAATTGCGAGGATAAGAAGAACAAGAATAAAAAGTCCCTGCCCTTCCCGGTTTGGGTTAAAAAGGAGAACTAGCGACATGCAAATGACAAGCAAATTGGAAGAGACAAAAAGAAAGGCAGCTATAATAAACAAGACAAAGAGGAGGCTCAGAGGACCGGAGCAGGAGTTTAAAGCAGGGGATGGGGAACTTCGGCGGGGACAGGGGGGGGGAGAGGAGGAAGCTGGGAACAACAAAAAAGAAGCGAAATAGCGAGTGCGTTTTCCGTCCCCGCAAAAGTGCCCTCCAACCCAGGGAATAAAATAAAGACCGGGTCCACAAAAGGTGGCAGCGAGAGAGCGAAGGGGAAGGGGGGGGTGGGGGTGGGGGGGAGGATCACCTAACAACGAGCAGGTCACTTACTCTTCAGCCCTGGGCAGGCTACGGGGAGCGCTCCATCGGGCTCGGCGCTTACCGATCCTTACCGCTTTAGCTAGCGGGGAATTACAACTACTCAGCTAATAAACTCATTGCAATTTTGCCCCCCCTGGAAAAAGAAGCACAGGTTTGATAACGGTGGATGAGCGTTTTGCCGGGGATTTCATTTCCCCGCCCCGGACCATTTAAAGCAGCCCAAGCAAGTGCGAATTAATATATATATATATATAAAAATATAAATAACAACAATAATAATAACAAAAACCACAAATAAAAGACACGAAAAGGCCGAAAACAAAACCCCCAAAAGCCGTGAGGGACGGAGGGGGCGCGGAGCGGGAGCGGGTACTTACTCCGTGCAAAGGCGACGAAACTGAGCCTCGGCTGTGTTTTGGGGTTTTTTTTTTTTTTTTGCCGGTGGACAGCGAGGCGGCGGGCGGACACGCACACGCACACGCACATGCACACACACACACACACACACACCGCACGCGCCCCGCACACTCGCGCGCACGCGGGCGGGCGGGCACGGGCGCAGGCGGACACACGCGCGCGCGCAAGCCGGCTGAGCCCCGCCGCCGCCGCCGCCGCCGCCGCTGATGAATATGATAATCTGGGGCGAGGGCGGGCAGCGGGCGCGGGGCCGCGGGCGCGGAGCTGAGGGGCGGAGGAGCGGCGCGGAGCGCGGAGCGGAGCGCAGCGCAGCGCGGAGCGGGGCAGGGCTGGGCTGGGCTGGGCTGGGCTGGACTGGCCGAGCCGAGCGAGCGCTCCGCACCGCCACAAGATTTACTTTAAGACACAGCTGAAGGAAACAGGAAGACTAGACGTCACGCTCGGGAGTGACGTGGGCCCGGCCCGGCGCCCAATCGGGAGGCTCCTTGGGACGGACGGGGGGGAACGGGGAGAACTTGGCAGGAGCGGGGAGAGAGGAGAGGGGAGAGTTGGAAGTGGGGGGTGGGGGGGGAGGGAGGAGGAGGAGCCGCCCCGCCCCCGCGGGAAGGTGGCGGCGGCCGCGCACCTGCGTGGGGGACGGACGGACGGACACGGGGCGGGAGCGCCGACGGGGCGGCCCCCCCCCCCCCCAATCCTCCGCCGCGCACGGGTGACAAAAGCCGCCGTGTGTGTGTGTGTGTGTGTGTGTGTGTGTGTGTGTGTGTGTGTGTGTGTGTGTGTGTGTGTGTGTGTGTGTGTGTGTGTGTATATGTGTATATGTGTAGAAACTTTAGGAAAGTCATCCCCGCGGGGGATGCGCTGCGGTGCCCCACGCAGGACAGTTTTCCACGTGGGAAAGTTTTCCACGCGGGAAGGATTCCGCAGAGGAGTGCCGGGTTGGGGCGGGGGGGCTGCTTCCCCCCGGGGTGCGCCTCTTTCACCCGTTAAGCATCGGGGCGGTGAAGCGAAACGCCGCTCGCGGGCGCTGACCCCCACGCAGGTCGCAAACTTTTTAAGAGAAGCGGGTGCGCGGCCGCCCACCCTCCCCCCCCCCCCCCCGTCGCCCCACGCCCGCGCAGCGCGGGGCCGTAAGCGTGGGCCGCGCGGGTCGCTTTCCACGGGCGAGGCAGAAAATAAAGACGAAAACGAGCATCAGGTCGCGCCGCGTGGAACCCGCGGAACAGCGCGCCCCGAGTTTCGCTCAACTTAAACTCGTCCCCAGCGCAGCACAGCCCGCTCCCGCCGGGAAAGATTTGGGCTTTTTTTTTTTTTTTTTGGGGGGGGGGGGAGACCCAAAAGAGGATCTTCCCAGCAGGTCCGGGCTGCA
Organism: Vanellus vanellus; assembly: GCF_965231255.1. NCBI lineage: Eukaryota > Metazoa > Chordata > Aves > Charadriiformes > Charadriidae > Vanellus > Vanellus vanellus. Next base: position 25,897,388 of record NC_138907.1, read on the forward strand.
ATCCGGACCCAAACCTGCCGGGCGCGCTTTGTCCCGCCGTGAACGCGGGTGTCCGTGGCGTGGGGCCGGGAGAGCCCTCACCCCCGCCCCGCCTGCCGCGGAGGGTCGCCCGGCGGAGCGGCGAGGCTTCCCGTAGGAAAACAGCCTTAGGCTGGCGGGCGGCGGGGGAATAAATTGAGGAGCGGGAATAACGTCCTGCGGAGGGACAGAAGGGCGGCGGAGCGCTGCCGGGCGCTCGGCGGCAGGTAAGGACGGCGCTGCCTCGCCGAGCCCGTCCGCGCCCGCCCCTCGGGGCTGTCCGTGCCGGGCCGGCGGGAGAGGGAGCCCCGAGCGGTAGGGAGAGCCCCGACGGAGCGAGGGCAGGCGTGGCTGGCCCCCGCCGAAACTTGCGCCGCCGCTCCGAGCCAGCGGCGAGGGGCCGGGCCGCGCCTCGCCCCCTGCCCGCCCCGCTGCTGTCGGCGCGGGGACCCGCTCCGCTCCCCCCCCCCCCCCCGCTTTCTCCTTTGAGGATCTGTCTCACTAGAGCGGAGCCGCGGCGCCCAGCTTCACGCGTGGGTGCGGGCTCATTCCCCCCCCCAGCCTCCCGCGGGGCTGGCCGGGCGCGGAAGCCCTTCGGCGGGGCGCGCTGCGAGGGCTACGCTCGGCGGCCAAAGTTTGGGAGCCGGCACGGACAGCAAACCCGCCCCCCTCCTCCCCCGAGTCCTGCCCTGCCCGGAGGGGGAAGGGGGAGGTCGAAACGCGGGGCTCCCCGCAGCGGCTCTTCTCCCCGCGGCCCGCCGGCGGGGAGCGGGGTCGCTGACGCGGGTGGGCGGGTGGGTAATGTGACAAACCAGCCGCCGCGGATCACTGAGAAACCGCTCGGGACCGGCCGAAGCGGCCCGGTCGGGTTGCCCGAGCTGCCGCTTGGGAAGCCGCTCCCGGGTTCAGCCAACCTCCCCGCCGCTGCCCCGGCCGGCGGACCGCGAGGAGACGCAGCCGGTAACACCCGCCCTAGAGCCCCGCACCGGTGCGGGCGGCGAAGCCTTTCGGGCCTCCCCCGGGAGGCAGCGCCCGGCCCGTCGGGGCGCGCAGGGCGGGAGACGCCGGTAGCCCCGGCCCGCCGCGGTGCGGGGCGAGGGTCCTGCTTTTTTACCGCTGCCCTCCCCGGCCCCCCCGGCGGTGGGAGAGCCCCGCTGCCCGCCGTGCCGGGCAGCCCCGCACTGCCCGGCGCCCTCGCAAGCCGTGCCGCGCCGTGCCTGGCTCCAAGGCCCGTCCCGAGGCCGGCGCTGGCCCCCTCAGCGCCCTGCCTGACCGCAAATTCCCCGCTGCAACGGGGACGCGTCCCGGTGCGCTCCGCTGCTGCCGCTTTCGTCCCCCAGCCCGAGCGCCGGGCGGCCCCGGAGCGGTGCGCGGTGCCCGTCGCGCCCTCCCGGCCCGCGGGAGCCTCTCCCCGCCGGGACGGCTTCGCCGCCGGGTGTTTTAACGTGACACCTTCGGGGCCGCCGCCGCCGAGCAGCGACGGGGCAGGGGCGGAGGGCGAGCGGCCCCGGCGGCGGCCCGCGCTGCGGTGCGCGGGCGCGGAGAGGCGCGCACGGCCGGCCCGGCCCGGCCCCGGCGGCGGAGGGCCCTCTCCCCGCTTGTTCTTGCCGGGGTGACATGTTCAGCCTCCCGTTGTAGCTGTAAGTGCCGCAGGGGCTGCGGAACAAGGGTGCAGAAGTGTGTCTGGACGCAGGGGGAGATAGGCTAAATTTGGCGGGTGAATGACTCGCTTGAATTCTTTCTTTTTTTTTTTTTTTTCTTTTCTTTTAAAGGACACCGGGATACACGTAGAGGTGAAGCCGAACCGTGCAAACGCTAGTAAATAGATAAATAGCTGCCTCTGACGCCGAGTTTGTTACTACCGGGGCTCAACTTAACTTCAGCCACTGTGGAGCTACCCAAAAGAGAAACTGAGGGCGCTGGGAGCGAAGCGATGTCCCCAAGGTCACTCGGCGGAGCAGTGGCAGCCAGCCTGGCCCCTGCCCTGGGTACCGTGTGCGCAGGCTTCCACCCGCCATCCGGCCCCGCTGCGGCGGTTCTGTAGCTGCTTGCAGGTTACCCTCCTCCAGCCCCGTGTCTTGCAACTTTTTCAGTTCTGAACACACCGGCCCTGCGACCTGCCACACCAGTAAGCCCAACTGGAGCAAAATGCATGCCTTCCACTCGCCCACCATCTTGGGCACTGAATGCTCCAGACCCTTTCTCTTAATCCTGGAGGATAGGCAGCCTCCTAAGGAATGCGAGTTTCGAAGCTCAGCAGCAGAAGTAAACCACTGCCCATCACCCAGATTTTAGAGGTGGAGGAAAATCTCTTCTTCCTCCAGAATTTAATCCCTCAGAAAGGGTCCAGGGGACCCTCGTGCCAGCACCTCATGCTCAGGATTTGTAGGGAGCAACGTTGTCCCTGGTGCCACCTTCAGGGCCTGGTGGCTTGGGCAGTGGCGGGGCACCCTCCCGCTGCTGTGGGGTGGGTGTGTGGCTGTTTCTGTCCCTCGCTGTCCCCTGTCCCCTGAGCGACTGCGAGCGTGGTCGCTGCTAGTGAACTGCCATAGATTCCAGTCTCGCTTTAAACTTCCATACAAATCTCAGGTCCTCTTCCTGGTAATTAATAGATCGTGAGGTAGTCACCAGATCCTTTTCTTGGTCATTAATAGATTATAAGGTTGTCACACTGTTTATTTTCTGAGTTGATGGGTTTTTTGGATCCCAGCAAAAAGTAATCTATGTTCACAAAGTTTGGATTCAAAGCCCAGGTCTGCTCAGGTCTGTGGGTTCTCTTCTGCCCTCTGCCTAACACTTGGTGTCTGTCATGAACGTCAGGTCAAAATACTCCATTTCCTCCAGGTACGGGGGTTGTCAGGTCTATGTTCAGCTGCAAGGTTCGTCCCATCAGAAATAAATCCTCCTCTAAATTTTGGTGCCTCTTAAGAGAAAAGGTTCGCCACAAGCTGACAGCTTTCTGTGCTTGCATTTCTTTCTTTAAAGGGGGGACGGGAATCAGATGCAAGAAACTTAGGAAAACTTTTGCTGTGTGCCCATGACCATGGGTGATTCCTCTGTCCCTTTGGAGTCTGACAACCAAATTGAAAGTGACAGGGGTATATTGTTGAAACTGCCTTTTCTTTGATCATTTTCCTTGCTGTGTCTGTTCCAACTAAATGAGAGAATGGAGCTGCGAATACATAGCAGATTTTCTTTTATTGTTCTTTTTCTTTTTTTTGTTTTTTTTCAGGGGTGTGGAAGGTCCTAGTAGTCTCATGCATAAAAAGAAGAACACCCCACAACCACAAAGGCCCCATTCTGCTCTTACTTATGCTGATGTGAATTAAAAATAACTCTACTGATATCAATAAAGCATCATCAGTGTGTGTGTATGAGAAGGAGGAGAGCTGGGTGCCTTATGTGTGTAATTGCTGAATTTAGAGCCTTTCCTCGCTTCCCTTTGCCCTGGCTCCTCCTTTCAAAAAGGAAACCTTTGGAATAAAAATGCCTTTAACTGGGAGAGCGAATACAACCTAGGTGCTTCAGCAGAATGCAATTTAATTCTAGAACCTGGTACTGCTGGAAATAGAATCGTTAAAAAATATTTAAAAAAAAAAAGAAAGAAAACAAACAAAAAACCTCCCAACCTCCAGAGAGGAGAAAGTGAACTAAACTAATCCTATTAAACGTGGTAGCATGTTTCTGTGCAGCTCGCTGAGAGATTAAGCACAGGAAAAGGGATAAGTGCTGCTTCAGTTTCACTAAACTAATGTGACAACTTGTCATTGGAAATCTTTACAGCTTGTTAGCAGATGACTAGCTGATTCAGATATGTTTTCTACCATTTCCTTTGTGTCTGGGGGTGGTGTTTTTTTCTTTCCTGTTCCTTTCTTATTCATACTGCTTTATTTTGCTTTTTAATCCTTCATGTCTCCTTCAAGTCAAAACATTTAACTTGCTTTAATCAATATTTTGTTTTGAAGATGTCCCTTGACCTTTTGTTTGTGCAAATTAACCTTCAAGGGCACCTCATTCATTCATTAACCTCAGTGGGATGCCGTATCCCTTGTACATGGCATTTTAGGATGCATAAAACATTTATGAATGTTTAGACATATTGCAGTGAATGACTGTGATACTGCTGTGGTTACTACTACTGCTACTGATTTATTAATTTTCTTTCCATCTCTTTCTTCCTTCCTCCCTTTCCTTCCTTCTTTTCTTCCTTCTTTCCTTCTTTCCTTCTTTCCTTCTTTCCCTCTTTCCTTCTTTCCTTCCTTCTTTCCTTCTTTCCTTCCTTCTTTCCTTCTTTCCTTCCTTCTTTCCTTCTTTTTCTTCCTTCTTTCCTTCTCTTTCTTTCTCTTTCTTTCTCTCCTTTCTCCCCCTCTTTCTCTATCGTCTTCCTCCTTTAATTTTCTTTCTCTTCCTTTCTTAATGTCTTTATTTTTCTTCTCTTTCTTTCTTCTTTCTTTTCTCTCTCTCTTTTCCTTTCTTCACGTGTTGCTTGTGTAAAATAGCCAGGCTGGGAGAGCTTGTAGCATTAGCAATTTCATGTCAAAAGCAGGTGTCTAGTCTAGTTTCTTTAGAAACACAGGCTGAGTCTTAATTCTTCTCTTCTCTTCTCTTCTCTTCTCTTCTCTTCTCTTCTCTTCTCTTCTCTTCTCTTCTCTTCTCTTCTCTTCTCTTCTCTTCTCTTCTCTTCTCTTCTCTTCTCTTCTCTTCTCTTCTCCTCTCCTCTCCTCTCCTCTCCTCTCCTCTCCTCTCCTCTCCTCTCCTCTCCTCTCCTCTCCTCTCCTCTCCTCTCCTCTCCTCTCCTCTCGTCTTTCCCTTGGCCCTCCCCCACCGGCAAAGGCATGATCGTTGAGTAAATGGAAAAAAACATTTTACAACATTAAAGGAAGACTGTTTAGAAAAGGAAGGCCCTGCTGAGGTGTAGAGGAAGCCTGTTTATTAACACTGGACACCTCTTATCTCAGGCAGCTCCAGATGGATGTCCCCTTGGTAATTCCCACTCTGTGCCAAGTGGGGTTAAGCAGGGTAACCACCTTGACGTGGGTTGGTGATCACCAGGGGATCATCGGCTCCTTCAGAGAGAAATTTTAGCAGAAACTTGGGGTGGGGGAGGGAGAGCCATCAGGCTTCAGCATAAAAAGCTTGCACGTGGCCAGATTTACCTTGGTGGCTGTAAATTGCTCGCTGCCTGGGACAGAGCCAGGTTTTGATTGAGAGATAAAGTAGTTCAAATCTGTCAATAATTAACTGTCACTCAATTAAGGCTTTCTTAGCAAATTAGCACTTGCTAGCACCTAGGGTGCAGGTTTTTCATGGGAAAAGGCTGATAGAGTGATGTTGGCCATTAAGTTTGCCCACTGAGTATCAGCTAATGTCCTGCTCAGTTTAAACACCACTGTGTAAATTTGGTGAATTGGTTCCCCAACCCCATTTCTGCCAGATTGCTTTTAAGATTAACTATTGCACAAATGCAATGCCTTCCCAAGCTCAACAATGCAGGACGGGGTCTGCTGAATAAGAGAGCTATCCCTGCGTGATTAGGGTTTCCCGGCTGTCAGGCAGCCTTGAAGGAGCACCCTGACATAAATGAGGCTGTAGGCCGAATTTGAAGAAGTTGAGTAGAGCCCCCCTAAAAACAAACAGCCTGCAGACCCATGGGAACGGATGGAGTTACGTAGCGTGCCTCCAGTGTAAGCTGCTGTCATGTGTTTCTGTCTCAAACAGGGCCCTTGCTCTTCCCCAGCCTGCTCCTTCCACTGGGTTGGTGGGAAGGTTGAAAGGGAAAACGTTTCCACTCGCTTTATCCCATGAGGAAATTCTGATCCAAGCAGCTGCCACCAGGCTATGACGTCTTGTCACTTCCAACCTGACGTGGCCCTGTGCACCTGGCTTCACCAGGGCTGTCGGGTTGAATGCATTTCCCGAAACATTGCAAAGCTCCATGTTTATGCCTCTCTCCCAGATTCCTGGAAGAATCCTTCTGTGGTGACAGAGGTAGCCTTGGTGTTTCTGTGGTGTTTCTCTGGTAGCAGACGTTTTGCCGGTTCTCCTTCTTCCCTCTCTGAACCGGCAATGCCATGGGTCTGTCATCCCACTCTTCCTCTTAGTTCTCCATTCAGAAATTGTAAGTGAATGTCGGATGTCAGCCAGATCCAGCAGAGCCATCCCAGTTTACATCAGCTGGTAATCTGGCCCCGTCTTTGTGCACGCTGCTGGATCGCCGCTGCCGGGACGGGAATTCCCTTGGTACATTAATTCACAGCAAACCGCAGCCTCTGGAAGGCCCGGCCTTGCGATCATTTGTCACATCAGCCCTGCTGAGGAGGAATCCGCCTCTCGCGAGTCAGAAAACCCCTTGCTCTCCGTTGGCATCCGATTCTCCCGGCGTCACAGGCAGTTGCACCTCCAGGAGGTGTAATCGCCGAGTCTGTTTAGAAGTCAAATGCAAAACTCTGGCAAATGCAGGTTCCGATTCAGCCTGTATTACACGAAAGGCTGCAAGATGGAAGCTGATTTTAGGTTCAGCTCTGTTCCATTCCTCTGTTCCATTCCTCTGATACCGGCTTATGCTCCGTATGGGTTTGGTTAAATCAGTCGCTGCTTACCTGGCTGAATAGTTTTCCATCTCTTTTGACCAAAGGATGCCTTACCTGCAGCGTGGGCCAAAGCGATGCTGGACCAGAGTTTAAAAACAAAGTTTGGGAAGCTCTCCGGGTTGTTCTTTTTAGGAATGCACGCTGTTGTCTTGCACAAAAACTAATCCCGACGCGGCTTTCTTTCTATTAATCATATCGGACGAGCTGCCAGAGAGTGACAGCTCTTAGCCAGCACCACCCTACCGTGGTTCAAAGATCCAAACTGTTTCAGCAACCTCCATGTGGAGGGGTTAAAAGCACATTAAAAAATACTTTGTGTTGCCCTGTCCTAGTACTTGCATTAAAAGTCTTAAGAAGTTTAAAATCATAAAGCAGAAGAAAGGGAAGTGCATTTGATAGTTTAAAACTGTCCTACCCTGCTGAATAATCAAAGCTGGTATTGAGCAGGAAATGTAGTTTAATTTTAAATACTTACTTTTTTTTTTTTTTTTGGTTGGTTGGTTGGTGTTTTTAAGAAAGAGGAAGATACTTTTCTGTAGAGGGATTATAACCTGGGGAAAACAATCTTGATTTTTTTCTGTGCGCTGAATTAATTTATTTTTATGTTATATAGCAACAGTTTTAAGAACCAACCCATCTTTTCTAATAAAATGTCATTCCCATTATCTGAAGCATGCATATGATCTGTCACCTCTACGGTCTCAGTCCTGCAAGGCATTGAGGGACAATTTTTTCAGGGGCAGAGCGGCATCTAATAACATTTCAAAAGAGTTGCCAGGTGCTCTACTATTAAATTTAATAGGACACAGGTTCTTAGGTGTCTTGTAAGGTCCCAAATAAGCCAATGGATTTAGGAGCCTAAAGCAGAGCGTAGGCTGACTTTAGGTGTCTATATACAGAACTGCCATCGGAGCTCATCCAGCTCAGGAGACACGCTCCCGAGGTGCCACAGTGCTGTCTCTGTGCTTGCCAGCGAGCACCTACGTGCAGGGTATGTAGGAATTCCTTCAGGAGCCGGCGCACAAGCTTTGCCCATGCCTACGGGCTCCAGCAAAACTGGTGCTCAGCGCTGCTTTCTTTGCAAGATGTCCTCATGGTGGTGTCAGTTCCCGTCTTTCATAGGATAGCCTACAACTTAGGGTGTCTCTCCTAGAGGTGGGAAATGTGCGTTTAACACTTTCCTTGTCCCAAAGCCATGCAAAGTCATGGCTCTCCTCTCTAAAAAGTGACCTGGTCACGAGGCCATGGGGTGGGGTCATCCTTACCCCTCTCCTTTGAGGATTTTGTCCCATTACAGAAGGGAACCAAACAATCAGAGAGTCAAAAGGAGAAGAAACGAGTGAGCTTGACTTTGTGAAAGGTGCTTAAAACAATAAACTGAGAGGGGACAGTGCTCTGCTTCCAGGATTACATACGTTACCTGTCTATAACGGCTCTGTAACACATCCCTGGCTGGGAGGAGGGCCCGGGAGTCCCTTGGCCCAGGTGATGGTGCGCGCCACTGGGGCGTGCTCTGCGTGCTGACCCTCTTTCTGGCCTTGGCAGTCTCTGAGCCTTTCCGTGATGCTGCACAGCTTCACAGGAGTGGATGGAGGATGTCACAGCAATTAACGTGAAGGCACTAACATCTCTTACGGATTTTGGCCTTGAGTGGCTGAATCATTAGGTACCTACGTAATGTAAAAAATTCCTCCTGGAGCACCCTAAGCTCCCACTGAAGTTACTAGGCTCACACTTGGCAGCAGTGGGGCCAAAGTAACGTAGGTGCCTTTTTCTGGAAAGGAAGTATCTCTCTGACATAAAGGTCAAATGGCATTTATAACAACATTAATAATTTCAGAGCATCATGCTATTGAATGCTAGGAATGATTAGACCTGTTTGGCAGTACTGTTTAGTTGCTTTTACAACAGAAATATGCTCTTCACCTCCTGAGAGATTCATAAGGAAAAAAATCCAATCTATATCAATGAGTAAGATATTTTCCTTACCGGGGATATTGATTTAAATATTGACTTCGCTGCTGGAGGGTTATTTCACTCCGTGCTGCAGATACTCGTTGTCAAGTGACATGTGTTTTACGTATTAATAAAAATGTGATTTCTGGCCCAGTAATCTTATCTGGATGATTCTGGCTTTTTGTATTCGGCTTGGTCTGAAGCAGCCCTCCTTTCTAAAATTGAGTACTTACTTTCTTCTGAGTGTCAGTGCACTTCGCTCCATGTGAATTACTTGCAACTAAGATCAAAACAAACAAACGTTGAAAAACCCCCGCACACAGCCCCTTTGTCCTATTAGTTCGTTTTCCTTTCAATCTTTCAGCAATGGGTTTAGGCTCGGCAAGACAGAAGTTCTTTATTTAGCCACAGAAAAGGTGCCGCCGCAGAACCTGTTACAGCTTGTCAGAAAACCAGCCTGAGTGTGTTCTGGGACAAGGACTGTCTTTTTATTGCTGGGTTATACAACAGCTCTCACGTTGGCTTGCTGACCCCGATCAGGCCCGGCGATAGTAATAACGGCAACAATAGCTTATGCCACCGAGCAGCAACCCAATGCTCAGGAGAGCTGTGACAGCTCCCATCAGGGACCAGACCAGATGTGCCAGCTCCCCCTTGTGCAAAGTACCAGCCCAGGAGGGGAGGAAAAAAAAAAAAAAAAAAAAAAAAAAAAAAAAGAGGAAAAATCCCAACCCCCGGTAGCCCCCGACTTATAGACGTGATGATTTATTTCGCCGGAGCGTTGCATCCACGAAACAGGGGATATTGCTCAACAGTTTCACTGATGCTAAAATTCTCGTTAGCGGACAGCCGGTCCTCCCCACGGAGCCTGGACCTGCGCGTGTGTAGCATTGCACCCTCTGAACGAAACCGCCCCGGAGGGCAGCCGGGTGTTCTGCTGCCACGGAACTCGGTGGCATCGAGGTCCCATGGGACTGGGGGCACAAGGTGGCCAATAACGACCTGAATGCTTGTGGTTCCTCCCTCTTTCTCTTAGGCACCGTCGGGACAAGGCGACAATGTGAGGCAATGGTAACACTCACACATCAGCTCTTTGGCCTCTTTGGGAATCACCCCAGTTCCCTGCAAGTGGGATAACAAGAAAATAAGAGTCGTTTTTAGAGGGGAATTGCATGCAAGAGATTGCTTCTGCTCTGAAATTCCTGAGGTCAGCTATGCCCATAGCTTCCAGGCACCAGCACTATCCCATTTGCAGCAGAGGACTGCTGGTGCCTGCATCCAGGAAGACAGGCTTTGCCAGGGAAAGCTCTCCCTATAAATCTTTGCCTTGGGAACACCGAATTTCAGACCATACCTATGGATCCAGGGCCTTTGCTCTGCTCTTGACCTGTCAGGACAGAAAGAGGGGCAGAGACATCCCCTCCTGGAGGTTATCCGCAGCCAAGAAGGGGCGAGTCTGGCAGAAAGGCAAATCTCAGACCCGGTTAGAGGAGCGCTTCGCTGCCTTGCCTCTGCTAATGGGGTTCTGTGGCTCTGTGACTAGAAGGTGTTTATTTTGGAAGAAAGAGGGGGACTTTGGGTCACCCGCAGATTTTATTTTTCTGGGGTCAATTTACAGCAAATGTGAGAACTGGAACTACGGCGTAAATTCGTCTTATATTTTACTAGCGGTTCCTTAGCTTACTTACATCCATTTCCGTCTACTTGCACACAAGGAATTTGCCTTTTTCTTTGACCACAGTGTTTTAATTGAAATTTTGGGGTAAACAAATGTGCCAAGTCTTTATTAACCCCAACAGTATAATTCCTCATTACAAGACTGTGATTCAGAGGAAACGGTGCTGCTAAAACAGCTACTGAGTCCCAGCAAAAATGACAGTTTTCCTCAATCAGTTCCTTTTGTGACCTTGATCTGAACCTTAATCTGTTTTAGCAAAATTCTTTTTATTAGCCATTCATACTTAATCATACTGCTAATTTTCCTGTTTTTAAACTATCAATTTAAGGCTGCTTTTTCATGTAACTAATCAGGGCTGATGTATGTTATTTTGGCTATGATTTCTAATAATTATTCTTAAGAGTTTTTTGAGTCCGCGTTTTCCATAGATAACTGTCAAAATTGTAGATAGGGGCACAACGGCTTGTTTCTGTGGTATTACACATACAAGTCTGCTTTCTTATCTTGAGTGAAAATAGCCATTACAAGCATTGTATAGGGAATCTGAGCCTCATCTTCTTTTCTTCCGTTACATCAGCAGTTGCTTTTCATTAGTATTATTATTGCAGACAAGCATCACTGGAGAGAAGAAGGATTTTCAGGATCAGGCTCCATTTGAGATATTTATAATAAAAAAATAAACATATACTTGCAGCTGTCTCGCAAAGATTGTAAACTGTTGTAGCTAGTGACTAGTGATTTTTCTTTGCCTACGATATTAAAGAACAGATTGTGTTACTATACTTATCTCTACCTTTACAAACAAATACACCAGGAAAATATGTCGAGCAGAAGAAACCACGCTTGTTATCAAATGCTTAGCTACACTGACTACAGGTTTTTGTACTTTTTGGCAAAAGCTTCGAAACATATTGTGGCTTGGTTAAGTTCCGAATTCTTTACAGTGTAAAGGGAGCCTTTTTGTGCCTGTAGTGCGTGCTCGGCTCTCCACCGAAGACGGCAGTTCGCTGCTGGTACTTGTCGCTCGTATGGCTGCGGCACAGAGATCGCAACCCCTTGTCCCGGGCTTTGTACCCACCAGAGACGCTTCTTCCCCCGCCGAACTGATTAACATCACGGCAGGGCTACGATCTTAAAAGCCTGGCACTTCTGATTAGGTTTTTGTTGAAGTTAGCAGAGCTGACTGCGTAGCGGGGGCTTTGTGCGTGTGCAGCGGGGTGGTTGCAGGGGGTAAGACGCAGCCCCCCCTCCCTCCCTTCCTCCCCCCGGTCAGAGGTGCCATTGGAGCAGCACTTGGGGAGAAACTTCACAAGCGTTTTTCAGCCCCCACCTCTTGCTCTCTGCTCAGTGGGACTTTGTCAGGCGATGCGCTAACATTTTGTTAGGGAGTGAAGCAGATTTCTTAATTACAAATGAACTGTCTGACAGATAGGATTTTCTACTCTGAAGAGGGAGGAAAGCCAGAAACTTGATACCTTCCAGTTAGTTTGAGGGTTTTTTGTGGTGTTTTTCTTCTTCTTTTTTTTTTTTTTTTGGTGGAAGATGCTCAGATGTCTTGGTAATGTGTTCCCGTGCCAGATGGAAGGCAATGGCTGGAAGAGTAGATGAACAAAGACTCTTCACAATCTTTTTCCCTAATTAAATCCTTTTTTCTGTAAAAGTGCAATGTTTTCCCCACCGGATTGAAGGGATTGCCATTTATGATTGTTTAAGAAGCTACAGGTTAATTGTGTTATATGTGTATCTGTAGAAAAATTAACGCTATATGCAAAAATGGATGAAATTGCTCAAATAGCCCGTTAATTAACTCAGACCTATAGTTAGCAGGGTTGGCATTAGAGGAAAGAATAATGCCTTTTCAATCCCAAACCTTCCCTCCCTCCCCATCCATTTTATCTCTTCTTGTCACTTCCTATTAGCTGATCATGACATCTTATCTTTTTCCTGAAGGGTGGGCCAGAAGATTACTTTGGAGCTCATGTAAGTGACACTCCAAGGATTGGCCGGCAGCAGGTTCTGCAGCCCCGGCCCCCGGAGCCGTGGGATGTCATCCCCGTGACATGCCTGGAAAACCCAGCTCATCCCTCAACTGTCCGGTTACAGCAGCATCTCCGTCATGTTGCACTTCAAGTCTGTCACTGGCACGGGTTCACGCTCCTCACCCGGGAACCCTTCTCTGTTTTGCTGAGGACCGTATTTTTATTTTTAACACAGAGTCCTTCACATCAGTGGCGGTGAGGGTTTCTTTAGCGAGATGAGATTCTGCCATAGGAGGGGATGGCTGGGGATCATAACAGCAAATGTACGTGCATGTGCTGAGAGGAGCTGCGCACCAAAGCCTCCGAAAGAGAATTTGAAACGTATTTCTTTTTCAGTGATTTTGAAAGGTCTTGGGCCGGTAGCGCCGGACACCAGCTCTGGTCTCGGCGCTTTCCTCTTTCACATCACTCTGTGGGAAGCAGTTTTTGGGCGAGCTCTGCCTGCCTGGAGGTGTGGGGCTGTCCTGGCAGCTTTGCTCCACGCCAGCCACCCAGTCCCCGGAGCCCAGGATGCTCCCGGTGGGGGGGGGCACAGCCAGAGCACTCCCAACAGCCGTAGCCAGACATTATGGCTCGCGCTGGAGGGACTCTCTGCCGGCACCGTAATTACAGGCTCGCTAGATTTTTGCTGTGGTATTACCGATTCCCCCAGGGAAGCCCACAGCTATGACCATTTACATGGTAACGTTGTCAGGCATGAGTCATTTTCTTCCCTCTCTTTCTGTGTCTCTGTCTCTGTTTCTCTCGCACGCACGCTCACAAATGCAAGCACAAATCAACAAACTGGTAAATAAAATTTAAATGATGCTTTAGTGCGTTTTCAGCCCTCTTTTTCTGGCTGAGTGTACAGTTTGATGTACTTTTTTTTTCCTATAAAATGTAGCACAAAATGTATGGGCCATGTGAATGTTGATACTGGAATGATGTCTTTTGCGTCTTCTGCTTCACATTACGGGGTTTTACCAGGTTACCTTCAAAAGTGCTTTAACTAAAAAACAAATCAGTAAAACCTTAAAAACCAAATCTTTGTCAATAATGAAACAGGAAACTTGCAAAGTGAGTGACAGGGTCACTGTTTAAGAAGTTGTTTCGTCTGACACTCCTCCCTTGATGCACCAACCTTTTCCTACACATCTGAACAAATGTGTGCGATGTGTATAGTCTGACTGTATTGTACTGGCTACATTATCACAGTTCCCATGAGTAAGTACTTGCAGGTTTGGTGCCCTTGGACTCTGAATTCCTCCATGAGGCAACTTGCTCGGGTACTCTGAAATGTTTACTTTGGTGCTTTTTTTAAAAAAAAAAAAAAAAAAAGCATCCGCTAAAAGATAGTTGGGATAGTCGCCGCGAAGTTGTGGGGTGCCTGAAGTAAGGCTGCTTTTGCAAGACACATGTGGCAGCTCTGTGCGTGCATCCTGATCGTCCTGAGCGACCTCACGCTGGAGATCGCTGCTGAACCACACGCTCTGTCTTAAGCCGGAATGGATTTGATTTCCCCCTTCTTGTCCGCTTTTGTCACCCTTTCTCCACCGCCACGCGCGAGACGCGGTTTGTGAAACCAGCGCTGTGTTGTCACCTCACAGAGGTGGTAAGCCAGAGGTGCTCAGCTCAGGTGATCCTGGGGAGTGTCAAAATGCAGGATGGACGTAGAGTAAAAAGCAGGTAAATTTGTATGTCACAGTAGGTATCGGGGTGAAAATTTTGGATGCAGTGACCAGATCTGTGTGGCCAAATGCGGGCCGAGGACACCGCCAGGGGTACGTGACCATGAGTTTGGCAGTGTGGCCTCAGTTTTTGCATTTTGTTAGATTTACATTTGCAGAGTGAGCAGAGGTTGAATAATTTATGGTGGTGACCACTTAGATACCATATGTCATGGTTTTTTTAAAGCGGTATGGGTTTTTTTAATACACAAAAGGGAACAGACACCGGAGCTGAACTTTCTTCATTTTATTCAAGAAAAGAATACTTAAAAATGCGTGAGGTAAAGGGAGCCCTTTCTATACACTTTGAATTTGCACTGAACTTGACTGGTCAGCATCACTCTCTTTTCGCAATGAAAAATAAATCCCGAGTGGTTGCACAGTGTCCCACACAAGAAGAAACGACAGGACTTTTACACGCATCTCAGTAAGAGAGCACACTATAGTGTAGTTGTAGAGTTTAGTGAAAGGGTATTTCTGTCCATTGTTTAAAAATGCATATTTGAATAAATAACTGCTGAATTCCCATCCAACAGTATATAAATGGTAGTCTTTATGTCAATTTTTGTAGGTGGTTAGCACTGTTGTTTCTGGGAGATTATATTGGAAATATTCTACTGTGTATTTTATTTTGCCGTGAGAAAAACGAAATCCTCACCAACTAGGAGTTCACATGTCCCTTTAAGTCTTAAAATATGTTAATTTTACATGCCAAAGTCTTAAGAAGTGTTTGACTGCCCATGGCTTTTGTGTGCATCTCCAGATGGCAGATGCCATTTTGTGTTTCACATTAATTGAGTAAATTTCCTTGCTCTTTGTACATATTGCAGAGGAAGCCATTCTCTGCTTTCAATAGGACAGAACAGCTCTTTGGCATCAAACCCTTCTGGTCTGGTGGTACTAAAACTGTTTTAAGGTGGAATTCTGAGAACAAGCTGTTGGCAATACAGATTCCCTCTATTGTAGATGAAAGTGAGACGTTTAGCAGTTATCTTAGAAATATCTTGAGGGTTTTTCCTGGTGAATTTTGAAACAAAGCAGTTACGATAACCTCAGTGGCTGAAGACATAATAGATGCGTGTTTTTTCAATATTCATTTCGCTAAAGGAAAAAAAAATATCTTTCATCTTGGAGGACATTGCTTTCCATTCATTTTTTTGCCAGTTCTGTTTTTTCCCCTCTCACTTTCTAGATATTAAAAAAAAAAGTCTCAGGGCCTTTAAAGTCCTTCACTTTGTCCAAACATTAGTGTATTTATAGAAATACGCAGTACTGCTTTTCTGGGCACAAACAGCAGAAGAGAGTGTGATGGGGCCACGGCAAGAAACACGTGAGGTGCCATACGATGCTGTCCGGTGCTGGGAAGCAGTGACGGCCACCCCACCGCTGGCACCGGGCGTCCTCGCGTGCCTCCTCCAGCAGAAAGCCCATGGGGTCCCTGCTGCGCCGAGCCCAGTCAAGCACCGCTCGCCTGAGCCACCCTCCAGCCTGCCCGGAGGCACCTCACACGAGGGCATTTTAAGTTTGAAAGCTGTGGTGCTCAGGATCAAAAAGGTGTAGCGGTTGTACAGCTAAGCGTGCCCCAAGTCCAGATGAATTTCTATATGGAGGTTATAGTAGTTCTGAATTTGGGGTGTTTTGTGAGGAGGAGAATTTATGCACAGCAGTGCTTTAGAAGGGGCTTAACGTGTTTTTACACCAAGATAAAATGAGGCCAGCAATGAGATTTTAAATCACCCTTTTTAATTTTTTTTCTGTACATTCACTCTTCCGAACTCCCAGTAGAAGGCAGGCAAAACAAACATCCTGTCTGTTTGAAAAAGAATATAGAAGACAGAAGTTAATGCTCATCAAAGAAACCAAGATTATATGTCATGTTATTAATCAGATTTTTATCATCATAAGTGGTGTCCAGATATAGTTGAAGTGGGCAGTGTACATAATAACATAATTATGGGTGTTATAGTGACGTAACAGCAGCAGGAGCTCGGCTCCTGACTCCTTTGTTTTCCATTCACACCCACCATGATCTACTGCTATATTTAGTTGTTTTTCACAGTGCTACCTAATACTGTCATCCCAAGTTGTTTTTTTTTTTAAGTAAAAAAATAAAGATAAGACCGTATTGATTTTCCATGGAAGGCCAAACACTGGAATCTTTTCTTGCAGATGATAATTCAAACTGAGGGGAGGGTGGGGTTTTTTGTTTTGTTTTGTTTTGGTTTTCTTTTTTTTTTTTTTTTTTTTTTTGGTAGATTATTGTCATCTTTTGTGTGTGAAATGCAATTGCAGTCGGGGCAGAGCGGCAGCTGGTGGGAACCGTCCCAGTTCCACTGCCTTCTGCGGGCTGGGACTGTGGTGCTGAGGAGCCGCTGAGGAGCCGCTCCAGACAATTGAAGGCAAGCTCGTGGAGTGTGAAAGAACTGAGATTATTATATAACTAAGTGGTGCTCGGGGATTTAAAGAAAGGAAGTTTTGACTGCTGAATTGCTGTACTTTAACAGTTCGCAGTCTATCATTTTTGGCACAGCTTGTTTGCGTGGGCTTGCAGTTCCAAATACACCTGGAAACCGCTCGCGTGCTTCTCAGGTAGCGCCGGCGTGGTGTAGGGCAGCAAAGCTCAGGCCCTGGGAGGCGCACGCAGCAGGCGGTGTTGCATTCTTCTTACACCCCACCGCAACCTCACTTCCCACGCCCGGAAGTCACGCAACCCTATTCTCCCCAAAGAAAAGATCTCATTTTCAAAATGCAGCTTTTGTGGTGAGATGTGCCTGCTGTGGTGAACTAATTATCGGGATGTGGGGCTGTGTGACACCTGTGGGCATTTTGCTTTGGCCCACAACAAGAAAAAAAGAGATTTAATGCCTTGTGGAGCACTGATTTTTCTGTGTCCTTGTTATCGCAGAACCGGCTCCTGTATTAAAGCAAAGGCTTTGTAAAACACCACCAAATCAAGGACACCGCGAGTGAAACTTGCAATGCGACTATCAGAAACGTCTTCTGTGTTTAGCAGTAGAGGAAAGTGTGATGCTGTTATAAAGAAAAAAAGCACTCTCAGGAGTCCCAAACTAGATGAAGCCACAAGTCCGAGCGCCCTGGAAGGATGTTGCTTGCCAGCTTTACAATGGGTTTATTCAGCAGGAGTCAGCAGGGTTGCCTATCTGTGTTCCTATAGTCAAAGCTCGTTCATTCTGTGCAACATAGGTCAGCTCTGGTGCAACTATTGCTGTCCATAGAGCACTCGTCCCACTGCTGTGATTTAAAAAAAAAACAACAGTCACTACAAAGCATTACTGGACTCCTCTACGTTGTATTTATTACAGCATCACAGCTCCCTCTTTATTTAGTTAGGTATCCATACGTCTCACCTGATGCAGTGTGAACACGTGCACAAGGATGGAGAGTGGTCTGTATAGGAAGAGCTCTCAAAAATTATTCTGTCTTCCCAAGATCTTTTAAAAAGTATTTCAACTGCAGCCAAACAAATCTCTCCTCAGGCTCAGCCTCATTCTTTGCATAAATTCAGGGACACTGCACTGAGGATCCAGGTCATTCAATATTTATTGTTAGTTTAAATGATTCCAGAATAAACAAAACACTGCCCATCCTTGCCTTCTCCTGGACCTATTTTGATCACCTCAGGTCTATGGAGGAAAGTGGTGGCAGTTATATCACCAAGTCACTGGGTACGTGGATATGTTTTGGAACTTCCCACAAAGGTCCATTGCAGCTTTTGAGGGAGAGACGAACGGTGCCCTGGGGAGCCGCCTGGACTGAGGCTGCCAAGGTGCAAGACAATAGGATCACCTATAGCCAGCCACATAGAAGGCAACTAATACATCGAATAACAGCAGCACAGACAACTGATCTTTGCCTACTGCCAAGACAAGCACTTCGGCTAATGAGATCAATGCAGTCTTCTATGCCTAATAAGGCTTATGCACAGCTTGATGGAGGTGAAGACAGAAATTCCTAAAAAGCCCCATTTTAGTAGCTGTGTTCAAGCAGAACTCCCTTTTGCCTCATCGGGCGGTGCAAAAGGCTTAGAGCATAAGGCAGGAGATTAGGATTTCGGACAGAGAAATTCTCTTCGTCGCCTTGTATGGCATATGGCAGACCACTGCCTCAGTTTCCCTAACTTCCTAGTGTTGCTTTCTTCCCCCAAAATAGTTGTCTGACTGAATTCAGAAGGATGAATGAGGTGCTTATATGCCACGATGCTTAGAGCCAGAGCGATGCCTATAAATATGTAAATGAGAGTTTTGCATTATCCTGGGAAGGGCTGGAACTTTCCTCAGGAGACTTTCTCTGACTTCAGGACTGGTTTCAGTAAGTACCCTTGGCAATGCGAAATGGAAGTGCATGAATAAATGAATTGGAAGATGTACATGCAGCTCCTGCCACTCCCCAAATACCTTTCCCAGCTCTGAATGCAACACAGATTTTAATCATGGAGCAACAGATGATTGATGGATGATTAATAGCTAATTTGCGAGATTCATTTAACTTCATTTTACTTATACACCGTATGTAGAATTAGTTAAGGCTTGTACAGGAAAGGAAGTGATGAGCCATTGTTCCCATTAAATTATAATGACAGCCTTCCTCATCACTGTATATTTATTATGTAAGAAAAGGAAATGTCTAGTAAAAATCTGTATAGGTTAATAACACCTTCATAATATAGTCCCTCTTTTCTATTGACTTGAATAGCCCTCCTACTGACTTTTACTGGATTATTAGAGTTAATTACATCAATTGCAATATAATTGATTCTTAAATACTATGTAGGAACCTCATACAATTATGGAAAAACAAAAGTCATCTAGACATCTCCGATCAGAAAAGATTTGGAATTCCTGCACATTTGATTCCTGATAATCACCAGTCAGTTTGGACATTAAGATTGCAGGGTTTCTTGTTTTCTTTCTGTTAGGTTTTGACAGAATTGATAGTTTTACAACATTTAACTCAGTGTGCGTGGAAATATAAGATTAAAGAGACGAATGTAATTTGCTAAAATCGTTCCTTCATCTCCTAAAAGTGAAACGGATTACCTGCCTGTCTATATTAAAATACAACTCACGCTCACACATGCATGCTCAAGAGGAAAAAAACCACCCCGAAATATGTATTTATCATTCAAGGTTGAAGTCCTTTATCCACAGGTGCAAGCGTTCCTGCAGATCTTGCTTGCTAAAGTCACCGAGGGCCTTCAATGTAATGACATGAAGCAGAGCTGAACACTGATCTCCAGAGGGTAGGAGATCCATGCATTATTTCCCTGAGTAACTTTGACATAAAAACGGTTTCTAAAGGATGGTCCTGTATTCCAGATAAAGATTATAGACCATTCACGAGAAGGTGCTTTAAGATAAACCCTCTGAGGCATGCTACAACATTATTAAGCGGCAGTTCAACTTTAAAGCCAGTCAGACATAACATTTTTTGTGAGTCTGTTGTTGGTCAGAGTCCCCTGTGGCACCAGTGTAGGGGATGTTAGTCCTTTTATTTTTATTTATTTATTTATTTATTTTTTTCTGGCTTTGTTACGGTTCTCTGGTGGCCTTCTAGGAGCCGTGCGGCGTTTTGTGAGAGTGAGTTCGCTTTGTGTTTGTGGCGTAGATTGTGCAGCTAAAGTCTTCACAAAGTAAATTCAACACTCTTTATGTTGCTCCATTGAATGTCCTTAAGTCAATTCAGTTGGGTTGGGGATATCACTTCAGAGTTCCCGCTGAGCAATATGTGCAAGTTATTATTATGCAAAATAATAACTTCTTTTACAGTTCTTATTTTTAGCATTATTATTAATATTTTTGCTTTACAGCTTAATGCGCACACTTAACCACGCTGCGGCAGCCGGCTATCAAAGGCTTCCCTGAGGAAAAATTAAGCACTCGGAGCAATAAATTATGAAAAGACTACGTCTAAGGGCACCATCCACCTTGTTCTCACACCCGCTTTAAGTGTTAAATAAATCATAACATCCTGTTCATCGTGCCGTCAGTAGGGGTTAAATAAGTCACTGTAAATGAGCTCCAAATCATAGGACGGAGCTGGCTTCCAAGTTTTTTGTTTGCAAGGAGAAACAGCTCCAGGCCTTTTGATAGTTCGGATCTTTAAGGAAAGCCTTTTTTCCATTCCAACTACTTCCTGTTAATGTGGAAATGAGAGGAAATGAACATTCAGCAGAAGGATGGGCCCACCCTTTTCCAGTCGTGTGCCTAATTTGTCAGGTGCAATATTGGCACCTGGAGGCTTGTTTTGGCTCCTATTACATCCTTGCTGGGGAAATATCAGAAGACTTGTAACTGGCGGCATAGGACTTCAAAGCGTTTTTGTTACAGGGAGAAAGAAGAAAGGGTGCCGTCATTAGAAAATGCAGAATTGAATGGCCTGATTTGTTTGTTAAGTGTAAGGGTTATAAAGAGCAATAAACTAAAAAATAAGAGAGAAAGTATGTGACATTTCATTCTAAACCTAGCTGTGCCTTTTAAGCGTGTAAAGAGGGACGCTCTGTAAAATTGCCTCTTAGCAATATACATGCCTTGAATGTGTTCATCACACTTTTGAGTCGTGGTCTGAAATACCCGATTGCCGAGGACTTGTCCGCGTGCACGTGCATTTCAGCAGGAGGCATAAGTGGTTTGTGGTAAAACTATTTGTGGCCTTTGAGTTACAGAGATGGCAAAGCTGTGTTGTAAGGGGCTCTGGATCTTAGATCAAAATCTACAGACTTAAGGTGCCAGAGCCTGCCTGGTGTCTTTACTTCATGATAAACACCTCAGCCATACTTTCTCCTGTGGGCTCTTTCTTGGATTAAGGAATTGCCCAAGGTGAGTAAGAGTGCCCATGCTCGGCCAGTATATTAGTCCAGTATATTATCTGTCTGGCTGAATGTGTAGCAAATGTGTGTTTAAGGCTCCAGTAATGGAAAAAATGAGACTGAAGTAGAACTTGTTCCCCAGTAGTGTTCTGAACTGTGAAGTGACTAGGGGTGGTTTGGATTTTTAGAACTGATTAATGTTTTGGCCCAAAGTAACCATTCACGGGCCACTTTTTTCAGTCACGAATTACAATGAATTAGCATTTGGGGGTGGGAGGAGGGGACACAGTGTAGCTAATTATTATTTCATTCAGGTAAACCATGGTGAATCAAGCCATGAGTGATATATACAGATCTGCAACTGTTCTGAGAGCAAATCCATTCAGATCAGTGAAACGAGATAACAGACTTGGGAAATCCAGCTGCTGTGCAGATGTTGGGTGGAATTTTCCAGGGAAAAGCAGTTATGCCATTTTTTGTGCCTGATTCTGCAGCCCTTGCTCAGGAGGAGGTCTCTCTTGCTGGAGGGCAAGTTACCGCTGAGCAAGCAAACCTCGTGCTGAGGAAACATCAGTGGGTTTGGGATTCACTGACCCCTTTTTCCCAGGTTAGTTCAACCTGTGCCTGGGTTCGATGGAAGTCTTGAGGTCAAACATGCAGAGTCAGCTCTTCGCTCTGAGCAGGCAATGTACTCTGCCTCATTTCAGCCGTCCTGGGCTTGCGAGGGGTCTTAGTTTAGCTGTACAGGATGGCTGCGTGTTTTGGAGTCACTGTTTCTTTCTTCACCTGAGCATTGCCAGGTGATTGGTCATTCACTTGAAGGGCACTGTGTTTTGCAGCCATCAAAGATTTCTTTTTTATCCTTCTCTGACTTACACTGGACATTAAACCAGTACAGGAGATATGGGAGTGACTTGCTGGCAGTTCAGTCTTGGTGCTCTGGGCACTTCACCACCTTTTTTTGTCAGAGACAGTGATTTTTGGCCTTCATCTTCTTGAGAGTGTGACAATTGACCTCCTGTCCAAATCCCACCAAGATGAGGGTTCTTTATCATAGAGTCGTAGAATAGTTTTGGTTGGAAGGGGTCTTTAAAGGTCATCTAGTCCAATCCCCCTGCAGTGAAGGGGGACATCTTCAACTAGATCAGGTTGCCCAGAGCCCTGTCCAACCTGACCTTGAGTGTTTCCAGGGATGGGGCATCTACCACCTCTCTGGGCAATATATTCCAGTGTTTCACTACCATCATTGTAAAAAATTTCTTCCTCCTATCTAGCCTGAATCTACCCTCTTTCAGTTTAAAACCATTACCCCTTGTCCTATCGCAACAGGTCCTACTAAAAAGTCTGTCCCCATCTTTCTTAGAAGCACCCTTTAAGTACTGAAAGGCTGCAATAAGGTCTCCCCAGAGCTTTCTCTTCTCCAGGCTGAGCAACCCCAACTCTCTCAGCCTGTCCTCATAGGAGAGGTGCTCCAGCCCTCTGATCATTTTGTCTAGGGAAAGAAATCTGCTGTGGATATGCATGCAACAGCAGTAGCACATATTGTGTGATGGTGTCCATGCGAGGGGTCTACGGCAAGGACAGTTTGGTTTAAACTATTCAGCAGCCATTTAAACTCGGCGCAAGGATTTTGCACTGAAGTGACTGAGGATGGCCCATGCGATGTGTCCTGCTGAGTCAGTGGTGAGGGTGGGGGATCTTGAGCTACAGGAAAGGTACAGAAGTGGTCGGAGGCAAGAAAAGAGAGGGGCTTAATAATCCTTTACTCCCACCCCCAGAGGCATTTCTGCTGATTGTGGCCAAATTTATGGTAAACTGCAAAACTACAAAAAGCCAGAAAAACTCTGAAATAAGTGCAAAGATTGTCCTATATACGCTTATTTTCCTCTAGTAGCATTCCCCATTCTCCATTATCCCAGAGACACCAGGAAAGATTAATGCTACAAGAGACCTGAGTGACCTCTGCCTGCACAAATGACCATTGTACTGATAGTTCTTGAACTGGTTTGAGGTATGTAGATTGCCAGCATACAGTGGCGCTGCATGATCTAGGTAATTGACTTTTTTGCTTTGTAATTTTTGAGCTAAATTATGCCACCCTTTAGAAACCCAGATGCCATAAATTTGGGGGAATAGGTAACTTGTCCTCCTTGTGGATGGGTGGAAGAGCCTTGCAGGGGGAATACAGCCTTGCTTTGGTGACATGTTCCACTTTGCACTCATCTCTGAAATAGACACGACTTCTCCCTTTGGTCCGTCTTCTGGGATATCCTTTCCCACTGTGTCAATTATCACATTTCTCTGCAGCTCTAACAAATACAAGTAGATAAGTCAAATAAACAGGCTTGGGGGGGGAGGGGGCAATCCTTGACAGCTACAGCGATTGTCAACTACTTCGATTTCTCATGTCTGTGAGTTTAGTCGGGATCGTTGTGCTCCTGACGTGCCATTTGCACCGCCCAGGAACGGTAGCATTCAGCACTTCCTTTTTCTTTATTTTAGAGAATTATAGAACAGGTCGTGTGCTGGTGCAAATATAGCCAGTTGCTCTCCACACTGGTATCTTTTGTACCGTATGTATAGCTTTGATAAGCAGCACATGTGTCTGCTTCCCGGCTATACTGTGTTTCCACTCTGATCTCAGGAGTGTAGCTAAATCAATATATCCTTTGTGATGTGCAGATGGAAATAATCTCCAGAAAGATGCATTTCTGAGCTTTGCCCAGTACGTATTTATTTGAGAGGTACAGCTGGTTTGTGGAAAGGTACAATCCAAGACCATATGGGATCACAGTGCTAACCCTGCTCAAGCAGCTTTGTGCTGCTCCTGTGGCACCCCCATGACCATCCGTAGGGCCTCTGGGAGGCTCCTTTGGTGTGAAGGGGATTGCCGGGCAGGGTGTTGCTTGGCCCCCGAGGGGCAGAAGGAGGGGCAGCCTGCCTTTACCTCCCCACCTGCTCTGCCGCTGGCTGCCAAACCCTCCACCACACCTCAGGACCTCACCAGCTGCCCCCATATCAGGTCGCCACAAGGTGCGCTTCAGTCCTCCTCCCTGAACCAGACCAGCTGCAGACAGGCCATTTCCATCCTAGAATGGCCTAGGCAAGGTTTGCTGATGTACTGCTGTCTACCACTGCCGGTTAGTGGACCTAAATCCACATTTCGGACCTGTAACCAGGTGCAAGTCTAAATGTCCCCATATTCCATGACTGCTTGGGGTGACGCTTTGATTCAGGTTGTGTCCAAAGGTCTCTGACAGACTCTAAGCTTTTCCCACTCTATGATGGAAAAGAATTAAATTTCTGATAGTTTTGCCCAATTCAAGCCCCTCTGGATGCTAAATGGGTAACACGCATCTAGTAAGTTCCCATTGGCAATGTAAAAACACTTTTGTTTCCTCAAAGGCTTGCACTATAAAAAAATGACATGGTGATTTGAATCTATTTGAATACGTGAGAAATTGGCAAATTAGTCACACC
This sequence comes from Vanellus vanellus, assembly GCF_965231255.1. Classification (NCBI taxonomy): domain Eukaryota; kingdom Metazoa; phylum Chordata; class Aves; order Charadriiformes; family Charadriidae; genus Vanellus; species Vanellus vanellus. The sequence continues at coordinate 25,921,681 of NC_138907.1, forward strand.
TGTAAAAACGCAGGTTCGATATCAATACCTGCATCATTAATGCCATGCTGTTAATAAAATATCATACGGGTGAGATTCAACTAACCGAAGAAGAGAGACAGGCATTTTGGGGTGGGATTCATCCCAGCTGTTAGGATGAGGCAAATGGTGCCCCATTTTCTCTCCACGGATTACACAGCGAACCCAGGGCAGGAAGCGCCTGTGCTTGGGGTACCTTATGGCGGCTGTAGGGGAGCGGTGGGGTGGCAAGGGGCGCCTGGACCTGTCCGCCCCCTCCGTGGAGAGGAGAGTGCCGGACTGGCAAACTCCACAGTGGATGCGGGCGCCGTGGCCATTTGCTAAGAAAACTCACGTCTGTTAGCACAGGTTTATTCACAGATGGTTTAAAATGTAGTTCCCTTGTGCAAGTCAGGCAGCTGCGAACGCCTGAGTGTTGGTTCCTCCCAGAGCAGTTTCACAAGGAACTTGTGCTTTCTCTCCCAGAGTGGACATTTTGCATAAGGAAACACCCATCTAATTTTACATCCCAAATTCCTCATTCCTATACATACTCAGATGTTCAAGCAGATAGTTCTCCGTGAATAAAAACTGTTAAGATTTAGCTCACAGGTACATACTGGAAGCAACCCTGGAAAGCTCCCTTCTGCCCGTTGAATTCAGGTAAATACTCCTGGAATAGTCTTTTCTCTGCCTCATCCTGCTCCGATCACTGTCTTCATGTTGTCAAGGGCTAATTTTAAATCGTGTCACAGATACGTTCAAAGTACAAGAGCCCATCGCTGTGTGCTGTAGTCAGCCGGCAGCTGCTCCTCCTTCTCCTCCTCAGCAGTGAGGTGAGGTGAGGTGGGGTGAGGTGAGGCAGGGAGGCCCAGTGCCGCCATTTCCCTACCCAGGGAGGGCGGTGCAGGCCACCGGGAGCCTTGGGGCCACCATTTTGTTCCACAATGGTGGCCTTTGAGGCCGTGCTCTCTCCCCTACAACATGCTTAGGTGGTTGTGTGTGTATCTACAACAACTTCCATTGTAGGGTCCCTCAAATATCTCCTGCAGCCCTTATGGGGAGTGTCTTTTGTTGTGTGAGGAGCCCCTCTGCTCCCTGAGAGGAGGAGCACACAAGGCAGCAGGGTCCCTGGCAGTGACTCCTGCAGCACCGTGTGCCCTCGGGCAGGACGGTCCTTGTTGCACAGGCAAGCATGCTGTGGTGTGGCACGGGCTTCCCTAAGGTCAGGCATCAGTCAGCAGAAGGGCTCTGGCATCCCTTCACAGCTCTGCTGTTTGTAATATTTATTATCAGCGCTGCGATAATGCTCAAAAATGGCTGCTTCTTTCTGAATAAAAGGAAAGTCGCTGCCCGTATCTCGAGGATAAAAGCCTGTCTGGCTGGAAATCAGTGCAGGGTGCTGAAAACGGGCAGAGCAGCTGAGCCAAGCACGGCGCTCTGTGTCCCTGGAGAGCAGTGCTTCGGTTCCCTGGAGCAGAGGCTGCTGCTTTGGCACTGAGTGAAGTGGACCTCCCTTTCCCCTCGCCACTATGAGCAGCAGCAGAAAACCTGACCCGCTCTCCAGCGTGGGACCGCCTAGGCTAGCCAAACGCTGCCGAGTCTGGTCCTGGCTGACCGTGATGATAACCAGCCATATGTCTTGGTTTCACGCCCTTACTGTGGATTTGTCAGCTCTGCCTCCTCTACCCGCTCCAGCACACCAAGTCCTCTTCCTTCACCTGCATTTATTTGACCTTCCTGAAACTTGTGATCCTATCTGCTGCATATTACCTGTGATACAGCAGCAGGAGGTTTCAGGAAGTTTTTCAGGAGGCCTTCAGGAGGTTTTAGGATGAGGGCAGTGGAGTGATGCTGTTGCAGGACAGGGGGGAAAGCTGCCTGGGAGAACTTGGGTTTCTGACCCATGAGGAGAGGGAAACACAGCAAATCCCGTCTGTTTTCATGGTGAAAAGGGACAGTGTGAAACGGTAATGCTTTTGTTCTGTTGTCATCGTGTGAATTTTACAAAACATGGGACCTGCCCTCAGAAAGGTATTCAATGTCCTTGAAGATGCTATTTCAGTGAGCTCACCCCCAAGGACCATGTCCTCGCTGGAACTGTGTGTCCACACATGCACATTTCCCCAGAACAAATCAAATTCACAGAGCCTCAGAAAAAGCTATGGGAATATCTGGTTTTGCGTGCAAATATTTACCAAGTAAAAATGGATACTTTTCCACAGCTCCTAGTCCTAGGCTTCTTCTGTGGAGAAACTGCCAACTGTACATGCATGCTGGTTTGGCACCGGGACAGCACATTCCCTAGAGAGTAGAACGAAACCGCAAACTCCTTTCACTTGTGAACCCCTTTCCACGGAGCAGGTGAAAGCATGCTTGAACTCACCCTTGCCTCCTAGCCTGGCTGTTTTCTAAATGTCATTTGAAAGTCTCGCCCCCTCCTCCCCCTGTCCCCAGTTTTATCCCTCTTTCAGGAGGCAGCCATCAGCAACAAAACCACAATGCAGGGCTTGGCTGGCTGCGTGCATTCAGCAGCTGCTCTGTTCCAAGTTCTGGGCAAGCCACAGCTATCCAGATTCCCACTTGTCCTATGTCTTCTGCCTCAGTTGCAGTACAGCATCTTGAGCTAGAAGGACCACTAATTGACCAGCTTGGACGGGTTGCCAGCACTGCAGTACAGTCAGCCTGCTGTCCCCAGTTGTCTGTGCCTTTCCCCCCTTCGCTACACTTCCAGCCCTTCCTGATCCAAAGCTTGTGACATCTTCCAAGTCCTCCTTGCATTCAAGACTCTAATTCAGCATGTGGTATGCTGTGCTTTTCCAGCAGGCTGCTTTTTGTCATTATCTCTCCACCCAAGTGAATGTTCAGGATGGGTATGTTCTTTCTCCAATTATTGCAGAGAACCAAAATGTAAGCAATAAACACTAAAGCCAGATTTTTCTAATACAAAACATCAAGCAAAATCTTTGCTTTCTCATATAATTATTCTGAGAGAGTTACAAGCCTGCAAATAAAAATACAATTCTCTGTCTTAAAATATGAAGTAGTGTTTTCTAACAGGATAAGATAAGAATGTGATTTAAGTTTGCTTTAGCTCATTTCTTCACTGTGTTGTGCTGACATGATTGTTCAAAGAAATTGTGCTTTTGGAAGGAAAAGGTTAAAGTTTGCTACTGATATTCATCAGGAGATGGATATTTAATCTTTAATCTCTTGTTCTAGGCCCCTACTTCGGATCAACTCATTATCCCGAATAAACGATGTGTCATTCCCATTATTTATGTTTCACTGCAGCCAAAGTATCTGGACCTCGTTTTGGTAAGCACCATTCATTTCGACCCATTCAGTATTAATCTCCCTGCTAACATCTTTCCTGTCCTATGTGCTGTCCCCTATTTGCTTTTATGTTTTCCGCAGAGTGTTTATAAAAGGATAATCTTTTACAAAGCAGACAGAATTTTTGTGTATAAACTGCTCTGTTTGAATGCCTCATTGATATACCATCTAAACTGAAGTGTTCAGCAAGATTAGTGCATCCACTGAGCCACTGAACTGGGTAAAAATATGGGAACTGCTCCTTTCTTTATAGCAAGAGAGGGTAGCTAATGATGCCATCTTCCTTTAAATAGGATACTTTTAGCAGATGGACTCTGAGAATATGAATGCATTCCACAAATAAAAAATAATCAACAAAGGAGGTGGCTTATTGTCACAAATAAAATGAGAAAAAGGCACAAAATGTATAGTTTATGTGAAGACCCCAAGCCAGCTTCCATCTCAGTGAAACTGGTGTAGATGCAGAATAATTCAGTCAAAATTACGTGAATTGGTGCTTTTTTTACATCATTGTCTCTCACATCAGGATTTGGTCTCTTTGTGTTGTAGTTGCAGAAGACTTCAGCCAGGATAGGGACTTGCAATGCCTTGAAATGCAAATGATACGTTTTCTCTTTCTCATGCTGGTATAAATTTCCAGTGAGAATGTTTTGAGCATGATCCCCTCCTTTTTACATGAAATAAATAAATAAAGACTGCCTGGCACACATAACGTACGCTTATTTCGGCTGTCTCCTTTGCAATGTGTATCTGGTGACATCGGGTGCCACTGACACACCCTTCGAGATGCTGACACTTTATGTTAGAAGAACACAGTATGCAAGTGAATCTGTGCCCATATTCCCACATTTAGACGGGAAAAATCCCAAACAGACATGTGGTAGTATCATTTGAATGGCATAGATTCTTAAATACATTTGTCACTTTGTACACTTGCCAGCTCTTCTTTGAAGATATAAACCACCAAAACACTCCAAATTTTATCCATCATGACTCCGTCAACATGTAGCACTGTTTAGCATGTTATTTTAGTTAAATTGCACTATTGTTGTCCATCTATTATGACATAAACTAGGATTGGTGCCCTTGCATTAAAACGAAATGAAAACTGTAAGAAAGAGTAGGGAAAAAGAAAATATTGAGTTGTGCCATTCATTTACCAGTGAAGGAACGTGGGAAGGAATATTAGAGAGGCAGGAAGCACAAAAGGTATCAGACGCCCCTAGTTTCAGCTTTAAAAGGGATCAGTTTACGAGGGGTTACATGCTGGGGATTCAGTACGACCTTTGGGGACTGTGCATAGAGAGGGATGAGACCTCTCTGGATGGCTCCCCTGGTCATTTTTCATTCACCTCCCCCACTGATATGACCCAGACCTGACTTCTAGTAAGAAAACGCTGGACATGGCTATTTCTGGAGTCTGTCAACACCACCACAAGGTTAGTGAGAAGAGTTTGTGGGTTGGGGACAGAGGGAACCCAGCTCACACGCAGCTTAATGAGTTGTCATTGCTCTTTGGGGACAGTTCATGTAATTCAGTACACAGAAGCGGTCTCAAGGAAATAATTGCCTGTTCAGTCCTAAGAAGACTGGTAGTAAGGAAAGGAGTCTGTCGCTTTCTCGTTGACATTAGCTGAGGTTAAAACCTTTCGATTATAGCTGCTATCCTGTGCCTTGTGCCTAGCGAGACAGAAAATATTGTCACCATATTTGGCACAAATTGGCCTACTTACCAGGAGGGATCAACATTGCACTGCTCTGGAGAGAGTTGCTCTTTCAGTGTGAGGACCGATGCTTTCCAGCGCTCTGTGTTCAGCGGTCAGATCTTTTCCAGAAATGATTGCGGTCCCCACTGTGCTGTGGGGGTCAGGCATCCAACGGTGCAAAACAGAAGATATTTACCAACAGACCCTTGACAATTTCTGATGTTTTTCACCAGTGGAGATATGATCTGATAAATATAAAGAGCATTTTTTTTTCTTCCAAAGGTGATCAGACATGACCTTCCTGGCCTAAAAGTTTTAGTGAAAGAGCGTTGCTTGTAAGCCTAATTTATTGCCTAGCAGTTTTGTGTGCTGAACCACCAGGTTCCTGGAAATCCCACAGGAAAGAATATTTCTGTAGGCATCAAACTCATTGCACAAGTGATACAGGGGTGACTTGTGCCAAGGTAGGGTGTCCATGGCTCTGGAACGTGTCAGACTTGCTGTACATGTGCAGGTCAACCACACAGTGCATTGCATTAGCTTAGACTTGGGATGTAGCAGCCCTGTCACTTCTAGAGTCGCCATGTTGGCAAGTCTCATTCAGACAGATTTTTCCCAAGCACCAAATTCAAGTCCATGAAGACCTAATGGAACAATCTTTGGAAGATATTCATAAACAATTCTAGGTGCAGCAGCATGGGGACAGATTTCTGGGTAATTTATTTGCACTTAATTAACCTACTCTTCTCACTTACTCTCTGCAGGGGAATTTCTCTCTGCCTGACTACACGGTGAGACTGGGATGAACCCACCAGGTGTTTGGCAGACAAATTTGTGGTGCTAGGTCTATAGTAGAACAAGAGAGACAAAGGGAGGATGAGTGAGAGAGGACCAGAGACAGACTAAGAGAGGTTCAGCTGGATCCAAGTAAACCTACTTTCATAGAGACAGGCAAAGCAAAGAGTTGAGGAAGTAACAATAATAACAAACCCTATGCTCTCATGTACAGCGTGTCTGAGCATGATTAACATACATAGGAAAATCAGAATGTGCTGGTAATAAGTGTACAAATATAAGACCAAATAAATGTACACTGAAGGGGAGAGATGATACTATACAGCATGATACCATATGATATGATACGATACGATACGATACGGTATGATATGATATGATATATCATACAATGTGCCTGTTTTGCAGCAGACATTGGACACACTTCCTAGGTGTGGAAATGATCCTTGTTGGGATAGTCTTTGTCATAAGGAAAAGAACATGTCCAGCACCAAGATACTCTGGTGGTGGACCTGCATCCTCCCTGCATCCCTCTCACTGCTGATTAAACAACTCCATGCTGTAAGGCAGCAGAATGAACAACCGATGTGGGTGAGTTAAGCCCGTTTTTTCCACAGACTCCCCGTCATGACTACATAAGGAGGTGGGATGTCCATGTGGAGGCTGCATGCCACCCTCCTTTTTGTAGTGTATGATTGCGGATAGCAGGAGACAGACCTGGCTGTCACTAATGGAGATTACTGAAAGTGCTCATTGCTCCTAATCTGGGAATACACTCACATAAATGTTGAGCAATGCCTTGATTTGATCCTGACCCGTACTGACATCCCTGGTGCTGCGGCTGTGAGTTGAATTGATGCTTGGGATGAGGCAGCTCCCACATCACTCTTTCCACACATCTAGTCCTAAACATACAAACGTGTAGGCAATAGGTGGGAAAGGGAAGGAAGAGAGGATGCTGGAGTGACAATGCATCTTTAAAGAACCAGGCTATCCCATCTCCTCTGAGGCATGAAATCTGTCAGAAGATAGTGTATTTTTAGGAACTGGCTGTAGACACTGCAGCAGTATATCTTGTTGGTATAAGGGCATGGAGATCTAGGCACTAACACGATTAATACCATGTCTCAATAAAAGGGATTTCCCACATTTCTATTGTTCAGAAATGGCTTTCCATAAATTTGATGTGAGTACTTGGCAAATGAAGCAGCCATCAAATACCAATAAAAATATGTTTGTGATACCTGCAATATACACCAAAAGAAACAGAGAACATTAATATTCCAGAAGGACTCTTCAGGTACCCATAAAAATTGGATGTTACGGAGACTCTGTCAAGGTTGAGAGGTCCAGACCTTAACCCAAGGTAAAACTTGCATTGTAAAATTTCTTTCTTATTGTGAAAAATCAGGATTTCGCACTAGCAGCATGGTTGAAGTGAGTGCTGACCGACCAGGTGGCTCCAGCATGCCTGGGATGCATTTGCTCTGTCAGGCACATGTGGGAATCCTTTCCTTGTGGATTGGTTCGGGTGTTTTGGCAGTGAGGGGCCAAGTCTCTCTAGCTCCCAGCACCTGGGGCAGCCTGAGAGGCAGGGGATGTCTTGGGGGCAGAAGGGTGCAGCCTATATTTGTATGCATGAGGCGGTGCAAGGTGTTGCCATGCACCCAGGGAAATCTCTTTAAATAGAATTCCTCATAGGACACCATTTTTAGCTCCCCAGGCAGCGTGGCACCATTTGAGGGACCAGAGGCTAACCGATGCAACTCCTTTTAGGGATTGCCAAGCAGAGAGGCTGCACTAGCTTCTACATCAGGATTGTGCTTTTCTCTTATCCCCTTTTCTCTGCTCCCCGCAAGTCCCTCCTCTATAAATGAAAAGAAATTAAGCTCTTCCGGAGGTCCCGCCTGGGATAAGCAGCCCTGAACACTTCACTTTAAGAGAATAATTGGGAATGTTTCCTACAGATGCTGCCTAAGCACACAGAAATGCCGGAGTGATAGACACAGCTTAAATCCCTAGACTGCCAGACAGATAAAGATGGTCTGTCCCAAAATCTGCCTATCCCTTGTATCACCACGTCAAAATGAAGCAGAAACCTTTCACACGTCATCACTTCTGTTAGCTTAAGTCCAGATCCTTGCATCCTTACTCATGGTTAGTAGTGCCTTACTGCAAAAGTAGCGCTACTGACTTCTCCAGGGCAGCTCCTGGAAGAAGAATCTATGTAAACCTGCGACTGGAATCTAAGTATCAAAGCCGAAACAATTCCTTAGCTACATTTAAGGCAGCACTACATTGTATTTTTAATTAATTTAGGAATCAAATTCAGTAAAAGAAAATTGTACTTTTTACCTAGCTGTCTATTCCTATGGCTATGAATACTTTGAGGGCTCAGATAAATAAATATGAATGAGCTAATAGCTCTTTTTATTGCCCACACCAAAGAATCCTGTTAGGGCCGGAAGGCAGGTTTTAAATCCAGAACAGACAGTTGTAATTGTGCTGCCTTATGTACATAGCCCGGGCCACTCATTTTGCACCCACCATTTCACTTCATGGTATCATTTCACTTATGGGGACATTTCTGCACATTTGAATACATCCCTACACAAAGCGTTTTGCCAAGAGAGGATTTTTGGACCTGATTTGGAAAGCCCCCAAAGATCTAGCTTTCGGGTCTCTTCTGAGTTCAGAAAAAATTTCTGATGAAAGCTAAATCAGTTAACACCGAATTGGGTTGATAGGGGGATCCTTGTCTTCTCAGCTAACGGTATGAAACCAGATAAAGGGGTTGATTTGACAGCTGAATAGATTCCCAAAGAGGGGTCATTTTCTCCCATGACCAAATAATATGATAGATATGCAAGGGTATGTGTGTGCCTTTCAACAGCAGGCAGAGTCCAAGAGCTTACTTATCTCTAAACAGCTTCTCTGGTGTCTAAAATAAAGAATGCAGAGTTTCTGAATAATCAGGGAGCAGATACTTTTTCTGTTTTGCCTTGAGTGACCAACTACACCAGGAGAACTTGAGGCCTTGTTCTCAGTAGTGCTGTGTGTTTTCATTAGGAACTGAAACACTGCAGCTTTCAGAAAGTCTTCAGCACCATGAAAGATTGAGCCTTTGTGGTTTAACAGTGTAATCTTCGTAGTGCCTCCACACAATATTCCACTGACCACCTCACATTGAATTTATTCCATAGGCATTGAAATACCTCGATGCGCTATTTTTCTTCTGGAGTTGTCACTGTCTTTATGGAAGTCTATGGGGAAAGAAATTGGATGGTAAATCTCTTAGGGACAAATTTTGGCTCCTTTGCACGAGCTGATGTGGAGAAAAGTGTCTGGTTCTTCCAGACGGTTAGTTTCTTTTCAAAGGACTTGATGACTGTACTATTTATTTACTATTTCAGTTTTTACGTCAACATTGGCATTCTTTCACTCTTTTTTTCTTCAGCAGCCATAAATATGGAAGAAGGATTCTTGGACTGTATTTCTGTTATGGTGATCTCCTTTTTCTTCTGTTTTTGCTCCCCCCTCCCCCCCTTCCCCATGTCCTTTTTGGCAGATAAGAAGTTTTTACACATTACACATCACTTAACCAACACTGGTGGCTTGAGGTTTGGATGCGGAGGCTGTGAACCTACCAAGGCTGAATTTTTTGGACACTTCAGTCTTTTTTAAGGAATTAAGTACACTATAATTCACCGAGGGAGAGGGAGGTGGAAGGCAGTTGATTAGTAATGGGATACAAAGTCATTTAGCTCTAAATTGGCAGTGGTAGCAACTGATATCTATTTGCATCTGAAGGTTGTTGCTGGGCTGTGTGAAACAACCTTGTGGTTTCCATCCACAACTGCGTCACCACTGCATTCAGTATTACTGTTTTCATTCCCTCACGCAATTTCAACAAAGAGACAGACAGGCATTTTTCTGACCCAGCTTTTGGTAGTTAGTAAGAGTACTGCCATTCAGTGGCTCTGGATCAGGCCCGAGTAGACAGGAGCTTGAACTTCCCAAGAACCAGGGAAGAACTTTTAGGGTCGGAGGCAACATGTCCCACAAAACATTGTACTGCTCCTAGCTGTATTCTGGGTAACAACCTCAGTGGTTTTTAGTCTTGCTCTGGTGTTCATTTTCAAAGATGTTAATAGTTACTGGAAATTCATTTCTCACAGGGTTACTCACAGCTAACAAAGTTCTGAATAGTTGGAAGCCAAACATGACAAAATAGCCCCTTCTTATGGAGACACATTTTAATACCCATCAACAGCAAAACCATTACAGAATTCCATGGATGAAAAGCAGGAAGGTAGAACAAGAAGCATAACCCTCTGATTTATGAGTGGAACTGTGTCTTCTTTAAAATGGTGTCATTTCTGATGCTTTACTTTGAATCTGAAGGCAGTGTTTTAACACAGCTTGCATAATCTCTCCATGTGTTTTTATGCTGTGCCATTACAGGACTCTGCTGTGATGGCTAACTCCTCTAGCCAAAACTGTTGACCTACACACTTTTTAAAGACTACCTCATTTCTTCTATTAGGATTAATCAGAAGCTTTTCTGCACACTATAAAGTTTTGCTACATCCCTATGCCTTTTGCAGAAATTAACTACTTAACAGAGATTACCACCACTGACAGGGTGCAAGTTATTAAAGTAAATAACTAATATGAGTCTGCTATAATTGGCATTACTGTGCTTAACTTTGTTACCAAATAAAATACAAAAGTGCTGAAACAATCTGGAATGTCTGAAGTAGGTAAATGACACCCAGAATTAAGGAGGTGACAAACGGGTGCAGATTCTCTCAGTTGGTGGCTGTGTGATTTTGAACAAGCGTGTAGCATGCTTATTTTGCTGGTTTCTATCATATAATAGAATCATAGAATCATAGAATCATTTTGGTTGGAAGAGACCTTTAAGATCATCAAGTCCAACCGTTAACCTAGCACTGCCAAGTTACCGCTAAACCATGTCCCTCAGCACTACATCAGTTCCAGGGATGGTGGCTCAACCACTTCGCTGGGCAGCATGTTCCAATGCTTGACAACCATTTTGTTGAAGAAATTTTTCCTAATATCCCATCTAAACCTCCCCTGGTACAACTTGAGGCCATTTCCTCTTGTCCTATCACTTGTCACCAGGGAGAAGAGACCAAACCCCACCGCTCTACAACCTCCTTTCAGGTAGTTGTAGAGTGCAATGAGGTCTCTCCTCAGCCTCCTTTTCTCCAGGCTAAATAACCCGAGTTGCCTCAGCTGCTCCTCATAAGACTTGTTCTCTATACCCCTCACCAGCTTTGTTGCCTTTCTCTGGACACACTCCAGCACCTCAATGTCTTTCTTGTAGTGAGCGGCCCAAAACTGAACACAGTACTCGATGCGCAGCCTCACCAATGCTGAGTACAGAGGTACGATCACTTCCCTAGTCCTGCTGGCCACACTGTTTCTAATACAAGGCAGGATGCTGTTGGCCTTCTTGGCAACCTGGGCACACTGCTGGCTCATATTCAGCCAACTGTTGACCAATACCCCCAGGTCCTTTTCCATCAGGCAACTTTCCAGCACTCTTCCCCAGGCCTGTAGCGCTGCATGGGGTTGTTGTGACCCAAGTGCAGGACCTGGTGCTTGTTCTTGTTGAACCTCATACCATTGGCCTTGGCCCATTGATTCAGCCTGTCCAGATCCCTCTGTAGAGCCATCGTACCTTCAAGCAGATCAACATTCCTGCCCAACTTGGTGTCGTCTGCAAACTTACTGAGGGTACACTCCATCCCCTCGTCCAGATCATTGATAAAGATATTAAAGAGAACAAGCCCCGATACTGAGCCCTGGGGAACACCACTTGTGACTGGTAACCAACTGGATTTAACTCAATTCACCACAACTCTTTGGGCCCAGCCATACAGCCAGTTTTTTACCTAGCAAAGTGTATACCCATCCAAGCCATAAGCAGTCAGTTTCTCCAGGAGAATGCTGTGGGAACCAGTGTCAAAAGCTTTACTAAAGTCTAGGTAGACAACATCCACAGCCTTTCCCTCATCCACTAAGCAGGGCACCTTATCATAGAAGGAGATTAGGTTTGTCAAGTGGGACCTGCCTTTCATAAACCCATGCTGACTGGGCCTTATCACCTGGTTGTCTTTCATGTACCACATAATGGCACCCAGGATGATCTGTTGCATAACCTTCCCCAGCACTGAGGTCAGACTGACAGGCCTGTAATTCCCCGGATCCTCCTTGCGGCCCTTCTTGTAGATGGGCGTCACATTTGGTAGACTCCAGTCAACTAGGACTTCCCTTGTTAGCTAGGACTGCTGATAAATGATGGAAAGTGGCTTGGTGAGCACTTCCACCAGCTCCCTCAATACCCTTGGGTGGATTCCATCCAGCCCCATGGACTTGTGAGCATCTAAGTGGTGTAGCAGCTTGCTAACCATTCCATCTTGGATTATTGGGGGTTCATTCCGCTCCCTATTCCTGTTGCCCAGCTCAGGGGTCTGGGTACCCAGAGAACAACTGGCCTTACTATTACTATGGTGCATATGAAACTGGTGTGACATTGTCCGGTACCTGGGAGAGGAATCATGACCCTGTCCCTGCAGACAGAGCCCTATTCCCCAATGAATTTTACTTTCATTGTGACATTTTGAAGGTACTACATGGTAATGACACATTGCTCCAGTAATTTTTGTACAATGTCTCTATGAGCTCTCCCCATCTGTCATGACAGCATTAGTCTTGGCATCTCTGATGAAAGAATCAAAATTAAAAGGGAGAACAAAAAGTCAATTTCTAATGGGTTCCAAATACCCATATCTTACAAGCGTGAATTAAATATTGCTCTCATCTTGCAGCCTTCCAGCCATATTACACGGATAAACCCCCTCAAAACTATTTAAAATTAAAAATCCTGTTAAAAGCTGAAATATATATAAAGTAAAATAATATTCAGCTGTTTAAACTAACCTGTTGATAGGCTGTCAGCTGTTATTTGATTTGCACTTCATTTGAATTAATAAAAAGTAAACCATAAGCATCATGATTTACAGTAATATAAAAGCTATTACAAAGGACCTTCATCATAAGCTTCTTTGTCATAAAGCTATTGTATCTTACTTTCAATCGCTAAACACTGTTAAAAACATTTCCTAATACAATACTGCCTGATGCAATATACAAATTCCTTTGCTTCAAAACTAGCTACAGGGACATATCTTTGAGTCTCTAGAGACAAATAGGAAGTTTCTTCTTGCATAAATAGTGTAAAGAAAAGCGTTTTCATGCTGGTGTTCTTCATCTTTTCTTGAGGCTACACACACACAGAGACACACACCCCCAGCCCACACATTCCCCAGCTCAGCTTTATCCACACCCATTAAAGTACCTTTATGCCTCCTCCTTTATTTTAAATAACCCTTGGACAAACAACATCTAGTTGCTCAAACACACCAATTTCTTCACTCCTATGAAAAGTGTCATGGACTTTACATTGACCTCAGTTTCATATCTCCTCTTAAAGATTGTTTCTTCTCCCAGATGTGCTGCTTTTTGGAGTTAATAATGCCATGAAGAAAGAGATGGAGTTGCTGGATACCTAATGCTACTTCCTTTGGGGTTTCCTCAGCTGTGGTATGTGATTAGTCTCCCTGGCTCTTGTCTATCCTGTCTGGTCATGGCAGTGTCACGGTTGCTTATGATCCCTCTGTCTGGCCCTTGGCAGCATTCCTCAGATGCCCACAGGGCATCTTTGCAGAGGGGTGCAAAGAGAGAACCAGGGAGCGCCCAGGCAACACAAGATCCCAAAGACACATCCAAAGCATTGGGCACTCCTGTGTGCCCGCACCGGGGCTGCTAGCACATGTCCTCGTTGACCCCCTGGCACTGTCCACAGTGCCACGGCCTCACATCGCAGCTCAGCACTTCTGTGCCCTCTCCCAATAGTGTCCCCAGAGTCCAGGTAACCACCCAAGTCTATCACCTCTGCTACTTCCAGTGAGGATGAGGTCTGCATTCCCCAGGAATTTTCTCCTTGAACTGATCCTGAACAGAATAGCTTCCCTAATGTCACCTGAGAACCAAAAGTAGCATGCTCTGATCTTTTCCATAGGTTGGCTAATCCCTGGCAAACAAGGGCAGTAAAAGTTCCCAAGAGGACAATGGGACATACCTCAGAGACAATAGCTACAGGCAGACGAGGCAGGGGAAGGACGGAGTGCATTCCTGGGCTTAGACATAACTCTGAACTCCTAAGAGGATGATTGGTTCTGGAGCATAACACGTCTTACAACTTGCTGTTCACATGTGACTATGGGAGCCCATGTGCCAACAACGTCTGTTACAAGTCTACTCCACAGGTTTGACTCTACAAGTCAGAGGACAGTGCTCCTCATCATCTTGCTCAGCAAGAACTGATAGCCTTATCCCATGCTTTCTCCATGGCATCCATAAAGACTGAAGGCAAGGATCAAAGAGGGTAGGAGGGCAAGAGACTGGAGTGGTATGCCACCATTGTGTCCTGACTGCAGTGTCTCTCCCTTCAGGAGGCAGAGGACTAGTAGTGCCAGAGCTCCCGGCAAGGCGGGCAAGAAGCAAGGGCAGCCAACCCAAGAGGAAGCTCTCTGAGCACCCAGCCCATAATATCCTGGGAGACAACACCCCCATTTCTGGCTATATCTTTTACAGGCTATATCTGATGCTGGAGTCGTTTAGGATGGAGGCCAGAGGTGCTTGGCAGAGGAGGGCAGTTGCATGACTACTTTTCCCTCACGTTCTTTTAAAAACTAGGGCAACGAACACTTTCAACAACAGGACATAGTCCAGAACCTGGAAATGAGGCTAAGAAAATTGCTAGACCTCACTTTTTTCACTGTATTTCTACAGACGTTCCTCCAAGGGCCCTCTTTGCTTTTCAGCTGCCTTCAAGGCCAGGCTATAACCTGGCTTGGGCTCTTTGTTTTTAAGCTTACTTTGGGTTTTCTAGGTCACAGCTCACAGAGGGCCTTTAGGTGTCTTTAAGTTAAACGGACTCAGCTTGACTTTGGGTGGCAACAGGAAAAGAGGGATGTCTTCTCAGCACTCTAACAAAGCTGTGCTCAATGTGGGCTGGTCCCAGTGAGAAAGCCTGGCCCACATATAAATAAATTCTCTTGCTTTTCACCGCCCAGTGGGGCAAGAAATGCCTGGTGATCTGCTTACTGTGAGCTGGGTGACATCAATGGGAACACAGGAAAAAGTTCTACATTTGAGAACAGTTAAGTGTGACCAAGGGTTTGGACTAGATGTCCTCCTGAGCTTGGCCCCAACTTGAATCATCCTGTGATCCTCTCTGTATTTGATGGTACCGTGGATCAATACAAGTCTGGCTCAGTCAAACTGAAGAAAACTATGTCCAAACCCTTTGGGACGTGTTTTTGGTCTGGCAATAAAAGCACGGCTGCTCCAGGACTAGCACAGTATCCTGCCTCAAGGTCATGTTGGTGGTCTTTCGCATTCCAAAATTAGCAGTGATTAGTTGATCATTCACTGCTGGAGGGCAATGTGATTTCTTTGGGAGGAACTCATGACATAAGCCCACTGAGATATAATGGACCTAGTTTCGGCCTCTGGGAATTTAGCTGTGCACTTAGTGCAGCAGGTAGTGGCTGAGCTCCTGGATCACAGCATACTTCAGAATTATTTTTGTAGAATTAAGTGGAATTGTGGTGTGACAGTACCTAAAAGTATGGTGGCGGGCTGACACTGAAGAGCACCTCACTGTCTTGCCTATGAGGCGGTAAGTTTGCTTCCCCCTTGGTTTGGCACTCCCCAAAGCCTCCTGCTTCTTTTCTTGTCTGTCCTCACAAGTCAGAGCATGTCACGTCACAAAACTGATATAGCTGGGTATGCTACTTCAGGGTTTCAGCAGATCCTGTATTTGGAGTAGTTTGAAAAGTGTCTAGTGGCTTTGTCACATGATTTCTCTGTAGTGTGAGACCAGCCGGCAAAGAGCCGTGAGCTCACATGTTTAGATGGCTTAGTTTGTGCACGCAGATAACGTGAATATCTGCTTGGCAGTGTTTTACAGCAACTGAACATTCCTGACGCTGCCTCTTTTCATCCTTCTGCTCCCCCTTCCTTAACAGCAGAATCAGCAGCTGTAACAACACATGGAGGACACTTGGCAGCTGCAAGACACAGATGCTGAGCTCCGTAATAAACTTCTCCTGTAGAAGAATATGAGTGCTTTTGCTGGCTGCTTAAAAGTCCTTATTGCTGTCTGACTCACTTGCTCAACAAGCACAGTGTGCTGATAGCTGTTGGTAATCACTCTTGGGGTTATAAGGACCAATCTAATTGACCTGCTTAGTCCTTTACGATGCTGCCATAGCCCAGCTTTATGAATTTGTAAGTGAATTGCATGCTTTCATAGTAGATATTTAAGAGTAAGGTATTGTGCAATGTTTTAGTGGGCCGTTGTTTTTATATCTAGAGATAGGCAATAGGCCTGGTTTTGATCACAAGTCACAACAGTGCAAACCAGAAATAACTTCACTGTTGCTAAAGGGGCATAAGCTGTTATAAAACAAATGTGAGTGAGGTCAGGGGCGAAGGAGAGCTTTAAATGAAGTCTGCATTGCCTGGTAAGGAAATGGCGTATCTTTAATATCTCAGAAGCTGGTGTTTGTTGGAATTGGCCTGTGATAAGGATGTGGATAAGGACTCGTGGCAGCAGGCTAGTGTTAGGATGGTAGGAAGGCTCATTTCAGAAAAGCCTTGCAGAAGTGTGTTTTAAGGAGGCATTTGAATTTGCAGAGAACGGCCAACTTGGAAGGTTGTTCTGGAGTCTAAAGAGCACTGGGAAAGAAACCAGAAACAGACGCTTGAGGAGATAAAGGCAGGAACTGGGCAGCAAGTCTGGTACATGGCCAGGACAGAAAGGAGGGGTGCTAGAAAGAGACGATTGGAGATGCAAGCAAGAGAAGAGCCCTAAACACAAGGACCTACAGCTTAATCTCGATGTATAACACGAGGGGAAGTACTGAAGGAAAATGAGTGAAGAGTGGCAATGGTCAGTGATGGGGGAGAATGATGTTTTTGGGCAAAAGTTCCTTCCATCTCTGTCTAAGGAAAACAAAGTCCTAACAATACTAAAGATCCCACATCAGTGGGAGTGTGAAGTGAAGCACAGGCACAAGGAAAGGTGCAGGGTGAGGTGGACAGGATGGACCTCATATTTAGTGAAACAGGGCTAAAGGGGGCCCACCTCAAGCATAAGGACGCAGGTAAGGAAGTGCTGAGAGGACAGGATGGTGGGGCAAACTGTCTCACTTTTTGTGGGAAAACAGTGTGACTGGGGGGCTCTCTGAAGTACTTGTATACTAAGACATGCAGCATAGCGAACAAACAGGAGGAACAGGAGGTGCATGTCCAGTTACAAGACTGCCGCCTCGTTGGGGTGACAGAGATGTGGTGGGATAGCTCACACGACTGGAGTGCTGCCTTGGAAGGATACAGGCCCTGAAGGAAGGACAGACTGTCATGGCAAGGAGAGGGAGTTGCCCTTTATGTGAGAGAGCAGCGGGGATGCATTGAGCTCTGCCTAAGCACGGGTGATGAACCAACTTAGAGCTAATGGGAGAGGATTAGCAGGCAAACCAACGTGCTCGACATTGTGATGGGTGTCTGCTACAGACCACACGATCAAGAAGAAGTAGATGAGGCCTTCTTCAGACAACTGTAAGAAACCTGACATTTGCAGTCTCATCTTCCTGGGACACTTGACCACCCTGATGTCTGCTGGAGGGGCAACACAGGAGGATACAAGAAATCCAGGAGGTTTCTGAAATGCATGGATGACAACTTCCTGACACAAGTGATTGAGAAGCTGACAACAGGAGGTACCCTACTGGACCTCAGACTTAAAAACAAGGAAGAACTGGGGTCAGGTAGGTGAAGGTCAGAGCAATCTTGGCTGCAGTGACAGTAAGATGGTACAGTTCACGATCCTGAGGGAAGAGACCTACAGCAAATAGTGGGATTAAAACCCTGGGCATCAGAAAAGCAGAATTTGGCCTGTTCAGGGACCTGCTTTGAGAATTCCTGTGGGATAAACCTCTGGAGGGAAGAAGGATCCAGGAGACCTGATTGATATTCAGGGGCCACCTGTTCAAAAATGGTCTATTGGGACGTGCAGGCAACCAAACAATGGTGGCGTTAGGTCTGCAAGAGTGAACTCCTGGTAAAACTTAAACATGGAAAGGAAACATACAAGAGGTTGAAGCAGGGAGACGTGACCTATGAGGAATATAGAGACACTGTCCAAGAATGGAGGGTTGGGGTTAGGAAAGCCAAAGCCCATCCAGAGTTTAATTTGGTGAGATATATGAAGAGTAAAAAGAAATGCTCCAGTTCTGGGCTCTCCAGTACAAGGGAGACATAAATGTATTTGAACTAGTCCAACAGTCAAGATGATTAAGGGACTGCAGTATCTATCATATAGAGGAGAGGCTGAGACAGCTGGGACTGTTCAGGCCAGAGAAGGCTGGGGGGGGATCATATCAATGTGTATAAATACCTGGTGGAGGGGAATAAAGAAGATGGAGACAGTCACTTCTCAGTGGTGCCCAGTGACAGGACAAGAAGCAATGAGCACATGCTGAAATGCAAGAAATTCCATTCAAGCTTCAGAAAAAAACTTGTTTACTGTGAGGGTTGTGAAACACTGGCACAGGTTGTCCAGCAAGGTTTTGGAATGTCTGTCTGTGGACATATTCAAAACCCAACTGGACACAGTCCTGGGCAGCCTGCTCTAGCTGACCATGCTCTGAGCAGGAGGTTGGACTAGGTCATCTCAAGAGATCCCTTCCCACCTCAGCAATTCTGCGATGCTGTGAATGTGCTAAAATGCAGCTCAGGATAGTGGTAGCTCATGGGAAATAGTTCACAAAAGGCACATCTCCATGGTATGTGAGATGTAGTTCCCTGGCAGGGGAGAGGGGTCTAAGAGTGGACAAGGGCAGCAACACAGAATAGGTGGATGCTTCATCTCAGCCAGCACTAGTGTCACCTTGGCAAGAAGCTACCATCTAATCTGTGCCTGAGGAGAAGACTCCTGCTTCCACTTCAGTTAGTCCTGTCTCCTTCATAAGACTGACATTCACAAAAACATTTTTTAACTGGAAAAGGACAGCCCTATTTCTAATTTGCACAGGAGGTGTTTTCCTGTGACCTTTTTGTGTCCTTGTATTCTAGCATTTAAAGACAAACAGCTGTCCCAGGCTTCAGTTGGAGGAGGAAAAGGAAGACACCATCAAGCACGAATGTTAGTAAGTCACTTTTCCTCTCATTGTCCCGTATGTCTAGGATCATTTTTAGCCTTAGAAACAATTGTCTTTCTGATCCCCTTACACCTGATATTGTCAACTAGTATTGGACATCAGCATTTAAAAATTCCTTCTCAAAGTATGAGTCTTATTTCTCTTGATATACATTGGAAGCTGATCTACTTCTTTGGTGGCTGCTTGGTAAGTGTTTTGGAAAATAGCTATCGACACTGAATTTTATTTTATGTAACAATTGGTATCCTGTAGTTTTATGATATTCAAGGATTCTGGATCTAAATATACTACATCTAAATTTAATATATTACAAAAAAGTCTAGTATTACTCCAAATAAAACACAGATTAGGAACAACACTAACCTTCAAATAATAGGACTTAAATACCTGTTTCAGCAGTGCTTTCATGCTGCTTTGCTTGCTTGAAAACATGTGAAGTATTTATTTTTAATTCATATTATCTCATTATTGCAGGTTTCCTTTACAACACGGCTCATTTCAAGCGTTAAAAAAAGCCTAGTGATTTTTATCTGAGTTTTAGATTTTCCAGTAGTGATCAGTCACACGGATAGTGCTAGTTAGAACTGATGTAGCAATCTGGTTTTGTTTTTTCTTTCATCACATTTGTAGTCCAGCAGGCAAAATGTATTGTGACAGTTGTCTCTGAGATGCAAAGATAAATATGAAAAGTAGCCAAGGAACATTGTAACTAAACTATTGTGTTAGGAATCTGAAGGTGACCGTTGAGAACTTCTTACTCCCACTTACGTAATGAGTGACAACTTTCCAACACAAGAATTCCCAATCTTTTACTAAGTAGGCTCTGATTTGGCAAATACAGTCTGAGACGCATTTTTCTCCTTGTGAGTAGCCCTGCTGAGGTATCAATGCAACCCACCAGCACGAAGATGCTCACAGGAAGAGGATCAAAGGCTACAGGGGAGGCAAGTCTGGAAATCCAGAGAATTTGCTCACCAAAATCAGGTTCTGTGGATATCCTACCTTTAACTGTTACTGTAATGCATACTTAGAACATTTGTCTGGTATCCCTGTTCCTTCCCCTACTCAGGGGCAGTCCAGTGGGTCAGGTCTAAGCTGATGGGCACAGGCCATGGCAGGGTGCAGGGTCACAGTCCGTCCTTGTTCAGGGAATGCTGGTTCTCCAGTCCTGCTAGACACTCAGACTCCCTCTCCTTTTCTGCAGAGACCTGGATGCAGTCTGGGAGGGTACCAAGACCTGAAGGAGTATTCTGGGTCCTTCAGCTTAGATGCAGCCTTAGGATCTCCTTTATGAGTTAAGTGTCTAGTATGCCATGCATGAAAAGAGAAGTGGTGAGTTGTCCATGCACAGGGAAAATTAATTTAACCCTCTGGGGATTGAAGGTATGACCTTTTGGGATCTCATCTTTATGGCCTGTGATCACACAGAGAAGTAAATAAATGAAAATGAAGAGTTAGCAATTTTTCAGCCAGGAGAAGAATAACAGGGGGATGATAGAAACTGAACATGAGGCAGCACTAGTAAAGGAAAACTACAAAGGAAGTCATGAAAGAGGCTGGTGGTATATACAGAGAGACGGGGCTGAGGAATGGGTGTTGGTGGATGAGATAAAATAATGAAGGGAAGCTGTTTGATCCCTTGTAGCTCCTGGGTCAGTAGCAGCTGCACCTGCAACACCCGTAGGCTCTCTGTGTTGCTGGCCAAGGCAGTGGCTGACAGTGTCTGTTGCTGTGCAAACGTGGGCTGCCCTTCTCCTGTATATCGCTGCATGAATCAAACATCTGGACTCCAGAGATACCTTATTAGTGCTAAACAACCTTGATTCAATTATACTACAAGATGCACACAAGATGATATCTTTTGCACAGTCCTGCACTGCGAAGGGCTTTTAGGAAGCATAGCCTAGGGAAGGGGGTAGAGAGCACAGAAACTCAATTATTCTCTTATTTCCAAAGTTGGTCCATAATAGTGCCTAAAGAGGGTGGAGGTTGGAGAGTTTGTACAGCCTAATTCCAGGGCTAATTTGAATGGTTCTGTGTTTTTAAGGTTCTCAGTCCCATTTGCTCCACAAACACTACGTCTACATAGACAAAAATAAATTAGGGCATGATTTTCAGGCCTGGAGTTTGAAAGTCAGCACTTGGCTACGTGGCCAGAGCTACTCAGTTGTTCATCTGCAGCTTCTGCTGGTTTAAAACTCCCTTTTCTTTCCTAACATCAGAAAATGGATCAGCGAAACCAACAGCAGTAGGGCTTTTGCAAAGAGCAGGAGTGCGAAGTGCACTGCCTGGGCCAAATTCCACACCAGATAATTCCATTGAGGAGATGGTTTCAATTGGGCATCGTTATCTTCACTTCCTGTCTTATACTGCAGCGCCGTGCTACTGAGCAGCTGCTGATTTCCTCCTCCCCAGGCCTGGCTGCATGTCACGGTGGGGCTGCAGTGTCTCCTCCCTGCTCTTTGCTTCGCTCACAGGACTTGTATGGAAAGGAAGCAAATGATGGAAAGTGCTTTGAATTCCTCTGTTGAAATTTACGTCTTCTAATGGGATTATTTTTTGCTATTATGGAGCAAAGTCATATTTTAAAAACTTTTCTGTTGTTTCTGCAGATCTGTCATCCATTTCCATGGATACATGAGTGGCAATAAGGTAGCCAGAAGCTGTCAATTCCAGCCACTCACTGGCTGCCCAGTGAGCAGTGAAAAGCTGCTGAAGTCATTAGTATTTTACACTTGAAAATAGCACAACAGTTTGAACTTTTCTGATACTCTTCATTCAGGAATCCCCAGGTCTGGTAAATGAGCCACTGCTATAAAATAATTAATTAGGCCTCATAACAGCTTGATGAGTGTGTTAGGAGGGCATGGAGGCTGGGAACGCTGAAGTGACCTGTCGAAGGCCATCCCATGGACTAGTAGCATGGGCAAGGAAGGCATTCAGCTTACCCGTTCTGACTCCCAGCTCCCTGAGCTCATCTCTGAATGTATTAGGCGTAGAACGCCTGCAAATCAAGTTATGGAAATATACCCATCCTCATCTGCTTAATGACAAATCATCTGTCTCTTTTTTTTTTTTCCCCAGATAATCCGAGACATCTTTGATTTGGTGAGTTTCTGCTGCAGCAAGAGACATCAGATCATAGAAGGGCTGCATTCCTGCAGGATATGGCATATGCTAACTGTTCATTGAATGGGTTTTGCTGTCCATCATGTTGAATTCCTCAGTTAAGTTCTTGCTAGTTCTTCTCTAAGGATAAGGCTTCTGCCACTATGACAGGGAGATTATTCCACAAAGATGAGAGATCATGTGTCATCATTATTATCTCTGAACACTGAGTTATTTTTCTGGACATTTCCAATATAAAATATCTCTTAGTTGTGTTTCAGGGAACAAAGCTAAAGAGAAAAATGAGGAAGGAATTTTTTTTTATATATAGTGTCATTACAGCATGTTCTAGTTTTGCACGTTCTAATATTCAGTATAGTCACCCTATTTTTCAGCTTTTAACTTCTGCTCTATGAGGTGACACACATTAAGTGATGATTCTTTCATTCTTGCACACTTACATAATCCGCTGAAATAAACACATCTTTGCACGTTAAACAACTGTTTGGATTAATCAAGGTAGGCGGAACTGGACCCATCATGATTTACCTTCTGTGAATCCTCATTTTCTGTTTCTAAAAGACCCCGCAGGTGAGTGACTGTGTTTGCATGTGGAAAGATTTAGAGAGTTTTGATAATACGTACTGCTCAAGTAATCCTTAATCAGCTAACTTGCCATTATCCTTCTAAATTTACCAGCTATACATCTGGAATTCTTTACAGTCTCTCGTAATTATTATTAACCAAAAGTTAATCCCTGCAAACACTGCAGGGATTATGTAACTAACTTTTACACACAGCCCACCGAGGTTCAGCAGTCTTATTTGTGTAAGTAAAGATTACAGAGCCAGGCCCAGAAAAATATGATGGCATCACCCAAGTATCCCCAATCCCTCTGAGTCATTCACACGCATAGTCAATAAAATTGGTCCCAACACAGGTGATAATGGTACCTTACCATTAATCTCTTCCTATTCTCAGAGGAAGCTCGTTATTATGACCCTTTGTTTTCTGTCACTTAACCCATTTCTGATCCTTAACAAAGGCTTCATCCCTAGCCCTGCAATTATTTATTTTCCTTAATAGTCTTTTATGAGGGACCTTATCAAAAGCATTTTGAAAATTCAAATAAATTAGTATCTTGCAGATCACCTTTATCTATTGGTTTATTAACTTTTTCCAAAACCAAAATGTTGTGCTTTTCAACATTATTAAATGGCGTGGGGAAGGCACAAGAAAAAAAATCAGATGTATTTTGACAGCTACCGTGGTGGTTTAGCAGAGCGGTGCTTGGATTAGCACTGTTCTTCTGTCTGTACTTAAGAACTCTATTTCATTTCCTGGCATGTCTCTCTTCAGGTCAACCGCTAGTTCAAGGTGGAAGTGATAAGTCTGCAGCATCTCAAGTGTGCTGGTGTTAGCTCTTGGGAAGTTGAGAGGAAGGAAATAACAGTCCATAAAGTTTTGATTGCTTGGGAAAGAAGAGTTGTTTGTTGAAAGTATGAGCAAGGCCAGCTGCAAAGAGTTCAGGAGTGAGCAGGAGTCCTGTATTGGCTGCTCACTCACTCTAGCTATTGACAGCATTTCATATTGGAGACTGAGTAGAGGAAGGCTATTTTTCTCAGCCCTATTAGGGGGCTATCTTACATCATCCCCTTTTTAGTTAGTGGAGGGTTCGCTTTAAAGATGGGTAGAACAGTATGATCCAGGATGGTGTGGCAGGGAAGGTTTTGGCAAAAATAGTGGCACTGAAGAAGTAAAATAAATGTGCCATGCTCTATTCCTCCCCCAATTTTAAAATATCAGCATTTTGCAAGCAATGGCCCATATGCTCCCAGGGCTTGCAAGCCAAAAAGTATAGCAACTTACTACAAAACCGCTCTCCAAATTCTACACACAAGCCAAAACCTCCTACTTGGTATGCTGCCGTCATGCCAACTTGCAGAACAGAGATTGGGCCTGAGCAAGGAGATCTATGAAAGAACGGCAGGTTACGCGCATGAACAGATAAAGGGAGATACAGGCTGTGGCTGACTGGGGCTGGAGTCAGGAAACTTGTCCTGCAAACCCAGCTTGGGGAGACAAAGCAAGATAAATTGCCACTGATAGCAAGCAAATGCTTCCAGACCAAAATGCCCCTGCTCCACAGAGAGAAGTCAGTGGAATCTCCTTGGGTTGCTCCTGCAGGGCTTTCTATGAAGAGGAAGGAGGAGTGTGGACCTGCAATGCTGGCCCCATCCAGTCCATGCTCTTGGGAGGAGCATGGCTCTTTGGCATGGACACCACAGCAGGGTGGCTGCAGTGGCTCTAGTCCTGTCCTGTTGAATGGGAGCCGTCCTGAACACTTAGGGTGTTCAGAAATAATTAACTAATAGTGAAACCAGGTTCCTGAAGAATACCGGTGCTGCCCAGAGATATATAGGTGCTCTTCACCTGTACCTCACAGGACTGTCTGTCTGCCTGTCTGAAGCAGTGAAGGATACATCTTTGTTTAAGAATTTTCTGTGCGGCAAAGCAAGGCAAAAGTTAGTCCCATCAGTCTCAATTTGCTATCAGCAGAAATATACATTATACTGTGTCAAGACCAATAATCTAGGCGTGTGCAAGATGCCACCCACTGTTGAGGGACTGGTGGGTGTTGTCTGAGACCTCACAGGGCTGTCCATTTTCATGTTCCCTGACCCCTTGGTACAAGGCACTCCTGTATTTCCCATACTCTTCTATTTCTCCACAACAAAGCATCCAAAAAGTACTTTGTATTTCTCCAGGGATAATCCCTGCAATATTTTAGCCACTGGCTAGCTCAGAGCTCTCCCCTTCTCTGGCTGGTACACTACATGCTCTCTGGCAGAGGTTTAAAGCAGTACAGATGCTCAACTTTTCTGAACATTTTTGTGAGCACAATATGATGAAAAAGAGGTAAAGAATATCTATTTGAGGACCTGTACTTGCCACTATAGGCAGAGTGAATTGGGGTAATAAAATCACAGGATAGGATGTATGGAGTGGAGCATATGCTCTGTCTCCACCAGGAGCGAGCCAACTGCTGCTGGGAGGATGGGGCTGCGAATGGCCTCCGGACCAAACACTTGCTCGATTTGCACGCCTGCACGGCTGCTGGTGGATCCAGCTGCTCCTTCCCCTGGCTGCCTTACACAGTCGCAGGGACGCTCGTGCCCAGGCACAGAGGGGCAGAGCAGCTCCTTGGGGACCTGAGGGCAGGCGAGAGAAAAGAACCTGGTCTGAGAGAAACATGTTCTCCGGCCCCCACAGCTGTACAAAACCTCCATAGGTAAAGCTGAGATGTAGTAGGCTGGCACCTGAATTAGAAGTTTCTGAGAAGTAGCTTATGCCAGATATTTCAGAGTGCAGTTTTCTACTTTCAGTAGGTGGTAGTTTCTACCTCTGGTATCATCCCTTCGAGGCTGGTGGAGGAATTCCCAAAGACACGTGTTGGGAGAACTCAATTTCCTTTAGTAGGATTTACATTTAAGCCTCTACTAGAGGCACCCTGAATGTGTCATTTTCAACAAGGCAGTCACTTCTCCCCCCCCCCCCCCCCCAAGGGGGAGCAACCAGTGCTGTGCTGTCCTGAGAGGACCGCAAATGTCAAGTTACTGTGATTTTATGGGGCTGAGATATAATTACGGTCTTTTTATCAAATCTTAGAGTGAAAGACAAGACGTACTATTTTAAGCATGCAACTTTGGCAATAATAATAATAATAATCTCCAGAATGCCCTTTTTTTTTCATGTTGGTATGAAATAAACTTTTAAGATCAATGAGAATATGTATGGAATTTTCTCATCCTAAAATTTATGTTAGTCTATTTTCTGCAACAAGTATTCAAAAGTCTCATGCAAGAGTACATGAAACAGGATTGCTCTTTTTTATTTCTTGGGAGTTGGCCATCATTACATTGGGCCAGAGCTATGAGTCAGGGCTGCTGTTTCCTATCCTGAAGTGAGGAATCTCTCTCAGGAAGTCCTGTGTTGTGCTGGAGATCAGAGCAGGTGATAATGGTCTCATCTGGCTTTGAAATTTATGAGAAGGAGATAGGACATGTAATGGAGTCATTATTTTGTTTTAGTCCATTCTTCACATTGCAGCGCTTGGAGATGTAAAAGCCGTGTGGTGACCAGATGGAAGGAGCACGGAACAGGGAAGAGCAGTAGGACAGCTTCCCCTTTACTAGTGAGAAGGTCCTGAATAGAAGCAAAACATGCTGGGAAAATACGTAAGTAATTTTATCCATAGAGATGACTTCAGAAAGAAGTATAGGTTATGAGAATATAGGCCCTAAACTGAGAGGAGATGGAAAGAGGAGGGAAGGGTCAGAAAATATGGGCTAAAAACATGAGAAAAGATGAGTGGTTGCATGCCCTAGAACCTGAATCAACTCTATTTGAGGTATAGACAGCAGCAGAGGACTCTGAATTCTCGAATGAAAATGGAAAAACACTCAAGGAACATGAACCTAGAAATAAGATAATTAGGGCTGAGAAGAAGGAAATAGATGCCATTTATGAGAGGTTTAGAAATATTCCAAATGGAAAGAGTTAAAAAAATTTCCTCCTCCAATTTTCCTGTAATATTCCACATGCTTCATTCAGAACTCTGGGACTCAAAATTGCCAGCACATCCAGGTTCAAATTTCTGGCTTATTTTCCGAGGTTTTGTTTTCTTGTTCTCTTTCATTCCATTCCTAAATATCTGTTCGGTAACTCTCGGTTTCTAGTGGTTTCTATTTGGAGCTGGGCAAAATAAGTTCTTCCATCAATTCTCAAACTTCCAATCTACCTTCTTTTGTGGCTGTGAGAGGAAAACATATTTTTAAATCATTAGAAAACCACATTTGCTTCAACATAATATGTTTATTTCATTGTGGACCTAAAATTAATTTTGAGATGACATTAAATAGTTGAAAGTTTTCAAGGTAATCTGTACTAAAACTTTATTTTATGAGGAAATACTGAACACTTGAATTGCTTAATCTAGTAAAACTAAGATGGAAAGGGGACATGATGAGTTTTCATAAAGACATTTAGGAGCTAAACTTCAAAGACAAAAAGAATTAGTTAAAGAATAATACTGGCATGAGATCAAGTGGATGCAAGCCAATTATTAATACATTCAGACTGGAAATTTAGAGAGAGATTTCCATCCATCCATCCAAGAAGTGATAATTCTGGTAATGGGAACAGAGAAATTCACTGTTTTAGGCTGCAGTTGGGTACGCTGATGAAAACGATTGTATCGCAGAATTCTTAGGGACAGAAAATGAGGCTTGTGATGTGGATCAGTTGGTATCTGATGTTTAGGTGTCAGCAGCTGAGTTTGAAAAGAGACGTGGTTGTTTATTTGCACCGTTGCTTTATTCTATTAATCACATGCTTCAGGACTTTTGTTTGCAGTCTGCGGAGGTCAGTAAGGGTCATTTTTACTTTTCGTTTATGCATTGCTAGACTTCTAGGTTGGTCTCTCTTTCACCTCTGAACCATGAAAGAGCAGAATGTAGGCTAGGGCCCCTAATCTCTGCATGGATCGCACTCATAAGCTCAAGTTTAAACTGATCACCAGATTTGGGGTAAGGAAGGAATTTCTCTGTTGATCAGATTGTCAGGAGCTACTGCAGAATTGTCTGTCTTAATTTCTTAGGATTTGCAACACCTGACAGTTTCCTTCTATTACAAGGATTTGGGCTATTGACAATGCATTAGATCTTGCCTTTTTGCTTCCTGGGGCTCGTTAAGTTTGCAGCTGCTTTATGATGAAGTGTAAAGTTTGTTACGGACTGCTGGGGAGCATCCTGGGGCCAGTGGTGTGTGGGGACACATCGGGCAGGATGCTTGTGGACTCTCCAGTCTAATCATCTGTGAAGGCCTGCACTTGCTGGCCCAGCTGACCTTTTCTGGCCTTATTTCCTACATTCCTTATTCTTTCTTCCCCGCCTCCTCCCCCCCCCCCCAAAAAAAAAAAAAAAAATCTTCCAAATGTCAATTTTAATTCAACCTGAAATTATTTCTCTTTCACGATGTGTCAAACTGGCCAATAACTAAAACATCATTGAAAAAACAACCTGGTCATACAGGAGCCCCCTCGTGCCCTGGGTTCCTCCATGGCCTCAAGTTAGATGTCAGAGGCTGTGGGCAGCATGCACACAACAATCCCTCAGGAGCCAGAAGCCAGAAAACAGGCTGCAAAACAGACTGGAGCCCTACCTCTGTCCTGCCTCACATTAGACTGGGCAGCCCAGTGGACCAGGTGTCTGGGCTTTCCAAAATTTGTCTGCTGTAGATCATAAAATGAACCACCCTGAAGCGGGCCAGGGAGGAAGAGAAGGAACTGCATTTCAGGGGAACACCTCTGAGGGTGATGTAGGTCAGGTGTTGCTGCTGACTTAGGGCTCAGGTGGAAATCACTGTCAGCCCTAAAGCAATGCTCAGGGGAAGACTCAGACCTCCTGCCCACCTAAGGAACGGAGGCAGTGCTTTGGGAAAGCGACAACGTGGGGATTTAGGAAGTGTGCAGGCAGGAGAGGGTCCAGCTCTCATTCTTCTGACCTGACTCTCACTTGTGGAGCCACTTGCCACACCAAGTGGCTCTGACAGAAGAAAGCATCGCAGAGCTGCTGCAGAAGTCTTGCTGATGAATTATCTTGACGCTATCGTTGTGCAGCAGCTTAGCAATTAATCGAGGAAGAAGATGAATCAAAACTACATTAGGTCTGTAAAAGATCCCGGTACTCTGCTTTGTAACTTGCACATGCTAAAGACATAAAATGGTTATGATGGCTTCTTCCTTCCTCTCCAGCCTAAAGATAGTAAAAAAATTCCCCCCTTGCATGAAACAGGTGAGTAAGCTGCAATGATTCTTGTGGTGCACTGTTTTAATATGTGCTGTTTAATTATACTTTTATGACTGGGAACAGGTAACAGTGTTCATGCTAAAAATATTTAGACATATGGATTCCCCTTGTATTCAGAGTTGTTTTCATCTACCAGACTCATAAAGTAGTGAAGCTACATGATAATGCCATATGTATAATAAAAGCACATTTTTCGAAGACTACATAAATGCTTACTACTAAAATACAGATATTTTGCTAAGGAAATTAAAAATGCAAGATAGGTTTAAAACATTGTTAAAGACTATAATGGGAATGGCAAGTGGCATAATGGGAATAATGCCATGGGATTATCCTTGGGCAATAGGGAATAACCAGAATGAGATAGTATTAAGGACAATAAGTCCCATCCTGCAGAGCGCGAGCAATCCTGAGAAGTGCTGAGCCTGCTCAGCTCATGGTGAAGTCAGTGGGAGCTGAGGGCATTGAACATCTCTGCAGGATGAGGCCCGAGTCAGCGACTTCCAACCTAAGGCTGTCATTTTTAGCCTGGATTTTTATGAGATGCCAATTTGATTTTTATGAGATGCCAATTTGGATGTCTTAGCGGGACCCTGGCACACTGAGAACCACTCAGAGCAGCAGCCAAATTTTTCCGAGTGGGCCTGATCCACCTGCCACTTAAATTGAAGGACAGGTCCCCATTGCCCTCTGTGGGGTTTGTTTCTGGCCCTGTTATCAGGAGGCACCCTAAGTGCATTGAAAATTGGCTGAGGGAGGTATGGAAGCAGCACATCTCAAAAATCCTGTGCTGCTGGCACTCTAGTTAGGTGGAGCCAGCTTAACTCCATTTTCAATTGTGAGATGGCCAAGTTGTGCAAGCGCTTCTGCCCATTTCATTCCTTAGCACAATAAACCCCTATTTTACATGCCTCAGATGGCCAAGGTTACAGAGCTGCAAGGACAGCAAGAGTCACGTATCTTGATTTCAAGCAAACAGTTTCCTTGGATGGAAAAATAACGTTTTTGATTCCCTGAGCGGAAAAAACCTGGAAAAGCTATCTCCCCCTTTTCCCAGACTCCAAGCAGGATTGTTTTAATAACCTTATTAGCAAGGTCTATGTGAAATGCTAGTGACTGTGGCCTCTGTCCTGCGGTTTTAACATGACTGCCCATGACCATGGAGCAAAGGGGGCGGTGTGTGAAGTGTTTGCAGGACTAGAGGCTATGATCCTGTC
Source organism: Vanellus vanellus (assembly GCF_965231255.1). Taxonomy (NCBI): domain Eukaryota; kingdom Metazoa; phylum Chordata; class Aves; order Charadriiformes; family Charadriidae; genus Vanellus; species Vanellus vanellus. Next base: position 25,952,031 of record NC_138907.1, read on the forward strand.
CTGCTGCTATCATTGGAGTGTTACCAAGTGTTGTTGAGTTCAGGGGTGCAGTATCTACCCCACTACCAACCCAGTGTGCACTTCCACAGGGCAGAGCCAAAACAAGCCTACAGTTTTTGGCTGATGGAAGTAAATTCAGGTCTTTAACGTGCTTCTTCCCTCCAGCTGTGAAATGAACGCTGCTGTCAGAGTAGGGGGCTTCTCTCTACCACCGCAGACAGTCTCAAGGTGCCTCCTTCTCCACTATGCAAGGATGCAGGGATCCCATTGACTTGCAGTTGCATCAGCAGGGCTCTTTCTTAATTTTCTCAGATGTAAAGTTGACAAATTTAGCCCCTTTGGGGGCTCATGGATTCTTTGTAGCCTGGGCCTAAAACCTTGTTGTATTTACCTGTGTTTCCACACTTGTTTGGAGCTCTATTTTAGCAGCTACAGCAAAATCATGGGTGCAGTGTGAGGGGAGTCAGCAGAGCTCTACTCAAGGTGCAGTCATTTGATTTGGTTTGGTTTGGGCCAAAAATCTCCAAGAGCATGGAAGCAGCTCCAGCAACACATCATTTGTGCCTACACTGGGTGAGAAAAGAGTCTGGGCTGCTGGGGAGGTGGTATGGCTCATCTCGTCCTGCTGTCACCCTTCTCTGGCCCCAGAACAGGCAGTTGTGCAAGGAGGTCCAACCCATGGATGCTCCTTGGGAAATCTGGAGCAGGAGGTGTCCCCACAGTGAGCCGCCATGTGGCTTAAGGAAGCCCCGGCTGCCTGACAAGCTCACCCTTGCAGCACATATATGCTGCATCTCCTGCTCAAACCATCTCATACCTGTCTGGATGTTGGCCTGGGAGCTCTCCATCACTGTGGAAGTGAGGCCAATGTCAGGAGAAAGTCAACCATAATGAGACATTTGTTTCTCTGAGGCTGGGCTCGACCTCAGGCTGCCCTTCCCTGGCTGTGGTGTGGGGAGGGCAACAGCTCTTCCAGGAGGACCTTCTTCAATGTTCAGTTACACCTTCAATATGGAAAGCTTCCACAGCTGCTCCTAAAATGCTGCTGCCTTGTCCCTGTAGAAGGCACCTGAAGGTATCTCTCAATTCTTCAGTGCGCCTTCGGCACTCTGAAACCACTCATAAATACCCTTGTTAAAACATGCACTTCGGCATAATCACAATGAGCCTAACTGCTAAGTCCAGCCTTACAGGGAGGATGGCACTTACCTCCTTAAATGTATAATATGGAGCATCCACATTCGTATTTTTAGTAGCATATAGCAATGGTCCAGCCTTTAGTGTACTGTATGTACTTTTAATAATCTCCATAAAAGCCTGATTTTCAATCCCTAGGCTCAAGCTGACAGTGTAAATAAAATCACCCAAATCCACAGGGTAAGAGAAATGAAAATGACAAGGATTAAAATTTTGTCAAACCTCTTTCTTTTTAAAATTCTGCTTCCCTTCCAATTGGATCACGACCCTCTGTGTGCACAGCTTAAGACCAGACGGTATGCTTTCACTTTTATTCCTCTCTGCAGCAGGCTTACAGTATTTAGTGAAAGTCTGTAAAGAATGTGTGCTGTGTAGAGAGTTAATACCATAATCCCCTATCGTTAGGGTCAAATGCTGAATAGAGCAGAAGAATTAGAAAATATGTTACATACAATGGCAGAAAAAATGCATCAGCATGCTGTTCTGTTAACACACGCATTCATTACCAACAAGTAAATGACAATGAGGTAATAGAGTATATTAAGAGATGTGTACTTCAAGTCTAGTGCACGTGTTGTTATGAGAACCTAAGACTTTGAGTGAGAATCTAACTCTGCGGATACCCACACGTCGCAGGGTTCTTCGCTGCATATAATTGCATCTTTCTAGGAAGCCCTTTGATGCAAACATCAGCTTTTTAAATTATTTGGTGGAGAGGAGCTTTGAATACTCCTTTTTTAATTTCCTGTGAAGCGCGATATCTATATTTTGCTATCCAAGCATGACAATACATCTGTCTCTAGGGAATTCCCGAGCATGAATTGTGGTAATCTTAGCTAAAGAAGTATTCAGAAAACAATCCTAGTGCTTGCCTTTTCAAGAGATCCTTAGGGGGCTAGCTACTTACATCATATAGAATTGGCATGGGTGTTTCACTCCCTTGGGTTTTCAGGAAAAAACGAGCCAGTAAGTGCTGGAGGAGTGACAATTTGCTAGAAAGAGGAGAGAGAAAATACATTTTGTATGTAGCGTTGCCTGATACCAATTGCAAAATGTAAGAATCGCACGATCTGAAAATCTTATTGCTATGAGTTAGCATATCGTGCCTTCCTGTGAGGAGAAGACTGAGCTTCACAAGAAGGGGGGTGACCCTGTGGAATAGGAAAAGATACAGCAGTTATTTGGCTGCCTGTACTGACACTAAGTAGTGTCTGATTCCCTAATTATTCCTACTGATTTAGCCTGGTTATTAAGGGAGAGAGACAGTGCTGAGCTGGAGACGGGATGAAGGTACTTAGAAAACATCTTGCAATAGCTGGTTAATGACAAACTGTGGAAAGCACGGCAGCAACACGGATCCTCAAGACTTTGTCCGCTGCAAGCATGTTATCTTATCTCGTGACTGATCGGTTGTAAATAGTACCAGGCAGAACTTTACCAAACTGACCATGTATGGTCTTATGTAGACACATGTGCTGGCTGTGCACTGTCACCTGCACAGTGTTTACAATTTTGCATTATTTTCCTACAGTAGGAGTTGGGGGCGGTCAGGAAATTACTTTTATTTGAAAAAAAAAAAAAAAAGAAAGAAATTGAACTTTAATTTCTCAAAAGCTTTGACAATTTTTTTAATGAATTCAGAAAATTCTCGTTAAAAATTCCACATTTCCCACAAAAGCTCTTTTTTTGTTGAAAAAAAAAGTTCTTCCTCAAAAATTGCCTGACTGATAATTGAAGTTAAAGAAGTTTCAATTTTTAAATCCTTTAGGTTTATGAAGGGAGAAAAAATTATTTATGGGACTGTTGTTTCTCCTAACTTGTGCATCAGAATAAGTTTATTTTAGTTTTGAAAGTTTTCTGAAATTCTTTTTGAGCATTTTTGAGTTTGTGAATGGGGCTTTAAGCAGTTGTCAAGCACCTTTGACACAGAGTGAGTGGCAGGCAGCACTAGCAGGGTCAGGACCGAAGGTGTTAGTGTCCTGCACCTGAGTTGTTGTGTCCTGGAGTGGTCTCATCAGTAGAAATGAAAATTGCTGAAGGCTTCCTTTCCTTTTAATCCTCATGAAAATTTGTTTTACCTACTTTAAAACATTCTGACAGTTCTTCCTTCAAAGACGCACTACTCCAAAAAGAAATTCAGAAAAATTGATTAAAAAGGATCTCACCGCTGAAACACAGAAGTCCTCCCTCATCTAGGTGCGTGCTTTTCATACGCATCCGTTGGTGTCAAAGACGTTTTGCATCTGGGTAAAATTTAGCTTTGTGGTTTCGTCTTCATAATCTCAGGTATACCTTTTTTTCCGTCCCTGGGCAGTGAATGTAGAGAGCTATAGGTAAATTCTGGGAATTCAGTTTATTTATCCACCCTTACTACAGTGTGGTGGACAGCCGAAGCCAGGCTGTGCCCGGCTGATGCCCAAATAAATCCTGGGGAGGAGATTCGTAGAGACTGAGCTGGCTATATCTGGCTGCAACTCAGAGGTGTCCGAGTGCTACATATTTACTAAGGAAAGAATGTCTCACCTGGAAACTGCAGACTTCACGAGTGGATATTATTTAAATAAATAGATTATGTGTATTGGTCTTGACTCAGTTTAATATCTAACTGGGTCAGTAGGCTGAAATAATTAGAAATTGTGACTAGGAAGGGAAATGGAGTGTGATAAATTAAATCAAAGAAACAAAACCTGTTGTTTCTTTGGTGACAGAAGAATACACAGCAGTAGAAGATAAAGTATTTGATGTGGAGTTCCTTCTCTAAGACAAAATAAAAAATATGCAAGCTAATTGAGGTGAGTGAAGGATTATTCAGGTTGGTGCTTGTCATTCAACAAGCGGTTCAGCTCAAGAAATGAGCTAGTAAATCTAGAGCAAGAATCTGATAACAGTAACTGCCACGGCTAATTTTAGTGCTAAAAAATTGCAAAAGAAGAACTTTGTGAAGTGGCTGATGGCACTGCCAGCCTGGGGCGTGAGGAGGAGAAGCACAGCCTGGGCCAACAGGGCAGCGAGAGGGAGCCATGGCCCCATCGCTGGTTCTCGGTCTTTGCTTTCCGCACAGCTCCCTTGGTCAGGCTCAGACAATTAAACGCTGTACTGGTGGGTTGCTCACGTTTTGTGCAAGGGCAATTAATGCCCATTCACTAGAAATGCCTGGATTGAGGTTGATTGTCTTAGAGATGGTTATTTTCTAAGATCTAATTTTGGGTTCAGCTGAGTGGAATCGAGCCGGAGGTCTGACTGCTGAGAGCTCAAGTCTGCACACAGCAGATGCAGACATTTTTCAGACAAATTAGTGAAGAGACCTCTGTGACGCACACAAACTGCTCGGTAATGATTATGGATAATGTTTGGATGTTTCAGTGCTCATGATATGACTATACGGGGTTAAATCAACAGTGCTGTTGGGAAAACAAGCAGAAAAGGAAAAAAGAATAGTATCATTTGCTTAAATGAGCAAGTTGTGTACACTCTACTCCCCATCAATTTGCATCTTCTTGTGTGGCTCCACACAGCTCCTTCCTGTGAGTCAGAGGGGGATTGACTCAAGTGAATCACCCAGAAGATGTTCTTCGCTAGCAGAGACAGTCAGTCCCCTTTTCATTCAGTGACACACAAGTACCCAGGAACAAATTTTTCCCCACAGCCTCTTCACATAATCAGTGCATGCCCCGCGCCCCTCTTCGGGATGAAAATTATTTGAGAAGAAGGGAAATGAACTCTTTCTGCCAATATCCGTGCTCTGTCCGGGTTAATGTCAGCTGCATCTCTTTGGGTGCTTTTGGAAAGGATCTAAGGTCATCTGGCATGGTTTGAAAGAAGTGATGTCTACCTTGTTTCTTAATATCACTCTCTATGCTTAGAAAGCTAAAAGTGAATGGTTTTGGGTTAACCCTGAATGAATTTACTCTTCTGAAAAAGTGAGGTGACAATATGTTGCAGAAGCTTTTACGAAGAAGTTATATTTGCTTCTCACAGTATTTACAAAGCCTCTACCAGCACAATATCTGACTGTCTTGCAAATGTCTAAATACACCAATGTCTTTAATTTTTCTTTCTTTTATTTTAGCTTATAGGAAAAGTAGCTCAATTAGCATGTTTTTGTTTGCTTGTGTTTGTGCTTAGATGTGGTTGTACCTGGCAACTGTGTGTGAAGAAATTAATGAGGCAAAGTTAAGTCAGAGAGATGAGTTTTGCAATTAACGCTGAATGTGGCAAGATCTATAGTTATCCTCATCTCTTGTGAAAATGAATTAACCTGCCATAGGAGAGTTGTGTCTCCTGCCTTCATGGGCTTCTCTACATTGGTTGGCATTTCTTGGTTTTGACAGCACACACCAGCTGCGGGACGTAACGTGATGCAAAATCCATCCATGAACAGAGAGTCAGGAAGACTGGATGATCGGCTACTCATGCCACTGCTCCTTTTTCAAAAGAATTGCTGCAGATGTACCATCAGCAGAGAGGAAAAGCATCATTTATTTGAACATAAGGATTCTGGCTGATTTCGAAAATGCCCAGCAAAAGGTAAAACACAGCATGTCATACTCCGTTGCTCGTTTGCGAATAGTGACCATTCACAAGTCAAACCCCAACGTTATATATCAGAGAAAAGAAAAACTTTTGCCTGCCTTTGAAAAGTAACACAAAGCTTGATTTCACCACACGTGCAGTCACAAGCAGAACTCATCACTGTCACTGGATAGCTCTTGCGAACACGGTACACACATGTTTTCACTTCCATGGTTTTCATTGTAGTGATCCTGACGACTGCCAGTTTATTGCCTTGGAAGCTACAGTCCGGGTGCTTTGTTAAACCTGTCATCTTATAAGCTGCTTCTTGGTCCTCCTTTTTGGATTTGGTGTTGGAAAACGCTGCCTAAAGCTATCCTTCATGCTCAAAGAAAACCACCGTAGTGCAGGACAAAGTATTTTTTAGAAAGCGCTGAAATCATAAGAAAAATTATTCCAAGGAACTGAAGAAACTGACAACAGGTCTTGGTCATATTCAGTGAATAGTCAATTGAAACGTTCATTTGCTGGAATTTAGAAGTCAAGAACAGTTTCAACATTTCAGTAAATTTCTGGCCTCTCTTTTCAAAGCAAAAATGTTATTAAAGAATGTAAAAGAAAACACCAATATCAGAAAGCACAAGTCTAATGCAGAGAAACACAGTGCCAAAATAAACACGAATATATTTTTTTTTCTTACCAGTTTGTGCATCAAACCAAAAAAGTGCATAAAAAATACATCTTTTTCTCAATGCTACAGGATCTCTGCAGTTTTGGGACCACAGAATCCGCAGGCCATCATTAACAGAGTACTGGCACCCATCTCAAGGCAATTTTTCAGCGTGTGAGTTGTTCCACGGTTTTTGGCTGATTCAAGTTCCTTTAGAGCGGCCTTACGTTCATATAGGTCCCCTGATTATTGTCTGTAGAAATAGAAATGCAGGTCACAGACTGTCACAGACAGTAGAAGAAGGGAACACATAAATAACTGGGGCCCCGATCCTGCATAGCGTTTAACTGTCTCGATGCTCTAGGCGCTTCTATCTCAATGAGGAGTCTAGGATATAAATGGAATTCTGTAATTCCACCCATCTGCAATCTGCATCTGTATGGAGCTGGGTTCTGACTCTCTATTTGGGGGCAGAAGTCCCACAGGGACACCTGAGAGTAAAGTTTGCTGCAAAGATGTTTGAGCATTTTGTGTACAAAGTTTTGCTTCTTGCGTTAGCTCCAGCGTGGGTCAAAGTTGCTTGACATCACCTTGGCTGGTTCCAAAGGAAACCTTCAAATAAACCAGGATCGTTGCAACATTGTCTGTTGAAATACATCCCGGTAAGTCAGCACGGCTTAACTTGGGCAAATGAAACCAAGTAAACTTATATCCGTCTTGCACAATTCAGCTTGGGCTTGCTTCCTACCTGCTGCACAGGGCGCTCACAAAGCACCAGAGGATTCTACAGGTAATACACGCAGCAGCATTGATAGGGACCGTCGTTATATCTTAACAATTTAGGAGATGAAGGAGAGAAATGTTAATGCTTTGCATTTATTTACTTTTACAGCATGCCATAAAGATTAAAAATACATTGTACACAAGTGCAGTATTTAATGTAGCACTTTAATTACATTCAAGTGTGTTACTAAATAGTCTTGAGAAAACCTTAATGACCAGCTGTTCTACCCTCTTCCCATATGTCAGAAATGGTTTCAGAAATCACATTCTGGGACAGTAAGGTTGTATAATTAGACAGTGTATAGTTAACACTTCTAGATTTTCCTCTTAAACTGCGGGCCCTTTTCACTAACATATTGTGGTTTGGTGCCAGTTTGGCACAACACAATTATGCGATGTGCCAAACTGCAACTGAGATGTACAAACTCTCAGAGACATGTTATGATTGCACCATTATCTTTTTATATCTTTTTCATCATTAGGACTGGATGCTTTTTATGTTATGTAAGATTCAGCTTTTTATGGCCAACAAATAAACTTAGTAAATAGGACTATAAATTTTTAATACTTCTTCCATAATGCCATTTGTCTAATCAGCATTAGATGGTTACTGTAACCCCACATCGGTTTTCACCAAAAAAGGCATCGTTCCAACAACAGCAGCTATGGACAAAAATTTCAAAAGAGGTACATTTTGGCCCAGTTCAGGAATGCACTTAAGCACATGCTTAGCGTTAAGCAGGTGAGCGCTGATATAGAGGCATGCGCTGAAGCTGGATGAGGAAATGGTTTATGCCAAACAAATAAAATAAACCTTTTCTGGAAGTAAGCAAGGATACGGGCAGCTCAGTCTTTTGAACAATTACCATCCCTCTTCCCGTTAACATCTAAAAATGACAGTGTTTTTCTGGGACGTTTATTATTTGCGAGACAAAACACATCCACAGTGTGCAAGGTTGGGGCAGGGGGGGAAGTTTGTGCGAGTACATGAAGCGCAAGCCGCCAGCCGAGCCGTCAGCGCGCGGCGCACAGACGATCCATCCTGGCCGAGCAGAGGGGGGGCCGCGGGAGGCAGCAGCTTCACCATCCTGACAAGAGAGGTTTACGGCAGGGTTTTTGTTTTTCTTTTTTTTTTTTTTTTTTATTTTCTCCCTGAGCTTCAATTTCCAACGACTTATTTAGATGTAAGCAATGACAGCTGTAATCATGTTTTAAATCTTGCTTTGTATCCTTAGTTATAATGTTGTTCAATTAATATTCAGAATAATGGAAGTGATGTGCCCCTTTGAAAAAGACTTGAATGCAGGCCAAAGCTTTGGGAAACTGATTCTCAAGAGGATTAATCAGCATTTAAAACTTGCATTAATAAAAATCTGATCTTCTACTGTGTGGCATGCATAATACTTTTCATTTTTAAGCATTTTATTTTAATAGTGTGGTATCCTTTGTCCTGATTTTTAAAGGGATTTTAAAATCTAACTCCTTCAAATCAATCCTGCTTTGACCTCTGTGCATTCTTTTACTGAATATAAAAACATTAAAGAAATCCTTAGTTCACAAATACCTCTATTACTAAGGATGAGCAAAGTACAGTGCACAAGCGTGTTTGTAAGAGAAATGATATATAGCTTCCGTCTGTGTTAGGCAAGGGCTCACCTTTTCATGTAAATTATTGATGCGATAAAACCACAAATTTAGACATAATTACTTAAAAGTTTGAAGGTAAATTACGACCGGAGAACACAGGAAGAGTCCTGGGAGGCTCCATAAAAAAAAGCACTTTCCGTTTTTCACACGACTTTTCACTCTGTGGTAAGGAATATTATCGTACCCTATGCCAACAAGATTGAGTCGATATCTGAAAGACAGACTTAATCTATGTTTTGTGTTGTTCTCCTGATCTTATTAGTGGGTTAGAAAAACAAGAGGATTTTGTATAAAGTTTCGCATATAAATTCAATTCTAGTAAACCAGCTAATTTACATGCTAAACAGCCTGCAGTTGGTAAGATAGTTTTGTTTCATGTCATCTGCAGAAGCTAAATGTATTTTATAAATACTGGAAAACATTATTTCTTCTGAAGAGGCATTTTAATAGCAAATAGCTCACTCAGATCTTCTGCGAAGCAGAGAAATCTAGTTGAGAAATTCTTGTATCCTTACTCATGTTATTGAAAGGCAACAGTTTGCGCTCTGAGTATGGACCATCTGCTTTTACTTTGTTTCATACCTAATGTGATGCTTCAGTTCATCATAAACGCCATCAGTTTTCTAAATGGTGCCAGAGGTTCTTAAAAGGTATTTTTAAAATCTTGCTGCCTTCTAGAAATAGGTAAATGTGTTTTGTTTAAAAATGGTAACTATAAAATGTATTGTACCCATTGGAAGGTCAAAAATTGTAGTCCCTGAGGCACTGGGCAGGATGACTAGACTTTGAAATACTGCAAAGAAAAATTAATCACAAAAAATATGCCTTCTTTACCTACAGTGGGCAGTGGAGAGTACACCCAACGTGAGACGTAAAGTGTGAGAATAAAGGGCTTTACCCAGATGTGCACGTGTTTGAACTAGCTGCCGGTTTTGTTTTTCTGGAGTAAAAAGAGGAAGGCTCCAATGTAAGGTGCGCTCTGTCTGATTTCCCAAGATCTAGGTCTGGCCCAGTGATACACAATGATCCCATCACTTGCAGAGAGATAATAGGAGCGAGTCCCCACTCTTCATGTACTCTAAGAGAGGGACAAGCAGGAGTTACTTTGGTACCACGTCGTTATCCCATTGAGCACTACCTGCCTGTTTCTGGTTTCAGAGGGTCTCTCTGAGGCTACTGCTCACAGACCAAAATATTTCCCCATGAGTGAAATCTTGGCCATACAAAGTCTTTGACAAAACATACGGTCAAGGTTTCCAACAGTGCTAGGACATTCTCTTGAGTTGATAGACACCTAGATTCAAACTCAAAAGGTTGGATAAAATGTATATGAGCCTTTTACCTACTGGATAAATACCCAAACACTGGCTGTCATCTCTAGCCTCCCCCATCCTCACCGTGCCCAAAGATCCTCACTTCTGTCTGTCTGTCTTTGGTCCTCTCTAAAGAGAGATAGAGAAGTCCCTTTGAAATTCAGTCTGCAGTGCTCAGATCCACAAACGTAGCTCCATATCTAGCATATAGGGCTGTGTCTAATTTGGAAATAAACTAGATGGGGGCCCATCCTCTCACACTGAAGTGAACTCTCATGACTTAGGTCCATATCTAAATTTTCTACAAACAGGGAACAGTGCCTGGGAGCGAAGCTCTTTCCCTGCTATCTGCCTGAGCAATGCCTGAAAGAGAGCTAAGCAGCATGTCCTAACTGTGAAGCACCGCCACTCCCTGGCCAGGCCAGCAGATCGAGGGACAGCTTTTGGGTCTCTTGCCAACTGCCTCGTACAGGGACGAGAGGGGGAACATCCAAAATGATGGTGAGCAACTATTACAGCTCAGCCTGAGACTTCGAAGTGCGAGAGGGCAAAACACTTGTCACCCAGCGTGGGGTTTTATTGCAGAAATTATTACATGCGTTAAACTCATCTAACCCCTGCTACAGAAAAGCAAAGCTACGGTTAAGTGAGTAGGTTTGATGCATCACCGCAGGGAGCCTGGGCCCCATTATTCTGTGTTGTTGGACCACAATCTTCCTTTTGCTATCTTCTACACTTTGCTTGTTCTCTCTTTTTAGGCTCCTAATTGCTGTGAGGAACCAACCTGCTTTGTGCAGTCAAGGCTGTTATCGCTCCTACCATGGCTCCAGCCCTTCCTCCTTGCTCCTTGGGGCTCCAGGTGCCCCTTGCCCTGCTCCTTCTCCCTGCTTTCCTTGCCGTTTGCAGGCTGCCTTGCTCTGGGCTGTGCCAGTACTGGATTAGGCTGAATACAAGTCCCACATTCTTTATTACAGAGTCAGCATTTCTTCCTCGTTCCTTGCCTGGCCGCTGCCCAGCAGGTTATTTTGGGACCTACGCTAGCTGGCCCAGAGCACAGCCATGCCAGGGAGGGTACTAACAGCTAAACGCTGCCAAGGATTGTTTGCCAGTGCCTGAGCCCGAAATGAGGTGCTGTTTTATTTGGGACATAGACTTAGCGTAAACACCCCTGAGGAGAAGGGCAGTAGAGGCTGAGCTTTGTGAGTGTCCAGCACCGAAGGCCTGGCCGGGGGAAGGGAGGGGGCATGGCTGGGCAGCAGCTCCTCGCAGTGCCTTCCCTGTAACCGGCAGCGCTGCAAACCCACAGGCTGGGGGTGGGAGAGACAGTGCTGTGAGAGGGATTAAGCTATCTGCACATTTTCCTTCCCTTCCTCCTCTCCACAGACTGGCCCTCACCACCTCTTTCCCAAGCCAGGGTGGCTCCTCTGCTCCCAGGGACATGGGGTCCCTACACCTCCCTCTGGGTCAAGGCGAGAAGCGGCAAAACTGCAGCAGCACTGCAGGATTGTCCTGTAAGTCTTGGTGGGTTGGGACTGGGAGACATTGGTCTAGCAGCTAGGTCATGGTTCGGGAGTCTCTCTTCACCCCATGCCTCCCTCTCCCAAGACAACGAGCATTGCAAGCCCATGGTGTAGAGACCAAGCTGTAGGTCAGGCAAAGTGTGCGTGGGGATAGGTGTTGAGTGGTAAGAGGGTGAAGAAGAAGGGGGCAGAAGGAGGGGAAGGAGATGGGATGGAAGAAGCAGGATTGAAAATGACATGTATGAAATGTTTGGGAAAGACAGATGTGGTTGAACTTAGAGGGTAAGAGTTAATCTTCCATGTGTTCTCTGAGCTGCTAAATAATACTCATGTACAGGTATAAAGTGGGACTCCATGACCAGGTACAGACCCTGCAGCATCTTAGTTAGGTGTCCTGCCTATGATATATTAATTTTATTTGGAACCAGCAACAATTTTACCTTCTGTGGTGCACCTGCTCTCCTTGTAAATCATTGTGTCGTACTTCAGTGGCCCTTATGCATGTGGAGCCAGATGGCCACCAATAACTCATACCTCCTTTTCTGGGACCCAACTTTGAATAGCTTATATAGGCCTGAATTTCTGCTCTGGAGAACAGAGCCCTTTGAAGATGCCTTGCACTGGGCAACTTGCAACATGCACCATCAGGGACATGTGATACCATCGAACCTTCTCAGCCCCACTTGGGGTGGTGCAGGTCTTGAAGGAAGCCTGAGTGCCCTTAGAGCAGCCAGAGAGCAGATGCAGTGGGGTGGTTGTGGTACCTGAGCTGCCTTATTTGAAGCCAGGGTACATCTGCAGGAGCCAGGGTAGCTGCCCTCACAACTTGCAGCTGGGTGTGCCCTGAGGACATAGCAGCAGCTACAGGGCCAATGTCCTGCCTCTAGCAGACAGCAACTGTGGGTGCCTGGAGAACAGCGCTAAAACCTGTGGCAGAGCCCCGTCATGTTGCTAGCTTATTTCTTAACCTTTTACTTTCTACTGCAGTGGTTGTTTTTTTTTTTTTGGGGGGGGGGGTGAAGGTTATTGTTATACTTGAATTTATCATGCTGTTGGAGAGCACCGGGCATGAGTCAGCCTTGAGGCAGCAAGATGGACAAGATGAGCTCTTGAAGTACCTTTCCAGACCTATTTCTACAAGTCTATGAGCAGAACAAAATGAACTCAAGATGTTTTCCCAGAAGAGAGCAAATAAAGGAACCATTTCTTTGAATTCTGCACAGATTGAATATGAATAAAATGAATCCCACATCTGGTCCATTCTTCTTTTTCATTTCTTTAAAGAACAGATACAATAACGCCATACACACGCATAAAAACCAAGCAGGGAAGATCAAGTCAAGGGTGCCTCAGGTTTTACTTTGTGTCTCTTTTTGAAATAGCGAAGAATTAAAACCAAAAAAATCTGCATGCCCCGCATGCTTAAATAAAACGGCAGCTACATCTAAACCATTGCAGTCCCATGTGCTGTGTGTTTCAAAATCAAAATCTGAGAGGGGAAAGGAGTTGGCAGTGGCCAAAAAGGGCTGTCCTCCCGGGGATGGGGGCTCAGAAGGCTTTGTGGCTTATGGGAATCCGTGATACGAAGGTAGGCGGCTGGACTCCCTACCCAATGCGCGCAGGAACTTTGACCCCTGGTGAAGATGACTCGCAAAAGCCGGAGTGCTGAGCAGGGACCTGCTTGTCCAAGACAGTGGTGACCATCGGAGAGACAGAGTTGCCCGTCACCCCATCTCTGAAAGCCGCTCAGCTGCCCCGCGCAGGCCAGAGAGCAGAGATGGTGTATGGCAGCCCCTCCAGGTCATCAATAATGAATGCTGTCATGTGCCAGATATTTAGGATGAGCCCAGTCTCGCAGTTTGTTTGCTCAACTGAATTGTTTGCCTTTTCTGAATCTTGCAAGGCTCCAAACAAACCATATACATTGGTCTTATAAATATTTATTAATTTCCCCTTTGTTAGCTAATTGTTTTGCAACACAGATGACTTTCTTCATTAAACAGATTGCTAAAATGCTATTCCACAATACATTTATTGTTAATTCTCTAATTAGTTAGGAATGTATGTTTTTCAGATAGTGAAGCAACTGCGCATAGTGCCTGACAGGTTAGCTTTTAAAATTAACTTTGCGTTTGGGTTTGAATGGTCAGCAGCAAGGAAGATACTCCTTAAATGGATTTAAAAAAAAAAATCAATTAGTAAAGATAGCTCAAAATTCATGTAGATTCAGAATTATGCAGTTTGCTTGCACATTACCTTCTGCCTCCTGTATCTTCTAATAACATTTCTGAATCAGCTTTGTTGTACTAAATTTATCTCTCCCAAGAGAGCAAATTTTTTATATGCTGTAACTATTTTTTAAGACGCATTTTGACATAAACTGTGTAAAAATCATGTCTCTTATTTTGTGCATCAATTTATTTTGTTCATTTTTTTTTCCGTTTGGTAGCCTCCTTTTGCCATTTTCAATTCTTGTTATGCATGTGTTTTAGAAAGATGCATCCACATTTAAATGGTTAATCAAGGGGAACTAACCAAAATAATCACTTTCTAGTACTTCAAAATATTCTAATTTTTTAATGGAGAATATGCATTCTTAAATTAAATATGCATAATAAGTAATAAGTAGTAATAAGAATAAAGTGGGCTCTGTAAGAATGAATGTTATGTTTTAAGCAAAATGCATTTGATTTGCTGTGTTCAAAGCTGCTTTGAATCAGTAAGAATCAGTGCAAAAATGGGGTGAGAAGGATAGAGCTCCTCATAATGCTTATAAATTGTCCATAATTGTATGGATTTTAAATATAAAAGTTGGCAGTGGCAAAAGCTAAAAGCCATTAGGAGAGATCGTATTGTGCAACACATCAGTAATCGTAACTCATAATCTTAGGGGGAAAAAAACCTAACTAGAGTTTTCTAAAATTTTCATAACTGTACTTGAGTCTTGTCTTGATGTTTACTACAATGATGGCATTGTTCAAAATGACATAGCCTAATGCATATATGAATCCTGTTTGAAAAGAGCTACTAATTAACATGAATAGTCTTCTTCTCTGAAGGTCATTTATTGCAAAGTTCATTTTTCAGCCGAGCATTGCTAAAGTAGTCACCCCCCACTAACAGCCATTAGATTAAGAGACTTAGGTCTGTTCTCTTCCTGACACTAGGTCAGGATTTTCAAAGAAAGAGGCTCTTCGATGCCAAGAAGCCCTTAAAAATAATATTTGAAGAGAAAAAGAATGGATGTAATTACATTGTAAATATTTCTGTGGTTATTGAATTAATGAAGATAATTCTATTCATTTTATCTTTAAAAAAAAAAAAACACACACCAAGTTTTCCTTATCTGATGTTCCAGTGCAGCTCTTCCCCACGGGACCTTTGATTTCTTCAGTCATAACGATTCATTAAAACAGAGAGACGCTGAATATTTAGCATCTGATGTGTGAGCATGTTCACCTATTTCACCTATTGCCAAATAGTCGGCACGTGAGGCCCCAGGTGCCTCTGCCTCCCCTTTGGAGGCTCCAGAAAGGCTTTTCGTGTCTCCACGCATGCCAGCCTCCGCTGCTTCTCCAGCAAGATCTCTGAATCCAAAGGGCACCGACTTACCTTCCTTAACAAACTGCCACTTCACCAGGACTTTAACGTTGCCACCTGAACCATGAATATCTAATTCTGAAACAATGCATGTCCAGGAGCCCCATTAATACCATTGCCATGATATTCACTTGGATATAGGTTTAGAAACTGCAGCGACAGAAAGTTACTGCTTGGGCTAAGGGGCATTCCACCTGGTGGCTTTCCTGGTGATGTCAGTGGACACGTGGTGATAAAGGAGTGAAGGATCCTCGCTGTGGTCATGAAAACTTGTTCACCCATGTCAGTTAGTTACAAACAGGTGTGGGGTCTTTTGGGATGGGGTGTGGCATTAAATACATCCCTCTCCTGCATCTGGGTGGTTGCTGGGACGGGTGTGCCGTGCCCGTGCCAGCTCAGTACACCACTGAGGCTCTGGTAAACTTTTGCTCTATTTTTTATGACGCTTACCTCCCACTTGAGCAGGCCAAGGGTGGGATCTTTAGTAGTCAATTGGAACTTGTGTCATTCCCAAACTGACCCCTGGTTTAGGGTTACCCTTGTCAGCAAAGAGGAGGTTCTGGAACGCGATGGGGTTGTGGGTATGGAGAAGGACTGGGAGCTCTTAAAAAGAGCCAAGAAACCCATGAAATTTCTTTGAGATAACAATTTTAGGTGACAGAGCTCCTCACCAACAGCTGGCTTGCAGGGAAGCCAGCTGAGGCCATAAGAGCAGCAGGGAAATCCCACAGACCGCAAGGCACTCGTAAAAATCTTGTGCCTTGGCCCACAGGATTTGAGTCCCCTTCTCCCCTGGCCGTCCTACTCTCCCTGGAGTCAGGCTTCCTTGGGCTCCCAGCATCTACAGCTGGGCTGCTGGACACCAAAGCTGCAAGCAGGAGAAAACCCCTCCAAGTCTGAAGGAGAATAGTGCTGAGAGGGCAGCAAGGTGCCCCTCTGCCCCTTCCACGCCTCCCTCTCCTCACCCCTGGAGCAGAAAGGTTGCAGACATGACGGAGGGGAGCGGGACACTTGTGATGTGGCTCAACTGCTTCTCCCTGCCAGCTTCCACGGGGTTTTTGCTCCTCTCCACTTGCGTTAGCAGAGGGGAGCATATGGGCCACGGAGATTTAATGTTTCATGGCTTACTTGGCTGTCAAAATGTTTTACATTATTATTTGTAGCAACATTCACGGTGATCATCTTTAAGGAAAAAAAAAACCTGTGCGGCAGGTCCCTAGATGCCCTTGCTGGGAGCAGATGTCGGAGCAAGAGCATTGTTAAGCTTCTCTTGGATTTTTCATTTCCCGCCCTTGGTACAGCCAACACGGTACGACGTGGCGCACACAGCCTCTCTCGCTGCCTGGCAGGATGCACCGGGGTGGTTTAGGAAGGTTGAAACAGGGAAACTTGCAGATTTGTAGGGCGCTGAGACGGATTCGTAATCTGTATTGATGGCATCATCCCCAACCGTGTGACAACCAAAGCAGATAAGCCTATGACTGAACTGAAAAGATTTCTTAAAGCTGGTAATCGATATTGAGCAGCTCAGTCTGTTGAGCTATCGGGTTCGGAGATCTCCACACGTGCAGGGTGGGGGTGGAGGGGAGCTCTGGGTTTGTAAAACGGGGAGATGCTGAAGCCGCTGCTAAGCCGCAGCCTGGCACGGTGCTGTAGGTTACCGGTACCTGCTGCTGCGGGGGGTGATTTCAGCTGAGGAGGGACTCTACAAGAGCCATGGGAAGGCTTTTTTTCTTTTTTTTTTTTAGGGACGAAAATCCAGAAGCAAAGGGCTAATGAGTAGGGAACCTGAGTGTCACTGACTTGGGGCCTTGAAATTTTGTTATGGGCAAACTCTCTAAGAGTGCTGCACATTGTCCCTTCTGCAGTGCCCCAGGTTTGATCGTCGATGTCTCTAGTTAACACTGAAAGTTTCCATAGGGGTTTCCTTGCTCAGGGTCTGATATCCCATTACTTACGAGCATCTTGAGATACTTGTGTTTCAAAAGCAGTTCCAAACCTGATGGTCTTCCTAAAGGAGGTGTCTCCCTTCCAGGGGTTCCTTCCAGGTGTCCCATTGGAGGCAACTGGTTTTAAAATTAATAAAGTGGTCTGACTCTTTGTAAACACATAATGACTCTCTAGGAAGCAACTATTCAAGCCACCGTTGTCCACAGTGCACAACAAAAACAAGTCTACCCTGAGCCGGATGACCTGGGACAGAGCTCCCCGCAAAAGTCACTGCCTGCCTTTGATGCTGCCTTTCAGACAGGGAAGGGAGCTGGTGCCTGTCGAGAGAAGTCATTTATGAGTAGCACCTCCTCAGAAATAGCATTCCCATTAAAGGGAAAGAAGTTGTCTCCAGATTATCAAGCCTTGTGCTTTGCTTCCGCGAGATGACTGGATGTTGTGAAGCCCGGACTGGTTAGTCTGGCACATAAAGATGAAGGGAGAAGCTGAGCCTTTCTGTTTCTCTGCATTTATGGGGCAAGACAGCTGGGATTCAAACACACCCCGTATTATGAAGCACCTATTAATATCTCTCCTGATGGAGAACAGGGTATTTTTTTCTTCTTAAATGTTTAATTAGAAGGCATTGTGTTATGTCTTTACTTCAATAAACTCCAGTTGAGAAAGATTTTGGGTGCACATGTGAATGAACGCTTGTCTTGAAAGACAGAGCAAAAAGAAATTAATAATCATGTTTCCCTTGTTGTATTTACTGTTTTGCTTCTAAAGGGAATATTACTCCGCTAAGAGATTCGTAATTAGGAGGATGCCAGATGGGTTATCAATGTGGTTTTAAATTTTTATACGTAGAGTGCTTTTTTTTTTGCAGGGGATGCTTTGGTTCCATGCACAGTAGTTAAATATAAATGTCTTCTATGAAGGGATTGCTAACTGTTCCATGATTTTGAATTTGCTGTTTATTTAATCCTTCTTCTCCCCTTTTTTTGGTTTTTGGGTTGGTTTTTTTTTTTTCCAGCTGGTCTGATGGGGCAAATGAACTGAATGGACCTACCAGGTGGAAGAACAAAGCTTGAAAGCAGAACTGACCCATACATCCACCTGAAAAAGCCGACTGCTTTAGTCAATAAAAAGAAGTGAAGAAAAGTCAGGACTTTGGACACCTTTTCAAAATGCCAGAAAAAGATGTTTCTGTGGGGCCAAGTGCCTCAGAGGCCCGTGTGTGTTTTGTGCCATTGCCAGACGTGCGGCAGCGTGGTCCTGGTGAGGAGGGCAAGACCTGAGGTTGGTGCATCCCAGGTAGGGAGTGATGTGCTCACGAGGCAACTTCCAAAGGGAGTGCAAGAAGTCAAAGGTGACCAGAAAATCGTGGTGTAACGAGGCCATGCGCAGGAGCCAAGAGCTAGAATTGCTGTCCTACAGAAATCCTACTCCTTGGGAAGTGGGGACTCAGCCTTGGAGGTTTTGTGCTTTCCCAATACAGGCTGGCTAAAGCAGCTCTGACCCAGCTGGTGGCAACGTCCTGTGATCTCGTTACGGACCAGCTGCTAGAGGTTGGGGTGCCTGCACACACGCATGTAGACACACACGCATGGGTGTATGCACACACATACGGGTGTGTACGTTTCATTTTTCTCAGTGTACTTCGACCTTCAGCTCCAAAGTAAAACTCCTCTCTCTGCAGGATTTATGGCATGTCTTCATCACTCACCGGGGCTTTGGGTCAGACAAAGGGGCCATGTCACCTTTCCTCTCTTTTCTTCTGAGTCTCCTCTCTATCGTGAGCTTTTAGAGCTGCGATAAACAGAAGGGAGCCATACAGAGTATAACGATAACCCAGACGACAGTGTTAAATCTGCATTTGTTCCATGTGTAAGTGTTACTGAAGAAGAAGACGCTGTTATTAAACACCAGGGAAGGGTGATCTGAACTGGCAAAAACCCCATGGGCAATGGCAATGGAAATGGAATGAGGCTTAAATAAAGTCCATCAACGTAACTAACCAGTTTACGAAAAATCTATATTAGGCTAGGGACAAACCCAAGCTACAACCTTAGACTTATCTTAAAAAACTTGCAGGGGTCAGCTCATCATCTCTGAATGCAATTTTCAATGAAAAACCTCACCACCACAGCATGCATTGGTCGAGGGAGTCACAGCCTTGCAAACTCCAAAGCCATGGATCTGTTCTCCAGGGCAGAGACCAGACTGAAGGCTGATTGATGAAAACAGAAACAAAAAAGTTTACTAAGGACTTTAAATTCAACTGCAGATCGTAGTACATTTTCAAGGGAAAAGAAAGGACTCTGTCATACCTGTAAAAATGAGTTGGCTTTACATGTTGTACTGGTGTAAATGCAAGCAGGAAAATGTTGGGTTATCAACAGAAGATCCCAATGCTTAATCATAGGGACAATTAAGAATGTGTCACATGAGATCATTAGGTCACCCTCATTAGAGAAGTTTAAAATTACTTTTGATGAAATGGGAGAACGGGTTGTGTGAAAGAAGGTCTTGCATGGCATAGTGCTTGGACCAAGAGAAATGTCCATGGTTTTGTGTGGACAAAGACAAAACCTCACGAGCGATATTAATTGGGGCTTTATTTAACTGAAATCCAAGACCCGCAGATGCTGGCTCTGTGACTTGCCACTGAGAGTCTGGCCTCGTGTTTTCAAGTTTGCTCTAATGCTCTCCGTTTCTTCTCAGAAGAGATTTTATTGATGTGATAAAAATTTCCTTCTTTCCTTCACACAAAGCATCTCTGCATTTGAAGAAGTTTGTAGCATTGGAGGATGCGTTCTGCTGGAGCTCTTCTTCAGCTCTGCACATCTGCAGATTACAAAGCACACATCCCGCAGTCTAACCTGGTATGCGAGTGGCAAAATTTCACTATATGCTGTTAATTCATCCATCCCTCTGCTTCTCTTTGGCTTTCCTCCCGCAGAGCCTCTCGGGGGGATCACTCCTTCCCAGCGACAGGGAGAGCAGGGGCAGGAGGCGCTCAGGGAGGAGGCTGATATGACCTTGATTTCCACAGCAGCAGAGCCAGGAGAGATTCTGTGGTGGGGCTTGAAGTACCCTTGGTTTGCATAGCGGTGATAAATTTCACTAAATGCAGTGGGGAACATGAGGGTAATTAGGAGAAATGAAAAGATGTTGCAGTCCAAATTGAAAGAGGTAAGCGGCCAGTGAAGGAATGGCTGTGTGTCTGTTCAGAGGGTCGCGTATCTCAAATGCTCTCTTCAGTTCAAGAGCTACGCTGGTCTGTAGTCTTTTCAGTAAGGTCACATTTACCCTCCAGTGGGGTCTGGCAGGAGCATCAGGGGTAGGAGTTTTTCAAACTTTCACTAAGCAAATTTTATGGGATGATTTGGTGAACGTTCCCCTGCTTCGTCACACTATAATGGCAGGTGCGCACCTTCGCTGGGCTTAGGGGTCGTTTTCCAGCAAATACCATGTTGAACCTCTCATGTCTTCTGGATGTGGATAAGAAGGAGAAACTTGGGAGATTTAAACACCCAAAACTACTTGACTATGCAGCTACGTCTCCCTGTGTGCCTGTTTCTAACCGTAGCAGTGTCAGAAGCCTTCTGCTAACGTGGGTGGGTGTAAAAGTTTTTCTGAGATCCCACAACTGAAAGACTCTTACCTGTATCTTGTTTTCTATCTTGTGCTAATAACGGCAGCTATATTCCCAATAAAAATATTCAGAGGACCATGTTACGACTCTTTCTTAAATTGTGATCATTATGTGACTAATCATAATAATAATTTGATATTAGGGGGAAAAATGTTGGAAGATATTCCCTAGAGGGAAATGAATTTCTTTTTATCATCTACAGTAGTTTATTTCACATATTCATGACCCTCCTGGTATTCTTTTTTTTTTTTATGATGAGCCATAAAAATGACAAAATACATTAGCAAAGTTCTCGGTTTATGCTAAAATGACCATATTCAAAAATAATAACAGAGACTTGTATCAGCAATGCAAAAGATGCATGAAGTAATTGGTGCTTAATTTGTACACAAACTGTCAAGGCAGTTTTCCTCACGGCCTGCATCTTCTGAATTCATTAGTCTCTAATTAAGGCCAGTTGGGACCAGCAGTTAGAAGGTTAAAGAGGTTCTGACAGCCCTAATCATTGCTCAGGAAGCTGAAAATGTATGCAAAGTCTCGGCAGATGGGGTGAGATCTGCTTCTGCCAAGTGATAACTGTTATTCCTTTGCACCTCCAAAGCTGTCATCCTAATAGGCACATTTTAAATTTATTAATGCTCTAGTTACAATGCATACACAGTCTCTAATGGTATGTCATTCAGAGTATATAAACTGAGCAATTAACACATATTACCTGGTAATGGTAAAATTATTTGTTGCCTGTTTGATTTTTTTTTTTAGTTTCCTAATCCAGCAAGAATAGTCATAAGCAAAGACTTTTCTTTGTTAAAAAAGGGGGGATTCTGAGCTGCTTGTTTGTTGGTCATTAATTCTTTGTTTCTACAGACAAAAAGCTCACAAGCCATAACTAACTTTTCTTTGATTTCCAGTGCCTCAAAGATTTGGGTTTCAGGGATTATATGCTTTTCAGCCTTGACATTTAAAAAGGTATGTTTTCAATACTTGAAATATAATTTTAAAAGGAGTTGTGTTTCTTCTAAATTTAATTTTTATTTTTTAAAAAATAATGCATGAATTGCTCAGCAAATTGTTGTTGTCCTCCCCCCCTTCCCCACTGCTTCAGTGAGACGCCCATATTTTGTTCCCCTGCATGGTGGTATCTCTCTCCTTAATCCTATTTGGGTTAAAGCTGCCTAATCAAGAGTAAGGCATGTTTTTAGGTCTCTCCGTCCATCTGAAGGCTTCAGCCACGGGAAGCCTTTAATTGCACGTAGCACTGGTGCCACGGCGGGTTGGGAGGGGGGACCCTGCCGCAGAGCCTCCCGTGCGGGGAGTGGAGCTGCCACCAGAGCCGCGGCTGCGGCGGGAGCCCGGGAATCGCAAACACTGCTAATAATGTGCTAAGATGTTAATGCAAGCAACAGAACAATTATGTACCCGGTGACTTATAGGCAGGCCAGGAACCTATTCCTCTGTTAGAATTAATTGATTTCGCTCTGTGTAATGAGCATAGCACAAATAGGGAGAGAGGAAGTAGTGCAATTGAACTGTGGGCTCTACCTTTGCCAGCCTGAGTCATGAGTCACTCTGAAAACGTCAAAGGACTTCTCCTGGTACAATATTGGCATAAGACACGGTCGCAGACCAAATTTTTGCTACTGAGATTTGTCCAGGTTGCATTTCAGACCCTCGTGCCTGTTGGCAAGCCATCGGAGATGAGATCTGGAACGCCCCTGACAGCCAGCAACCCCGATCTTGTGTTTTCTTGACATATCAGCACTCCTGCTGAAGTCAAAAGAGAGTCTTACCAAGCGAGAGCTGTGTGGCCGGGCCCTGTGTTAGCCAACGGGACTTCCCTGATGGCTACAAATAGTGCCAGCGCTGTTTGTATGGGCAACTGCTACCAAGGTGGTCCCTGCTGGGACCTGGGGTAAAATGACACTGCTATACTCCCTCGCTCTACACAAGTACTTTCTTCAGTAGGTCTCATGGCGGGTAAGGATCATTAGCACCATTTTACATCAGGGGAAGCTCAGGAACATAATGGAAAATTACTTGTGCAAGGAGTGAAAAAAAAAAAACCTGGAAAACCTTGAAACCCCCACCTATAGAACATATAAGAAGGGAAGGGAATCAAAGCTGGTAAATTATATAGAACAACTTTGACTTAAATGGTTTTCAGAGAATGGGTAAAAACCTTGATCACCTTGACCTGCATCACTGTTGTATAGGAAAGCGTTACTCTAATGATCTTCACTTTCTGATGTGGACGTACAGCAGAGCTCTAATCCCAACACCTTTCAAGTTTGAGCAGCACAGAACCAGCGTGGAGTATGCTTAAGCCTAAAGTATAGATAGCCCCCTGAGTTACGGTAGCTTTATGCTAGGACAGTTCATTTCCACTGACATCTGTCTTACCCAAACGATCTACTTTGCTCTTAGACCATCGCTATGTGGTGCAGTACCTCCTAGGTTGCGTTTCAGGTTATAAAATGCACGCTCTCCAGAGCTCTAGGCAAAGCAAGACATTTATTTTCTTCAAAACAAAACACATATTGAGGTAGAACCAGCTCTCAGGATACCCCTCTGCACCCACAGTTTGATGTGTATTCCCACTATGGGGCTCCCCTGTCTCTCCCGAGCAGGGGGACCCCCGTGAACCTCCACAAGGGAGGGAGAATGGTCCAGAATAGGGACACGTTGCTGGAGGGTCCTTACTTGCACCTAGGCACTGCTCACTAAATTTTCCAAGATGCTCTTTATTTTGGATTATTGTACGCAGAAGTAGGTGAGAGCTGAATTTTCTACGCTGCTTCTAACCCAATGAATTAGGTACTAAACTACAGTGATATAATGTGGTGGGGCTCTGGTTTAGGACCGTTTGAGCAGCCAGAAGGCACACCACGTCAGCGCGGCACTAGAAAACCACTCAGCTGTGGAGACACAGCTTCCCTTTCCTTCAAGTACCTCTCTCCCAACCGGTCTGGAGCAGAGAAACCAGCAAATATCATGTGCTGCAGATGGATCAGCGATGGATCGCATACAGCTAACTGAGTCTGGCATGGTCTGATTCCTCTTGTGTTTGCTGGCTACTTACCCAGCCAACAGCCAGACATTTGTGGGGTAAATCATTTCCAGTTGTTTCACAGAAGAAAACTGTCCAGCCATATAAATAATAATTCCTCTCCAGTAGGGGTTTTAGTGTTTGCCTGTGGCTCTGGTGCTCTGTTGCTTCCCTTCATCCCCCTTCCCAGCATATCTTCTCCTGGAGAAGGATATGAAGTCCCGACTACGGACCAGTTGTGAACAGAAAAAAAGAGGTGCCAACTATTTTCTCATAATTTTTGTCTCTATCCATACACAGGGCACAAGTGGACAATGTTACAAAAGGCAATAGACATTTTCAGTCAAAAATAATGGCGGCAAAATTGCTTGTAAAATTGCAAGTGACAAAGTTGTTTGGTTCATGCCTTTTATGCATATTTTTAAAACCTGAGGGACAGGACACAGGCCGGTGCTTTTCCAGGATAGAAATCAGACCACGTGAAAATTGCTAGACGATGCCATGGCTTTTGGTGACTGTTTTATGCTGAGGAATCTCTGGGGATAGGGAAAGCTTAGCAACGAGAAGCTTGCTTGTGCTTAAATTCTGCAATGCATTGCTTTTCCCATTACCTTCTCCTCTAGGCTGTCCAAGGTGATGCCCCCTTCTCACTGCCTGCCCGGAGTCGCACGACGGCTGCCTCCTGCCAGCCAGCACAGAGATTTCTCTGCTACTTTCCAGCCTCCCGGTGCCGGTGTAGGAGGGCAGCAGAAGGGAAAGGGCCATGCAGATGATGACCCCACACTGCGCTGAGCCCCGGGTGCCATCTCTGGCCCATTGGCATCTGGTCTAGCGTCAAGAAGTCAGGGTAAGCAGAAAGACATATGGGGATCCGTTGCATAGCTTGGTGGGCTTTGCCCTGGGTCGTAGCGTATCGTCCGGGGTGTACCTGCCTGCAGACCTCCTGAGCAGAGGGAGGGTCTGTTGTTCATTGAGGAGCAGCCAATGCTCAAGATGCAACGGAAAACTGCTCTTGTGGCTGGAAAGAGGCACTGGCTGCCCCTGTGACCCACGCTTGGAGCAGCCGGTCTTCCTCCAGATAAATGGATACCGTACGGGAGGAGGGCACAAGCTGTCAGTGCCACAACTGATGGCGTTCAATGTTGTGATTGCTTCCTCAGATTGGCTGCCAGCACTGAGATGGTGCTGTGTTTGGGAGGTGTTCCCTTCGCAGGCGTGCTACCCATCAAACGTCATTCAGGCGAGGGCACTGCACGCCTGGGGCCAAACGAGCCCTGTTGGGCCAGATGGTGAGCTGAGGACAAGGCGAGGGAGAATTAATCACTGCGCTTGTGTGCGGTGCTTGCTGCAAGGTGCGAGGTGAAACACAGACAAGCCAAACAAACTTGAAAGTGCTGCAAAATGAAGGGCTGGAGCTAAGGCCCTTTTCAATAGGAATTTGCTCGGAGCAGGCTAGGAGAATGAGCATGAACTGTCACGGGTGGCTTTCTGAGTAGCTGCCTCTCTATCGAATCTCCTGACATCTGGTACCTTCCTCCAGGATGGGTAGCTTCTCCGCCTCAAGGCCAACCAGATTTTTCTGCAACCTTGCGCTAACTTTCTACAGCAGGGAGAGCTGCGGGAACTGATGCCATTATAAATATTTTTTCTGCAGGGCTGGAGTCTCTTCTGGTCCAGCAAGAAGCTGATGGTTGCCGCGGCTCACTGAGCCTCATGGTTACTCAGCGATGGTGGCCACAGATTGGGATGTTCAGTAGGACCCCAAAACAATCTGCAGGTTGAAAGCACAAGCTGTGCAATGTTTTGGTTGAACTGGTGACCACAGCCTATGTAGCTGGGCTTATGAAATGTTGTAGTTGTGTTTAAGAAATCCCAGATGCATTTCCAGTTTGTAGTTATTCTTAGTGTATCAGAAAAAGCCCAACAGATTAAAAAACATTTGAGAGGGTGTTTGCCCTCCTACTGTGTTTTTCTCTCTGTGGAAATCTTAAAAACTGTCTACCTTAACAAATATGATGTTGTATAGTTTAAAGTTTCTTACTCGTGTAACTGTTTTCTTGCACTAAATAGCCTTTCTTAGTGCTTGCCTGGTGAGCTTCTAGTTCTGGATTATCACTCTCATCTCTCTATTTCAGATGAGAAAATGGAGGTTCAGAGCAGCTGAGTGAATAACCCAAAGGACTGGCAGGCGCAGAACCAGACATCACAAACAGCCCCGGCTTCACGCCGTGATGAACCTTAGGTGGCCCTGGGTGCAGGTCTTCCAGGGTTGCACTGGAGCAAGTGGGGTCCAGCCAAAACCCTCCCTGCCACCTCCTACCCCAGAGGAAACCTCTGCAGAGGACAGGTTCGTACTCTTGGGTATATCACCAGCATAGCGCATGGCATACAGCTGGGGGAATAATCATATTTTTTATTTCATTTTTGGGAGGACACTTGTGCCGCAAACCGTGCAAAATGCTGCAGCACAGCTTAGGGGGACGGCACGTGGCAGTCCTTAGAACCGGACCAACAAATAACATGTGTAGCAATCATCTCTTTCTGAATCTTTTGGTAATGTTGGAAAGCTTGTTTTGGACTGTAGTGTAGCACCACTGAGCTCCAGAGGACGCACCATACAGCTCTGGGGCAAGTGAGGTGGGGTGAGATGTATCAGGTGGTCCAAGGCTCCTTTTCTGGACCGTCTTAGTGTGCTCTTACAGGCTCCCGCACCGTACACTTCCCTGCAGTACTGGTACCTCAGGACTCACCCTTGTGGCATAATGCTCCATTGCCCATGGGGCCGCTGATGTGGATCAGTTTTAAGGAACCTTTTATGGAGCCTGGGCTCAAAACCCAAAGATTTGTAGTGAGACCCTAGGATGAACAGTGGATGAGTGCCCCAGCAGTGATAGCTGCCTGTATTGCCCTCTGTAAGCTGTACATTTCTGCTGACGCAGTATAACCATCAATCTAATACAGACCCCCCTCCCTTTAGTGCATAAAGGAGACTCTACTACATTGGTCCTTGTAACAGTTGATATGCCAAGATCTCAATTTCATGGCTTCAAGCTCAACCCCAACCTTAAAACAGTTGATTTCTTTCACATCAATGCTACAGCCCATTCATACCACCAGGGTTTGGTCAATGCATGTGATATTTCTTGTTTGCAAAAAAGGTTGGTTTGTGGTTGATCTCCTGAGCTGGGGTTTCTCAGTGCCACAGCACTCTTGCCGTGGCTGAAGTTGTCCCTGCCCTGCACTAGTGCTCCCTGGGCTGCCCTGTACAATGCCTTCTGTCCTACTCAATCAGGCAGCCAAATCGGGCAGCCAAAGCTTGCCTCCAGGTTTGCAAGCCCACCTTAACAGCTCCTCTATAAATCACTCTCACTCCTCACCATGGAAAAAAAAAAGCAACCTTGGGCATCTCCAGTTCCCATGATGGAGATCAGGCATCTTGTTCACACCAGGCTCTAGATCTGCCACTAGTCAGCCCGGGTAAGAGGAAGCCGAACTCTTTTTTCTAGTGCCACCTTTCACTGCAGTCAGCCCAGCGTGATGAAACAAGCACAGATCTGGTCCCATAACCTTAAAAGGTGTGTTAAAAGTTTTGGTGTAAAAGAAACTTCCTGTGATAAATAATGTAATATATAAAGTAGAAAACTGGAGGCATTTATCAAACTACAGACAGTACTGAGTCGTTCTGCTGGAGCTCTCCTGGAGGCTAAGAGTTTTTTCTTAGATACATGTACAGTGGTTTTAAGCAGATTGTGTCTACAATGCTACAGCCTCTGACATATAGTTATTATAGT
This sequence comes from Vanellus vanellus, assembly GCF_965231255.1. Lineage (NCBI taxonomy): Eukaryota > Metazoa > Chordata > Aves > Charadriiformes > Charadriidae > Vanellus > Vanellus vanellus. Next base: position 25,979,700 of record NC_138907.1, read on the forward strand.
TGATGCTGCATGCAGTCAAAGCAAGATGTGACTTGTCTACTATACCATGCAAAGGTGAACAGCTCCATAAGAAAAGAATCGAGCAGCATAATCCATTAGAGTCCATTTACAAACTAACAGATATTTTACAGACATTCAACAGACATTCAATCAAATCATAATCTTAGAAACCTGCCAACAATAAAACCCATAAATTAAAATCAAGTTATAGAAGCATGACTTGATGAACCTGATGCAATCTGATGGCATGAGGTGCACATCCTACATTAAGTAACAAATTCCCCTTCTTTTCTCTTATCCATTAATAGTGGGGCAGAAAATGAGTAGCAAATGTTTTGTAGCCAGCAAACCTGAACCTGAACACAGTGACATTATTTTATAAAGGATTATTTGTCATTAATTTCTCCTTAGCATATCACCTTTTTATTAACAAATTGAGGGCTGGATAGACTTCCCATTAAAGAAAAGACAACTGTTCCTTTTAAAGGGCAATATATGGTGAGTGGTATGTGCTTAGACCCAAACGAAATGACCTTTGCTCCTGGGTGCAGCTCCACACAAGCAGCAGAGGGCTGAGTCCTGTAGCCATTCTCACAATTCAGATTTTTCTTCTCTGCTGGAACTCCAAACTCCAGCTGAGAGAACTGATACGCTGCAAACAACATCGTGGATTGCCTCATGGCTGCTTGCGGGAAAGAGGGTACCTTGCAGGAATCGGGTATCTTGCCTTCATGATCAGGAATTTCTCAGCATAATGGTGTTGCCGGTGATGGCACGACAGGCGAAGCACACTGGAAATAATGCACGAGTAGGTGTTTCTTAACATGTTTAGGAGCAAAATTCCTGTCTTTGTGGAACATGAGGGTGCATAGTAGCCTGGGGGCAATCGTTAGTGAATGAGCTGCCTAAAACAGCATGTAAAGGGCAATCTTGGAAGCGCATGCTTATTACCTTGATTATATGGTTCATACACTTCCAGTGCCCTGTGCAGAAGAGGTCTGAAGACTGCTATCCCATCTCTTTGCTTGGAATAGCAAATGCATCCTGATCCTGGAACCAATGCTCCATTTCACACCCTCTGCTGTCCCATCCACCCCGCACTTCAGCCTGGAATTTGTGGAAATAGCTTTTCAAACACAACCAGGTAGCTAAGTAGACCTAATGGAGCTTAATTGCCACATGTTTATTACATTTGCAGAGTGGAGGGCACTGCAGTCTGAATGTCTAAATTAATCCTGCATTACCAGGCCAGCTACCATGACATTTCTATGTTCCAGTACAATGCAAACATAAGAGTACATTTGATTTCTTTATCTCAGAAGAGAGAATCAAACAAGGTCTGGAGGTCCCAGTCTTCACCTGGACCTCTTTGAACAGAGACGAGGTTTTCTTTAAACTGAGGGACCTCAAAGCATTCGCAAGCTGCAGGGCTCAGGCAGACACTTGGTCCCAGTCCCTGCATGGGGACAGCTGGGCAGGACCTGGGCAAATGCAGCCTGCCCCTTCCCCTGACCTTCTCCTACCGAAGCTCTGGCTCACAGTGCTTTAGAGCTTGAGGGCTACAGCTTTTGTAGGAGGCTGAAAAAGTGGGTGCTGAAATCCCACTGAAAGTAGATGCTGCATCCCTTTAGGTCTTAAACCCCTCTGAAATGTTTGTTGTTGGGATGATGAAGCTGTTGAAATGTGTTCTGCATCAGGGTGACACAGTTCTTCCTGACTCTTAAAGATTACACCTAAAAATATAACCTTTACGGATATTTTTAGAGTAACTCTCTGCTCAGAAAAAGACAAGCTCCCAAGAAGAATAAGAAGAAACAGTTTGAAAAGTAGATGAGCAGCCCAATGCAATTTTATCTTTCTTTAGCATTAAGAAGCCTAGTTTCAACTAAGGGAAAGAGAGATCCCTTCCTCCACGTGCAATTTTGCTTGTCTTAAATGGAAAAAGATTTGTGACATCCATGGGCTCTGTTCTGTTCAAGTGATGAAAGGGCAGCCTTATTTATAGGCCTAAAATTGTCTAAGTAAAGAAGTCCTGGGCAGTGCAGGAGGGTTTTTTCATTTCCAGCATGGTTATTTTCATTGGCCTAGTTTTGAATCAGCATATAGGACAGGGGATGGGTACCGGCCAGATGGGGTCCTTGCCTAGTGCCGTGGGAGAAGCGGGGAGTTCCTGTGGCTGTGGCTGGGCAGGGGAACACATGGCAGTAGTAGAGCATCCCTGCCTTGCAGAGATAAATGAGCTAAAAGCTTTCCAAGTGTTGTCTAAGTGTGAAAAGAAAGAACAACTTTCTCTAGACGTGTTTCGTTAAGGTGCCGCTTCTGAACGAGCAGCCTCTTCAAAGGGATTGGCTTTTTCATCTCAATGCCGTAGCGAAACAATAGTCAATTCTTGGTACTGAATATCTTCAATTACCACAGTACCTTGCAGGATATGACACTAGAAAGGTTATGCATAGAGAGGATAATTTTGGTTCATAGCCTCTAAATGTTCCCAGCTGCAATAGTGTGGTGAAAGAAGATGTCTTCCAAGAAGTTCACATTACTGGCTGCAGTAAAATAAAATAGCTATATTGTTTCAGCCAGCAATTTCTTCCCATTGTCTTCTTTTTAAAAACCATGCATACTCAAAGGCGAAGGGATGTGTTTCACTACAATTTGAGAACTGTACTGTAACCAAATATTATCTTCATTTTGCTCCTTGTTTCATGTTACTTTTTGGTCCTTGAGTTCTCCAAAGTTCATCACTGTCTGTGACATTACCGTGACTTGCTAACTTTCTCATTATTTCCCCAATCAATAGGAGAACAATATATGGTGTTATTCTGTATTTCAGTTACCTGTCACTCAGTGTTTTATCTCCATTGATACTCCAGGTACTGCTCACAGAAACCAAAGTAGGCTGTCTTGTCTTCCGCTAATCTTGAATGCCTTTTGTTCGAGGGGTGTTTTGTATTCATCAGTCAACTAAGGACTCATCCTGAAGAAGCCCTCAGTCAGCACATAGATCTCAGTGAAAAAGGGATATGCAGCTCGTGAAATATTCATAGCAAAAGGTACCTCAATCATTTTCACCTTTTGACCCTTTGAGGCTGAAAGGATTATCGGCGGTAAGTGGCAAATCTTATGGATGTGAAATGTTCATAGATGAAATACCTTGCCATTCCTCTTATCCACTTTTGGTATTAAGCCTATTCAGAAGGTACATTTATCTACCCACTCTATCTGCCACTACAGTTGTGTCAAACTCAAAACAGTTTTAATAAAAGTCCAAAGTTGAAATGATAGTGATCAAAACCTGGAAATAGCCAAGGCTTTTTTAAGAAAAGGAAAAACGCCGTGGAAGTTCACTGCTTCCTGCACTTCACTGGGGGCAACGAAGAGCCCTTTTAGAACAGCTGTAATAAATACAGAGTAGTACTATTCATAACCAAAACTGTCATTTGGGGAATCAAGTGACAAGTCATCTCCATTTGTGAAGTTAAAATCTAGCACAATAAGAGAGATTTTCTGATACTTATAGTCTGCTAAAAGAGAAAGATGAATGCTGATGGTATGCAATTAGCTCGTTCAGGGATCTCCATAGCTAAAAGCAGGCTGCAAAATCTGCGACAATGGCTTGAGGAACGATTGCAAGCAGAAACAGTCTTCTAAAATTGGATATCGTTTCTCCAAATCTAAAAAAATTAAATTTTACCAATCTAAATAAAAACATCTCTGCTTTGGCACGAATCCAGGCAGTCCTATCCACCACAGGCTGGATCCTGTAAGTAACAAAAGCTAATCCATCCTTTCTAAACAGCAGATTTGCAGCGTCACAGAGGTGGTACAAGGCAATGTAGATGTGCAGCGAGAAAAAGTGCGCACCTGGGCAGAAAATATGGACAGGTTGGGGCAATCCTGAATTCATACCCCGATGTCCACGGGGGAAAGGAGAGGTGTTCTGGAGTGGCAATCCTGCGAGAGCATCAGCATAAAGAACCCTGTTGGCAGGGCTGCCAGGGCACACGGCACGTCCCATGCAACCCAAAGAGTTGGGTGACTCTGATGTCATTACCAAAAAGGCGGTTGCCAGGCTACCCGCCAGCTGTGTCAGCGATGCCCACCATCGGCATGTGTTAGCAAGTGGCTTTATAATCAGCCTGTGGGAGAAGCAGCTCTTCCAGTAATATTTTACTAATAAAGGCTTTAGTCAGATGTACAACTATTATTTAACAAGCTAACGCCTATGCAAATACCACTGGTCAGAAGATAAAACAACTCGAAACATGAAATATAATTAAGATCCTCAAGGATGACAACATTGTGGCCCTGGACCAGGGAAAGGACAGGAAAAGTTGTAAATGAGTGCAGGGATGAGCTGTGGCAAGTCACCTAACCACTCTGTGCCTCAGTTTCCTGAACTGCAAACCTGAGTCAGCATCAACACCTTTTAAAAAAATACCAGTTTGGCTTTCTGTGTTCTTCAGCACTATTTTACTTCCTGATAATGAATCGACTTATGAAGTATATATCACCAGGTAACAAAGATTCCTATTACACCAAGCTTTACACAGAAATGCCCTTTGATTTCAATAACGCATCTCTAGGTCGTTACCATAACTTGGAAATTACTTTGGAGTTGCCTGTAGTGTGACGTCTGCCTGCTCTCCTTTCCTCCTAGAAGAGTTTTTGGTTATGCATTCCCATGAGAAGGACTCATTGAAACAAAAACAATTAGTATACATAGCGGGCTAAATCTTTGTGCCCTCTCTCCTAAATATTTTATTTACTTCAGGAAACCGATAGCAGGATTTGGTCCAATGTGCTGCTCATGGTGCATGAAAAATCATACTTGGTGAAAATAGATGGTAAAATATTTTTCTCTTTGATTTCTGTTAGATGTATTCTTCTTTTAATAGGCATATTGGATAGCAGATTGACAGAAGAAGAATACTGTTGGTTGGAGGTATCCTTCTGGATGACAAAAGCACACTCCCACTCAGTGATAAATCATATGGATGTAGAAACTATAACGATTTATAATTCTCCTGGAGTCACCTCTTGAGATGGGTAAAGTTATTCTCTCTCCCTACAGGAAAGCTCAGGCCTACAGTTCTTAAAATGAATTAGCAGATTGCCAAAGGTATTTCAACACTGTTGCTAGAGGGGAGAAACGAATGAGTTTCTTAAAAAACGCCCTAGCAGGTTCAACGCTTAACTCGCATTGAGATCTCAGTGTTTTCAGAAGTCTGTCTGCTGGTGGCTGAAGCTGGGAACCCAAATCCTTTCCTGGGGCCTTGGGGGAGGGACCAGGGTCTGGGAGGTGTCCAGCAGCTCTCCCAAACCCTACCGGGACTGGCTGAGAGAGTTACACTGGAAGTCAGAGCATGCGTTTGGGGATTAAACACTAGATTTTGGACATGTTTAGCCGGAAACAGCTAGCTCTCTGAGGTCTGGATGGTGCAGTAGAGTACATCGCTCCAGGACATTCACCTCAGATGTGCTGTCTCTGTGAGCTCTCTGGCATATTGTAAAGGACTTGCACACAGGTGGGGTAAGTGTCTACCCTGCACTGCTGAAACAAAAAGCCGTGGGGTGCCTATCTCCTCCAGGAACTGTAAAAGTCTTATTTTCTGTGCCTGTCGAATTCTTCTCAGCTAGTGTCAGAAAACATGGGATAATCAATTACACTCCTGTGAGGGCTATTTCCGTAACATACATGCAGAAGCCTGATAGTCCCAAAGGATTTTTCCGCCAAAATGGATCCAAGGCCTAGGATCCACATAAAATGTCAAACACCTTCTGGAAAACAAGCTTTTGCAACAGCAAATCTACCTGTGTTTCCTTCTCTGACCCCTCAAAATGTTCAATGAGTAATTTCGAAGCCTATAAAAATACGGACAGGGAGCCACATCCTGCCATTAACTTCAAAAGAAAATTAGCAAATGAGCGTGCTCAGAGGGGAACCGCACGGTGCGGGGGGTGGAGGGAAGGGCAATTCGGAGCCTTTCACCTCAAGGTCGTAGGTCTAAATCCAGTTGAGTTGATAGAAGGTAGCAGTCTATTTCTGTAGGTAGCGTCAAAGAGTTACAGGCACCTGAAGAGTCAACTTTTGACCAGGCTTTTTAGCACTAATGTGCTCTGCAGCCAATGTGACACAGATATAGATTATGCCTATACCTGGAGGTTAACTCAGGACTTGGAGAATGCCCTCTTCAGTGAGGCAAGAAGTCTTGAGCATGCAGGAGAGGAGGGGCCACCTCATGCCTGGGGGTCCCAAATTGCCTCCGCACTGCGCAGCACTGAGTAAATCATCTGCAACTCAGCTTGGACTCACCACCCTTCACGTGGATATCTGCCTCTTCCTAACACCAAGTAAGGACCACTGCTTTCTTCCAAATCAGTGGCCGGAAGCTGCCCCTGCCTGCTTTGGTGATGGGGCTGTCAGTGCTAGGACTCGTGTTGGTCAGTCGCCAAATGCATGAGACACGGCTCCATCCCCAGGTTGTACCCTCTGACATCGCTCCTGCATCTGCAAGGTGATCCACGGCGATGGGATATTGTGGGAAAGGGTTAAGGCCCGCGCTATATCTGCTTTGTGGATAAATAGGTGTACAGACCTACATGTTACCTTGGAAAGATGAGCAGTGTTGAGGCATATGTCTGACCCTGTTGGTTCCACTAACTGAAATTACACGCTTGTTATGTGTCTGTAGGTTTGGCTTTTTAACACATAGAGCCGGGATGGTGTCTGATCAAGCTCACTCAAAATAATCATAATTTAACCATTGAAAACAGAAGTAGGAGTCAACACAAACAATGAAAACCAGTGATTAGAGCTGCTGGTAGCAGGCACAGAGAGAAGGTGTGAGGGGTGGTATCTGCACATCACTTTTGCCCCCTGAGTCAAGAAACATCCTTAGAAACACAGCACAAACTTCACCGTTTTCATGCTTAAGCTGAACAGATACCAGTGCCTGCAAAGAGGTTTTCCTTATAACTAAAATGCATGTACCCAATATGAAAAGAAAAACAAAAGCAACACCTTTCTGTCACACATCCCTGAGTATTAAAGAGCGGCATTAACTAGAAATGAATCACTGATATGCCGAGTGCCCTTCTGCAAATGGGCTGAGTGTTTTCATTTTGCATGCTTAACCAATTGAGTCATGAGGAAGCAGCGGCAAGATTTTAATTCCATATAGTACATCCCCATCTCTGAATTTATTTACCAAGTATAACATTTATTTAATGTAATTTAGTTCTAAATATTTAAAAGCTCACTTTGTTTAATATGTTTTCAAGTACAAGATGTTAAGTAATTATGTATGATGTGGTGGTCTTTTATTAGGTAGTTAATGACCATCTGGGAATTCAAGCCCCAAGGCAATGCCAAGGGCTTCTGAGTATTAGCTGGCCATTAACATAGTGGTAATGGACTAGCACACTCTACATGATTATGACTATTAACTAAGCATAAAAAAAAATAAAATTCAAATTAAAATAGGAAATTCAGGTTTAAGGCTTCTCTGGCATTCCTAATTTAATCAGATCATAGTGACCCATATGGCTGAGTCTTGTGTTGAACCGGATCAAACGGCGAAGAGATTCAAGCTGGCATCTCCTCTGGCCCTAACGGAGTTGTGTAGCCAGGTCGCCACCGCTCCCAGGCACCAACGACCCCTTGTCACAGCCCTGGCGCCTGCTCACGCGAGGAGTCCTGCTGCCACCCCAGTCCCCTCGCATCACCTGGGCGTCAGAGAAACAGGAGCACGGCAGGGTGCTGCCCTTTGCCAGCATCATGAACGGAGCCAAGAGGGAAGCCCTGACCTCCTACACACCCCCAGGGCTTGGGAGCTCCTTGCTGGACCAGGTGGCATCTCGAAGACTGGCATCACCCCAAAGCATCGGCAAAAGAGGCTCAAGGCTAAGGACCGTATTTCCCTGTTACCGCACACTTTGCAGTCACTGAATTTTTCTGGTGTTTTCTTTTCTCTTTCAATTAGGTGATGAAAGACAAAGATATTCATTGTAAACAAATCTCAGATAAAAAGGCCTAGTGCATTTTAATATGCTCAGGCAGTGCTGCAGCTCATAAACAATACTTCAGAGAGGAGGTAAGAACAGATACCGATTTCGTTTCACTGCTGCCTTGATATTGTACTTCTGTTCCCATAGGCAGGTATCAACATTGCTTTCACAGAAGTTAGAGATAGAAAAGATCTATTAGATTATACTATTCTCTTGACATGATAATGTGCTCTGTATAGACTTGTATTGAGTTTGTTTTGCCATCGTTTGTCATAAAGTCTCCACAGGCTTGAATTGCCATCATTTTGCCATCAGAATGACATCTTAATATGGTCTCTGCTTCACAGAGTTGCCATGACATTATCATGAGATCATTAGACTATGCTAAGTCTCATGCAAGAGAGAAAAACATGATGTTATAGAAGACTGCTGTTGGGATTTGGTAATTTTATTTCTGTTTCTTTCATTGCACTACAGGTCTCCGGTCAGGAAAAAAAGGTGTTTGAACACTGGCTTCAGTGGAAACCTACTGGACATCTAGACGCAGCCTGTGATAATCTGTGCAAACTGTCTTTATTGTTGTCACAAAATGCTAAAACAAAAATGTCTTCATTGTTATCACAGACTTCTTTTTTTTTTTTAAAGCGCGTTTTGCCCTGGTACAGGGATCTGATTAAAGTTGGGTGTAAACAGGCTGAAGTAAAACATTAAAAAGAAAAAAAGAATCAGTATCAAGCAAATGTTCTTCACAGTGAAGAAACGTCAGTACATAAAGATTCAGCTAAAGACTTTCCATCTTTTTTTTTTTTTTTGTGTAGGGGAAAAAAATATTTAGAAAATTATTACCCGTTTATTTATATGTCACAGTGGATTCCTAAAGAACCCAGAGGAATCTGAGCTCTTAACAAGCTTTTTTACTTTTGAGGTAACGGTTTCTCCACTGCTGAATGCAATTGTCTCTGGGCTGAAGTACAACTGTATAATAGGACATAGCAATGCTACAGGAAGCCAAGAGGCAAAGAAAAAAAATATGCCCAAGGTGTGTGCAGTTAATGCAAAATATTTGTGCTGCTCTGTCGCTGGAATACACATGATCTCAAGCCCAGGAAAAAAAGAAAACGTTAAAAAAGTTACAATGAAAGAAACAATGGGACAGTGCCAAGTGAAAAGTCACAAGACAAATGAAAAACACATCAAATGGCTCACCCACTGATGTGCTCTCATAGCAAAATGACCCCCGTCCAAATGTTCACCATGAGTGCAGCACCAGAAACTCTCCAAAGAATGCATGAAAATGTTGGCTTCCTAAATTAATCAAGTTTTATAGCTTGCTTGGAAATTTTGGTCAGGACTTCTACATACTAACGTACCACTTCAGCTAATATAATTTCCCCTTGAAAACACACGTTCTTTTCCAGTAATAGGAAGTGTGTTTATTGCTGCTGCCACCACCCCAATTTTATGGCACCCTATGTGCTCACGTGTGTTGCCCAATACTAGGAATGATCTTGGCTTAAATTTTATGTCCATTTGCCTTAATCATTTCACTCTGCTGTGTAAAGGGGAAGAAGAAAATAAAGGTTTAACGTGAAATCTGAAGGCAGAAGGACCTCACTTTCTAACAGTGTGTACTATGCTCATCCAGAGCAATTATTATTGCTCATTACATTTCCATGCAGAAATCATTACATTTTATATCACAATATGCATTTTTTTATAAGTAAGCTTTAAGCGAATTAGAATACTTAATATGTTTTTTGAACTTTTGCCAGGCGCGCGCTCCCAAGCCGGTTCCTTCTATTTACATTGTAGCATTTATCCATTTCCAAATATGAGAAGATTTATCTATCAGATTCTGTGCAAATTCAGTACACAGATAATTTGTAAAAAGCTTTCTTTTTCAAAATGTTCTGTGGTTTTTCTAATCTCATCTCTTTTCTAATTTCCTAATCATATAACCTTGAAGTCTAAAGACACAGCCTGTGATAATCTGTGTAAACTGTCTTTATTGTTATCACAGACATTTATAAAAAAAAAAAATACACACATACACACAGGCGCACGCATTCAAAGCTGCCTTTTAAGTAATACTTTAGTCACAGTTCAATCAGATCCACATTACTGCTACTCATCAGATAGAAAGTGTTCGCGAGCAGGAGGGGGATATTGACTTTAAAAATTCACTGGCGAGGCACACAGAGCCTGCAGGAATGTCAAAACTCCAACCTGCATTTTGATGTTTTTGCCTCAGGTTAGTCTTGACTGACATGCTTGGAGCACTCTTGTTTGTGCTCCGGCATCCATTAACTGTCCTTGACTCAATGTTATACGGGCCTTTACGGTCAGCTCGGTGCCTAATGGTTACGGCAGATTAGATGCCACGAGGTGTAAGAAAAGCACACGCCTCACTTTAAGGGATCACATTGGCCGGCCCCTGCTTCATTAGGGGGTATTGTTTGATCCTAAATTAATGAGAGCCTGTTAATTATTATTCTGATAACTCTGCCTCACGTGGGAGCATGCCAGGCGAGGGGTGGTGTAAAGAAACGGAGTTTTGCAGAAGAAAACAAAATGTCAAGGTTGAGATGTCTTTGAGTGGGCTTGGTTTACGTGCAAGGCATTTCGCTCAAGTGGGGATGTGGGTAGACGTGGGGAAAAGAAAGTCTTAGCCGTACTTTTGTTCAGTGTTAAACGACTGCCTTGCAAAAACAGCTCAGGGAAGGCTTATCAGCCCAGCATATAGATAGATGTGTACGTCCGTAATCCCGGGCGATGTGCATTGCTGACTTTCCTTCTCTTTGACTTTGTCCTTCCCTGGTTTCCACAAAGTTTCTGAAAAATGATCCAATACCCACTTGCACTTGGGTTCAAGGAAAGTCTCCCTTTCAAAACAGGGTAAAATGGGCGCTAAAGCGGTGTTAACATTAACAATCATTTTAATAATTCTGATGTCGCTCACGTTAATATATATAGAGAGAGAACTCTACAGTAAGTGCTGACAGGTACAAATGTGCCCATAGAAATGTTTTTCTTTAACGTCAAGCTCAGATAAGCTTCTGAGGTGCCTATATTCATTTACTGGGAAGTACTGAGATTAGACAGATGTCTCAATTTAAAAAGGGAGACAAAAAAATCTCATGTAGATGTGACACTTGTTCACCTGTGTTTTTCTGCCAGTCTATATAATGCTATCAGAACATAACCAGAGTTTTGATTTATACACCTCATTTGACGTTGACTGGCAGCTCTACAGAGAACACATGCAAAGAGATGGTAATTTAGAAATATGGAGAGATTATTAGGCCAAATGGAAAGGAAAAAAGATCATTTCATTTTACTTCTTTTGAAATTAAATGGGGGCCAAACCACCAAAACCGAACATCACCGCGCTGAGGCGCCGGGAGCGTGAACCTGGACAGGGCCCAGGATGTGCAGATGGCCCCTGTCTCTGCAAAAGACCAGGCGAGGAATATGAAATGCCCTAAATTCTAGCGTGGGAGGGGCTTGACATTTTAATCTGACTTAATAGTTGAGGGCAATCTAGGTTATTAAATTGATCTCTTCCACTTATCTGAGATATTTCGCCGGGGAGAGAGAGGTGCTCCTCACTGCTCTGTGGCTTGATGCTTCTCTGCTGTGGTTCATGGGAGGTAATGTAGAAAGTGCCCCTTCAGCTCTCCAGGTCACCCATGGCCATGAAGTTGGCTGCCTAAATTTAGCATCTTTCAGTTAGAAAACCTTTGCCTGGGCTCAGCAAACTCCTCAAAGTTGAAAAGCTCTTGGAAAAAAGGGTTCAAGATAGGAGCATCATTTTTTTCTGGTAGTGTCAAAGTTGACTCAAGCCAGATAGTGTTATTGACAACAGCTCGGGGCTTTTGAAATGGCAAAATGTTTGGAATTAGAATATGACACATAAATTAAAAAACTGAGATGAATTAAGAAAAAGAAATAGCCATATCTCCCCACATAACTTGTTAGGATTTTGGTCATGAAATGTCAGGAGGTCACATAGCTGACCCTTTTTTTTTCAGCAGACCATAAATTCCACTATCTTGAAATAATATTTTTCTTTCAACAAAAAAAGTTAAGAAGGAATTGGAATCCTGTAAGCACAAGGGTGATGAGAAATGCCTGTATATTTTTCTCACTTTTTTGTGTCTTGTATTGTTGAAGCCACTTGAAATGTCTTCTGTCTTCCGTTTATTTTCCTTTGGAGTAAATTTTACTGCTTGTGAATAGTTCTCAGCTGACAGCGTTTGAGACCAAAAGCCTTCTTCCCAGCTGCACGATGAAACCACAATCAGAAGCAGCTTTGTTTGCAACTTCCCCCCAATATTAAGCCTCTCTGCCTCAGCCCCAGCCCTGATCTAGTAGGTGGCCAGCTTAGTCCTTCTGGGGTTTTCAGGCTTTAGCATCAGTTGTTGAGATGCCTGACTGTCAGTAGACAAGGTAGCCTCCTGGTTGGTGTTAATTTGCCTTGAAATTTAAAACCCCACATCTACGAGTGTGCCGGGTTGTGTGGATCACGTGGTTATGTGGATCACATGGTTTTGTGTTGAGTCCCAGATGGAAAGCATCTGGTATCTCCAAACTTGTGCCATTTTTCATCAAACTCCCAAGTGAACCTGAGAGTGGTATGGACCTCGGGTGGTTGGTTGTTTTCTACCTAATCTGCTCCAAGTCCTGTGCCGGGGTTCAAAGTAAAAACAGTTTAAATGGACAAAGCAGTTACTTCTTAGCTTGATAATGAACTCAAAATGTTTGGGCATTGCTAAAAAAAAATATTTCATCAGAGCTGAAGTCAGGAAGCAATCTGGTCGCACGGGGCATGCACTATGCCTTCTGCCAGGCAAATGAATCGCAGTGGGAGCTGCAGGAGAAGCAGCAAATCCCTACAAATGTCTTCTTGCTTCTTCTTTCAGGCACCACAAGAAGTCTACCGGTACATCAGGAGCTGCATCGGGTCTGCTGGGTCTGGAGTTTCCTTTCACGAGCTTTGGGACTAGAGACAGGTGAGCATGACCATGAGCCATCATTATCTGCCTGTGCTTCTCAGAGCAAGTCCTTCAGCCTCAGTGCTTAAGGTGGACCGGTGCTTGCATGTGTGTGATTGCAGTCTCATGACTGTGGAATAAAAAGACTATTCCTGATCTAACCTGAAGACATATCACAATGTGCTTTACAAGCCATGCCTACTTGAAAAAGTGTCTCAATGACTTCTAGAGAAGCTCCATTTCCTGGTGACATATCATCTTCTTGAGGGTATAATAGAAGGCAAAATTTGAGGCTTCTGGGAACTTCCCATGGGTGCAGCTTTTTCTAAATGCATAAAAGGATCTATGTGGATGAGAGCAAGAGGTGTATCATAAGGTCAGGCAGAGTCTTCATGTGCCTTGCCAATGGATGGCTGATGCAGTGTGCGTTTGCTGGGAACGAGAGCAACAGGCTTTTGGCCCTCAATCGTTACGTAGAAGCAAGTACTTGCCAAAATTGCAAGGAGGCTTTACCTTGTACTTTATTTTGTATGTACATGTACTTTACCTTGTCACAGCAGAGAGAGCCATATCCTGCGCTCTCTTGTTTTGTGGCAGCCTCTACAGAAATCACGTGCCTGCTGGCAGTGTCCATGTCCTGGGGATATACACCTCCATGGAATACATGTGCTGTAAAATGGAATTTTTTAGTCCTGCGGCTGTCCACCCTCGGTCACAGCAGTGCAAACCCCTCCTGGGAAGACCAGGGCACGTGAGTGCCTCCCACCTGGCCCAGGGGCAGGCGCGCAGGCTGCGCGCTGTTTTGTAGTCACTGGTTCTTGACATTTGATACGCTGCGGTCGGGTGACAGGAATCGGGATCTCCAGAGCTTTGCGCATGTTCGTCACCGTCCTATTTGTTTTGCTGTGAAGTTTCCCGCAGTTTTCGTCTCCGTTGGAGACTGCTGCGGTTGCCAGATAAGTGTGTTTGGCTGTGGGTGCGGCTGAGCCAGAGGAGGGTGCCATTTCGGAGGTTTTGCTTTGGGATATTTTTAGCTGGAGGAATAAGCACGTGCGTGAGAGAGTTTTCCTGGTGAAACACATGATTTCAGCACGCTGTGGAGTTCACCTGGGTGTGAGATTAGCTGTGCATAGCGGATATGAATAAAAACAAAAGACACCTTTAAGTTGGCCGGCACTAAGGTTGACCAGGAGCCCAAAGCGGCTCCTGCTAACGAGCCACCCACCCACCAGTCTCCTATGAAGTTACTCATGTGCAGTGCCCAGAAACGAGAAAGTGCCGTCTGATTTTTCCCATGTTATTTGACTCTGGCCTTTAATGCATCTCATGCAGCTTGTTATACATGGAGTGGTGCAGCTCAAATACCCCAAAGTACAGTGCTGGGGAGGGAACCGGGGTCCTGATCCAAACCGAAGACCACATGCACCTAAACCAGTGCTACAGCAAGATTTTAGACATGCAGAAGCACCTTGCGGCACAAAACTCTGCTCTCAGCAACCAGGTAACTTCAGAAGCACCTGAGCATACCAGCCTTCCTGCTGCTTCACCTGGGGGTGGCCCGGGGGCTGCTAACCCACCCCTGCGTGTATAGACCTGCCCTGGTCTCGATGGGCATCCAGAAAGGAGGAAGAAAAGTCATGTCCCTTCCCCAGGGGCCAATACAGACATATACTCAGGGGGAGGTGACCACATACTGGGAAGTCTGATCCACCTCCTTTTCTATAGTAACTCCGGTTCCCTCTCTGAGTCCCTTATCACCATGATGTAGTGATGAGGCAGTAACCAATGGTAGTCTTCTCTCTGATTTCAAGCTGGGGTCACCATGCTTGAAATGGTACACGGGGTCACCTGTAGAGCCAGAAACAAGAGCAAAGATAACAAGTATGAAATGTTGGATGAAGTACGTGTGTGTGGCAGGTGGATTTTCAGGGCTAGTCTTTTGGATTTTTCCTGTTGTTTTAACCCATGAATTTAAATGCATAAACAGTGTTAGAAAATTCAGAACAGCTCTCTTCTTCCCTACAGTCTTGGTCATTTGGAAGGCGAGCCATGCA
The DNA here is from genome assembly GCF_965231255.1 of Vanellus vanellus. NCBI lineage: Eukaryota > Metazoa > Chordata > Aves > Charadriiformes > Charadriidae > Vanellus > Vanellus vanellus. Next base: position 25,994,758 of record NC_138907.1, read on the forward strand.
GTCCTATACCTGCTTGTCTCTAGTCCCATGAATCTTGCCTTCCCTCCTTCACATTGGCACATGTTTGGGGTTTTTTTTTTTGGGGGGGTATGCTGGTCACTAGCTAGTAACCTGGTGTCTGTGACCCTTTCCCAGAGTGAGGAGGTAAAAGCACTGACCAAAAATCTTGCATTTCTTGGCCAGATATTTGTCGTGAAACTGTGGAGGTACCTACTTCTCGGGCAGGTCCCAGGGGCCGGGTCTTGAAACGAGGGGGGCCATTGAACTGCAGAGATGGGACAGGAGTTCAGGCAAACACTTGCTTGGTACTTTTATTAACAGTGAGCAGGAGTTTTAGAGCATTTTCCTGGAGCACTCACCTCTTGACGTGCTTCTATGAGCTTGGGCTTTGAAATTCCTGCCTTGTTGGTATCTAAACCCTTCATTTGATCTGGCCCGGCCACAGCTGCAGCAGCCTGAAAACTGAGGGAGGGAGCGATTGGTGTCGGCGCTTCATTAAGGTGGTGATATATGCAGAAGGAAAAGTATCCACAGCATAACTGTCCATAAGCAGTTGAAAAAGTGAACACATCAACATTTTTATTGCTGCTGTGGTACGTAGCTGTTTATAACTTAACCCTGAAAACACTTACTCGTGTCAGAAAAACTTTAAAAAGTGCTACGTATGTCCTGCATTTACTGAAAGCTGGACAGTCTTACCTCACCCTTACCAACCCAATTGAAGCCAGGTATAACTCCATTTTTCAAAGGGTAGCTTAAGTTAAACCTCGTACGTAGAGATGAAAGCTGAGGTTTTGCAAGCAAATTTTGACAAAGGGGAAAGGTTAGTTGCTGCATGGAATATAGACACAGGAAAGATCACAGATGATAGAAGTAGTGCAGTTTAGCACATTAACACACATATATTTTTAAAGGTATCTTTATACAGGACAAATTAACTATCCAAAGATAACTTATTAAAAAAAGACTTCACTGTGTGGTTACTTTTTGACATCATTTGTACCCTGGGCTTCTACAACATCACTTGGGAATAAGGTGTAAAATTTCATAGGGCAATGCATGCAAAAATAATTCCTTTTATTTCAACTGCATCCTCATTTCTTCAGGTTATCTTAGTTCTTATGTTCTGGGGAATAATAAATAATCATAATTATCCCCTAGTCACTTCTCTGCACTTTTTAGGATTTTCTAAAGTTACCTGTTTTTCCAAGACAGAGAGTCTTTATTATTTTGTCTCTTCTCTGGTTATCCTTTCTCGTGCTTTTCTGTTGCTACACTTGTGCAATTGAATATTTTTTTATTTTGGAGGAGGAGGAGTGAGCAGAGCTGCTCTCCGCTCAGGATGCGGCCCATTGTTGTTGCTGGCATTCGTCTCACTTCTTTTCTCAATGATTCCTTACATTCTTCTTTTCTCTCTGACTGTCACTGAGTACTGAATTGAGGTTTTTCAGAGAATGACTCTACAGTATCTAAAATGACTCCAAGACCTCCTTCATGAATGGCAAGAGTGTATTTAGAGTTATTTTTTCCTGTCTTCTTTACTTTATAAACACCAACACTGAATTTCACCTGCCATTCCATCACCCCACCATTTAGTTTGTGATTTTCTTCAGCAGTTTTCGGAGTCAGCTTTTGCTGCAAGTCTCCAGTATAATTTTCTGTCAGAAAGCATTGCCATTTTGGAGTTCATACCTTTTCCTGATGCTTAATGGATGTATGGAACAGGCAGAGTCCTCTTAAAACCATATCAGTAACCTTGACTCCATCATTAAAATGATGATTGCTACTTATTTCTAACCTTTATTTCATATCTGTTAGTCATGTATTAAACCACAATAGGAGTTTCTTAGGTTTCTTGAAGAGTTTATGGTGAGGGATGTTATGAACAGGGTTTTGAAAACCCACTACGTAATAATGACCAAATCCTCCTAATCCTTATGTTTGCAATCTCCTTTAAAAACTCTGACAGGTTTGTGTGCATGACTTCCCTCTAAAGAATTTATAACTCTTTCTGGATAGATATTTGAACTCAAGTTATTAACTTCATTCTTTATTATATTTACTACCAATACAATCAGGGTTATAGGTTATTCATTCTAGTAATTTCTTTTGAAAATACCTTATATGATGCCGTCACTTTGAAACAGATCCACTGCCTTATTCCCTCTGAAGAAACAACCCCCATTCACTGCTTTCCCTAAAAACAAGTACAGAGCAGAAACCATGTAGAAAGCCGATTCATACAGATTTCTATATATTACATTTTTCTCATTCTATTTGCCGGGGAGTGGTTCCACGTTGACTAAACTACTTGCAAATTTGCATAAGAGTTGCTGGACCTGCTTGAATCCTTGCGATGCTTCTCTTCGTTGGTTTGGGTTTGGTTTTTTTCAATCTACAAATAAACGCAGGCTATTGGGACATTTCTGTCCCCTTTCACTTGTATGTCTCTTTCCACACACAGAGGTGCTCCTTCCGAAGGTATTCCTCCAACATCAGTAGTTTTCATCTTGAGTCACAGATTGTGTGTCATCCTCCGGGTCCCTTTTTTGGCTTGTTCTGCCACCACTGGAGACCTCCTGGTGGAGACTGTGGGACTGTTTTAATGCCGCACATCTTCCTCATTCTGGGATTTTATACTAGGCAATTTGTAGAGACTATAAAGGTATACGTCATATGTGGGGATTACATCTGCAGGTTCATCGGGTGCTCTGACTTCACTGCACACTGAGGTTTCTTAGACTGCCAGATACTTATCTTGGATTCTGTTGTCAGTGATTTTAAGAAAATACCAATCTCAGTTTTCTCATTTCCAAAATCTGTCAAGGAAATGATAAAGCCAAAATTCAGCTCCTGTACGTTCAAAATATATATCTGTATGCTGTATAATTATATTTATAATTTCATATATATGCTGCTATATATAAAAATATATATGCTGCTGTGTATATATGCTGTGATAATTATAATTATATTGAAAATATATATGAGTGAATATACTGACCATATAGTGGCTTAATTACACAAATAAGTTATATATATATTTATATATGTATGTACATGTGTAATATGGTTGTCAACTCTTCTCCCATATTCATCCAAAACCTTGCAGGGGCACCGATCCAATTGCACCGATGTTTTCCCATGTATGTTCTTTCTCTCGGAATTTCTTGTTTCTCGTGGGTAAAATAAAACCCACCTCTCTGTTGTTCTCCAGCCTGCACAGGCGCAGTGCTTCTGTTCCTGTGTGTCACAGGCACTTTTAATAGGCTCAAGCTCAAATTTCCACTTGAACCGATATGGTAAACATATTCAGGGTCTTCTCATCTAAAGGATATATCAGTGAAAGATCCTTACGAATTTTTTCTTGTGATATCTTTCTTTTGTAATTGGGTAGCACGTTCATTCATACGACAGTAAACTGGAATAGAGCCTACATTCTAATATGTTCCGAGTCTGGAACAAATAAATATACAACATCTCCCCCCACACACACTTCTGCTAGTTAGCATGTGGTAATTAACACTTGTTAAAATGACTAAAATTTCAAACGTGGACATGCTCTGTGAGAAAACTTCGGTGTGATTATACAGTGAGCTTTTCCGCCAGAAGAGAAATAGGTATTTTTAGCAACCCCCATCTCACTTTTTTATGACTTTTGTCACATCCTAATCCAAAAAAAAGTAATCCATTTTGGATTCTGGCAATCCCGGTTTTCCAGCAGTCAGGACATCAACATTTTCACATTCCAGTGGATTCTCACTTTGTTGTTTTCATCCCCATTTTAGCAAGAGATGCTGGAACTAAACCATCCCAGATTTCTGTGATGAAAAGGGTCTGGAGAGGGTCGATGGGCAGTGGCAGGGACACCAGCTGCTGAGATGTTGAGGAAAACATGTTGGAACAGCCATTTCCCTGTTGCCTTGCGTTGCGCATAGCTAGTGGGAGGGAAAACACTTCGCTGGGGACAGGAGAGGGTATCCCTTTGGTTTTGCAGTGGTTTTCACTCTTTTTGCACAGGTGGAAATAACCACCAAAATGCACAGAAGCAAAAGCACACGTTCAAATCTACCTAAGATAAAAGTCACTGCTGGTAATGGGATGTCCATCAAATAATTTATAAATTATAATCTATAATTTATCATTTATATAACTATTTTAATATATAATTATATATAATAAATACATGTAAATATATAATTAATATTATAATTATACGATATACTATATAATTATATTATTAATATATTATAATTATATTATAATTTATAAATTATAATTTATAGTTTAGAAGTCACTGTGAGAAATTTCCTCTTTCAGAGAAGTTCATTGTGTATATTATTATTACAAAACAACCAACAAAGAGGATAAGGATGAGTTACCTATAGAGGATGGTGAGGTTACCAGTGAGAAAGTCCAGTAGATCTATGGCCAGAAACTTGCTTGTATTTACTTAATTGCTTTTAACTGAACCTGGAAAGCCGTGATGGGCAAGCTGGCCTGATGAGGCACAGAGGCATTTCAGGTTCTGCCCTGGCGGCCGAAGGGCAGCACCGCACTATTGGGAAAGACGGCAGGGAAACACGGAAAGGTGCTGTAAAAGTGAGAGTTAAGCAGATTTTCGACCAGTGAGTCTGCCCTAGTGAGGCAGCTTTCAAGGCTCCATCTCGGCCGGAATGAGCCGCTGTGCTAGGACGGCAGTGAAACGAGACTGGTAATTATCACTGGCGCTTTTACAAGCGAGGAGCTTACGGTGCTCATGTGATACCAAGTGCTTGTTGTGCACTGAGCAGTTTTTCTGGAAGCCTTGGCTTTGTTTCCTCTTAGTCCCGAGAACAAAAAAGAAATGTTGCAAGGAAAGTGCAGAATGAATCCAAAAAGAACAATGGAATTGCGCTTGATTTGTTTAATTCTGAAATCAAGGTCACTTAGAAGTACTACAGCTTTTATTTGTTTTATTGTGGGTTTTTTTTAAGGGTGGGTTTGTTTTTTTTTTTTGGCAACATCTTTCTTTTCATTTGACGGTCCTGTCATCCCAGAACTGTATATGTTACTGATCCTGCCTGTATTCAAAGCTGTTATTAAGTGGAGTCTTTTAGATTTTAGAGAAATGATAATGGTTCCAAAGATGACAGAAAGTGGCAGCTGGTGACAAAAAACCCCCTTGATAAGACGACAACAGTAAATCAAACTACTGCCACTTTTTCGTTTCATGTTTGTTAATACCACCTCGCCTTTTGAAGTTTAAAGCAAGGTTCAAAAGAGCCAGGTGCTGAATCATAATATTAAAGCAAGCAAGGAGCTCCATGAAAGAGAGGAGATCTGAGAGGGGAAAGCAACAAACACGGCTTTCAACTGCCTTTTGTCGGCCTTTCTGCAGATGTCACCAGTTGTTATCCCCAGCAGAGGCTTCAAGCTTGTAGCAGTGCCTCTGGCTGATTCCAACTCAACGTTTCAAGTGTCAATCAAAAGGGAAGGACGCAGCTTAGGTCCTGGTCATTGTCCTGTGAAAAGAGCCAAGCATTTAACATTGATTTAGCTCCCTCAATATACAAAGATAGAGCCAGCTTTGTGCAGCAAAAGGGCCTTTGGCAAGGTTGCTTGTAGAGCAATTCCATCGCATCCGATGCTCCTTGGTTTAGCTGTCACACTGCAGTGTCTGGAGTCCTATGAAAAGTTATTCAGGAATGAGTGAGCAAATTAAAAAGAAATAACATGCTCTCCTAAATAGCAAAGCGAGCTATAGAAAGTGCTTTTAATGTCATTTAGCCCTGAAAAGCAGTTTTATTAAAAGTATTTTGCGCTTTTAAAGGCCTTTTAACAAGGAGAATAAGATGTTTCAGGACAAGAGGGGGCCCTTGTGAAACCCATCTCCATTGGATAGGGTAAGCAATTGTGCCACAAAGTGTCTTTGGTCAAGTGCTTCCTTATTTTGTTTTCAAACCACTTACATTCACTGCCATCCACATACTGCATTATCCTGTAATGTAAAAAATGCCCCCAAACCCAGGGACGACAAAAAGACCCTGCCTGAATGCCACAGATGCCCCCTACTCCAGCTTTCCCATCCTTTCTCGTGTCAAATTCCTGCCCATCTTGCTCACAATTGTCTTAAAAACACCTTGGCAATTATCTCCTTCTCAGCGGTTGCACTCCCCACCACCTCTCCCCATGAGCCACGCCGGTCACTTGGCACGGTCATGGCAATGACAAGTCAGTCGGTGGCTACGCTCAGGCTGTTTTGGCAGGGCCCTCATGAGGGGCAGGTTCTCACAAACGTGGTAGAAACCACATCTTTGTCCTTAAAAAACAAAGTGAAACAGGCTAAAAACAAATAAAGAGTGCCTATTTTTAAACAACTTCAACAGGACAGATTTATCCTTTGTACCTGGAAGTAATGTTAAATTCATGAGAAAAAGAAATTTGCTGTCATTTTTCTTTTTTAAGCATTGTTCTTCTTTATGGGGTTTCCAGCATCTTTCCATTCAAGTTTAGTGCACCAGCGGACTGGCTGAGCCACAGGCTGACCTGGTATCACAGAGACAATAGTCTTGGTCCAACAGAATTCATGTGTGTTCATCCAACATCAGTCAGATCAGGAAAGCAATTTAAAGACAGGGAAAATGTTCCACTTTTGCAGGATCAGTATTGCTACTCTTTTCTGGTTTGCATAATATTTTTTTTTCCAATATTTTCATCCTCTTCTGTGTAGAAATACAAGTTAAAAAATCATGGAAAATGTCACGAGAAATAGAACATTTCCATGATGGCAATAATTTTTTCAGAGGCTTGTTTCCTTTCTTAAAGGCTAGTTTTTTGGTAATACCTTCCTAAGCAAAACCACCCTGACTGGTGCTACTTTTCAGCTCCAGGGAACCAGCGCAGCCCCTAAAACCAGCTCTGCGCTATAGTGGTTTTTCTGAATGTGGGACGGGGTTACTCCTGATGAGCCTCAAAGGAGCCCCATTCCTGCAGGCTGCTCAGGCACTCGTGCGGCTTGTGTTATCTGCAATTTAGAAATATTCAAATAGAGGATCTCGCAGGAGCTGGGTGTATTTTTAAATACACGTATCATTACAGACACACTCACTTCTGCGTTCCTCCAAAGGCATTTCTAACGGTCCCCGTAGCTGGCACTTCAGCAGGCAGTTCAAGAAAGCATGACTCACTTTGCTGAGGGACTGGTGCACTTCTCTAAACTTGCACTGTTTTTTTTTTTAAACGCATTTGATTTGATCTAGCCCATGCCCTTTTCTTTCTGTGCACCATGCCCTTTTCTTTCTGCACCAGACACTTGGTCCTCCGAGCTGCTCCTTTCCCCCAGCCAGAAAATGGGTCCTTCCCTCCGTATGCTTCCTCAGAGGAGCAGGGGAATGGGAGGTGTTTGCTTCTCCCCACCTTCCAGCGTGCTGTGCTTCTCCCAGCACAGAGAAAGTAAGCAGAGATGCTGTCCACAGAGATGCTGTGCCCCCCTACCCTCACGCTGGTGGAGTTTCTGCTTCTCCTCCCCCCAGTTGCACCCGGTGGTACAGCCACGCCAGCCCGCACGGCGCCATACGCTGTACCAGGTGTCCCCCTGACACAATTCGTCCTTCTCCCGAGCGTCAGGGAAAGCGGGAGGCGGAGAGTGGCTTTCTTGCGTGGCTATGCTGGTCGTCCCAGCGTATTCCACAGGCAGCCCAACGCACGCTTTGGATTAGGGATCAATGACATATCAGAGAACACGAATCAGCAATAAGCAAGACAGCTCAAATTTTGGTTGCATTCTTTAAAAAGGCACCAACGTGTTGAATTTTTCTGTGCTGCTAATTGACAGTGACAATAGTAGTAATTTTGAAATGTCATTTTATTTGGGGTCTTTAGAATTTGCTAGGAAAAAAGTTGCAGGAGAAGGAAACCACATTAAAGTAGAAATCGAAGCACGTGCACATGCACGTGTGTATCTGTGTGTGAGGGAGAGCAAATCACAGGTGAAAACAAGCTGAGGATGCTTTACCCCAAATCAAGCATTATAAAGCAAAGCTAGAGGAAACAGAGGGCTTCAGCGACCCTAAAAGAAAGACTTAAGGTCAAATTTGTTTACCAGCTTGCGGCTATAAGAAATGCACAATTAAGGGATGGAGACTGTTTTACCGTTTCATCACAGTAAGATAAGGAGGAGAAAACCAATTCCTCTTGCAGTAGCACTTCTCGTCCTTGTGTTGCTGGGCCAAATTTTGGCTTAGTTTAAGCAAATGCACCTTCCTTGAGGGTGGCAGAGAGGCCCGGCTTGCACAAGGACAAGATCTGATGGACCACTGCTGGTGAATGGCTAGTGAAGGCCTGGTGATACACTTTTTAAAACATTTTTGTTTAACCATTCTTCTTCCTCGGGGAACTAAAAAAATCTCTCCTACAGCTTTGCTGCCTTGTTTGCTGTTTCCCCATCTGACCAAGCTTTTATTTCACTCCCCACCCACAATAGTTCATTTCTTTTATGCCTCCTCAACCTGTTCACTCCCAGCCCTCCTGCTCCTGATGTGGACATGTTTTTAAAGATCACATACGTGAGCCATTCATTCTCCTTGGAGGTCAAAACAAAACAAGTGACAGGAGTAATTTTCTATGAGCAAGTAGACTTAAGTACATTGCAAACTGGTTTCAAAACTTTTTGAACAGCGGTGCCACATACCGTATCCTTGGAGGTCATGAGATAATGCATTTGCATTCTTCAGTATTGTGAGAGTAATGTTTCTGGTTGCCATTGTGTCCGTTGGAAATAATGGCTTCTGGTCACCACAGGTTAGTAGATGCAAACAGCAGACTATATCGCAGCAACTTCGCTAATGCAGAAACCATTGTACATCCAGACGTTCCTGACTTATCCATAAAGAGTAATTGCCTAAGTGTTTCATTGGGAAAAAATGGCGTGGTCCTGGGAGTGTCAGGGATGTAGCATTTGTGAATCAATTCATAATTTCATTTATAGAAGGATGTAATTTTTTTACTATAATCACAAAAGATTATCTTGCTTAAGTGCCTGTTATTACCATTGCTAAGGGCTATGGCACAGAGAAATCAAGTTTAGTTTGCTTTTATTTTAGAGAGTGGAACTCCGTATTTGCACTATGTCTTCATTAGCAAAACCTCAGTACACGTAGTCCATAGGGAGTATTTTCATTCACCTTTCCCACACAAATACCCTCTTCGGTCTAGTGATTTTCATACAACTTAATCAATGGCAGACTGCAAAATCTAAATTACAGGCATTGTCCTCTTCTTCATTTGTCAGGCAAGAGTTTTGCGATGATGCCTCCAGTCAACACTTTCCTGAGCTGGTGTGACTGCAGGAAATATCAGTACATAGATTTACAACTATTTTCAGTGCCTCTAATGACAATTATGGCTCAACTTTGGATGTTATTTCCAGAGCTACCAGAAGTCCTCAATCCCAGCTTGAACCATTTTGTAATTAAAAATACAAGTGTTCCAAAATTAGTAGCCAAACCTGGAGGGACTCTCTCCTACTGGACTCTTCTGACAGCTGTGCCCACTTACTCAATATGTCTCGGTGGCGGAGCCATTTCTCAAAGCAAAGAGCCTTCAGCTCCGGGCACCTGCTGGAGCTCAGAACCAGGACTCTTTGGTCTCAGCATTTGTCGTCCAGTCATCAGGCCAAAAAACCCCAAGACAATCTTTCCAGGACCATCTCTGTTTAACTGTTACACAATAAATGCAAAGGAAATACCAAAGCAGAGGCGTACGTTCGCTAGGGGGGTTAGATGCCAACCACTGAAGAGCTGGTGCCTGTCTAACACCCACCTAACTGAGGATGGGATGTCATGACAAAGGCACAGAAAAGCTGGTTGGGAGGACCTTGGGAAGTCTCTAGCCCAGCCCTGCGCTGACAGTGGGACCACAACCGATACTGGCTCAGGTCTAGAGCTCTCTTACGAGGTCCAAGCGGGTTATTTTGCATTGAGTAATAAATTATACACTAGGCCAGAGAGAGGTGGGAAATCCAGGATAACCCAGGCTGGTCTAAAGGGTACGTGTGTTCCATCGCTTCGCTAGTGCGAAGAGGATTAACACTATTACTACAGTCCTGATGCTCTAATGATATGTACGAGGCAAGATTTTTCAGAGAAAGTAACACGTTAAGCCAACAGACCTACCGGCAAGCTATCAGGCTCACAAACCCCTGTTCAATATCAGACCTGAAGAAGGGAACGTATCTGTCTTTCTCCAGTGTGTTTTCTTTTTTCCAGCTGAAACTATTCAGTGAGCGAGACTGCATTTGCAGATAGTTTTGGCTGCTCTGAAACAGCATCTTCATCTGATTCTTTATAACGATCACCGCTGTCAGACATATCCCATATGGCCACCATCAGCAACCCGCTGGTTCCATGGTAGGCATCAGACACTTGTTTCTCATATGCTTACCTCACAGTCCCACTAGCTTTTGTAGTCTTTGAAATGGTATCTATTTTCATCATCTTTCTGCCTACCAACATGCTGCCACCTGTATGTTACCCCTCCATTCCTCTTTGGTTCTTTTTCATGGCTCCAGCAAACAGTTATGATTTTGAACACCAAGCTTACAGCTCCTATTACTCTGTGTAAGTGCAATAAACTTGTTTAGGCGAACTCCTCAGAGAGCTAATATGGTTCTGCTCGACCTTTCTATATGACAGCATCAAACCTCAGTCATTCTTCTCCCTGTGAGTTCGCTGGGTCTGTAGCGCACCCTGCCTAGGACCACCAACGCTGGACTGGTGGTGTCCTGCCACTAGTCATCAGGTTGCAATTTCAATACTCTTGGGATTCTTTTCATTTGCCTTCTGGACTTTATACCTTCAAGTTCAGGGTTGTTGTTTTTTTTAAAAAATTTCTCTAGAACCACAAGTAAAAAAACCTTTGGTTCTGTTGTTTTCACATGAGTGAATGAAAGTTGCACTTCAAGGTATTCATAGAAATCTAAAGGGAAAGCTTTAGGAAAAGCGCTATAGAAAGATGTCCACTAAAATTGAAAGAGTGCCTAAGGCTGCAACTGAGATAACATAGCTCTGTTATGGAAAAGTACATGCTTATATAATCTTAGTATTACATATATGAAGAAAGCTGCGTAGACATGTGATCGCAGATCAGGTGTTAACATTGCTTTTTAAAAATATTGATCAAGAAAAATAAAGCTGGTAATTAACATGTGTCATTAAATTATGTCCAAATATTTTCTCTTCAATGTAACACTAATAAATAAACTAGCATTAAGTATATAGAATCACGGAACCATAAAATGGTTAGAGTTGGAAGGGACCTTGAAGATCATCTGGTTCCAACCCCCAGGTTTCTCAAAGCCCCATCCAACCTGGCCTTGAACACCTCCAGGGATGGGGCATCCGCAACTTCTCTGGGCAACCTGTGCTGGTGTCTCACCACTCTCACAGTAAAGAATTTCTACCTAATATCTAATCTAAATCTACCCTCTTCCAGTTTACCCCTCGTCTTATCACTCCACTCATAAATATAATTACTGTATGCTGCAATCAGTTTGATTTTACTTTCTTTTTTTTTTTTCATTCCCGATATAGTCAAAGTTTTCTCTGCACCTGAAAGATGCTGCAAGATGGCACAGGGTAAAGTATAACAGGATGCGCGTGGTTCTCCACTCACATCTGCAGGAATAGCAAACTAGCTCAATCACTGGAATTACCAGTTCAGTTCAGCTGAGGATCTAGCCCCTCCTGTGTTTATTATTAGATGGAATGGACGAGAATATATTCATTTTCTGCTGAACTTTTTGATGGCCTTGCTCTTTCTTCCTTTCTTTCCATTTCTCATACCCCATCCAAAATTTGTGCTGCAGAAATTCAATGCCCCTGTTGCTTTTTTGCTTTTTTTTTTTCACTTGAATCTCAATTGCAAAGCCAACTAGATTTCATCGTGGCTTATATGCTCTTCCACTTGCTATCTGTAATCACAGTCATTGTGAAACTCAAAGCTAAGTCAAGAATTGTTGCCTTTTTATGGCTCCCTCTTTTATATATGTTGTGTTGGAGAGCGGTCGTTACCGCTTTTTTGTCATTATTTCTGGGCTTCACTCCATTAGCTAGTGAACAGGCCTTCTCTCATTGCTTTCCTTCAGTAAATACTGTAACATTCAGCTTCCTTTCAGGCTTGTGCTTTTAAAGAAAATCTTTGTACAATTAAAGATATGAAATTGCTAAATACAAGGCTGCATTCATTGTTCTCCCTTTTTAAAGGTTTAATCACACTTAATGGCTCTCTTGAAAACTTGAATTTTCCATGTTGATGGTTTTACCCCACTGAAAGAGTTTGCTAATATACTTTTCAAGTGTTTTCTCCTTAAATGAGCTATTCAAGAAGTTTTGTGCAGAATAAGATTGAGGAAGGATATATCCAGAAACAATTATGAAAAGGGTCCAGGGCTATCTGTTTATCCATTGGTGAAGATTCATGAGCTCAGCAGCAGCCAGAAATAGAAAAGAGAAAATATAGTCCCGTCCAGCTTTGAAGGACACGTCGTGAAATGTCTTACGTTCCTCCTTTTGGAGCAGTCTCAGAGCAACTGTTGCTCCATCTTGAATCCTCCCAAGATGCAGCCCTGGATTGCCACATGATGAGCATTGACCGTGGTGAGAACCGAGCTGAGTACGTAGTCCACAGTGGTGGTAACTTTGGTCCCGCATGTCTCGTTCCAGCCACAACCACCACTGCGTTCTCTGAGAGCACCTCTGAAGGGCTGGCAGCTGCGGTGCTGCCCGCTCAGGGCTGGAGCGATGTTGTCATAAAGAGGGGAAGGACTCATCTTTACTCAGTCCTTGCTCATCAGCTTTCTGTCTGGGACTGACCAGTCAGAAGCATACAGCCACCCCTACGAGACACAGAGTGGACGCTGGCGTGCTGTTTGACTTCCAAGTTTTGCCGTGGCTGTTTATCACATCCGGGAATGAAGCCACGAGCCCTGTAAAAGCTCTGGAAACTTTCAAACACAGCATCCCACTTACCCAGTAGCACAAATTCCTTTGGTGTGCCCGGTGTTTCTGTCTTGACAGTCAAAGCCATTCGGGGTATTGGACTTTGCTTCCTGAGATATCACATCTCCTTCCACCAACATGACCTCCCATGACATTTGACGGGAACAATCTGGACTGTGAACCAACAGGGGAAGTTTGTGAGCTTATGCAATGACACTCTCACAGCTCCTGGAGCTGGGCTCCATTATTTGCTTTTATCCTTTCTGAGCGTCACCGATCTCAATATATTCCGAAATTAACGTGCGCCTCTTTTGTGGCATACCTGTTTTCCCCAAGAAGTTTAAAACAAACCTGGAGATTCCCAGTCCCATCCACTTATGCACAAACCCACAAACAGAACAAGCGCAAACCTTACAGGACATCTTAAAAACTACAGAAGAAGTAGGGAGACAGAGAACAAAATCATCTCTGCTATTTTATTTATATGTCTAAATATTTGGCAGCCTCTCAGCTACTTTGGTAATGGGGACCATATAAGTAGGTAGGCACAGGTTTAGTGAGATGAAGATTATAAATTAAATGTCATACGAGTAATATTTCATCTGTCTGTCTCAGGGTTGATACCATAACATAAATCCTGAGATACTTTAGATTAGATAGATGCGATATGCCAATCCCCACTTAAGTATTTTGGGTCTGCTCCCATAAAGTTAATGGAAGTAGGATCAGCTCTTTATTGCTCCCATGCTATCAGTGAGTCTTCGCTTCCCATCAAGCAATTCACGTTTTGTATTACATTGATACAAAAGCCTCATTCTGCTCATCTCAAAGTCAGCGGGTCTCATTTTATCATTGGGAGCCCCGTTAGGGTATTATGCTTTAAATTGAAGCTCCCAGACTTGGTTCGCGCGGCTCAGAGCCACTCGTCCTCATTGCAAGCGCTCTGTCCTTACTGCGGCGTGTGCAAGAGCACTTAGTTCTCAAGTGCTCTTCGGCTGGGGAGACCGAGGGATGCAGATGACTTTTCATCATCTTCCTACTCTCCTCCGCTGCAGTCCCAGGCTTGTCTGCGGCCCTTTCAGGCCTTGCTTGCACAAGGATTATCAACGGCAGCTTTGGAGCAGCTCTGTGTTGGGCCGGATTGAAACCACCAGCAGCAGCATCATCTGGATTTGCTCAAGTTGGGAATGGGACGGCCTAGCAGAGGGCCCAACGGGATGCAGGTAGAGTACCCAGGGAGATTCCCACCCAAGGCAGAGACTTAAGGCAGGAGTGGGCTGTCTGATCACCTGCTGTTAATGGCTTCAGTTTATCCAATAGCCCTCTCACTGTTGATGAAGTAGAATTTTCAGCCCAGGTATTTGAATTATCACCTACCGGGAAGTCGGAGACCTGCCAGTCAGATGAACCTGAATAGCAAATATTGCACACCCCTACGTGGCTTCTGGATTTGTTACATGAAACCAAACAGCTAGGGAGCAGAGACAGGATCGGGTGGCGTACGTAGTGGGTTATTATGGAGCACGGTTTCTGCGTTTACGATGACCGTTCCTGGAAGATTCCTATTCAAAATAACGGCAAACAGCAAATACAAACCAGCATTTTAATTGTAAGCTGTGTGAACGGGAAAAAGGGAAACCCACGGGTCAGAGGCTTCATTACGTGCCACATTCTGCTGCATTTGCACATCATCTGGTACCTGAAGCGGCACTGTCTGGTCACCGGAGCTGCCCACAGAAGTCCTAGGACATCCCAAAGCACATGTCCCACTTCCACTCCAGCCAAGCATGAGCTTCAGGAGGACAGTGGTTTTAAGCACTTTGCTGAAGCCAGCTGCCGGATTTGTGATGGAGAGGTAAGATAGCACTCAAGGTGAGTGGCAAAACCCAGGTCTATGACCTTTTCCCTCACAGATGGTTAACAGGCACAACAGACTATCGGGTTTCTTACGACTGCGCTAATACTTCCCGATTCATCTTGGAGTGCGCGTCATCAGACGGTGCTTTGACTTGTGTTCTGGTTTTCTTGTGGGCACTGTGCTGGAAAATACTCAGTCCTTTGTCACCTCAACCCACCAGGAACGTCACACGAGGATGTCTTTTAAAGCCATGTGATGTTCATTCAGTTTGTTTTCTTAAATATAGAGTGTCTCCAAAGTTACTGATTAATTTCACGCAGTTCAAGGAGAACTATTGATTTCCCATGTCTGCTTCTGACCCTTGAAGATATAAAAACGCAAATACATTGCTAAAAGAGAATATTTATTTATTTATGCCCTGCTACACATGACTTCAACACAAAAAGCAGCTTTTGCTGGTTTTGTTTTGGTAAACTCTAGCACGCTTGGTATTTCACTGAAACAATATGCTAACCTACTCATTTCCAAGCTATTCCTCATATCAAACTCCCCCTTTTCTGCTGTACGCTCCATGGCTCTCCAGCACTGCCAGAGCACACACAGTGGTGGACCTGCAACTTTGCTGGCAATGTTTATTTTCAAAAGACAAATATTGTGCCAGCGTTAACTTCAATTAGGAGACTTATTTGACAATCTGACTACTCCATCTGATGCCTCAAGGGCAAATTTCAGCACTTTATGAAAGATGTTGGCCAAAGACCGATCTATGTGAATAAAATACAGGGGAGAGAAGTTTTAATGAACATCTGAAAACAAAACTATCAAGAATTAATTGCAAATATTTACTTGCAAATAAAGGGTTTCTTTAATACCTGCGAGGGCAAGCGCATTCAGAAAGCAAGCTGCCACTCCATCCTTTAACTCACTCTGCGGTGCCTCCATATTACAAGTGTCTCAGGCAGGGTATAATCGATACCGCAGGAGGAACAGTGTGTAGGCACCACGGGGGGCCGATCCTGCCGCCCTAAGGCACGGCGTTCTGCCTGCTGGGTACCACACAGGGACGGCTTCACCTCACCACGTCTCCATGGGTGCGCTCTGGGCTTGACCATTTTTATTCACATTTAATTGCCGGATAAACTTGTTTTGTATTGCGTTTTGATCGCTTCGTGGTGCTTTACTTGCAAAACCTTTCCAGAGCATGTAAGAGGCTCCGGCGTTGTTCTGCGAAAAGCTGCTCCCGATGGAGAGAAACCCACCTGCCGCGAAGAGCCTGCACAAGGCCTCGCACCACTCAGGAGCACAAATGGAGCTACATTTGACCCTCTTACAGCTCTCGTTCAGATAAAGCTCCAGATGACTTCAGTGGGATGTTTGCCTGAGCGGAGACTGTGCTATCTGCTCCTCACTGCTGTTACAAGGTCGCTGGGAGAAAAGTAGTGTCAGCTCACAAGGAAATTTTTTCAGAATTGCTTCTACAGTCCTATTGAGGCGGTAACAACCTGGCTCCTTGCGCACGCATCTCCCTGCTCCTCTGGAAATCGGGAGCTGGTATTTGACCCAACTGAGGCGTCCTAGCTCGGGGAAAGCCACAAAAGGGGAAGCGTTTCCATGTCAAATCTGCAGTCCTGCGGCTGGAAGGAAGGGTGATGTGCTCAGCACAGACTCGGAGACGGCACGGAGGGAAACCTCTGCAGAACGTTGGTCGTGACTGCCTGCAACCTTCTCACCCCACACCCCTTTGAAAGGTGTGCTCAAGTCATGCATTGGGGCTCCTCGACATCGCTGGCACTGGGGCCTCTCCCGAAATCCAGAGGGGCAGATGACACGGGCAGGACTGCCAGATCATTTACCACCAAGAGAATCACCCCCAACAGCATGCAGATAAAACAGAGACAAAGGTGACTTTGTAGCACTAATCTGGGTGAAATTTCATTTTTTTATTCCCTCTCTCTCGCAGTGTCTGATGTGACACTGCTGAAAAGGTTTCTATTTTGATGAGGCCACAAAAGCTTGAATACTTTTCTGAACCAGTTTGGTAGTAATTGCGAGCTGGGAATTATCCTCACGAGAGTTCAGACCTGTGTAAATTATTCAAAAGAGACACAACCTTGCTAGGCAAGTCTTAATTATCATCTCTAGTACTTTATAGTAAAGCTACGATCCCCTATAGCTCCTTCAAGGTCACGTAAATACCCTGGACCTGATACTTAGATGGTGGGACCCCACACATTGGTTCTCAGGCAGTTTCTATTTGCATTTGACTCCATTCACCCGCCCTTATTTCACAGCCAAGCACATGAGCGTTTTTTTCTATAGACTTTAATTCAAAGGTCTCTCAAACTACAGCAGCTGGGAATGTTCTGTTGGAATGACTTTCCAGGGGAAAAACACGCCTTTTATAAAATCGGGATTTCTTTTATGGGAAAATTTCAATTTTGCCAGAAATTTCTGATTTTCTATTAGGAAAAATCAAACTGATGGCTCCATGGCTGCTTGGCTGGAAGGCCCCCGTCGATTTTGTTGTCGTCTGCAGGGAGAGCGCAAAATTGACAATAGTCTTCCAGGCAGGCAGCTGGGGAGATGCAGCAGGTCTGGAAGAGGGAGGAGGGGAGGTTGAGTGCCCTGGCGCTCTGCCGGCCCTGCAGCCCAGCTGCCTCCCCAGCAGCCAGGCTAGGGGGAAGGCGAGGAGGAGGAGGAGGAGGAGGAGGAGGAGGAGGAGGAGGAGGAGGAGGAGAGGCAGGCGCAGGGTGGCCAGCCTGCAGCAGCCTGCCGACTCTTCCTTTTCAGCAGGCAGTTGGCAAGCCCCAAGAAATTCCAGTTTCCTTCCCCTGAAAGAGATTTTTGGGTTTTTTGGAGAGCATTTCCCAGGGGAAAAAAAAAAAACAAACAAACAACAACAACAACAAAAAACCAACCAAAATTTAAAATCGCACAATTTGAGAGGAGAAGGAGAGGAATAATTTCAAAATGACTGTTCTTTTCAGGGGAAGGAAATTCTGTGATTCAGCCAGTTCTACCTTGCACCTGGTATTATACCGGTCGGAGAAAAAAAATCTATTCTTTTTTCTATAATCCATATATTGTTAAAAAGTACAGTGCAGGAAATAAATGCACCTGGGTGGAGAAGGCCAGCTAAAGAACATTAGTCACGTTTAAGATGGATTTGGAGAGGTACACAACAAGGGTAAATATGTAAATATCTCCTTTTGTGCCTCAAAGTGGCTGGTGAGAGTGGCGATCCCACATCGAGCAGCAGCACTGCCTTTACTGATAAAGTCCTGCCCCAAAGTCCCCACCAACTCCATGCCTTTGCCCATAGTTAAGCAATAACTGGAGAAACAAATTTCGATCAAATCTTGTAAAACCGAAAAGGAAGCATAACTGGATTGACATGCTTTAGTCTGATGCAATTTGAAATGGCTGGCTTATAAATCCAAAAATTCAAGGATTTTTATGGAATTGGTCATAGACCTTTAAGTATAAGGCAGTGAGTGTGTCTAGCTATGACAGAGCTCATAAACTAGAAGCTGAGCTCATTGCAGGCTGTTTTGCAGCCTCTTCCATTGTGTGTTTATATGTATTTCTCAACCTTTCTGAATGCGCTCAAGTTATCCTCTGTTTAGCCCACGCTGACGAACAGCAGTAGAAGCTGTAGCTATTATGATGGGAGGAAAACATATATTCACTTCCTGACTCTCTAAAAACTATTTAGCCCCAGTAATGAGTTCTGGAGGGCATCCTTTGAGATTTCACACACAAACACACACAAAAGCGCTCTCGTTGTTGCAGGACTCATTATTCTTATGATCCTAAGCAGATTTTTGTAAAAGAAAAAGACCAAGAGTCATGAAATCTTTGAATAATTACATTCAGTAAGTCAGATGATAGATAAAATATTTCAACAAGACCTTTGGGGGAAAAAAAAAAGCAGTTAAATTGTATTCATGTACATTCCAATAATCCATCCCTGATTAGCCTATAAATACTGTGCAGTGCGTGATACCAGTATTGATGGAACACCACAAGGTAATGGTATCAGTGCAGCGCAACATCAGCAGAGGAGAAGAGCAAATACGACTTTAATTGTAGGCTCTGTATTATTATTTTATAGTGTACGCTTTTTGGATAATTTATTAATGCTAACAAAGATGAGTGATTTGGAGGCTGCATATTTTTTTATTTCTTAGGAGTTATTTTATTTGATAATGACATTAAATATTAGAAACTATAACAGCTGGTGTGTTTATCCTTACTTGAGTGTATTAACCTCTTTAGCCCTTTTTTCCAGAAGAAGGATTCAGCATTACAGATTTGACTGTCAGCTGCAGTGCCTGGCGGCCCGTTGGATTGGCACCCTGACAGAATCGAAAGTCCAGTGCTGCAAGTAAACATGGATGACATTGCAGATAGATAGAACTGGCTGACTTGAGGCACCTGCAGCTGTTTGCACCAGAATAAAAGCAAAGGTTGTGGTCACTGGAGTGGAAAAACACTGAATTTACCTCTAGTTATTTTGCCTGGGAATTTTCCCCCCCTCTTTTTTTTTATTTTTCCTGGTTGTACATTTTGGAACCTTTCCACTAAAAGCACATTTGGTTGAAATACCTAAGTGAAAAAATCCACCAGACACCAGAGGGTTTTATAACCTATCCTCCCCCCCCCCCGCTTTTCCCCTAAATTCATTGAACAGTTTCCCCACTAGTTTCAGCCTGGTAACAACTAGTGCTTTACTGGCGTGAATACTGGGTTGAAGAGACGGATGCAAACCCTGAATAGCCAGAAACAATTCTCAGCAGCTGATTTTTCAAATGTTGAATACTCAGAAACACTTCTTAGCAGCTGATTTATTATTTTCTTTAAACACAGCATTCACAAGGATTGCCAGAAGTGACAGAACAACAGCAACCGAAACCGTTTTGTTATGTAGAAAAAGCTCTTGATCTCTTAAGCGCTCCTGCTTCCCAGGACAGGTCCCCAAAGTCCTTGGAAAAGAGGAAGACAGCACGGGAACTTAGTTGCTCTCACTGGTATGCTGCGATCGATCAGCACAGCAAACTCATAGCCAGAATATTCATTTTGGTAGCATAGAGGAACTCGGCGTGCTTTACAAACAGCATTTAATTGCCATAATCCTCAGTAAAGGTATTATATCTAGTTCACCAGTAGATAAACTGACGCACGAAGAGCTTAGGGGACTTGCCCAAGGTCACACTCTGAGTCAGTGGTGAGCCAGTGATAAAGACGTGACTCCCGGCGGCCGGTGCTAATGATGGGGTGATGCCGCGCCTGCCTTGCCTGGCCCCGGCGGCGCAGCCTCCCTCTCCGGAGCGAAGATCGGCAGCTGGACCGCCAAACAAGCAGGGGAAGGGGGGGTTAGATAGGTATGACAGAAATGAGGTGTTTGATGGCTGGGCTTTTCCCCTATGCCACCTGCATCCCTTTATAACATCAGATCATTTCCATTTTTAAAGAAAGTGTATTCTTTTTCATCATGGGCCACTGGTGAGCCTAACGCTATCTTTTGTGCGGCACCCCCGCTAACAGAGGTGGCGGAGTATCAATCACAGCTTTCCCTGGGGTCATACCTTACTATGCTGGCTCTTGATCAGAAAGGAGCAGATGGTTATTTACAAACAAAATAATCAAGACCTCAAGAAGGTTGTGGTGTTTTTTTTTTTCCCCAAACCCTCCTACAGATGAGGCCAAAATAAGGCAAAGTTGCTTGTGTCCCCTTCTGCCAGCTTTCAAGGACGCTGCCTGTCCTACCAGCACCTTTAAATATGTTATCAGTTAAATTTGCCAAAGAAATGTGTGGCACCTGACAGAGGAGCGTTGCCTTAGATTATTCAGTGGCTTTCACGAGAATCTGGCACTTAAAGCACAATGTGAATTACTGCTAGATTATTGTGCAGGAATATTGTTATCTGCCGTACACTACATGTTTGCAATCAGTTCTTTACAAGCAACGCACAGACTGCCTTTGAATCTTTTTCAGTAGCCATGGTCACCCTCCTTCTTTATTTAGTGTTAAGTGTTATTCATTTAGCAGTAAAAAATGAACAAAAGAGAAAAAAGCAGGTGCTCTAAGTTTACTCTACAGCCAGCTGTCAGGAAGACACACTTTACTTATTTATTTATTTATTTGTTGTGGCACATAAAGGGGATTTATTGAAAGTGTTTGGGAAAAAAAAAATATGAAGCATACGTTCAATCAGCCTTTTCTGTAATCAATAAGGTTACTGAAGCAGAAAAAACTATAATGAGTTGTCACAGAATTTGAATTCCCATTTGGTTCCTTTTATATGTATTCAGGCAGAAAATCATCACGGAAAGTGAAAGTTGGGAAGGAAGGCCTGGCTATGACTCTTGGGTTGGGTTTGTTTTGAATTTACCAGGTAGCATTTGACTGACTGCTTGCTGAGTGCCAGGGCACAACCCTGTAATATGGGCAGGATAAGTTAGTGTCACAGGGGTGAGACTTTCTTGCATTTCAGGTGGAGAAACCTCACTGGTGGTGTATGGCAGATCTTGCTTTCAGAAGACGTTCAGCCACGCTGGTCTGGCTTTCTGGGTTGACTGCAAATTTGTCCTCCCTCTCGGTATTCAGCATTTTCAGCCAAGGGTCTAAGCGTCCCCAGCTCAGATGTGAACACTTAGAGACGTTGTTCTCAAAGGTATCTGGAGGAGATTTGACCACAAAGCTCAAGGACCTTCATGCTCTCCCCTCCTTCCCAGCATGTTGTGAGAGATTTTTTAAAAGCATTGCCAAAGCCGGTGAAAAAGGCAGGCGGAGGGCGTTGGACCACCTACCCCAATGGCAGGATCTCTGCTTTCTGGAGTAGTAAGGACCACAGTTTTTCAGATTTGTGCCCATTTCTGCTTATACCTGAGCATCAGGACCTTCATGCCAATGGTTGGGTGGCCCATTAGGTTCCTGTGCTGCAGGTGGCGATGAGAACCTGAGAACAGTCATGAATAGTGAAATGCCTAATCCATGATCCCGAGACCTACATCTGAACAATATGTTGATGGATGTACATCAAAATTTTTAGCAACAAAATCCTGACCACTCATCAAGGGAAATCAGAGGACCCATGGGTTTAAGGCATGCACTAGTTAATTTTTTTTTTTTCAAATCACTTCCTTCAGGAATCGCCCAACATATCACTTGTTCAGTTTGTTCGCACTTTATCTCACCTATTTTTCATGTGCCGTTTCTTACCTGCATCCCTGTTACTTTCCAGAATATGCTTTTTCACCTCAGTAATCAAATTTTTATTTTTTTTTCTAAATGTTTATTTAAAAGCCAATAGTTTTGATTTTAAAGTGTCATGGTACTTCATGGGCTTGTGGCTCACGTGTTTCCTAGTCTGACATTCTGCTAGCTGTTTGGCTCCATGGATCCCCAGTCCCACTCGGGACCTGCAGAACAACTATTATAAATTTATAAGTATATGTTATATTTATACTAAATAGAGAGGATACTCTGGTCTAAGATTACAGTGCATTTTGGGAAAGATAGGCAGACATCTGGCCCATATAAAAGAGTAAGATATTAAGGTATCTGAATTACAATTTCTACCAGCCAACACAGTGACTGTAAAAATATACCCTCCTGATCATTTTCAGTTAAAAACTAAACACTTTTTGCATGTATTTAAAGAGAATACTTGAAAAATTCCATAGCAGATAATTTTCCTGAAGCATAAAAACCAGTTGGTCACCTAAAACAATGTAAAAAGAAACTTTGTATCCAGCTCTAGATGTTGCTCAGCTTCTCTGAATGCTTCCGAAGTGTACTTTGTCCATCATTGCATCCTGTGGCAATGGGCATTTAGACTTCAATTTAGATGATCAAGTCAAAGTCAGACTGTGGAAAACTCTCTCAATGGCTTTAGTCCTTCCCTGGTTTTGGCCTTTTCTTTTTTTTTTTTCTTTTTTTAATCCAGACGGTCATAGAATTGAGACAGGGAAAATACAGCGCATTGCCAAAATCACATAAATTTTAATGGCTTTCCTGTTCACTTAACCCCACATCAACAGTGTGACCTTGCTAGCCCGAACCACGAACCACCAGGGTGTGGAGGCCAAGAGCAGGGTGGATCTGGCCTTGCTCCAGTGCCTATTGCACAAAGGAAAACATGGGACATTTTGTGGGATATTTTTGAAAACACTGGGTGCCTTTTTCAAGACACTTGCGCCCTAATTATATGGAAGATGGCAATAGCTTTGGTAACCAGTCAACACCCACCTCCAACAAGACTAACACAAAATTAGCACTTGAGCAATGAATGCTACTTGAGCTCTATCTACTCTAATCGTCTCCGTTTCTTCAGCATACCCTACATTTTTGTACGGCCTTCATTTCCAGGATATTTACACACCTCAAAGTCCTTAATGTGTTCGTCCTGCGAGGCTAGGAATTCTAATTATTGTTAGGAGGAAGGAAATTTAGGAATAGTGAAAGACTTAAGGAAAAAATTTGTAAAGGTGTTCTAGCATCGCGAGGCGTAGAGTCATGTATCGTTTGTCCAGAAAAGACAAAAGCAATGATCTTCTCTGACCCCTTGTACAACGCAGGCCACTTCCCCAAATCAGTGCATTTTAAGTAGAGCAAATCTTTTAGAAAAACATTCCATCTTGATTTTAAAATTTCCACTGCTGTAGAAAGTGCCACAACCCTTGGTAATTTGCTCCAAAGGTTAATTACACTCCCTGAGAAAAATGTGCACCTGATTTTTAATCTGAATTTGTCCCTATAAAACTTCCAAACTTCAGACCCTGTTATTTAACAGACTGAAGAGCCTTCATTTTAAAAATTACATTCCCCATGGAGGCAATTAGTGTGGGATTATCTCATTTAACTTTAACCATGCAAAAGCGAAGCATCTTGTCTCACCCAGTGTTTGGGGATCCTTCTGTAATCAACTGAGAGAAACAGGCACCACCAGAAGGCAATTCATTGCAGCTATCTCCGTTTGGGATTAGTTGCACACTAGAGACATCTAACTTCTGCACTGACTGCGTAAGGGTGACAAAGCACTAAGCCTAGACCATATTCCTGTCTTTTACACAGGGAAAGTTGGGCAAAACAAGTCACATAACTTTGGGCTGTGATTAGCTCACCTCATTAGTCCTCTGTTTTCTGGAGGAAACATTGAAATCATTAAGCTCTTTGTGATAAATCACCTCTTCCAGTTCCTCGCGTGATCTTGGGGATCTTCTCCAAGCGCTCCTCAGCTTATCAATGTCCCTCTTGAGCTGGGATTCAGAATGGGACCAATGATGCCAATATTAGTAGTAATATAAACTCACTCCGCTCAGACCTACCATTCCCCGCTACACATTCAATCATGGTCACTTTTAGGAACCACAGTGCACTGGAAGCTTCTGTTCTGCTGATTATCCATCTGTAATCATAGAATCATAGAATTGCAGAATGGGTTAGGTTGGAAGGGACCTTGAAGATCATCTAGTTCCAACCACCCTGCCATAGGGAGGGACACCTCCCACTAGACCAAGAGAGGTGGTCTTTTTAAAAGTCACACCTACTCCATGTTAAGGTCCTGTAAAGCTGTCTCTTGCTGTTCCTAGACAGAAAACATTAAAGTTTGACCAAAACATCTAGCTTGTTCTTTATCAGTAACACATTCATTTTATTATTGTCTACTCTCCTAGTGTTTGTGGGGTCTGTAAGTATAATCCATAGTGACTGCTTTGCTTTTCTTTCAGGACGTGGTTAGAAGTGTTAACCAGCTTTGGAGCCAGAACCATTCTCCGCAGGACTCCAACAGAAACACACCTGCTCAATGAAGTTTCCCCATTTACAATTACATATTGAGATGTACCAGTTAGCTGTTTTTTTAATCCATTTGATGCAATGATTTTGTAGCATTCTCCTTTCTTAATCAAAATGTCAGGTGGTACCAAGTCAAATGCCTTACAGAAATCTAAGTACATTACATCAGTGCTATTACCTTTCTCAACCAAGCTTGTAATCTCATAAAAATGATATCAAGCTAGTTTGACAAGATCTATTTTCCATAAACCCATGTTGAAAGGCATTAATTATATTACCTTCCTTTAATTCCTTATTAATCAAGTCTCATATCAGCTGTTCCAGTATTTTGCCTAGGATCAATGTCAGGTTGACAGGCCTATAATTACTCAAGTCATCCTGTTTAACCTTTTTAAATGTTGGCTCTATATAAGCTTTCTTCTAGCCTTCTGGAACCTCCCTAGGGCACCAAGATTTGTTGAAAATCATCATTAATGGTTCAGAGAGCTCCTTTGCTAGATCTTTTAAAATGCTTGGTTAGCTTCTGTAGCCTCTGTTATGACCATACGTCATTATTGTTGCAAAAAGGTCTGGAAGGTCCACTAGGCACTTACCGCATCTTCCAGTACCTAAATACCTATGCGAGCCTGGCTGGCAGTGAGCTGCTCAAAGAAAGGAAAACCGAGAAATATGAATCTATTTTCCCTGCTCTGTGCCCCTGGTCACTTTAAATACCATTTATTCACATGAGAGCGTATAAATTCACACGAACACTTGCCACATAGCCCTGCCTTGAATAAAGTCATCATACGACCCCACCTGAATCTCATAAACAGTGGCAGCCACTTCCGATGAGTGTCACAAATTTCTTCTGAGAAGCATGTGGTACTGTAGCACAAACCTGGTCTTACACTCTCCACCGCATCCAAACCCCTCGTGTTCCGGACCTTTTGCCCTTTGAAGACACAGAGTTTTCCCTCTGTATGCATCATGGCACAGCTGAGCCTAATCTGGGCTATGGATGTACCATACAGGGTACCAGCAATCTGACTAGTTCAATTAAGTTTGAAAATACATGATTTTGATAACGTCTACATGAAAGAAAAGAGAATGGCTCATGTATATATATGTGTAGATATATATAAAGTACTGTTTCAGAGAACAGCAAATATCAGGAAATAAAACTTTCACATAGGTCATTACTTTTAATACTGAAATATTCCAAATATTCAGTTGTAGGATGCTTCCAAAACACTGCAACTTACAAATGGAACACTGCAATATTATCAGTAGCAGCTATTGCATTATTCTGCTAAGGGAACTGGTGCTTTGGTGGGATTCATATAAAAATACCATAGCAGAAGTCCATCCTGTTGCAATTTTTCAACGTCCTTGTTTAAGTCCAGTTTTTCTACCAGTATTTTATATTGTGAATAGCCAGGCAGACCGTCTTCTGGCAGACTGAAGAGCAGCTATTTGTGTGTTCCGTCCCCTTGAACTAGCGGCCTCTGTATGGCAGGCAGAAGGGGTGTTTTTAATTCTAAGTGTGCATGCTTAATTTAACTTTGCCGGTAATTTAGCTAAGTTGTGCACTGAGATTTTTTTGTGAACAAGTAATAAAATGCATGGACAATTTTCCACATAAACATTTTCTGAGTTACTTGCATACCATCCAAATTCTCTACATGTTCCTTCTAACAGATGAAGCCCCCGAAGTTTTTGTTTCTGTTGGTTTTGGTATTTTGTTCAGGTATCCTTGAGATTAGTTAATGAATTAATTATTTTCTAAATTGCCCTGTGCCAATACAGCTCACAGGCAGGAAGCATGAAGGTAGGTTGTTTGAAAAGCTGACTGAAACAAGCAGAGCCAGTTCAGAGGTGTGTTTGTGTATATACATGAACACATACATAGCTAGGTATAGATCTGTCTATCTATAAATAAATATATATGTGTGTAGGTGTGTGTCAGTTGGTAGGATTATTATTTGGATAGAGAGAAAGAGAATCACCTCAAATTTGGAAGGGAAAAACTCTCATAAAAATTAAAAAAAAAAATTAAACTGGTGAACATTTTAAAATTAAATCTTACCGGGTGGAACATTTTTTGAATTGTAAAGGTGTGTTTAGTGAAAGAGAACAACACTGAAAATACTGTACTGTTGAAGAAAAAAAGAGGCAACCTCCTAGCTAGTGTGACAGATTCGGTTGCTTCTTTGAAAAAGATGCAGCAGAAAGAATCATTACCAAGGGCAGAAACAAAAGTGATGTGATGCCCCAGCCTTCTTC
The DNA here is from genome assembly GCF_965231255.1 of Vanellus vanellus. Lineage (NCBI taxonomy): Eukaryota > Metazoa > Chordata > Aves > Charadriiformes > Charadriidae > Vanellus > Vanellus vanellus. The sequence goes on from NC_138907.1 coordinate 26,021,660, forward strand.
CTTTGGTACTTCAGGTTAGTTCACAGGAAGATGAGCAGAAGTGTGTGGATTAATGAATAATTTACGTGGGATAAATCTGAGGCTCCTACAAAAACTAACATAGTAAAATTAAATGTGGGAGAGCATATGTTTTACGTATTGTGTATTTAACTCATGGAACAGTCACTCTTAGAGGACGTTATTGAGAAAAATAACCTAGGAGATGGCTAAAAAAGCAGTAATGGGAGTAATAATGACATGAGCTGAATTACCACCAGCAGTTACAAAAACCTGTACAAATACCTAAATATCACAAATTAGGGATTTTTTTCCTTGGTATCCATATTTGGCAGTTTACCTTTTTTACAGAGCTGTTTGTACCATCATTGGGGGCAAAATATCTAACTAGGTAAACTACGGACTTATCAAAATTATTTCCTATGAGATAAATGTCCACTGTTTGCCCAGGATCGCATTGATAAAAGTATACAGTTACTTCACACATACCTGTTAGCCGAGCCAAAGCTGTGCAGTAATAATGCTCCTGTTATTGAAAGAGCATTGTTAATACTGTTGGAGCAGTCAGCTCAAGGCAGCAGCTCTACCTGGGAAGCAGGTGGTACCCTGAGCAGCGCTCAGACAGCGCTTCGATGGTGGTGCTTTCTTGTCTACAAACTGCATCAGTCACAAATAAAAGTTGCCTTTTCCAAGCGCTTTGTTTTGGCAATTCACACATGTGTAATAACAGTTGCAAATCATAAATGTCATACCTTTGTCACCAGGATTTGAAGAAATCTGCAGGGTTCCTGCTTGGATGCAAATCCCAGTAGTCGCACCTCCTGTGATTCACATAAAAAAAAAAAAAAAACAAACCTTTGAAAAAGGTTTTGATTTTGGCAGCTGCTATCAAGGCAAAACTTTCTTTCAACTCTCGCCATCCCAGTTTGGGGAAGGCTCTGGTTCTTCTGCACAGAGGTCTTGGCTTCCATCCTCCTGCACCCCCGTCTTTGAAACCTAGCAGGTAAATTGAAACTTAGTGATAAGTGTTTTTTCCAAGGCAAGCAGGTCCCTTTATTGATTTTCAGTAACTTTTAGTAGTTTGTGACACACTGACATAGTTTGCCTTTTCCTACAAGTGCCTCAGAATAATGAGATGTGTTACAATAAACTGCATTTGCCTTTTGTCAGGTGTAATTTTTTTGTTTGTTTAATGTATTTTGGGGCTCATAGGAAGAGACATGTTGGCAGACCAGGCGAGTGAATTTTTCCTCAGCTCCATGAAACCGTTACATTCAGACTGCTGCCAAAAGGAACTCCTCCACGTGGTCCCACACCTGCCCCCAGAGTGGTGGGGAGCGCGGGGACAGGCAGATCACCACTGCAGATCAAGTCATACACATCCTTCTCAACAGGGGAACTAAGAGTGTAGGTTTAGGACAGAGTCTGAAGAGCAAACTCCCATAGGGAGCTCTGGGGGCATCCTCCCGCGGAGGCTGGTTGCTGGCACTCAGCACGGCACCACGTGTCTCCCCCAGGACCAGGCAGAAGGAGCTGGGTGAACCACCATCATCTTGATGGGAATCTCAAAGAAACTAGTGCTGGGGAAATTTAGTAAGACATGGGAATTTCCATAAAAAAACCCACCCCCAAAATCCCCACCTCTCTGCAGGTTGTCAATTCCTCCTCCCAAAAAAAACCCCGAAATGTTAAAGGAAACAAGTTGATTTCAAGTTTCCTCCTCCGCTATTTTCCTTCTGTCCTTCAGGCTGGTACTGCTCAGCCTCTGCATTCAAGCACTACGCATTTCCTCTAGAGCACATTTAAGGAGCACAGACAGGATCATTTAAGTGCACACTTTACTTATCTATCCTTAAGAACACAAAATAGACCCAGAAAAAAAAGACGGTGTCTGTATGCTCATTAAAACGCTTTCAGTCCAGGGCAAGGATTTGATCAAAAGGATTCCTGCCAATGGAAGGGCATGCTGGAGCCATTGTAAGAAGTTGTGTGCGAGCGTCTGCCTTCCTTTCCTTTTCTTTCTTGTGCCCTGTCCCTTCCACTGCCACCTCCAATCTCTTTTCTTCCAGCTGGGGGAACAGAAGAGATTTTACTTCCTTGATGACAATTGTGTCCTTTGAGCAGCCAAAGCAAAAGGCACTTTGAGTCCAAATGAGACTGTGACTTAAACCAATATTAGCGAAGACCAACACATGTTTATTGTAATATAGGTAACCTTCATTCTGATCAGCAGGTTTTCCTCACCCCGCTGAAGTTTTACTCATTGCCTCTTTCATTCTTCCAAAATGAATAAATGAAATGGCTGCACATTTTTATTCACAGCAGTGGGTTTCAGAACTTCAAATCAGAGAGGCGTTTTGATTTTAGAAATAAACTCCAGAGGAAACAGTTTCAACTAGAACTTTAATATTTTTTTTTACCAGTTTAAGGTAACATCAAAACTCACCTTTCCAAAAAAATGAAACCTCACAGCATTCTTTTAATCCAAATTAAATAAAGTGTCATCCCTGTGTCCTCTTCCTTCATATTTAGAGGGAAAGAAAACTATCCTGCCCATACTTTAATGGTTTTGTCTGCAAATCCTAAATGCTCCGCTGCTGCAAATTTCAAATGATCTTATACAGCCAAAGTCTCTTTGGTGTCAGCAGCTGCCCAGGTAGCAACACAACCACGAGAATGCTGCTGATCAGAACAATGAATGCCTGATCTACAGATGTCATATCAAGGTAGAAATCTTGATGATCATTGTAGTGACACTACAAAGTGGATTACACATGCTGTATCTGGGTCAGAGAAGGAGTTATTTTAGTAAGGTCAACAAAGTACTTCTGAACAAACTTATTTATCCACATTTTGAGAGATACGCTTTTGTTTGTTAATTCACATTGCATCTAATAACAATGTTCTCTCTGTATTCCTGTATCGGTTTGCAAGCAAAGTTAAAAGGAAAGCAAAATAACTCCATGCCCGGGGTTATGCAGTTTCAGAGATGGGTTCCAGTTCCCTGCTTTACTCTCCTTCATGACTAGGGGTCCAGCTGCTGCCGCACAGGCTCTCATTTAAGTGTTTAACATGGCTTCGGAGAAGTTTTGGAGCTACGCGCTCAAAGTGTCAGTCCCTCAGTCTCTCCCTGCCTTCATTCTCCACCCAGTGAGAGGATATAATTAGTACTTTCTTGCTTTCCAAGCAAGTTGGGTGTCAAGGAAACAAATACAGCAAAGTTATAAGGTCCTCAGATACTCCAACCCAGGGGCAGTGCAAGTACCAAAACACTTAATTTTGGATGTGTGGATCTTTACATGGCAAAGATGTCATTGTACAGCACAAAACATGCCTCACCTTCAACCATCTGTCCCAGAAGTGGACAACAAGCCAAATGTTAAGGTACTTATCTACAGGGCAGACAGGAGATGAAGTTGCCCCATCCAAGGAATGCATCATTTCAAAGCTGTTGGCTTAGAATACTGTGGGTGGGAGGTAGGAATATTTGTGAGATTTTGGGGGGCTGTATCAACTTATTTTCTTGTGTTAATTTTGAAATTTATTTTTTTTTTTTTTTTCACAAAATTTTATATAATCAAAAGGTAGTTCTTGACACCTGGTAGCTTGTATTTCCAAATGCAATATGCTCCCTGGGATGCTGACAGCCACAAACAAAATCAGAAAGGCTGACTATCCCCGCCAGCTCTGCAGCACCCACCGTGCACCCTGAGCCTCCTGGCTCCCCAGCCCTCCTGCGGAAGAGAGCCTGGATCTCGTGCCTAGCCGCTGGTATGTCTTGGGTGAGATGAGCTGTGCACGCTAAAAACATTGCCACAAGGTCATCAGAGAGCAAGTGTTGGAAAGAGAGGCTCTCCAAGGCATACTTGAACCCCCTCAGTCCTTACCCAAACCACAAGCTAGGGATGGAGCGTAGGGATGGACTAGGAATCACACCAGGTAATCCAGTGGCTCTCCTTCCACCATTATGGGCTTTGAAACTTACTCCCAGTGTCAAATCCTGGGAGAAAGCTAGTTTCAGGTTCAAATATTACTTATAGTGAGCTTAGATATATTTACTTTCATATTGGTCTTCAGAACCAAAATACCTAGCCTAAACCAGCAGAGGCAGATCTTAAACTGAAGCATTGATGTCAGCTCAGAATACCTTAAAAGTAGATATATAAAAATATTAATTATTAATATAAATCATGTAAATATAAATATTGAGAAAAAGTGTTTCACTTATCCAACCTATCCTAATTGCCTAATTGTCTTCCCTTTTTTTTTTTTTTTACAGGAAAAAAATAAAATCGAGGGCTACTTCTACTCACTTGAAGCATTGGGAATCCTAACACCACACATCTGCATGTTTCTCTAAGAGTCAAAAAAGGAAACCAGATCTGTAACTGAAAGCTGTAATTATCAAGACGAACCTTTCCTGACTGAGAAATGCAGAATTAAAAAAACCCCACACCCATCAAGTTAAGAAAAACTGTTCAAGAGCTTAAATAATTGAAGGCAAGCAAAACTGTTTCTTTTTACAGTTGCTATCCTACATATCAAAACCTGTGAAATCCTATGGTGGTAGTAAGAAGCCTATGCTATATTTATTTCCCTGTGATGGCAGTATACTTTATTCCAGAGCAGTGGTACATGTATCAGACCCATCTGACTCACGAGAGCATAATCCAGCACCCAAGGAGCACAACTAAGATTATCTTGTTGACTTCTATAGGCATTCTTCCAAGCTAATACCTTCGCGGTGCTGCATTACTTTCTTTAATGGATAATTTTGAGCTCACATTTGTGTTTTAAAACATTGCTGGTGGTACATAAAGAATGAGTTTATTTGCTTTTATTACAGTGTATCGTTCATATTCTATCAACATGCCATAATCCAAGGTTTAAGTTTGATGTTAAATAATCAGCCTATTTAAAGAGGGAAACTAAAGCCAAGCCCCTATGTTTTAATAAAGCTTTACTGCATATATAAATAATGGGCACAATTTGTTTCCATTAGGAAGATAAGCTTTCTTCAAAGCAGTTCACTGTTTAAGGCTTTAAATTTTGCCAGCACTTGCACAAGGTTGCAACAAACCTTGACTTATTTACAGAGAGATGTCGAGCGGAGATAAAACCACTTAATAATCCACCAGTTCTTGCTAAATACGTTTTCCTTCCATGCCCTTTCTGAATGCAGGTAGAACAGCACTCTTTGGCATATTCTTAAACTACTTGGATATCCTTTTATTTTCCTGAAAGCTCTTTGAACTAAAGGTTTTACAGAACAGTTCAATTAATGGGGCTTATGGCTTTTCTGAACAAAATAATCCTGAAAGCGTTTAGGGTTAGAAACAACAACAAAAAAGCTCTTAGGCATTTATTTGAAAATAATTATATAGTAACAACAGAAAAGGGAACGACAATAGCATACACAAACCAAAAGTTTGTTTTGCTTTGGTTTGGTGCCTCATTCAAGAAAAGCGGCCTCATTCAAGACCAGGTGGCCTCTTCGACAGAAACCACCAACTTCTGATTTTTTTGAACTTTTGTCAGATTTGCAGCAACACCAGCAAACAACTGCCCCAAATGCTGAGGAGAAAATAGTCCCATCAACAGAAACATCTGACCTCTGCTTGTCTGAGTGCATTCCAGCTTCTCTCTTGGTTTGTTCACAAGGACTCCGCTTGAGTGGACACCCACTCACAGCAAGGACTGACTTAGTAAAACTGATATGTTGCCATAGGGACTCTGATGTATTTATCAGGATTTCCCCTTCCTTTGTGTTCGGTTGCTCCTGAATGGCATAAGATTGTTTTGGTTTTGGTTTTGGTTTTTTAAAATAGTCCACTGTTCATTTCTTCTTATCATTGCATTTGGTCCAGTTCTCAGGCAACCTTGCAGTATTCCCTCCGCTCTCCTTAAAAATGTGCCATTAAAACTTCTCTTTTGAGCCCTGTCGCAAGCCCTTGGAAATCAAAGTCTCCAGGTACCTTTGTTGAGCTCTTGTTCCAGCTCACACTACCTCCTTCCCAGTCCCAGTTGCACATCATTAGCTCAGCTATGGTTTTACTATGTTGGTCATGACATGCTTTCATCATAAACACCTCTTTCACTCCACACCTGCACCCTGCCCCTGCCCTGAGGGCAATGCTGGTGCCCAGGAAGCAAGAGAGGAGTGTCCCTCCACCTCCCTCATTTCGTCATCTCCTCTCCCCATAGGATTAGTGGTAGTAACCTCCTACAGAGACACATGGGAGGTAAAATGGTGAGCGCGTCTACTCCAGCTCTACGAAGGGACTGGAAGTTAGGAAGCCAGGGAGAGTTTTAACTTGGTGTAACTTCAGGAGTCCCAGCTTGAACAAGGTGTGTATTCCCCGTGCGTGACTGGTGGCAACCGCAGCAGGAGAGGCACGGCTCCAAACTTGAAGGAGTTTGTACCTCTTTATTAACCCTGCAGAAAGGTGGTGAGCACCTGGAGCATTAGTCATCACACATCTTACATTAGATTCCTCCCCCCAGTTACTGCCTTGATTGTTTCCCCAGGGAAATACGTCGTCTCCCCACGTGAAGTGAAGCTGACCAGGACGAGCCCTTTTTTGATCCTCTCCAAGCTGCTAGCAGTGAAAGGAAAGCAATCAGCAGGGACTGTTTGCAGACACGGTTCGAGAAAATCCCCCTCTCCCCCTCCCACAGGCTCCACATACACAAGTGTCGCACGGGAAACAACAAACACAACATTAGTCATTTCCTCCGTGCTGCCAGCTGCTGAGGGTTTGCATAAGAAGAACCCTTGGACTTCAGATTATTTCTTAAAACACCTCTCGCCCCAAATCTTTCAGCAAACAGACGTTGGACTGGTGCCCGCGAGGCCGGCCAAGCGCTATTTCCTGGCGTGCCCTGCCACCTTCCCCACCATCACCAGCCCTGCACGCTCACACCTCTCACCCCACCAGGCTACAACACACCTGCCAGCTGATAGGGACTGTACTTTTGCAGCCTTCTGCCTATACTGCAGGTGTGCAGATCTCAGGTTTAGCTGCTTCTTTTATGATTAATACTTAGGCGATGGTGGCATCTAAAAATTTATGGATCAGGGCCTGTGTGATGCTATAGGGCTAAGTGACAAATGAGACAGCCTTTGCCCCCAGAAAACAAAGAGTCAACAAGTCAGTCAGGAAACAACTCGTGTGTGAAAGAGAAAAATGGGTGGAATGAGCCAATAACGAAGAGAATAGATTTAGCAAAAAAGCCAAAGCTTCATCCTCATAAATAAAATTTTACCTTTTATGTGACCCTTGCTTCCAAATCAGAGGGTGAAAGCACCATGACCATTACGCTTTGCCTGTTCTGAAGCACTTCATCTTGTCTCTCACTTGTTTTGGCCTGAACCTGTTTCTTCAAGCCCTCCTTCACCCACCTTAGAGAAATATACACACGGGGAGACCTGGCACTGACTTCTCCAACGGAAAAGCCAGCACCCTGATCCAAGTAATTAGTACACAATAGCTCTTATTCCTTGAGAAGATCGTCATCACATCCAAAGCTTGTTGCCTCCATTATCTCTTCATGCCCACGCGGAACATCTCCTCCAGGTAGGTGGGAGGATAGCAGCATGTCCTGCTTCAGTGGCCCCACAGATGCCTCTCCCTAGTGTTTCCCTGTAGCGTTTCCTCACAACGGAACAGTAAGAGCCAAGGTGAAGGCTCCAGGAGGCAGGACAAGGTGGGTGGTCTGGTCCCGTTGGCTGGCTCTTGCTGGGAAGTTCATGGGTGCAACTCCTAAGCATCACACTTATTTAGTTTAGCTTTAAAAAGTATGTTTCCTCTCTGTCACCACTGCGTCCCTATTTGATCGTATTTCCCATTTCTCGCTTCCACAAAAGCAGTTTGTGTAGTAAATTGCCAAATCTGGATTACTTACCTTTATAGGAAAGACACTCCTAATTATAAATCAGCTACTTTTTGAAACAACACAGTGCAAGCTGGTGGGAGCTTTCCTATTTTCTTTACTATTTCTTCCCCCCTCTCTCCAGCATCACAATCCCAGGAAATTACTTTCTCTCTCTGTTCCCCATCCTCTTATCCAAGCATGCTGAGGTAGCGAATCCATTAATGTTTCTGGCTACATCTACCCATGCTGTCAATAAATCATGTTCACCACATCTCCTTCACTGACCCCCCGTTCCTTACATACTTTAATACTTTCTTATTATTTATGTTAACGTCCTCTGCAATCTTATTGCATTTTTTACCTGTTCTTGCCTTGTCATTGTTTTACTGTCTCATTTTGCAGTCATGCTCAGAACCTCTTTTTAATATCTCATATGCAGCACTTCTCACATATTTGTTATATATTTGTTCATTAATCATTGGTCTTGGAGGAAAAATTATCTTCTTCACTTGTTTCCCTTTTGGAGCTAAATCACCAGTCTTTCAATCTTTGCTTCCTTCTAGAATACTCTATCGATGTTAATACCGAAATATCACTTTCATCTGAACTCAAGTTGACCATGGGCTTATAGTCCCTAAACCACAGCAAATTAGCTTGTCAGCAACAAAAGAGTTTAAAATAAAGAATGAAGATACACAAATATGGGTTTCCGTGCTGAAAGAGTCTGCCAGGCTGCCATGTTCTGTGGGTACTGCCTCAGGACAATTTTCTAGGTCCAATAAAATCTATTAAATCTTAAATCTATTTCTAGGCTTTACCCTCTAACTTTTTGTTTTAGTTTGGGGTTCGGTCTCTGCATTGTATCTTCTCATCGTTGTTCCTTCCCTACCTCCCCATCTCTTCATATAGGTGGAAAGAGTAGGTAGAATTTGTCACACAAGTAGAGATAGAGACACATGGACATGCACGGGTTGAGCTACCCCCTGATATTCAGACGTAGGATTCTGTTGGTGTACTAGAACTAGAGTGCCTAATACATCAGAATAAAGGCTATTTTCACAGTATTCACGCCAAATTTGCAGATGCTAGTCTTTGTAACCACCCATGCTGCTGAAGGCTAATGAGAACTAAATGCGTATTCCAAAGCGTGAGGGAGTATCCTAAATATAACTCCTCTGACAACATTATACACTGATGTGTCTTTCAATACCCACAGAAAAGGGCAGCTGTTCAAGCTAATACTGCTTATGTGTGAACAAACTTTCCATACTGTATTTTCTGATTTTCTTATTTTGGTATTTCTTGTGAATTTGGGAAATAGTCTTTAACTTCTTTGCAAGTACAGCTGTATTAGGAACCACTAATGTAAGTAGGATTCTCTCTGTGTAGACCAAGATACACCATGAGCTACTGATATATTTTCAAGAACTATTGCTTTCTGATCGAGTATTGCCAAGAGCGTACAATGGATAATTTTATATTGCATGTTCATATATATGTATGTCTTAGGACACACTCTCTTTTGCTAGATCTTCCGTCATACTGATCAATGAGCAACGAAAGGGGACAAATTTGCAAGCAAATGGTTTCTTTCATCAACACTGACATTCTTTATTGATAGGTACTGAAACAGAGCGCAAGGGAACAGCCCTATCCCAGACAGCCAGAAGCCCAGTGGATATGGCAGTGATGAAGGAGGTAGGAGACACCAGTCTGAGTCCCTGCTTTACCAAATATAATCAGGGACTTGGCATCCTACAACCTAAACAGTTGCCCAGATATTGCAGGCTAAGTGTAAGCTTTATGCGGCCCCTTATAGATGCCTTCAATACAGCCTTCTGCGTCTGAGATCATCACCCGTACTGCCTTATGGTTGCTGGAGAGAAGCAGGAATTTTTAGCACGTGTTATTTAATCCTAAGTATGACTATTGCTCTCCATCAGCTATATGTGGAGCCAGAGGGACAGAATGAAATGGAGAGCTGTACCCTGGACACCCTGCAGCTGAGGAAGAACCACCCCACTGACCACTCAATCAACTCTACAAAATGAAACAGGTTGAGGAGGAAAGGTAGATAAGCTTATTCCACCACCTAGATGTACGGTCACTTGCCTGGGCCAATGGCTGCCTTTTTCAGGTGCTTGCTGCTGCAGTCCTCCAACGTCATCTGCCCTTCTCTGTTGCATGCAAGCCACTTTCTCATTGAGAATTTTCTGGACGATGCCATGTCCTGGTCTGCTTTCCTGCTTGTTTTTCTTGCTCTAAGCCAAAGTTAGTGATATACTTCATACCTGTCAGCTCATCCTCTAGAAAGTCCACAACAGGTCATGTGCTCATATTGTAGTTACTGCAGAATTTTTCCTGTTGTGGTTATAGATACTAATTTCCATGCTCTCCTGAAAGGTTTCGTGGGCTAGTCTGTGTTGGGAAAAATCAGGTACTGCCAAATAATTTCCTTTAACTGACAAAAAGTTTAATATTTTCCAAGCTAGGGGCTTGCCATATCACCTGCAGGAGTTAGTGGTTTTATCACTTACCAAGTAGGGCACTTTTTCTTCATCTACTGCTGCTAAAAGAGAAGGAACAACTCATCTCTTTCTTAATGCTGTCTTTTCCTAACCCAATTAAATCCTCTTTCATTCTCACCTTTTGGGACAAGAATTAGTTTTCTTTTGTGTTTCTACTTTTGCCACAGAGACACTTATTTCTCCAGACTACTCATGCCAGAAGAAACAGAAGGCTGTGTTTTATAAGGTCTGGAGCATCAATTGATATACCTGAGAGGGACAAGGTGTAAAGGTATTAGTATAGCTGCCAGGGACAGCCAGAGACAGCCACATAATTTAGAGAAGTGTCAGAGCTGCTCTAAAATATGCAGGTGTTCATGACCCCCAGTGAACTCTCCATTAGCCAAGGATCATTGCAGCTATTAGCCTCTGCTGCTGTATTCCCTCTCTATGCTGAACTAGGATGAATTTCAATTACTGCTCCATTCCCTTCCCTTCCCTTCCCTCTTTATGGCTTCTTTCAAGAAATATCCCCTATCACATTTCTAACACATTACAATATTCCAGTCAAACTTCATTAGGACAACTTTCATTTGCTTAGCTCCTTTCTTCTTGTGTCAGGAGTGTTTGTGTTGCCTCCTCTTGAGCATTTTCTTTCTAATGATAGATGGTGTCACTGGATCCTAACTACTCCCCAGCTTCAACTTAATTGATCAGACTTGGCACGTTTCCTAGAATTAGGACCTGAATAGCCTCAGCCTATGCAAGCTTGGCTGTTCAGCTAGCCGGGTGAGATGGCAATCTTGCATTACTTCTGGAAACCTATTCCTCTGCTTCACTTCTGCATCGTGGCTGTCCCAATCAATAGTTGAGTAATTAAAATCCCCCATGATCAATGTTCTAGCTGTTTTACAGACTTCTCTTATCTATAAAAACATTTCCCAACCTACTTTCTTTGCCTGCCCTGGGGGTCTGTAGCAACATCCAGGAATAACATGACTGCATTCATTGTCCTTCCTCAGCTTCTGCCCAAACAGCCTCTGCTCTGACAGGCAAAACATTTGTAATGTTTCCGTCTCTGCTGTGACTGAAGAACACAGCCTGTCCCCTTTAATAAACTTTGCATCTCTCTACTCCGTTGTCAGTTCCTTTTAGCTCACACATTCCAGGAATATCACGGTTAGCCTTGGAAATGCGTGTTTCCAATTGGTGACCTTATTAATATGCTCACAGCATTTGTATAGAAGATATTTTCTCCTCCCACCTTTGCTTTACATTCTCATTATCTCCTACAACGACAACCAGCGGATACATTACTGAGAGATCCATGCATTCCCTCCTTTAAATTCTTCTCCTCCCACACCACTAATCTAAAAAAATGGCTAGATCATTTCCTTATTAGTGGACAATCTGTTTGCTCCCATAGGGTTGGGAATAATACAGGCCATCTCTCCTTTGCCATTTTGCTTTCTCTGCTTTGTTGTTTATAATTCCCCAAACCTCTCGCATCTCCCCCCACCCCAGATCTATCCATTTATCTGTGGCAAAATGAACCCCTTACATACTAGAAAACACCATTATTCTGCTTTCTTCTTCCGCTGGCTAGCTAAGGGGTGTAAGGCTTTCTTTTTGCGATACCTGCATGCTTTCCCTCTACATCATTTAAAAAAATCACCTTCCATTATGCTAGACTCTTTTTAAAGCTATTTTATCTGCCATAGCCCACTGGCTAAAAATCCCCTGTCCCTTCTCCTGGAAGGGTTTGACTCATGTGTATTTGTGCGAGGATTCGGTGTTTAAACAGCAGCGACTGTCTGCAACATCAACTCTGCCATCAACACTTCTCTGATCTAATTTTGCTGCAGATTTCCCCATGCTCATTTCAGCATTTTGTGAGATCCGGTCTTCTGAATCGTTAAAACTCTGGGAAATGTACTGGGCGCTGGCACAAGCCCCCCTCTCTTTATTACATTTCTTCCCTCCTTTACTACCTCTTCTCGGTTACCCAGCCGCTGCCCTTTATATCCTCCTGCTTCTGCTGGAACAAGGCTGCTTCTCCTGTACAAGGCTGTGTTTCCAATGCACTCATCCTGCAACTCGCTCACAGCTGGTTCTCCTCCTCCTCTGTCACTCCTTCGGAGTATGAAACCAGCCATCTGTCATCAGCGAACCTCTCATATTCATTGATCTTCCCCAGCACATCAACCTGTCTTTCTAATTCCACTCTCTAGTTTCTTAGAGCCACAGCTAACTGGCAGCACTCAAACATACATGTGTGCATGCACACACACACACACACACACACACACACATTATTGTTCTGTCTTTTCCAATCCCTACGTTCAAAATAGATACCAGCTGAAAAAATATCTTTTTAGCTTTGGGTTCCTGAAGCCAAGGCAAGTAGAGGATGATTGAAATCCAGTTACAGACAAATTGCACATTATTTCATGAAATAGCAAAGCAACAAGAACCCAAAAATGCCATGAAACATCCTCAGTTATTGAGGAATTGCATTTATAAGGAGTGGTGCGGAGCCAAGCGCTACAGGTGCTGCAACGAGTTAGAGCCTCTCTCCCCTTCTAGCATGCCACGCAGCACAGCGTGGGATACAGAAAGAGCCGTGCCCGCTCCTGTCCCTCTCTGACTGGTACAGATCCATTCCCCTTTGACACCTTCCTCAACTCTTTGTCTAGCTCCACCTGTGGTCCATTTTCTTACCCTTTGACTGTAAGCTCTTGCCCTGTGTTTGAATAGAGCCTAGTACAGCGGGACTCGCCTCATGGCTAGTGCTAGTAGCCACACCGAGGCAAGAAACAACAACAGTAATAACAGTACTAATATCCAGCCACTGTGAGATCAATCCTCCCACAATGTAATTAAAATCAGGAGGAGCTACTACTGTTTTCTGGTTTACAGGGTTTTTTTGGTTTGGAGCTCTCAGAATAGGCATTGCTTGCATTCAAACAGCCCTTGTTCCACTAACTCAACCCCAGACTGCTCAAGAGGGAAATGGGGCTGGCTGAAAGTCGCGTACATGCGTTCTGGGTTCTTGGATCTATTTCTCTTAAAGGGTGCGATAAAGTCCTCTGGGTACGGCTCTGCTGAAACCAATCAGACACCAGAATGAGAGTTACTTCTGTTCTAGGACAGCACGGAGGCTTTTATGTTTTTAAAACAAAAATCTATGAAAAGGTGATCCATCTTCTTTCACCTGCCACTAAATCACACTGCAGAGCCTAGTGTTTTCCTTACAACAACCGATGACATCAGATTAATAAAATCTACAGAGGCAATGCAGCTCCCATCAAACCTCATGGGCCTGTTTGTAATCATTGCAAAGTTCTGTGTCAGCCTCCCTGCTGCATACGAACATTATAACCCTCTGCGAAAAATCCCTGTGACATTTTGGTAGAAGATATTTACTGCACATGAGCAGTAGAAGATTGTTTTTTAAACCTTGAGTATCTTGTCTGATTTTATTTTTTTTTCCTCAAAATGCCAGAACTGATTGAAACATACGATCAGCTAATCTTCGTCAAATTCCATCATTATGGTAAGAGGCCTTTGCAGTTGCATAAGAGAAAAAAGGGGACATATTGTAATACTCAAAGCCCTTGTTTTGCACATCTATGCCTCGTTTTCCTCTTGAACCCTGGCCTTAACCAGTACCTTGCTAATTCACCTACAGAAACTGGGAGAAAAAAACGAGCATACAAATAAGATGTTTTTTTGATGTAATCCATCTTATTTACAAAATATACACAGAAACTCTTGTTTCTCTGAAAGAAGTTGTGAGAAAAGCAACTTCTCCATGCAAGAATTCAAGCCTGCCTTTCAGCAAGGTCTTTGGCCAAAGGTCCTTCTCGCTTGACTTCCTTCCGGGGCTACCTCACCCTGCTCCTCCTACCTCCCACTGCACTCCCACCCTCTGCTCAGCAGCCACGTCCTTACATTTGCAATGAGAAAATGCTTTGGCCCGCATAGATTCAAATTGACTAGCTTCCCCTGAAGCCTACTTCCTTAGGTGAAGTCTTTCATTTTCTTCATCTATCTTTCTTCATAAGGAAACCTTTTCTTCTATGTAACACCATTGCCATGTGGCTAGCAAGCCCATTTGCTTTAATGAGGTCAGCAACTGCTTGCAGATGAAAGACAACTTGATTGCAGCCATTAGCACATTCCAGCATGACAAACACATATTTTAAGCGAATGTTTTAGTAAAAGGTGCTGGATTAACGCTTCTGCAAACTGAGGTTCTCTCTTGACCTACAAAGTCGCCCCTACGCATGCATTTTGAGAATTTCACTCTTGCCACCTATTCATGTATTTGGCACTGTAAGGCTGCCTGGCTTTGTGTCTGCACGACCCTGCTGGGGGGCACACAGTCGCATCTTGAACTGGGGCAGGGAACTGATCTGGCTGAAAAGTAACAGGAAAAGGAAAGATTGTTTTCAAGAAAATAATTTTTCTGATCTGGTTCACCAGACCTCCACAAGAACCATGGGCTATGGCTGGAGACATCACGCTGCCATAAGACTGCACTCTTGTATGAAGCCCTACGGAAGCTTTAACCAGCCAAAGTCAAACCCTGCCCCGTCCCACCCCAGCTGTTGTCCTTTCTTCCCATGTAGGACATCATGTGGTGGATGCCACTAAAGACATTGATACATGTCCAGTAAGAACCTAACTGATGTTTTCCACTTATTTCTTAGAGCAGTCTGATAGTTGGCTTTAGTTTAGACCGAATTCAAACAAATGACAATTTCCTCCTTCTCCCTGACTTCTAATAATAAAATCTTTTTTCCAAATTTCTGTTCTCACATTGAAGACCAACAGCTTCTGACTTTTTCTACAAATTTTCTACCTGAGAAAATTCTGATTTAATTTCAGCTCCTTCGGGAAGTCTAAGGAGTCAGTTCCTGTGCAGTCACTGTTCCATGCCTGCAGATGGTGATATTCAAATAATAAGGGAACTCTTGCAAGAAAATACAAATGGGACAACCAAAAAAAAAAAAAACCAGATAAGAACAAAACCTCAGTCATGATGAAGATTATTAGAGACATTGTAAGCAAGGATAACACACAGTCACCATGTGTGTCACTCACAAAAACAACACCCATGTCCATACCTAATCTTTCCAGCTTGGATGTGTTGAACTTCTTTGGTCAAAATAAACAAGAGTCCCAAAACAGTTATGACCAGCTAAAGGAAATTTTCCTCAGCTCTTCTTAGGCCTATATTGTTTTTTCTGCTGGGATGAACATCAGGTGCTCAATTAATTTGCCTAATGTAGGCAGCTCATACCATGGGAGATGCTGTAAGGTATTCCACCTGGTGGCCATTGCTGCTCCAGAAGCTTGTGGGTCTCTCATAGGTCCACTATGCCAGTTGGCCCTAAGGAAATATCTCAGATAAATATGGGTGTCTCAAATGGTAGAATATGATGGGGTTTAAGCAACTGAATTTCTCCCATGTTTAAATGCCTGTTGAAGCACAATATAGTTGTGGGGGAGGGAGCACTTTCACCTTTGTCTCCAGGCTCGGGTATGTGCTGTGGCAATGGGCACACAAGGAAAACCATAGGGAGATGAGTTGTAAACACGTTGTTCCAAGAGCTCTTTGACAAGTCATCAGCCAAGCAAAAATGAACAACAAGAGATTTGGGAACTGATTCTTTTCTATAGCTGCAATTCACTCACTCCTCAAGGGCTGAGCATGCCAGAAATTGAGCCAGCTCTAGTACCCTGGATACTTGTTTGGCTCAGGCCCAACCATGACAGAGTGAAGCAGGACCTTCTGCTAACTGGGGACCAGCCCATCGCTGTCCTGCCCTCCTGTTAGCAGAGAACAACCTTGCTTCTTAGTGTCTCTCCCCTGGGATTGTCCTCATTTTCTGTTGGATTAGAGCAAGGATCTCAATGTCTTTGCGTATGGTGCTGATATCTTAAGGACACTGCAAGATTCTGTGGTCTCCCGGTCCACTGCTTCCACCCCTAAGAAACAAGGTGCAAACTTACAGCTCCCGGAAATCCAGTTCATCAACTCACACATATATGCAGAAGTAAGTGGCGTGCTCTTTACTGAGAATTAATAGCAGTTCCTCGTGTCTTCCGCTATCTTGCCGTACACTTATGCTTCCCTGCACGTTAGAGAAAAGCTTACCTTTCATCATTCTGCGTTGTTACTCTACCTCACTCGCCCTTCAAAGCTGGAGACACAACTGAGCTTCTTGTAATTCAAGGGAATAACCTCACTGCAGCGACATTCACCCAATAGTGCACCTATAACTGATGAACACTGCTAGGAATGACTGCTCAGGGAAAAGACAGAAATACGCGGGCTGGGATTGGTAGAAGGGAGGTAGCCGAAGCTGGGAAGAGCTGATGGGCGGAATAGGCTGCTGAACAATTTAATTGCTTTTTCTGTTTTTCTGTGGTGGAATACGCAGTGTAGCAACCTTAGCTCAGCTACTGACTTTTTTTCTGTGCAATGACATATATAATTAAACATAGGTAGTTGCATACTTAGTTCTGCATTATTTAAATACTCCGCTGTAGAATATTGTGTCATACTTCATTTCCACACATAAAGAATAAGCCATATAACTCATGTGGGTGCCAGAGATCTCAAATGACTAGTCTCTGTAAACCCTGGAGGGAATGCTAAATTGAGCTGAAAACTTCCATTCCAGCATTATGCATCCACCTTCCCTGTTAACCTGTTTTTCCCTCAATCAGAGGTTTTTGGTTTTGCTCCAGGCAATACCTGCTCAGGAAGGAGAAAGTATGTGATGAGATTCCTGTCCTGATTTTAAAAGCTATCCAGAAAGAGAGTGTGGGAGGACACAGGCTGGATAACAATGAATTAAAAAAAAGTAACATTCAGTAGATTGCAAGCGGCTCAAGGATTTGTTCCACTCCAATATCTAAAGTTATGAGAGGAAATAAACACCTAAGTAGAGGAGTCAGTTTGGTGTATGAAAGATCCTTCCACATCTTCCATTTGCTTGCAGGGACTTGACCATATATCTTGTAGCTTCCAGAAATTTGTGCTAACCAGTGGTCCACAAAGCAGGCTAGGACACTGGGAATACTCTGTTAAAGCTGTTTCACTATATGTGAAAGACTTTGGTATTCACTTGTCCAGAGGAAGAAAGGAGCATGACTCTCAAATTCCTTGATCACACCGGGCTCCTAGGCAGAATTTTGGAATAGATAAAGCAGAGATGGGACTTAGAGAATATCTTCCTGTATTTAAATGCAATGAAATACCTATGGATAGGAGCTGAGGCGTCCACTCAGAGTTGTCTGAGTACTCACATAGAGCAAATGAAGTCAGTAGCTTGTACCTCACTCTCATAGCCCAATATTTTGCTTAAAAGACTTCTGAGAACTTCAGATGTTAAAAAATGACTTCTAAAAGTTGCGGTCTGAAATTCCTGGAAGAAAATACCTTGCAACTTCCGCTGTTGGTCATCTGTTTTTTGAGACAGCCAGCATTGCTGGTTGTACTTTCAAGGCAACCGTAACAGGGATGGAAAGGCTCATTGGTTAATAATGTGAAACCAGGCCTGGAGGCACAGTGTAACTCCAGGGAATGATACACGGTAGTAACACAAACTCAAGTAATAGGGCAGAAAAATACTGTCAGATGAGGAAATGTTTGCAAGAATTAGGTATTGGCTAAACGGTTCATGAAATCGCTCATAGTCTCATCATTGTTTCCCATTACTTGTCTCAGTCCTTTCTTGGCCAAGAACAAGTGGCAGCAAAGAGCTTTTCCAAGAATCAAGAATGCCAAAATACTTCTCAGTTCTAGGAGTTCATTTTTATTTTACTTTGGATTAGCTCTGAAGTGGTTGCTTTAGTGGAAGTGAAAGAATGTGAACAGCAGATAAAATGAATGTGTGGTGGAACTACAGCTGCCTTAGACTCTGGGGAAAACCCTGCAGTAGGAACAGAAATAAAGTCGTAACAGAAGGTACGAGAAAACAGCCAAAAAGTCTCCAGTATTGGTTTGGATGACAGAGATTGCAGACCTCTTCCCACAGAAAACTGTACGTGCCGATCTCTTTAGCACTCCCGACTTACAGCTAACGTGGGTCATCAGCAGACACTTCATTTTTGGACAAATCATGATAAATTTCCAAAGCTATGCGTAGGAGGAACAGGACTGAGCAAGGCTTGTGTGTTAATCATCATTCTGACAAAAGACATCTATTTGATCTTTAATACTTGGTCACAGGCTCCATGTGACACGGTGGACGTTACAGAGAGATGATGAGTGCGAATCTTATTTCATTATCCATGTGCTCATGTGTAAGGAGAGACAGTTCATACAGCCATCTGGTCTCACTGTGCAGTCACGCAACAGTTTTTCAGATCTTTGTCTTCTGATTGGCCTTCTTTCACTCTAATTTTCGGTCTTGTTTGAACTAAGAAGGACAAATGACTAGAAAGCAGTGCTTGCTTTTGTCTGTCAACTCACAGTATCATCAGAATGTATTTATATCAGTATCAGCTATAGATCAATTTCCAAGTACGAAATGGAACAGAACAGCCCGAGAGCATCCCCAAAAGGGCTAAAGAGTTATTTTTGGTTTTCCCCCCTTTTCACCTGCACTCTATCTTGACATATATGCTTAAAGAGGAGTCAAAAATGGTAATAAAACCCGGGTATGTACAAGTTCTTCAAAGCTGCAAAGTGATCTGAAGCAATCCATATTTTGACTCTATTAATCCTCTCAATCTTCCACCTCATAATAATAAGTAGATATTGTCTCTTATCACACCTCTTGCCTTTGTTTTGCAGCTAAGGCCCACTCTGGTCCCCGGTTCGTGCATCAAAGGAGCTGGTACAAATAGTAGGCCTGATCCTGTGCACATATAATGAACATCCATAAGCTTGAGGTCATTCTTACCAGATGTTAGAACTAATTAGTGCTTTCACAGCTTTTGGGCTTTTTTTATTGGGTGCTGCACTTGGTCTATTAAAGTCAGTTAAAACAAAGCAGGTTAGCATGCTGAAGTCCCCTTTCAGCCTGACAGGGAAAACCTTCGAGGGCAAGTGTTTGGCATTTCCCACTCTGTATCTCAAAATCCTGCAGCTTCTCAGACTTCCAACCAGTCTTAACTTCATCTTGAATCAAAAAAAAGGTACCAAAAAGCCCAAGCTGAACACGTAGATTTGCCTGAAAAAAAAATGGCTAGATGCAGACCCCACAGGGTATACAGGAGCAGCCTATATTCTTCTCACTCCATGCACTTTCTGTGCTGGATAGACAACTCGCTAACGACCTGTACGCCAATCGCTCTAAGGAGAGGAAAGGAAGGTCTCGGGGATGAAAAGAGACAACCAGAGAGTTATAATTCAGACTTTCCCAGAGCTTTTAGACTCAGATGCGCCTGAAATTCATTTGTAAAACCATGTGAACTTTCTCACTGAAGGAATATCAGCAGATACCATTGTGGGGGAAAGAAAAGATCTCAAGCTTTGAAAATACAACCATAAGTGCTCTGCTGAATAGTGTTAGAGTGGGTTTGAAACTAGGCAAAATGAGTTTGTCTGTCCCTACTTAAAACCACAGATTAGATAAGTATGAAAATATTTTCTCCGCTAAGCTATCAGCACTTGGCTTCTCTTTTAATTATAGTCAAATAATGTAACAAAGGGCAATTTCCATAACATTTATTCTAACCATTTTTGCATCACAAAATTATTCTGAACTTTTATCAGGGCATGTACACCTACCACCTTACACTTTACCTTGTTGCTGATGCCTCTGAAAAAGCAGCAAAAGACAGATACCTGTGAGTTGCCCATCATCTTGTCTTCAGAGGGCTGTTCAGGAAGACACTGTAACTCTTGGACACTATGCTCTTAAATACAGTTGCATAGGTCTTTGCTGATAAACCATCTCACAATCTGGGCTGTAATCACTTGATTTCTGAGAATGCGTTGACTGTATTGTCTCAATTTCCACTTCTCAGCCTGGCACTTCTTCAGTCATACACACTGTTCACTCTGGATTATTCATAGCGAGTAGATGGCTGATCCTGAGAATCATACCAGTTTTCTTCACTAGGAGACTATTATGAAAAATGATGAAGACCAGCACTTGTTGTGCCAGCCCTGAGTTGTGTCCTGTCTTCTCCCAAGATTTGAATCTGGTGCTCCTTCTGAGCCTGAACAAATGATGGCTCGTGTTTCACAGATGGAGCCTTATTCCAGACAGAGAATGCTTAGTGAAAACATTGGTGGCATCATTTTTAGGGGACAACATTTGAAATTAAAGAAATTATATCCTTGAAACAAAAAGGGAGAGTGAGAGGCCTTTTACATTATTATGTAGTGGAATGTAATAGAAAACCAAAGCATGAAATATTTATAAACTCTGCTTTGAAGACCCCTATAAAACTGCTACTGAATTTCTTTAAAATGAATATGCAGTCCATGATTTCAAAGCTTACTGTATCAGGTCCTCAAGGTCTTTTAAAACAATTCATTTTCACTTCAGATATGAAAGAGAAAAATGAACATAAGAAGACTCAAACAATGCTCAAATCTTTGCATTTCAGGTTATGGTTTTGGTTTGCTCTTTTTTATGGATCATTTAGGTACTAATTCTGAAATGTATTGCTCGTATTTAATGTCATACCCTAGAAAAGCAGTTCATCTAGGCTGCATTTAAGGCAATAATGTATATTCTTTAAACTCTTATAATAAATTTAAGACAGTTCCTATAGCTAAAAAAAAGAGAAAGCATCATAAGAGAAAGCTCAATATTAGAAAAACTGCTATCTCGTAGATATTTTCTCAAGAAACTTCTGCTCTCAAATGTTATTTTTGTTGTTGTTAAAGCTGAACCCAATTTAATTGTCCCCTCCATTACAGGAAGAACAATGGCCCTAGTGCAGCCTGAGTCAGTGGCAACAGACTTGTTAAAACCAAAATGTTTTGTCGGGTCTGTTAAAAGAAACACTTAAATTGGAGACAAAAACTCCCATCTCTGCTTTTTCAAAGGAAAACCAATGATTTGCAAGACAAATCACCATTTTTCCACAGCAGATAGGGATTTTCTTTCTGAAAGGATATTAAACTCCTAAAATGCTATGCCCTGTCTGAAGCCCCAAACTCCTCTGTTCACAGCACAACATCAGAGAAGCAGTGGTTCGTTGTTTAATGGAAATAAAATCCCCAGCAAACTAGGGCTGTTCATCCTTCTTTCTCAGAGCTTTCTTAGGAGCTTTAAGATATTTTTCTGCTGCTGATTTTGTTCATTTCCATCTGGGAGGCATCGATTTATTTTTCCGTTTTCTGAAAGGAACTGGAGTGAACATGGCTGTTTATTTTTCTACTTAGATAGTGCCTTACCATGCCAAGACAACTCTGAGCACCAGCCTCATCAATTAATATCAGCACCACTCTGAGAATGGTGTTTGCTAAGAAACTGTTGCTACAGAACAAGCAAAATGAGGACAAAACATTGGGCCAAAAGCTAGAAGAGACAGAGGGGAGCCAGGATCTGTGGATCCTGGCCCAGGGAGCACAGACGGGGGAGTGCTGTCTCCCTGGCATACTCCCCTCCTCTGCAGAAGCCCCCCCTTCCCCCCCCGGGCTTTGGGCTCTACACCTGGCTAGGAGGGGCTGCGCTGGGATGCCATTCACACACCATATGGAGCCTTCCTCCATGTGCAAACCAGCATAGCAGAACGCTGATTCAGCTGGGGCTGTGAAACCACACCTCGAAAGAGATCTGCGGTACTTGGGGGCATCTAATCAGGGGTGAGCAAGCCTTGGAAGGGACCCTCAGAAATACTTTCATGCACCAGCTGCCCTCCACATATTTAACAGTAGTGCGGAGAAACAGCAAGTTCACCTTCCCAGGTTACACACTGGGTACACTGGAAGCCTTAATTGCTGCTGTTGCTGAAATGCTGCTGAACCGACAGCATTTGGACAGAAAGTGCACGCTTTCTGTAACATTTGCCACGCTGTTTTTCTTCATCTGGATTGAAAAGGAGAGGTTGCCCAATGGACTGTCTTTTCTCTGTATTAGGCCACATGTGTACACGTACACAAGACTCCATCTATGCTTCGTCTGTGTATTTCTTTTCCTTTCCTTGTAGTCCTATATTCTTGCAGCAGTCCCCCCACAAGTGCTATGCTACTGACCTTTAGCAATTGCTTTTCTTGATCTCCACAAGTAACAACCCAAGCTATCTTTTTTATGCCATCTGCAGTGGTGAATAGCAAAGAGAAAACTATATGCTTTAACCAGTGAGGCATAAATGCCTTTTGGGGCCATAATTGTGAGTGTGTGTGTGATGACAATCAACTGCTCTTGGAGGAGTTTACAGACAAACTAGCAAGGCAAAAAAAAACCAACCCCAAAACATGAACAGAGAGAGGAGGAGGGGAAAGAGAGGCTAAAAAGCAGGAGAAAATTATTTGTTTAAGATCCCGCAGAAAAGTACTGAAAGAGCCAGAGATAAGACTCATTTCTTACCTCCTAATTCTATGCTCTGTGTATTGTAGCACACAGGCTTGGCTGCTTCGCCACTACAACACAGCACTCATTGTACACTTCAAAGTCGACATTAATATTTTCTCTGCTACTTTACACGATCCCATAAAAAGGAATCTCTCTGCCTGAATGTAAAAACTATTATCAGGCATGCAGTTGACCAAACTCTGCCCAGATGTTGCAGCGTGGTTGCAAACTATATGTCAGCTGTTCTTTTTGCTGCTCACCATGCAGCCAGCCTGTTCATCTGGCCATATGGAAGATCCATGGGAAAAAAAGAAAAGCTATTTGAGCATTGGTATTGAAAGTCGGAATAATACCGCCTTTAAGATTTAATGGGTACTCAAGCTGGCTTACAAATAACCTGCTTTGTCTGCATTATTTTGTCTGCATCTTTCCTTATGAAAAACAAAGAATAGAGAAGAAAGATCAAAGATTGCAAACGCAGCTTTGTTTTGAAAGCCAAAATGCCTTACTCCCTTCAAACAACAGGGAAGGCTTCTATATATGGGCTCCAAGCTCACCCTGCACCTTGCCCCGCTGCAGCGGATGAAGGCTCCCTGAGAAGTATTTCAACTCCTCATGCCTCCCCACGTTCTCTCCTTCTCCACAGACACGGAGCCCAGCAAAGCCTGAGGTTCAGTCCTCCTCCTGCCCGAGGTTACCCTGCCAGCTCGCCTGGAAAGCCTTCTGCATGACAGAAATAGCAGCTATTCCTGGGGCAAGGGGAGCACACAAATTATGAGAAATAGATATTTCCTGTTAAACAGGATAGGACAGAAGTTTGTAATGTGATTCCCAGACACAACTGAAGCCAAGAAGAGACCTGAGGTGGCAACTTGAGCTTTTTATCACACAGCACTTGTACAGTATAACGTAGCTCACATCTCATATGCTGGAGGCTGATGTCTCGCAGGCAGGAGAGCCACCAGGGCTTATGTGAACTGGAGCTGCAGCTATGCCAGTGCTGGGATTGGGTTGGGGAAGAAGCTTTCAGGGGCTTGGACAGCCCAAATTTAAGCAGCCAGCCTGGGTACCTACAGACTACGCCCTCTCAGAAGCAACTCAGAGTGCCTCAGTTGGGCTGGCGTCTGTACTCGCATGCTTACAGCACTGCTTGGAAGCCTCTTTTTATCCCTGTTGACTGTTTGGGCAACCTAGGCTCATAATTTCAGCACTAAATTCACAGTCTAAAGCTAAACTGCGCAAAACCAATTTTCTTCTTTATGGAAAATGACTCCCCGTATCAAAAGTCCATGATTCTAACACCAGGAACCTGCAGGTACCAAACTCTCTTAGATATAGCCTTCAACAGTGTATGGTTGGGGAGGGAAGTCCTGCAAGAACATCTTTGCACGCATGAGCACCTGTTTGTATGCAGTTATCTGCTTTGCATGTGAAAGAGTGAGCCTGTGCATGGCT
The DNA here is from genome assembly GCF_965231255.1 of Vanellus vanellus. Lineage (NCBI taxonomy): Eukaryota > Metazoa > Chordata > Aves > Charadriiformes > Charadriidae > Vanellus > Vanellus vanellus. The sequence goes on from NC_138907.1 coordinate 26,045,991, forward strand.
ACACAGGCGCAACTTCAGACGTTTGATAATTTGGCCCTGGCTGCGCTGTCAGCTGCTGTCACTTTCTGTTTAGCGCGGCGTTCATAAGGCAGCAGCTAATGGGGCGGGAGCATGGGGAGGAATTCTGGCAAAGACAAGTCACCGGGATATTTATTTGGCCGTCCTTATGTAAAAGAGTGCAAAAATGGAGCAGTAAAATATTGTAAAACTTAAGCTGATACTTCCACTAATTCAAAGTGGCAGTTTTTAAATAGGGTTGCTTCTGTTTGTCACTTTCAATCATAGGATGCCGATAGTGGTACTTAGAAGGACTTAATAGTCTTAAGAAAACAAACCGGCTCCCTCCCCCCAGACCAGAACAAACAAAGCCATATTGTCATGCCTTGAGATACATCAAGTGTGCCGTGCAGGGGGGTGGCCGCTCAGCCGACGCAAGTGAAAGTGACAACTTGTCAACTCTCTCATCCTGTTCACTTTGCGTCCTGATCCGATTCTTGTGCTCTCTTGCTTTTCCCTGTCTGCTCTCCCCCTGTTTCCACTCCCGGTCTTCAAAAGAAAAGGGCGCTCCCATGTCGGCAGCTTTTAACTTCATTTTATTTGCGCACACCCTTTTCCTGAATTAAAAATAACTCATTTCCCCCACCAGTTTTCATGTATCCACAGGACTTATACCTTAATTAAAGCAAGGCACGGGCATGACTTGGGCTTACTCAGGGAGGGGAGGTATTTTTGCAGGTAGGGAAAGGCAGAGGAGGAGGCGTAGTGCCTCATCCCCTCCACACAGGCCAAGCTGGAAACAGGCAGCAGACCTGCCGTGAAGCAGGAGGCTCCCATGCCACGTCCTCTTTCCCAGCAGCAGAATGAGTCTGCGCCATTTGCAGTTGTTATTTGCAAAGCCAAGAAAGCTGTGCAAGGGTCCCCAGGGGAGGGCCAGGGCCTCGGTTTCATGCACAACCCTGGTCTTGCTAAAGAGTCAGTGGTGTGCTGCCTGCCCAGATCTACACTATGGAGGGACCGTTCAGCAGCACCAACCGTAATACCAGAAGTGCACTTCACTTTCCACGTAGCCACTTCATTACGCATCCTGTTCCCCTCCCTCTGGCTGCAGCTAACTGCAAGTCCAGTGCCTTCTCTCAGCAGCAAGCAGAAGTGACAAATGGAACAGCAAACAAAGTTTGTTTTCTTTATGCTGGGTGGGCTTCCCAGATTGTAGTGAGGGAAGCGAGGCTCTGATCTGCCTGGAAGGACATGCACAGGTAAAATGCAGGCACGTCCTCCCGAGCGTCCTTTGTCAGCTCCCTCCATGACTTGTTCAGAAACACTGCCTGAATGACTTTGACCAGCAAAGGCAACAAACACCAGCAGGGACTGCCGTGGGAAACCTGCAGGCAGCGGGCAGAGGGGCACAGGGTGGGGGGTCTCTCGAACACCGCCGAGGAGCTGTCTCAGTACGGAGAGCATGTTGGTAGGGCTGGAGAGGGACGACGCAGCCAGGAAACACGGAGTTCACCTGAGAGAGGAGATAGGGGTCACTCCAAATCTCGTTCACATCAAACCTTTTTGCCTAATAAATAAACAAGCAACAAAAAAGCAATACAGTTTAACAAAAGTTTCATTTTAATCAGAATATAGAGAGGCAGATTTATATTCCAAAGCAAAACTAGGTCTAATAGCTAAGATAAGAAAGCGTGTGTGCGTGCGTGCGTGTGTGCAAATCCAGGAGGGGGAGTCAGATAAGAAAGAACGATTAAGTTCTTGCCTGAAAGTAGTTAAGCTGTCGTCTTAAGCTCACTCTGTTAGAATTATTGCTGTTTATTCACAAGACCACTAAGGAACAGATGTTCACCTGGCCAAGCAAACCTCCTGAAAGGAAGATATCCATATGTGGCAGCGATCAGAGTGTGCTCTGATTCTTAGAAAAAAAGTTTTGTTTCCTGGTACTGGTTGAAGCTTAGTAAAAGAGTGGGAGGGAGAAAATAAAAGGTAGGTGGAGGAGCTTGAGAGGAAAAACAAAGGGAGGGGGTACAAAAACACAAATAAGAGCCAGGGTGAAATTCTAAAAGCTAGAAGGAACTCGGGGACATTTCTTGAACATCAGTAAAAGCATTTGTAAGAACAATAGCTACACAAGAGACAGGATAATTAAAAGAGCACAAGCAGGAAAAAGAGATTAATTTCTTTTTATAGTTTCTTTCTTCATGTTGTTTCAAGTTAGCAGGCAAAATGTGCAAGCAGTGTCAGTTCTTCTCTACTTCCTAATGCATTTTCTTTGCTTAGCCTTTTGTCTTATTTATCTAATGGATTTAGAGCATTGGCATCCTTTTGTGTTGAAGTTTCCTGAATCAGCCTGTCTGCTACAGCCAGGGACAGGCACATCCTCCAAACACAGTTCAGAGTATAAACCAAAGAAAACACAAGAGACAAGAAAGACATAGAGTCACGGGTACCCTAGAAGTAACAGGAATTTCATCCTGTTTAATATCTATGGGGCTGCTCACAGCAGCTTGGGGTTGTTCGGGTCATGAACAAGTAGAAGAGCTAAAACTCAGGGGGGAACCGGAGACGAGGGAGGGGATACAGGGGATATCACAGATACCTGCACTAACTAGGGTCCTGCTCCCTCTGAACTCCACCTGGCAGCTCCAGAAGCACAGGGCCGCAGAGATCCTGAGAGAAGGTTCGCTGTTCAGCTTTTTTCTTCATGCAGCAGGGAAGGAGGACATAAGCCTTTGCCCCACCAGCAACAATTGTTCAGGACCCGAATAATACTGTGGGCAAAACTCAGTGACTGTGCACTTAAAATATATTTTAATGAAAAAAGCTTATTATATTACGTCCTTGCATAATCATCCCTGGAAAAAACTGTTTCTTCAACTACTACTTTGCAAGAACCCTATTAAAAAGCAATAAGCCAAAGTGTAAATTAATTTTGAGTGTTTTTTCACCCATCCAGGTCCCCTTGTGTTCAGAGCAATGGGTGATGAAACTGTAGCCTAAACCATGTCAACCTGTTCTGTATACTTTGCAGGCAGTTGGATATTCCTTCTGCTGGAAAGATCACTAATTATTCAGTCGGCATTTGCCTGAATAAGGCTCAAGATTTGGTCCAAAGACAGCAAATGTTCCTTCTTGATTATTTTTGCAAATTAAATGAGAAGAATTTAGAAAGAGAGCATATGAAGCTTATTTGTAAGACAGATGTTAAACAGACTAGCAGCTTCCCCGTATCCCTCTAATACTTATCCCCAGTACCAAAATATATTCCCTTAGCCTTTATAATGATACGGGAGTACTTAGGACTTTATTGATAGCATCCTGAAAGGCTTTACAGGTCAAGAAGCATGGAATTATCTATGCTACTAATAATATTTTACATCAACTTCAGGTCATTTTGGAGTGGGCAGAATTTTTCAATTAATTTGTTCACTTAGAAATGCAGTTTTGAGTCAACTAAAAGTATTCATTAATATAAAGAGTCTCAAACGGCAAAAACAAAGGAACATTTGGGAAAAGTTGGGTTTTTTTTCTTTTCTTTTTGACGCAATATTCTGGAACTATAGGGAAATGCTCTTTTTCATTTAAAAAGGGATTTTAAAAATGAACTCAGAATAAAATGTCTCATTTTGAAATTCAAAACAGGTTTTAACACAATTTTTAAGAAGTACATCTCATATCAGCTGATCTGAAATAATATTTTTTATCTTTTGGGGGCGATTGTGACAATAATTGAAAAAACAAGCTTTGCTACAGCTCTAAGCCAGTTGAGCCTTTGAGCTGCCTTGGGGCAGGACTGTAACTTCCTTATGGTGAGCTCGAGGTGCTCCACCCCAGCAACAATGGGACAGATGTGCGCCAGTCCCTTCCCCCACCATCCCAACCTACTTCACCTGCTCGCAGCAGCCTCTGAAGTATATGAGATATAACAACCGTTACCGCACAAGTTAATAAACATACATTGTCTTTCTTCCCAGACCAGCCAGTGACAACAGTCATAACAGATTTCAAGATACGGCATATCAGAATCATAAAGCAACTATTTGTTAGCCCTGGAGAGAAGTCAAAATATTACTCAGCAATGTTAGGAATAAGCAACCAGTATCTGAACAATATTAGGACACTAAAATAGATTTATTAGCTTTTGCTTAATAAAGTGCATCTAGCCTTCTGAAAAGCAGTAATGTAAATAATAAGGAGGCATTCAATATAATTTTTTCTCATTGTGTGCCTTCCATGCGAGCTTTTGTTGTGCCTGCAGCCTCAAGATGATTTTCCTAATTGCCAACTCTGTCCTTTCATCCTAAGACTTGAAAATCTGGCTGCGATCTTTCTGCTATTAAGACCCCCATCAGTGGTATGGTTTCTGCTGCTAAGACCTTCCTGGGATCTGCACTGACTTGGAGGCCCAAGAGAGCCCTGTTTCCTCTTCCACAGCTGTGCCGGACGTTTACATACAAACAGGGTTTCAGTCACACAAGACCTAACCACTCATCCTACAATTTGGCACATGGTCTGCTTTCACTGTGCTGAGTACAAGGGGACTGTTTTTACATGGCTGCTTTATCATATTTTAAACCAAAGCACCTTTTCACAGGGAACAGGAAAAATACGTGCCAGGTATTTGGCTGCTGTAAGGGAGCATAGTTTTACTAACCTCAGCCAGGTCCCACCAGCTTACACAAGCTGAGAATCCAGCTCAGAAACCAAGGGAACGGGCACCATGGAGGAACATAGGAGACCTTTTTTAGGCTCAAACTTCAAAAAGCTGTGTGTGCAATCTTAATTGAAGTGAGTCATCCTTCCGACGTGCGCAGGGCTCTAACAAGCTCCACAACCCATAACGAACTTGTCCAGGCTCAGAGTATTTAACACTGAATCTGTCACAGATCAGATTACTACACTGTCCTACTTCTGAATACACGGGACATTATCTTAGCATTCTTACATGCCCATCTTGAAGACGATAGCCAGGGCTGTCAGCATGCAGAGGTGATGGATGATGGTTTCCTAAGGGGGTGGCACTCCCTGAGGAAGAATTCCTGAGACCCAGAGATATGGACAACATAGATACCTGTTGCTTGCAATTGCCATCAAAACCAGAAGCTTCAGTTTATTTCTTTTCACATAAGTTCAAATAACTTGATTTTTAATTCTGGCCAGTAATCATGCAAAAATAATGTATTCCATCTGTAGCATTATTGTAATATAACAGATAAATATTGAAATACCGAATGCTCTTCATCATCTAACTGCTACTGTATTCTCTAAAGGCTGGACTGAAGCACACAGTAAACCAATTTAAAAAGTGAGGAAACCGAAAGAAAATAAAGATGAAATTTTTATGGTGAGGGTTTATTTAGACACACAAACATGGATGAACTTTTGCATATCTCCGAGCTGATGCCTTCACCACGACCATTCAAACCACTGTCTTGCATTCGCCAGTGGCCCAGTTGATGCTCTTGTTTTCCCCAGTGTGGAGAGCTAGGCCTTATCACTTCCTGCTGTTTTGAGTCCTCTCCAACTTTGCTCCTTCCAGCAGCGATGTTTCTCAGACTATTTTTGATAACACCAGGGAAGGGAAATGGTCTGGAGGAAGAAGAGGCTATCGTGGCGTTTGAATTTCCCAAGAAATTTCTTCATGCATCATTTTTAAAGGCCTGTGAACAATCCCTGTAACTTCCTGGTTCTCTCTTCCTTACTGATTAGCACATCGATGTTGGTCATTTCCTCTTTCCCCCACACCATTCCCCCTTTCTTATGCTACATAATCCCTCTTTCTTACCATCCCCACTTAGCACATATAAAATGTGCTAAAACTTAGCACATCCCCACTTTAAAATTACACCACTTTTGCACATTTCTTCATCAAAGCTCATTTATAAATAAAGTGAAGAAAATCAAACCTAACACAAATTCTCATTTCATTTCAGTCTTTACCCTCTCCCCTTTGACCTGAATCCTGTCCATTTGCAAATGCCTTCTTTGATATCTGCACCAGTTCTTTATCCATTGATGCACCTCAATGTACCTCAATTTGATGTACCTCAATGATGTATCCAAGCCTGCCTACTGACCTAAGAAGCAATCTTCTCTGTGATACCAGATCAAAAAAGTTTCTTGAGGGTAGATCAGTTGTAGCCAGGCCTTTCCTCAGCCAGTCTTTCGTGACTTTCCTTAAAAATTCCAGTAGATGATCTCTTCCCTGCACTTACAGACAGCATCTGCAGTAATACTAGAAGTCTCTTAGTCTTTTTCCTTCCTTCAGACTCCGATTTATGATTTTATTCTCTTCCAACTACTAAAATCAATCAAACCCATAGACATGCAATTTTCTGCATCTTCCCTAGATATATTTTTGAACAACCATCTGAATTTCCTGTAGCCTGTGATACTGGTACTGTGGAATACGCCAAAGCATCTTTCCTTTTATTGCACAACTGTGTTTCTGAAGCAAAACTTACATGTTATCTTGCTGACTGCTATGCTCGTGAAGATAACCTTGAACGCATTAATGGATCATAAACCAATATTTATCTGACATTGCAGATAGCTTGAAACTATAGCTTTGAGAGGTGTGGATGGCCCCATTCCCCTCAATGGTGTGTTAATGCTGAAACAGAAATTGACAATTTAAATTCCAGCATTATTAATGATTCCACTGATGATCATTTTAGCAGAAGCATCCAGCCAATGCATTTACTCCACAATCCCAAACTGCCTCCCATGCCTTCCCAGGTGCCAAAAGCTCCAACTGTCCCCTACCCAACTGCCAAAGACTTCGGCTTCCCCATGGCAACTCTTACAATGCAGTTCTGCATTTTCGTTACAACATTGAACCATGTAGGGAGTGAACGTCAGGAAAATAGCATCAATTAAATTGATTTCAGTATCAAAATAAATAATACCAATTGTTTTATCCATTTAGGTACCTAATTGAGTAAACTTTTATATAAATTTAATTTAAACAAATCTGCTATTGAACTGCAGGCTGCTTCACCAGAAGGCTGCAGGACTAAGGACCCTGCCAAGTAATTGAAGTCCAGTTTGTTACAGAGTCCATAATCCCTGGAACAGAAATACTGCTTTAAGAAGTTAAACTCCAACATTATGTGGTGTTTCAATTTTTTCTATATGAACACTTTTGATGCTGTCCACAGCAAGCTGACGAACATTATGCTACCAGAACCTTCCCACGAAGTCCACAGGGTCCTCCTGATTCACAGCAGCTAGAAATCTGTAGCCTATCAACCATCTCCTTAGCCATGCACTTTTCTATAAACAGGGTCTTAAATGTGCCTGCCTGGGGTTATCCTACCTTTCTTGATGTTTTCTACTGAAATTAGACTGTATCCCACCTGAGCAGGTTATTTAGCAAGTCTTCAGATATTTTAATTTCTTAATAACCTGTTCTGGCATGATCCTGATTTCCTTCAGTGTTTCTTTCTCCTCCCTAGGGAAATTTATGCTTGTTGCTGACACCTGTGTCTGCTACCACTACCTTCTTTTCAGAGCACGAGAGCAAGAAATGCATTGAATATTTTAAGCAATATCTACCTTTCCTTTCAATAATTTTTCTCTGACATGTCTTAAAGGCCCTTCTGTCTACTTCACAGATCTCGTTTTCCTTGTGTACTTGAAAAAAGTCATTATTTTTCACAACCCCCTGTGCAATCTTTCTCTACCTTTTCTTTTCTTATCAGTTTTAATACTTTCTGAACTTCACTTTGTAATCTTTCTGGTCTTCCCCTGTACTCGATGTTTAATACCTCACATATGCCTCATTCTTACCTTTGATTACTTTTTCGGGGGGGACTTGTTCATCATAGTGTGAATGTATTTCTTTCAAGCCTGCATACCAGATGGCCCTTGGGCATATATTAATTTCAGTTCTGCACATTTTCAGTTTCTCATCAGTGTTCTTGTCCTTGCCATTATTTTTTGGTCAGCTCCTCCCATGGACTTCTAAAACTCAGACTAAAATTTCGGAAAACCAGTTGCAAGCCCAAAAGGAAAACTTATGATGATCAACACCATTGTGACAAAGTTACCCTGGATGTGCCAAGCTCTTGGCCAATTTCATGCTTTTCCCAGGCTTAGGATGAACAGAGATCAAAGCGCAAGCAGAAGCATCTTGTGGGCTGAGGGCCCCTTATGCCAGAGGAGAATCACCAGACTGGAGCATATCTCTGCACTACCCTTTCTGTCACTGCTGGACTCCCTCTACGTGTGAGGAGGTGGGCAAGCAGGCAATACACAGCTAACCGCATCAAAGCAGCAGTCTATCAAGGAGACAGAAAGCTTGGTGCCTTGTTTGCACCACTCAAGTGGAGCAAAAGCAAGTACGCTGAGCCAAGGCTGTGTCCTGCTACTTGTCCTGAAGTACTGGATCACCTGGTCTCAGAGCTGAAATGGGAAGTCATTTAAAGGACATTTTAAAATGTCTTTGGGTCTGCATCATTTTCAGCAGCTATGTCCAGGGCAGAAAATTTTAAAAAAGCATATGATGGCAGGTGGATTGGAACTAGATGATCTTTAAGGTCCCTTCCAACCTAAACCATTCTATGATTCTACGATTATGAATCTACCCTTTTATCTCCACTCACTCCCATTGAAAGTAGATGTCTTGTCTATGTGAGCTGGGAACTGCTGAACAAGGCAGCAGACACGGACTTTCACACACGGCAGTTCACCCACAATGTCTCTGCAGGTCGTGCTCCTCTCATCTCCCCCAGCCTCCACGTACAAAATGCAGCACTCAGAGGTGCCATGAAGATTCCCAGTCTCCCTACAAGGGCCTGTAATGAACAAGTGGCACCCACTGCCTGCAGCTCCTTCATGTGTGGTAGATGGACTAGCTAGCTATCATGAAAGTGATTTCATCTTTGTATTTTCCAATATAATAGATACCATTTCTCTTCTTAAATACCAATTTTCTTTTAATAAACACCGCTTACACATACAAACCACAGCCCTGGCTGTCACAACCTTTCAGAAGCTGAAGGCATCTTTCACCACCACCACCCCACAACCAGGTCCTGCCTGGAGACCAACTCTGGCCTCAGAGGAGAGTGAGTGCTGCTTACCTACTGCACTCCACAGCAACGAAACGCTCAGGAACAAGGACTAAGGGGGCACAGCTTCCGTCATACACTCCAGTCAGTACCCAGAATAGTGATGTGGCACACAGGAGTAAGCTTTGCAATGAAAAGGGTTGAAATAGCTTGCTTTCCTATGTAAAGTGGGAACAGAAGAGAAAGTCATAGTCTGTGCTATGTTTGCACTGCTGAGTCAGCACAAACACTGAGGGCCCACTCTCATTAGCACCCATTCATATAAACCTTTACAAAATAAACTTTCAATGCGAATATTACATGTTTTATAGCTGGACACATAGAGTAAAAGGAGCATCAATATCCTAGCTCTTGCAAACACGTGTTGCAGTTAAGGCCCTCCTGTACGCCTAATACAGACCTTTTGATTTACTGTGAGTTCAGTGAAATGGCTCAGAAGAAATAAAGTTTATCACATACATACATCTTCGCAAGATCAGTAAAGTTTACCACACAAAAAACCTTTTATGTTATATCTTATGGAAGATGGCACAGTATTTTCAGCTTTAGAATAATGCTTATCTCCTCCTTTCTTCCTATCCTTTTTTTTAATGTGCTCCAGAAAATTCTATGTAAAATAGGAAAATTTAAGAAACCAAAATTTCAGGCTTCAAATTAATTCTGATACTTTGAATTCTGAGACTTAATCCTTCCCCTTGTGGTTAATGTCTTCAAACATTCTCATACACATAGAAAGATGACATTTTGCACAAGCTTTCATTCAGATTCATAGTGTACTATACTACCAAATAATACAGATTTTGGATAAGGAATAATTTTCTGAAGCCGCCTACATTTTTTTTCCTAGAGTTTCCATGTGAGATATCACGCTGCACCTATTTCCAAAGACTATTTCTATTGATGTGGTTTATAGTAGCCGTTCCTGGGAACTCCAGCCACAGATTAAGGCCATTTGTACACAAATGCAGGAAGGAACATAGTCCCTATCCCAAAGGCCTCGCTTTCGATTAAGCTGGGTGTGGGGACAGACAATTCAGCGATGAGTAGGCTTGAGTAGTGAAATAAATATAACATAAACAGGAGTCCGGTATAAAAGCAGAATCTTATTATCAGCCCAAGAAGTGTATTGAAAAAAATAATCTTCAACTGAGATGGCATTATGCTGCATCCTGGGACTGAGCTAAGAGACAAGTGGAAGGTGGTTGTTCAGAGAGATGCAATATGGGTCATGTTTGACTTGAGTGTGGCTAGAAAAGCCCTGCTCACTCTCACATCTGCACACCCTCTCACAAAAGAAGATGACGGTGTAAGTTCCTCCAGTCCTCAAGGCATGCAGAAATTCACCATTTTTCAGAGCTATTCTTTATCGTCTCTTACAAAGTTCAGATTGAGCCCTCAGGGCACTAACAAAGGAAAAAATGCTTCACAGCATTTTCCCCTCACTATTGCTTTGGGGTATGTGTAAGATGAGATCAAGTCAGTGCTACATGAGGAGCATTCCTAATTCACCGTGCGGTCTGAGGGCAGACTTGCATTTGACGATTTATTGCATTTGGAACAGAAGCACTGTGAAGTGAATGCAGGAGGCACTCTTATCACATCAGCTGGGCATTTGCCATATAGTCTTATTGTAAGCTGGGAGAAAAGAGGGAAGATTGCTGGCTGCCTTTGGCTGCCTCCTCCCTGAAAGCTGTGAGAAGCCTGGTGTCTTCTTCCAGGGAGCAGCTTTTGCTGCTGCTGCGGGCTGCCCTTCTCTTTCTGGTCTGCCCCAGGGGCAGGGAAGGTGGCAATGCAAAGGTACGCTCATGCCACCACTGACATCACTGCCTCTGGTCCTTATAGACATGCTCCTTAGACTGCGCCCTGGTAGAAGGTCGCCTTTAAAAGGTCAACATAAGCAACACTGCCATGTGCTGAAGTGATGAGCAATTGCTGGACTGCGCTAAGCAACTTACAGTCTCAAACCTTAAATTTAAAACTGTAGGACCACAATTTTAGTCGCAGTTGCAGATGAAAGTAAGGCATCTCCCTCCCATAATGAAAAAGTATTTAATGCAACAAATAAAATGCCTATCTCTCGACCAGACACTCCTCAGATCGGAAAGCCACTGACACAGTCTAGTCACAGACATTGCTCAGGAGAATCTGCAAAGGGAATCCCTGTCTTGCTCTGATCTGGTTTATCCATGTGCCGCTGCTCCAAGGTAGGTCTTTTATCACTGTTTTCAGAAGAAAAGAACAGACATGCACAGGAGTTTCCAAAGTCATCAAGGAAAACTGTGAGGTAGCAGGAGTTGGACCACATTCCCCATGTTCTGTTGTCTGTATCTGTGGTTTTACAATCAGGTTTCTATACACTTTTTCCCCCCCTCCCTCCCGCCAAATTGTTCTCCATTTGCAAAAGACCTGGTTAACTTGGGGATTCGCAGATTTTAAGGCCGGAAGAAACTACTGGGAGCCACTAATCTGTATTTTAGGAAATTTGAGCTCTTCAGTCAGCAGTTCCTGCAGCAAGTTCATGGCTTTGATCAGAACACAGCTTTTAAAATTACAACTGCCATCTCTTTGTGTGTGTTTTGATCATGTCTTTTGATTACAAATTTGTATCCCATTTCTATTCCATATCTATTAAATATCTAAGTGGCCATTAAAAAGAAACAGTGAACCTGACTGGCCTAAACTGATGTTAAATTCATAAACTAAGTAAGCTGTCCTGGTTTCAGTTTTCTTTCTAGTGGTTGCTGTGTTTCAGGTTTGATATGAAAGGAATGTCAATAATGCATATTGGTTTAGTTGTTGCCAGGTGATGTTTATATCTTTTCAAGTACTTTTTTCAGCTTTCCATAGAAGCTGAGGAGGAGCCTAGACAGAATGGTGGTATGGCCAGTGGAATATTACATGCCATATATGTCACACTCAGTACATAAAAGGGGGTTGGCCAGGGAACGGATACGTACGATAGCTGCTCAGGAAGGTGCCAATTCACCAAGTGGTGAGAGTGACTTGTGTCGTTATTATTATTTTTGTTATTTTCCTTTTCTGTTATCATTCAATTAAACTGTCTTTATCTCAACCCACAAGTTTTTTTCCTTTCCCTTTCCAGTCCTTTTCTCCCTCTTCTCCCTGCCCTTCTGGGGGAAGGGGGAGAACTGCGCCAGCAGCTGCGTGGTCCTAGCTGCTGGCTGGGGTTAAACCACAACATAAGCTGAAGAAATTGTGATGAAATTTGTTTTACCAGCTCACAATGTTTACATTCAAGTTGTCTCTTTAATTTTATCATCAGGTTTAGAAATCTAGAAGTATTTTAGAACAGTTACATACAATACGAGCTAGTGCTCCATTTTTATTAAAGAATTTCAGGAGCAGACAAATGATAGACGACTCAGAAATGAAATTGGATATTGACATGCAGTGAAATTTCTACATTGCATTTCCTCAGAGAATCAGTTTCTGACCTCCTCTTTGGAATGCAATAGTTTTAGAGATGTCTGCCTCTAAAATCCTGCATGATTATTGCACCTGTCTTGTTATTAAACAAGTCATTAAATCCATAGTGTTTTATAAACCACAAAAATTACATTGTTTCAACATCTACTACCCTGATCCTGAAAAGGGTCCTGATGTTCATTGCATATTGGGGAGCTACGCTACTATTGCACCAGGCAAACATAAAATGAGTATAAGTAGACAATGCTCAGAAATTATTTTCACAGTGCTGTATCTGTTAAAAAAAAAAAAAAAGAGGTATAATCTTATTTCAGAAATGAGGTAAAATTACAGCATTACAGATTGTAAAATAATATGCAAAGACCTTCCACCCAGCAATAGCTACATCAAAGTTAGTTCTCAATAAGGAGGGCTGGCTATTGCCCCACATTATTTAGCATGCTGGTGATTCCTTCCCTAGCTCAAGTATATCTACGCAGTGCTGTACAGACAAAATCTAATCAGTTTTGCTGAATAAGGATAAACTTCTGATCTGAAGCCAACACATAGTTTAATTCTCACATTTACAGCTATCACTAAAGTGTCTGTGTCCTGCGACTATCTTGCCGCTTGCTGCCTGTGAGAAATAGTTGTCCATTATTTGGAAAGCAAGCTACAAGATACAGGGAAAGCTCATCAAAGAGTCAAAGCATGTTGCATCTGCAGTTAAAACATTTTAAAGGATCATAGTTATTAGAAATTCAAGTTTTTCAAGTATTAAAAATAAATCTTTAATTCCCCTACAGATTCCTAGTATCCAGAGTATTTTATAGAAACATCTGGATAAAGGAATAAAGGCAAATCCATTGTGTTTCTAGACATTCCTGGAGCACTGATGTTCTTGAGATTATGCTATTGGATTACTGGTATAAAAATAATAAATATTTTCAGTACTTAAAGCTGTAATGCTTTATGTTGGATTTGGATTTTGGTCTCATTTTAGTAAAAGGTGGATGGAGATTCAGAGTCTCTTCCTTAGCCAGAAGGATGTAGAGAGTTTATTGCTTAGTGACCTATATTTTTCTCCTCTACAATATTTGAAAAGTTATTTAGCAACTTCCCTGCCCTTCAGTCAACCTTTCAAAATAGCTGTCAAGACAAAAATGGTTAAGCCTCTGTTCCTCATTCCCATGACATATGAAAGTGAGGGTTTGTTAATCTATGCTAAGAATGCTGTAAAATATCCTGATCTGCACAAGACACATTAATTTGTGTTTATTGGTTTAAATAGAGGGCAATAACGCATCGAAAAAAAAAAAGCCGGGTCTCATATGGAAGGGGTGAGAGAGGCACTGAAGTGAGATCTTTGGATATGTTTTCACAAGGGTTTGCAATATTACAAATATATTTTCTACAGGTCACTAAGCTAACCGGGAACTTAATGATATAACTGGCTCAGGCTCCTGTTTGTTAACAGAAAATGTATACAACCCTTGCCAGAGGTCCAAGGATTAAACAGTTATAAACTTCAGACTGTGCCCAGAATGTCGCTCCACCATAAACATATGGTACGGCTACACACCCACCCTGAGCCTTTCCCTGCCTAAGAGGAAAGCACAAGGTGCGGCAGCACAGAGCCGGCTTTCAAAGCCCCACTTGTGCGAGGTCTTCACCCTTCCCACTTACCATTTCTCTAGGGAGCAGCAATGTGTTGTGGAAAGTACTGGTAACCAAAGACAGCAAGGCAACAGCCTAAGCCCGATGGCTCCAGCCCAGTTCTTTCACTTTATCCCCTTTACTGTTCCCTCTCCTGTTGTTGCTTTTTTTTTTTTTTTTTTAACATGCAAGTTGCCATGAAAAATTTGTTAATGAAATATTTGCTTAGAAGTCTGCTCTGGGCTAGGCTGATAACCTATCTGTGTTTGAGTTTGGCTTCCCATATTCTAAATACTCATCTTCTCTCTGTTTAGCTTATTGATTGGTTTGGCAGGAAAAGCAGCCTTGTCATCAGTGACCAAGGTCAAACCAAACAAAAAGGGACAGGAGGGGAAAATAAAAAAGGAAAGAAGAAGTTGGACGGATGAGCTCAGTGAGACGGGAGTGGAATATCTGACCTCCTGCAACTTTCCTTTGGGAGATGGGTCCTGGTCTGCCCCCGGGCTTGCCAGCTTTCGCAAGGTCACAAGAAACCGCTGGCATCATTGCAGCCAGTGTTTGTAAATCTCATGGGAGCGTAGAGCCAGGAGTCAGGCAGAACCAACAGATGGAAAAGGTGGACACGACCACACCAAGGCTGGGTCCAAATGCCCACAGGAACGTGTCTTGAGAGCTCTGGTGCAGAAAAAACGGGGTGCCAAGACAAATATCAAACATCTAAAATTAGAAGCTTGAACCCCATGTCTACATTATAAGCAAGAGTCACCTGTCCCCAGAGGTGCCTGAAGCTCTTTTTCAGCACAGCAGCTGCACAGAAAAACAGGAGTTGTTGGTGTGGGGTTTTTTTTTTCTTTAACATGACTAGGTACAGGCTTACAGATCTAATTCTTCAAACACAGTTTACAGATTTTGGCCTCGGTTTTTCAGTTCCACTCCTAACATCTGGAAACAGAAATCTGGGTGGAAAACAAGTCAGGAAGTTTACAAAGGGCTAACTAACATATCACAGAATCACAGAATTTTCAGAGTTGGAAGGGACCTCTAGAGATCATCTAGTCCAACTCCCCTGCTAAAGCAGGATTGCCCAGAGCACATTACTCAGGACTGCATCCAGGCGGGTCTTGAAAATCTCCAGAGAAGGGGACTCCACAACCTCCCTGGGCAGCCTGTTCCAGTGCTCTGTCACCCTCACCGTAAAGAAGTTTTTCCGTGTATTTGAACGGAACTTCCTATGTTCTAACTCGTGCCCATTGCCCCTCGTCCTG
Organism: Vanellus vanellus; assembly: GCF_965231255.1. NCBI lineage: Eukaryota > Metazoa > Chordata > Aves > Charadriiformes > Charadriidae > Vanellus > Vanellus vanellus. The sequence goes on from NC_138907.1 coordinate 26,061,409, forward strand.
TCATTGGGAACCATTGAAAAGAGCCTGGCTCCATCCTCCTTCAACCCACCCTTTAGACACTTGTACGCCATAATAAGGTCTCCCCTCAGCCTTCTCTTCTCCAGGCTAAAGAGTCCCAGCTCTCTCAGCCTTTCCTCATAAGGGAGATGCTCCGAGCCCTTAATCATCTTAGTTGCCCTAGACATGTAGCATGTAAGCACGTGGTCTCAGCAAGGCAGTGGCTACCTTCCTATCATGCCAAGTTCAGTCTTATTTGGGGGGAGCTTTATTTTACCTGAAAGACCCAGTTCACGAAAGGCATATAGTGCCTTTATTCCTGCCCTTATATAAGGGCACTATATATATATATATATATATATATATGAGCCTTATATAAAGGCATATAGTGCATTCCACCTAAAAATGAAGATGAATCAAAGAAAGATGTTCAGAACTGTATAAAACTCATTGAAAAATCCTAAGTGTAAGGTCATGCCACACTACCTGGCCATTTCAAATCACCCTGCAAAATATTCCTATGTTTATGTAATTCAGTGTGAACAGCAGCGTGAAATTTCACAGAAGATATGTGAAACTACAACAGGGAAGGTTATATCATGGCTAAGCAAACGGAGATCGACAGTACTGTACTGTACATTATTGAAAGAAAATGTACATTCTGGTTGTTGCATACAGCACAGCTGAGGTTTTCTGAAAGGAAGCTGCAACAGAATAGACCCACTAAATAAAATACCTGGCAATATTGTTATCTGGTACAATACATTCATGTTAGTGGCTTTACAAATGAATAAGAGGGTGCCAGAGGCTAATAATTGTGTGACATGAACTAACTGTTAAATCCTGCAGTCTTTACTCAATATTTATATAGTTCTGACTTGCAGGGAGTTTAGCTTGATAAATGCCAGAGTAAAAGAAGTAAAAGAGAACTAAACCTACTCCCAGGTTTCTCTTTAATCTTGTTACTTTCCTTCCTGCTAAGGAACTAATTCAGCGATCAGTGTGTTATCCACAGTATACTGGAAACATTATTTTAGCAAAGTATTTCATAGTTTATAGCACGTGACTATAGCAGTTGAGAAATGCAGCTTCACTGGCCCAGCTGGACTGATGAGAGAGAAGCTCAACTTCCTACCTGCCAGCATGGTCTCATTAACAAACTGAATAAAAAGGGTCCTCACCTCAGCAAAGAAAACAGATGCAAAAAGATGCTGCTTGTCTATAGAAGATGGTACCAATTTATCAAGGAAATTATTCTTCTTTCTACATCCCCACCCACATTTCATAAAAGGGACTACATTTTTCAAGGAATGCAGAAAGCAGAACGATCTTTTTGCACCCAAGGTACTGAAAACAAGGTTAGCTGACAACTGTCTGATTTGCATAAGCAAAGGCCAAAGGCTGTACAAGTACACAGACCTCTATTTTTAGCAAAAGCAAGTTCCTTTGGTGGACCGAAGCTGAAACACATTGCAGAGAATGATTTTAAGGATGGGGCGCAGGCAACATCTCTGAAAATCCGGCCTGACAAGATGCGTCACTGGTATCTCAAAATCAGTAGTTTTTCTTCATCCTTTGGGGTGGGAGGACCTGACTGCCCCAAAGGGTTGCAGGAGGGACCTCGTGAGACAATTTCAAAGGCCTCTCTAATAATCTGGGCCTATGTGTATGATGCTGATTTCCACTGCAGGAAGATTTACTCAGGATTACCCAGAGAAGATGGAAAACTGGGTAACAAGATCAGAAGAAATGTGATGTCCCTAAATAAACCAAGGCTCTGGTGTCTGACATGTGGATTTAGCTGCCCTTCGCCAAGAGTGCTTTAATTTGTATCACTGTAATCGGGTTAAGAATTATTGTAGCCAAAGTAATTAGCAGCAAGCTACCAACCAGCTTCTTGACACAGAAAGCAAACGGGTTTCTCCTCTGAGTGTCTGCCCCCCTGAGGGCCGGGAGGTAAAGAGCAGAAGGAGGGAATTAGGGGTGACCTTGCATTAATGAACTGGAACATGCTCCTGGATCAATGGGCAAACCTGGCATAGCTCAGAGAGGAAGCATCAACTGTGTCATCGAAGTATCTCTGATATCCATGGGGGTTTCACAATGGACGCTTATGCAAAAGAGGTAAACACAAATGAGGCTGGTGCAACAGAAAAAAAGAGCTACAGGAAGAGAGAAAGAAGGTGTGAGGACGCAAACGAAAAATAAACAGAGAGATTGCTGTGGGACGGTTTATTTAAAGAGCCCCTACATTTGCGTTATTGGATTAAGCATTTTGACCAAAGTTTGTAGAATTTATTTTGGCCAAAAATGACTAATATGAATATTGGCCTCATGCCTGAACAAAGGAATGTAGTTTCTCTCTCTAATCAGGTTGCAACAGATAAAGGCTAAATAGAAATGAGTAATTCACCGTGACTCAATATTACATGGGCTGTATTTTAAGAGCTGAATTTCAAGTGCATTTCTGCTCTTTATTTCAGCTGCGCTATCTTTTGCTCATCCTCGCTACGCTGTGTGTCAGCCTGGCTTGGCAAATTGGGAAGCATTTTCTCCTGCAAGCCTGATGTACTTTTTAGGAGACTCTGTCTTCCTGGAAGCAAAATCAATTCAAGTATTCAGGAGGCCTCTAGTGGCTTATAGTTTGAGAGGAAGTTTCCTCTGAAGCCTAGTCAGTGAGGCTGAGAAAATATACAGAAGGTCAGGGAAACAAAAGGGACTCCCCACTTGTTGATTAATGCCATTGACAATAAATAGCAAAGCTCAGTCTCTGACTTCAGTATCTAGGAATCTGGCCTTCAAGGCCTGAGATACATTTACACAAAACACTCAGAACGTGCAGAAGAGAACAATAGGGTCTCAGGCTTGTTGGTGTTTTACATGTTTCTAAGCATATACTGGGAAAGAATTACAATGTGATGAGCTGTATATTTGAAACAGCTGTCAGAGGAGAGCCTATGCCAGTTTCATCTTGATCCTCAAATGTAGATGCTTTCTATTACTGACACTAGAATACGCAATAGGTTTCCAATGTGGTGCATGGGTACGTAATTCCCCATTTGCAAGTCCTTACCCAGTTCTCACACCAGGCTGAGCAGATAGGGCTGATCCTGACCGGAGTAACTGGCATCAGTTAAGATATCGCTGTTTCCAACAGCTGAGGCTCTGGCCCATAGCCTGCTATACACAAATACCTAATATTACATATTAGGTGAGAACCTGGATCACCTGTATGCTATTTTCACATGCAATGTTATTAAAAAATAAGAGAAGAACAATCATAAAAGGAGGTGAGAGAACTGAAGTCCCGCTGTTCCTCTGAGGAGTTTTGGCCTAGACGGTCAATTCTTTGTTCATCACATATGTATTTCCCTTGGCCTATTTTTATATGTCATAGGATAGTCGAAGAAATGTCCTTAATTCCCGGCACTTTGATTCACCTCCACAAACTAAGCCTTGTTGTAGGTGACTTAGCAACCATGTGATCCACCTATTATTAGAACAGAGTTAGCCCTCCAACCCCCCAAACTCCTGCCTCCCCTTGTCCTTATATATATCTGTCTCCTAGCAGAAAAGTGGCACATGACCTCCTATCCTCAAGAATACTTGGCACAAGTCCCTGCTTCTCAGCCGAACCTATTGTTCTAGGAGAGAATGACACAGGCATGCAAGAGTCTTGCTGACACTTTTGACTTTAAACATGAAATGCCATTAATCAATCAGCTGCATCTGTTTGGAAAAATTAAGTGGCTGGAATCAAGGCAAACACAATAAATAATCCTTAGGCAAACAGGAAAGAAAATAAGGGAAGATATGTTTCTGAATTCTTGTTACTTCAAGTTCGTTTGATTTGTCTTTCACATCCTCCTTACAAATATTAGGCTTACCAAGTATACAGTATTAAGATACCAAACTCAAAAGGCTTATGCAAAGTACTGCCACCAAATTAAAGGTGCTAAGCTTGCAAGATATAAGTGTCTGCAATGGAATTTACACATGACATGGCAGCAGAGGGGGTCTGAATTCATAAATGCAAACCAGACCAGACTAGCAAAAGATTGTGCCCAGGCATTACTTGAAAGGTTGATTTCTCTTGCTATCCAGCAAAGTTGCAGATGTGATTTATGGTCTCAAGAACGTGTTCATTCCTGCTACAAATGCTTCAGAGACTTAATACTACATGGAATCCTTCCTGACAGGTGAATCAAAATCAGTATTTAGTGGAGTTTTGAACAACCCACAGTTCCTTGCAAGATGGGCATCCACGCAAACAGCACCTCAGTATTTAAGCACCTGCTGCTGTCACCTCTGTTTGCAGGAATGAATGGATAAGTACTAAGCTGCACCAAAGCCCCCTTGCAATGCCCTAGTAGGAGAGTATGTCTGGCAAGGGGGAGAAAAAAGGAATAACTGTGGACAAAGCATCGGGCTCAAGAGGATCCTTGACTTCCACATGGTCTCTGAATTGAGTCTAGTGCCTGCTTCCTCCCAGCTCTCAACTGCACAGCCTGGAGTCCAGGATTACAGTCCAGCTTTATTTGCCCCTAAAACTGGTTCAACACACAGGGAAAGAAAGGGTGTGAAACATTGCTCCCTGCTAACCAGGCACTGCTTAACACTTCCCCAAACCACCAGGCTCACGACCACTAAGACCTGAAAGTCTGGTGCAAAGAAGCCACAGAGAAGCCTCATCTCTCTTCTCAGCTCTGAGGCTAAAGAACACTACTGCTCCTGGCCCGCACAGGTTTGGAAACACAAAGCCAAGCAGTTTATAGTGTGGGCACATGCAGAAACTGAACTGAATCCACCCACCTATTTCACACAGGCCATTAAAGGAGAGCCATTTCAATCTAGGCTGATGACACCCTCGAATTTCCATCTCACGACCAATTCCTGCTACAAGTATCTGCCCGAAGGGCGTAAAGTCATGACATAAGTGATATAAACTGGTCAGAATGCTACAGGAGCAGGAGGTGGGAAGAGAAATTCACAGGAGAAAAGCATTGTGAGTAAGGCCTATCTCGATTGCTAAAACAGAACGTGTATTTGGCTTGACCAAAACTATTTGATTCAGCTCAATCTGAAATCAGAATTTCTTTTACTTTAGGCATTGCTTAATCCTTTTAAAAACAAGATTTCAAAATGAAAATGTCACTTTGAATTCAACACTTGCTTTGTACTGGCTGAAATGCATAGGAGGAAAACACTTCAACTTTACAGAAAAACAAACAGAAATACACTGTGAGGAGGGAACTAATCTATAGATCTCTTTGGTCCCTTACACAATCTGCATTTCAGAGTGAATTTCCTGTTTGCTCAAGAACAGAGCTTTTGTCAATCTTTATGTGTTCCTGGAAAGCAGTATGTACTTATGGCTCAGCCATGGACTGAGATTCAGCTGACAGAAGTTTAACTCTCAGCCCTGATACTGTCCTTACAGAATGCACTTTACCTGTGATGCCTCTCGTTCCTCTTCCACCACAGTATTTAGGACAGAAATGCTCTATTGGTCTCATGTGTCTCTGCCATACAAGCCGTCACAATGTTCATGTTACTGATAATAATATCTAGATAAATAAGGGTTTGTAGGAAGAGCTAATACCTTTTATTAGACTAGCTGATGTAACCGACAAAAGTGAACAAGTTGTGGGGTTAAGGGTCCTTCAGTTATGCTAGAGTGTAAGTGAACACTAGAGAATATGCTAGAGCACTCCAGTTCCAACAGCATCGCTGCTATTGGATAGATAAATAGAAACCTCACTACACAAAATCAAGTGCACATTTGAGATGTCCCTGATCGCTTCCTCCAGAAACAACAGAAAAATGAATAGAATGACATACAGAATGCTGAAGGAAATAAAAGATTAAGAAAACAAGTGTGAAGAGTCTTCTTTATCCCCAAAACCTTTTATATATATAAAATGAGTCTGCAATAACCTCTTGCTCTCCCAATGCCAAAAACCCAAACTGCTGTCAGTCATTCCACTAGTAGTTGCCTAGGGCAACTGCTTTCACAATTATCAGTGGATTCACGAACTTACTGCAGTCACGAATGATGCAACTGACTTTATTTCAGTGGTCAGGATGCAAGTGAGGGCAAGAATATTTAGATTTTTTTAAGCACCAACATTAAATATAGGAGAAGTCCTCTTTATATCAGGCACATCTATCAAGCCAGGCCTTGTCAATTTGATAGATATATGGCAAGATACACGGATCACAAAAATGAAAACTAGGTCAGTCACCATGGCATTCCAACGAAAGTAGTGACTCCAGTGAGACTAGTATGAAGCTGGTACACAAGACAGCACAAGTTAAAAGCCCTGACAGTACCTCAGCAGACTCCTTTGACTTTGCTGATAACCTAGTGCTTAATAAGCTCTTTTCTATAGGAATGAGAAGCTTGGTTTACAATTTCTGATCTTTAAAAGAGCCCATTCATGCATGGTCCCTCTCGTATCAGAGGTAATAAAACATACTTGGGTTCAACAAGTTCACTATAGGAAACAGCTAAGAGTTTTCATCCAGAAAAGTCAGATCCTGAATCCCCGCAGAGGGTGACATGCCTATGCGCTCATTGCTACTTTGCCCCTAGTGCTTCACAAACTTCATTCCTGCCACAGAGCTCTTCTAAATACAGGAAAACTGAGGTTACACCAAGTTTAACTTAAGGAAAGAAACTTCCCCAATGGACAGTAAATCACTTCAACTACTACAGTAATCACCTCCCTTTACAGGGCGTTAAGAGTTTTTTCCTTAATTTGCGGTAGTTTTAAAATCAGAGTTTATCAAGCCAGTTATTTCTAAATGTCCAGTGTTGGCCTCATGGGAGCTTTGAATGAGCACACCAAGACTCAATAGTGGATGGCGCAGGGGGGCGGGGGGGAGAGAGTAAAAGCTTTTGCAATACTTGTTATCTGACATGTCTGCATAAAAGTAAAGGTCCAAGTAATGACACAGTGCAGTCCCTTATAGATGACAGGAGCAGCGACTAATTCCACTGTGGTTAAAACCCCTGGCACATCAAGTTCAGGGACCTTTTTAAGAAGCAGAAAAGTTTTTTAGGGACCCAGCATACTAAAATATGAAGTCCAAGACAGATTGGTGGCAACTCTACTAGTGAATGACAACAGACGAAATCCTTAGTTGCCTCATGGAAAAGGCATTTAAATGTGTCACCTTTTTCAAAGCCATCCTTCTGGAGACAGCTGGCTTGTGACACACATAGTGACAATTAAACCTTTAAAAATTAGTATCAAGATCCATTAAGCATGGCCAGAGTATGCTGCTTTACAATTAAAGTTATGTCAGAAAATAAAAGAGCATTTTAGGATCACATAGGAACCAGGTTTCATTCTCATTTACAGCAGTTTTATCTAGAGACATTTCCATCATTTTCTCTGGAGTCCCTCCAAAGTTACATGAGATTAATGAAGGAAAAAAAAAAGACAACAGTGGCAACACTGACGTGTAGAAACTTCTACACAAGTTTTGATGAGAGGGCTCTGTTTCCAGGAGCCTCAGAGCCTGGACTGGCAAGACTGTTTGTTGCCTTCTGGAAAAGCTGTGGTCTCTCAGTGCTTCAGCTACAGTCAGACACAGATCTGGTGGAGAATATGAAATATCAACTGGTGTGCTCTTTGCCAGCACTACCTAATAGTGGCTTTCCATGAATTTGACCACTTGGAGATTCTCTAACAGACGAAGATTTCCATCTTATCTGGGTTGTGTTTGAGCTATTTCCATTTCTACCTCGAGCTTAGTTATACCCAGACACGTGCTTAATCACAACTATTTCACATAGCTTTAATCTCCCCCATTTGATTTCTGCATTAAATACCTTTGAATTTTCATCCTAACCAAACCCTAGCAATGGCCTCTTCTAGACCTGAGTCTCATGTGCAGATTTCATGACACACAATGAGGCATTTGATAAAAATACTTATACATTCCCAGATGAAGGTCAATTTCTGCTTTTATTATTCACAATATGATTTAAACCTGTGTTAAACACCAATTTAAGAGGCTGTAAGCCACGGTCAGGCCAGTAGTAATATTTGTCATCCTTTCTCAGTCCTGAATCGAGGCCCTATTGCCAGGCATAGACTGACAGGGAGGACACGTAGAGATATTTTCTGGGCTGCCACAACTCAGCAAAGCAGAGAACTTGGACCTTCTATGAGGGGACACAATGACTCAGGTATTTTTTCAGTCTACAGACATTTCAGACATAACAACCCCTCGGGAATGGAAATGCTTACCTGTGCTTCACAGGGGTATTGCTTGGAATTTTAAGATGAAACTAGGAAGACCAACAGTGAGAGGAAATTTTCCAACTACCGTGAGCAGCAGTGACCAGGCTACCCCAATTCCCAGTCATCAGCTGAGATAGCATTACAGGCTATTTAAGAGTTTTTATTCCACCCCAGTTGTGGAACAAACCGTGTTAATATGTCGTATTGAGAAGGTCCCTTCTCATTTACGTCAGCTGTAATTTACGCTTACATGTTGTATTTTTCTATTGGCGCAGGTTAATGGTTACAGTGGGCTACTTCATTAAGCCTCAGTAACCCGACTGTCTTTGCTTACAAGTTCACGCTCTGAAGCTGAGCAAGACCTGTAGGGAGAGCGCTGGAAGGCTGGCTGCTTGAGACTTTCAAAACTAGATTAGAAAGAGCATCACAAAACGCAAGGTAAGGAGCATTGTGCTGGCAAAGAGATGGCCTGGGTGATCTAACAGGTCTTTTCCATCACTAACATCCCATGTCCAGGAACAACCCATTTAATTCTAGGCCAGTCATTTATTATGACAGAGAAGCAAAGTAGAAGGACATATATTCTACTGAGGAAAACAGTATTTTATTATGCCAACTGAACTCAGAGGACAGGCAGTGAAAACATTCTTTCATTTTGTACCATTAGCTCAGCCAGGCCTCTGCAATGTAACATTCTGTCACTTTCTGTGGATTAGCTCATTTACAAAAACGTGCTGTTTTACTGAAATTAGCACAGAGAGAATATTGCTCTTCTCGAGCTGCTGCAGCATAACTGTTTGTCAGTAGATTTATGTAATGGATTGTTTTCCTGCAATCCAGGATAAGGGAAATACTTAAACAATAACTGCCATGGGGAGTGTGGACAAGGCATTAATTACTTTCCATGGTGTTAATAAACCTCAAGGCTACCGGCCAAAATATATTTGCACTGAAGGAGATGTCTATGGAGATTACATAGGAAATTTTAAGATAGACGAGGGTCAGGAAGCCCATCTAGGTCTGCTTCCTCTGTTGCATTAACAGGCCCCCCCCGCCCACTCATAACTGTTCCCAGCAAGGTTTTTTTAATCAAATACTGTCTAGTGTTCACCAGTTCCTTCTTTGCCGTCCTGTGCTGAGTGACTTGCCTAGTATACCAATTAGGAGCAACCATAATTTGGTTGTTATGCTTTTAGTTTGTAATTTTTAGCTGGAAATTGGAACTTCCACTCCACAGGAAATGCCTCATTTCTGTAAAAATAAAATTATTTAAGAATGATTGAAACACTTCAAGCCTGAGCGATCCCTGGAAGCTCAAGTTCTGTAGCTCAACTCAATCATTTCCAGATGGTTGCTGTTCTCCCAGATCTCTCAGAGCTCTGCTAGCCCTAGCAGGTTATGTTGGGGAGCCCTGCATCCCTAAGACTCAAGTTGGGATTTTTCAGGCTTCCAAGGCTCCTGTCACAGCACCAAAGGGATAAGCCTTGGCTAAAATTAGAGGTGCCAGAGCTCTGGAGCAGCAAGTAGCCAACAAGCAGGCTCAAGGCCTTCCCATGATTGTGAGATTCAACAGCACCTCGTGCTGGTCTCTGCATAACTAACACAGACTTTTTTTTCCTGTTTGCAATGGAACATCTCCAGATGTACAGCTTATCGTAGCAAACAGACACCTCAGACCTGATACAGACGTCTCCCTTCTTGTGGAGGCCCATCCAGAGGGGATATTCACATTTTGACCACTAGTCTGCAGGGCATTTCTGCGGAAACCTAGCTTCACGGTCACATTTTCTTTCTTTTGTAGCAGAACAAACCAGGAATGACTTTACTGAAAGTGATAATGTGAGACTAGTGCAAGTCTGGAATGAAATAAAAGTCAGGTCCTCTGTACCATCCTCTGAAAATTATGCCATGCAGTTTACTGACAGATAAAGCTTTGTCTCTGCTGGTAAATTCAAGGTACCTCAGACCATTCTCTGGCACTGAGGCCAACTGGCATGAAACAGACTGCATCTATGCCATTAAACTCTCTCTGTCTCCAAAACAGGGTGGTTGCATCCAAAACACCTACTGGGAAGAGTCTCTGGGCTGTGCTAACCCCCAGCCATGCCAGGGAATTCTTTGGAGAGTGGTAGGTGGCACAAGACAAAGCTTTTCCTAATAATTTAACCATATAGACAAGCAGGTTCCAGCGCCTAGTCCTGTGACCTGGCACCACCTGATTTATCAGGATAGACTGGCCTATCTGTAATCTACCGAGGCCTCACACATGCTAGAATGAAGCAGTGAAAAGCTACCAGTCGCTCTGTTTGCCCACATCACCAGCGAGCAAAGCTTTAAAAGGAGATTGTCAGAGTGTTCACAGCATGCTGGGACTGGTTATGCCCATAGAGGTCTCCAAGAAAATGTGCTTCTAATTTAAAAGCTGTGTCAAATAAATAAGTGGTAAGCGAAATTGAGAATGGATATCGTGAGCTACATTCAAGTGAGGCAACTGACTTAGGCCTTCTCTCACTACAGAAATGACTAATCACACAACTATTTGTGGGACAGAGCACATCACCCTTGTTCACACGAGTGAGCACGCACTAGCTCACACATGTCACCCCCACAGGAGCAAACAGGAATAATCATGAGAAGAAACCCTCACCAAAGCAAGGGCTACGTGATCTGGTGGTGCAGACTCAACCTACCTGCAGTAAAGTACATGAAAAAATTCCTCTTGCCTTATCAACTCCAGACTGGCCCTCTCTTTTATCTGGACTGCCCCAGGTAAAAGCAGAAGCCATCTGTGGATCTCTTAACTCTGCTGCATTCTGTGTTGTGCTGCTGGCATGAGTGCCTTCATACCAGCTGATGACTGAGCAGAACAAAGCACAGCTGTATCCTATTCCCAGTACACTCCCTGTCTTCTGCCTTATGGAGGGAATGGATAAAATACCTGGTGCAGGAGGCAGATCCAGTAGCTCTTATCCTTAGAGATTCTCCACTTTCAGATAAATTCTTCACTAGAAATTGTCAGACAGCAGCTGAGAAAGGCCTCAGGAGAAACAAGAATCTGGCCTCATAAGTCTAGACTGAGAAAACAGCTCCAGAAACAATAGGGAGACTTTATAAGGGCCTTAGGAACAGCAAAATGACACATAAATATACTCAAGAGTATTGCATCAAACTCCATTTTTCATTCATTCAGCACTACTAACTTGCACCAGCTAAGATTTAAGCCCTAGGCTTTTTCAAGAAAAGATCTTTTCTATGAATACCCAGGAATACCTGTGGAAGGTAAGTAGCAAAATGCAACATTTTAAATATAACTTGACTGGAGCTTAGAGTTATATTTCTCACTTTCCTATCATAAGCTAGTTCCCCATACACATCCATATAGTCATAATTATTTCTCAGTGAGTAAAAAAATCTTGGCTTGAAGCCTTGGTCATTATCAGTACCATGGGAAGTCATCATTGCCTTAAACATATTCCCCACAACAGTTAAGTATTTCCCTTATTTCAGGACTGCAAGAAAACAAGATGTATAAATTGAGTAACTTAAAGCTAGCTGTGACTTCAGAAGCACGTTATAGTCTTTTCACCTCCATTTGGCAAAATAAAGTTGAGTTTCCAGACAAATTGGTTCCCAGTGAGGCCACAGGATACTTCACAGAAGCAACTCAGATGGGTTAGTAGTGGCCCGAAATGACAGACTGGTTTTGCTTTCAGTCTCTTCAGTTCAGCTGGAACAATGATAAGACATTATTTTTCTCAATTAATATCCCATCCTGACACTGTTTGCCAGTCTTCGAAGGTCAGAAGGCAGTCCTGTGTCAGCCTGACACCTTCCCCCGTTCCCCATATTTCTTCTTCCTCCCTGGGGAAATTTATGTCCGCCTGTGGCATCTGTCCCCTGTCCTCCTTTTGTGAGTATCAAGCCACAGCATACATTACATTTAGAAATGTTTTCTGACAATAAATTACCTTTGCAATGTCTTAGAGGCCTTATGCTCTCCTTCACTGACCTCATGGCCCTTACACTCTGGAAACATTTCTCATTATCTGTCTTAACCTCTTGTACAATCTTCCTTTCATTCTCAGCCTTTGCTTTCCTTATCACTTTTTTGCACTCTTAATTTCATTCTGTAACCTGTCCAGTCGTCTTCTTTCCCTGGTGTTTTATACATTATGCTTGCTTACTCTTTGTCTGTCTGTAGCAATCATTTGAATTGCACACAGGCTTCTGTCCCCCGTAGCATCCACAGCCCAGGCAAGCTCCCTCATCTCACCCCTTTCCCTTATGCCCTTCACCTTCATTTCAGGCGACAATGACTGAAATTTAAGTACCATCCTGAGTGGCTGCATCTTCCCCAAATCTTTAGTAACCCCCACCTCATCAGCCCCCTTGCGTGGGCCCTGAAGCTGGTGTCAACCGATATGAAGCAACTGTTCAGCATGAGAAACCAAACTGGGAACCTGGGAGTGCATTCATGTCAGTGGTAACCCACACCGGTCATTCACTCATTCACCCCAGCCTTCAAACCCACCCCCGTCAGCCTAGCACTGGAAAAAAAAAATTTCCTTTTCTGGGTTTTGACACAGAAACGTTTTTCCTTCTGGTATTTCCCACTTGCCACTATAAACTGTAACACTGCCGTGGAAGTGAGTTACACAAATGTTAATCCACTCTCCTTTGAAACTCAGAGGGAGTTCAGGCTCAGCTCAAGAAGTGGGCAAAGCCTCCAACTGATTTTCATTTTCACCCTTCCCAAGGAGAGGTGGACTAAATAAAAATGTTGAAGTTGATTCAGAGAAAAAATAGGACATAAAAATGTTGAAGTTGATTCAGAGAAAAAATAGGACAAAGACCTTCAATCTCAGTAATAATAATGTTAGGGTTTTCCCATGGTACCCTTTTAAATTAGTGGGATAATACTGTTCCTATTAATTACAAGTAAAACTAATCCAACTCACACATAACATTAAGTAATAAACTTCTCTTTCTCCACTTACATTTCCCTGGAGATGTTTTCAAGCAGGAAAAATCTCTTCTACTGACTTAAGAGGGAAGCAGCCTGCAATTTGCTGGGAAGAAAGTTAGCTTCTGTCTGAACCAACATCCTTTCAGTAAACACAGTGAAGCAGAAATTCCATATTGCTCACATTTCCAAAACCTTACGAAAAAGTGAACTTCCACTGGTTTCTCCGACAGCAACAAGCTGCTTTGTCTCCTGTCATGCTCAGACTGCTTCACTGCCTGAGCTCACTTTAAACATTGTCTTTTCACAGTCACTCTCAGATAATGTGAATTTGAACACAGTTGTGGAATTGGTTAGCTGGCAGGTAAATAATGTATAACGTATGGACACATTCAGTTCAGATCAAAAAATTATTTTGCTAGTGATGTTGTTTTCAATACGTGATCAGCCAAAGACATACCCTTCCTCTTCGCCTCCTCATCAAAATGTGACAAATTTAGTCCCGTTAAATACTAGAGACAGTGATCTCTTCTGACTACAGCTGGTGATCAGATTATGCCCTGAAGCATAATGACTGATAACACTTCTCCCTTTCATCCCAATTACTGGCCTTCCTGCAATGCAACTACCCCATTCTTCTGAGAAGCTACCGCAACAGGCAAAAAAATAATAATTTCCAATTGTACTTTAATAGCTAATCTGAATATATTTTTATATTGATAATTAATAAATAATAAATTATATTGTAAAGACAAGAGAAATCTTTCAGGACAACTTCTGGGGAAAAAAATCAATTTCCCCCAAATTGCAAAGATTACATTAGTCAATAAACAAAATGAACCCCTCTCAAGTGTGAAATACTGAGGTTTTAACATATTTGAATTAACATGTGATCAAAATCAACAGAAGACACCTTTGGACACTGAAAACCAAACATTTCCCACTGTTACAAAACTGAACTTTAAATTTGTTTTCCCTTTAAGAAGCAGGGAAAAAAATGTTAAAACGATACTATTTTTAGGGAAAAATGCAAAACAGTTTCAGTTTTAAACTGGATTAGGAAAGAAGGAACAATCAGACAATGAGTTATTGTGGAGATGTGAAAGCATTTCACAGACAGGAACACAAGGAAGTACCACAGTGTTTCAGACCCAGAATCTAGGAGGTAGAGAAGTACCCTGTCTGCCATACCAGATTAGATCTGAAGCTCATCTGCTTCCATTAGCTTGAACCAATGAATCTCTAATAGCGGATCAGTGTTCAGCAGATCTCAGGTCAGACACAGCATATTTCATCTTAAATCTTTGCCTTTAGCTATTATATAATTTTTAGGAAATTCATTAGCCAAATAAGAACCTATTCTAATCTTTAATCTCACTGAATAAATGCTCTCAACAACATCCCGTTGCAATGATCACTACAATTTATATGCTTTTTTCCTATATGTTTTCCTGTTTTTTGTCTCCTTCCTAAGGAAGACAAGTCAAATCCTTTCATTCACTCTCATTAAACAGTTCTTTCCACTCTGCCATACCACCTCCGTTGCCTTATCTGAAGAATAAACACCACTGAGGAACATCCCCGTGCTGAGGAGCAGCTCCTTCTGATCTTATGTAGGACTTTTTTTAAACAGTGTTTCCCTTTCTTGGCTCAAAAAATACACAGGTGGGTGCATATACTTTGCAAGAAAAAGCTATTTAGGAACAGAGGAGAGTAGGTGGCTAAAGAATTGCTATCTTTGGCTTTTCCCATGAATGTGACCTCAGAAATCCCCAAAGTCCAAAGCGCAGTTACTGACTGGTGGGAAGTGGTGTGCGACAACCTAGGAATAGCCTCAGGCGCAGGTGAGCAACAAGGGGATTCACATGGCCGTGGAAAGTGACACCAGGCCATTTAATTATGAGCTAGTTCTTCCCATGTACAATTATTTGCCTTTACTTGCAGCATCTTTCACTGCCACTACGCTGCCCAGTCTCACCTAACCCAAAGCAACCCACTGCATGCAGTTTTGTACAATCAGCAGACTGTACCAACACGATAATGTTCTTTCTTTAAAACTCTTGAAAGTAGCAAACCCTGTTGATCTGTGGCCCTGTTTCCTGAGGACATCAGATAGCCACTTTTCGCATTGGAAATGAGCTCTCTATTCCCTTTTACTTACCCAGCACAGTGACAGTGTCAGGACACACTGTGATTAGCACTCACCACTGAAGTTGACTGCTTATACTTCCCTGTCCATTTGCTCCCTGGCATGCCTGATGGCTCTCCCAGCCGCACTGCACACTGACATCCCCCCTGGTCAATCGTTTGGGGTTAATTTTTGTCTCTTTCTGCGTCTGGCCATTCTCAGCCAGCTGAGCTCCAGACCGTTAATCTGTTCCACACCTGCTTCTCAACAGCCTTCAGTTAATAAAACTCCTGTTTCTGACCCAGTTCAGCGGGGTGACCTAACAATGTAAAGATGTTTGCTACCAAGGCCAGTCCCCTGAGTCTGCATTTGATTGATCTTTTAGAAAAGCTTTTGATTTATGTAATAACCTTTTTCCTTATCCTCCTGATCATGGGAATGTTAGGAAATCCCCCATTGTCACTTTACTCTTTTATTGCCTCTAGTTCTAAGACGTAAGAGTTATACTTCAGCCACAGCTTTTCGGACCATCCTTCACCAGTTGTCACAAACTACCCATCCCTGCTCTCCCTGCCATCCCACCCATTGAATTTTCCCGCTTATTTACTAAACCTTCACTTTCAGTATAATAAGCAAACACTCAGATCAAACTGCTCTGCACTAAAGATCACAGAGAAGGAATTAAATATTGTATGTTCTTCATTCATCTTTAATATCATTACAAGTCTGTTAAAGGATTTGTGTCCATTGAACAAAAAAGCTAGAGGCATTACTGCAGCTGAATTCAGATTGCTAAATGTTTAACAAGGATGCTGACATTACAAAAGCTGGAGTCTCTGATCTCTCCTCTTGAAAGCTATTCAGGTTGGTTGCAGGGGAAAACTATGTCATGGGCACCTGGGCACCTGCATTTTATTCCGTCTCAGTAACCCCCTTTCAGAGGAAGTGAAGTCATAAGGTCCTGTCCCAGTAACAATGAAGAGAAACTAATGAAGAGTTGGTTTATAGCCTTTTCCCAATCCTGGTGTCCTGCCTGTGTCTGGAGGGCAAGTATAAAACATGTTTTTCAGTGCTACAGAAGGAAGTACAAGTAATTAGTCCTCACCAGGCAATTCACACACGAGGTTAATCAGGCCCCTTGCTGGTTTTAAAACAGGGAGGACAAACAGCAGGCTGAGCACTCAGTGAGACGAGGAGTTCAGCATGAGCGTAGGGGGAAGCAAATGGGACCCTGTGTCCATCAGCAAAAAAGGGATCTGGGTGAACGTTTTTAGGGAGCCTACCCCGGCCCTTTCTCCTGTCCATTATCCTGGCTTGATCAGCTCTGGGAATGATTGCGGGAGGAGCCCATTTAATCTGCCAGTTGCACAGCTGTGCAAAAGGCCTTACTGCTCTGCAGAGGTGCTCCCTCAAGGACCGAGAAGACACCACACAAACCTCTCCATCCCCAGAACCAGCAGCCCACTGCCCTTCTCTTACCCATGGCAGGAGGTGGCACTTCGGCCTCTCCTGAGGTCGAATTGCTCGGCTCAGAGCAGGCCAGGTAACGTGTCAGGGACAGACCACATGGGGAACTGTTATTTCTGTGTTCAGAAATAGCAGAAGTACAGGTGTTTGACTCTAAATAGGTGCAGTTCACTCTCAAGGTGGGAATTTTTCCTCACCTTATTACCCTGTGAAGGCTGAATATGGAGTTTCCTTTCTGAAGCATGGCTTTTATTCCTTCAGCTTGCACACGTAAAACCAAGCTAGCTCTGTAATGTCTTACACAAATCAAGGATTTTGTAGTGAGTGGCAGAGGCTCTCATGATGCTAACCTTTGCTCCGGAGCTCTGTATATGGCATAGCACACATGGCTGCACCATGGGCCACATCCACCTTCCAGTTCATTGCTGAGTTTGTCCACTGTTAGGGAAACTGGACTAGGAGCCCATTGGGCTCATTAAACTTCGGTAACTACCATAAGATACCAAAATTTCTTTGGTGTTAAGAACACACCATCCTCTGAAATTAGGCATCTTGACTCACAGAAACACGCTACGGAGTCAGAAACACCTACAATGTCTGTTATTAGCTTTAAACTCTAGCCTCTGTTTCCAGGTTTTCCTGATTGCAGAGCATTCCCCCTCCACCTTTAGCTTTCTTTATCAAGCAAGTATACTAGCAGTATCATAAAGATCCTGCTATATTATCTGAGGACAGGAGAATCCATGCAGTGCTTACTTTCAAAAGCCACAGAGCTAGGACTTTGCTTTGAAAACACCTGACTCGTACAATTCAAGGAGTAGTCAGTTGGTGTTCATGGGTTTGCTCAGATGGAGCAGCTCCCCAGCTTTATGAATACAGGGCTCACTGCCTGTCCCATAGAAACCACAGCAAGAGAGTATTAACTTCTGCAGAAGAACCACATACAGTATTTTTGGAGCAATTAAAAGATTTTCACTCTGTTTCTACAGAACATTCACAATGATCTTCTTTAAAATAAGTGTGACTCAACTTCAGTTTGTGTCAGGCCTTAACTACTGTATGATTTTACAGTAGTACAGTGTTCAGTCTGTACTTATTTTACAACCTCGGCGAGATTTCCTTGTCACTGATATATTTCACTCAGGAATATGTTTTACACTGACTTCTGCCACCCTCCATTAGAACACTCAGGTGTAAAATCTATGTACGTATTCTACAATTGCATACACATAATCCTTTCAAGTTTCTCAAGCAGCAAATACAGTCGAGATGATTCCAAGGCCAGTGTACACAGTCCTGCTAAGAAGCAGAGGAAGAAAACCTAATGTCAAACTTTTCTGTATTCTGTTAAATGCAAGCTGAGATGTTTCTTCTCCCTCTTTCAGGCATTGTTCACATAGTATCAGGCTTTTCTTCCCGATTCCTTTATTCGTCCTGAATAGTATTTTACTCCTCAACTAGTCCTATTGACTTCAGTGGTACTCCAGACAGGGTAAAGGATTTGTTGGTGGGGATCAGATTGCAAGGTCAGGGCCTCGGATTGTAAAATCTTCCTTGCCTGGCATACCATTGTAAAGTACTGCGAACACTTACCATACTCCGAGATGGATTGCCAGCATAACAGTATCCATAGTGTCGGAAACATTCATAGTGCTTTTCAACAGTATGCCAGGCAAGGAAGATTTTCAATCTATGGCCCTCACCCTGCAATCCAATCCCCACAGATAAACCCTCACCCCTACACAAAGCATCACTGAAGGCAATGGGGCTCTAAACAGATGCAGAATGTTTCCTGAGTGACACAGATGGAAAGACAGTGGGTTTAAGGCACAAAGGGGCTAAAACTTCACAAAGCCAGTTGTGCCCTATGAGAGTGGCTTCTGGTTTCTAGGGCTAGAGGACTTTAAAAGCAAGCGAGCTCGTCATAAGGGTTTTGAAAGTGACAATAGAGAGAAATTGGAAGGTTAAATGGTTGGTCTCCTCCGGAAATTATTTGCATTATTGCCCCCAGTGCTCAAACACTCGCATATCTCTGCTTTTTACTTTTTTACTTCACTCATTAGACTGTAGCTCACACTTACACCCCAGATCTGATCCTTTACTTGCTGTATAGCAGTGCAATGCTGTTTACTGCCCCCGTCCTTTAAGCTCCAGTCCAGCGAAGAGCTGTGCCCGTGTTACTTTAAGCATATGAATCTGTGCCATTGCCATTATTAAGTCTGCCTGAGTGTCTGCAGTTACACACACGCTTAAATGCTTTGCTGGATGAGCGCTCTTTGTTTCTGGAAGGTAGTGGAGATGCAGGCCTGGAAATGCCAACCAGCATGGGCCCACCTCTCATTTGTCTCACTTTTATAACTTTGAAACTCTTCCTTCACTTTGGTAATAATGTAAAGTATCAACTAAAAATTGCAATGCATGCATTTCATTTGAGTTTTATTGCCTTAACAGACAGCATTAGATTACAAAAGAGGACATTTTTCTTCTCAGTTTTAGCTTATTCTTATGATTTATGATTAGATACAGCAAGAGTTCATAAACTTCCCTGACCTGCTGACAGTTTTTACAGGCTCCTTGATTTATTTCCATCTCAAACTTAACAGCTTTCATGTGACTGATATTCCTAGAGTCCTGGCATGGCTGCAGCACAGCCTGTGAGAGCTCTTCTAATCTCCATGTTACTAATTTAAATGAAGTCTTGGTCTGTTGTTTAAAAAAGACATTCGTCATCTCACGGAGGTTTACAGATCCTCTAGTAATGTAATGTCAGACACTTCTGAGATATGAGTTTTATAAAGCCTCCCAATATTGAGTGTTGTAAGACACACCAAGGTCACTTCAATATGCCAAAGAAAAAAAAAACATTTGCAAAACAAGAGAAGAGGAATTCCTAAGAAACTGCATCGTACCGAGGACATTTAGAAATTATTTATACCATCTGTAAGTACATTGCAAAGATAAATCTGGTGTTGGGGAGAAAAGGGGGGGAGGATAAATTTGAATCCAGAAAAATCCACAGACATCCAGCCAACAGCTATGAGTTCCTGATAAAAAACAACTCACAGAGCAATATTCTCACAGTCATAGAGGTTGCAGCATCAACAGTTTCCCAGTGTGCTCCGAAGCTACTGTGCTAACTAAGGCTGCTCTTTCAGCAAAGATGCAGCTGGCATTCTGTTTTCATTGTACACTTTCCAAACAACAAAAAAAAGAGATACATTTTGTAATAACAAAGACCAAACTAGTAAGAGAGAGAACAGGGAAAGAGAGCGAGAGCGAGATAAGAAAAGTGGGTGTCTCTCTAAGCTCATATATCACCCAGCTGAAGACAGAAAGCTATCATTATTTTTGTCTCCAGAACATTTAGAAACTGGCAAAAGGTAAGTAATGTGAAGGTGTATGAAGGTGGAAGGAACCTAACTGGAAAATATCAGGTAGATTTTCTTTTATACTGATGGGTACAGCAGAGATTGAACAACACCCGTAAATATTCGTGGAGCTTTGGAGGTTCTCCAGTGAATATGTTTAGGTGTTTGAGGTCAACTGTGATCAAGCCTTAGTCTGACAGAAAATTGCTTTTGTAATATTTGTAGATCAGATAAGAAATGACAAGCAACACTAGGTTATGACACACCGGAGATATAAATACAGGTTGCCCAGATCATATGATTGATTGAACCCTTTTATTTTTGCTGAAGAAATTTAGCTGGTGTTGCTGGCAACACACACAGAGCACTAAATAAACGTTACATACAGTAGCTTGTCAGAATTTATAAAAGAGCAATCGACATTTGCTTTACTGTCAAAACATCAGCCTACGAGTTTCCTCTCTTTGGAAGGAGAATCTGGGAAATAAAATAACGCTATACAGCATAATACCTTCAAATCACAAATGCCACGGTTAAGTCTGAACCAGAAATGATAGCTGCTCTCATGCAATGAGCTCTGCATGTCCTCAAACAAAAACAACGTGCTTGTGAGTCTCGTTGCAGCAAGCTACCAGCAGCAGTTGCTGTATAGCACAGAATGTATAGACAAATGTGGATGTATCACAGAGCTTCCTATTCTACAGTCCAAACACAGATACTTTCACTGCAGATAGAGGTGGAAAAACAGTATCTCCAGGGCTGTACAGTGCCTGCAACTATATTGCAGCAAAGGGGATTATTAAGAACACAATGAGACTTTATGCCTAATTTCAGAGTTTGCACACATATCGGAACTAAAGTCCAATTAGTTCTTATTCACAATTACACTGATGAACTTCTAAGATTTCTTTCCACTGTCCAAGCAACATACAAGAGTCATGTTGCACATGAAATAAAAACTCCCAGCAGTTTATCTTTCTAGGATTACATGGTGTTTTCAATGTAAAAATCACATCCTCTGTTGGGCAAAGGTTCATTTCACAGACCAGATCCAGTGGATCAAAACAAAGACTGCAGTAAATCAGCTTCGTGGAGCTATGCTGATTTTCCCTTGCTGGTCTGTATCTCAAGAACCACCTTTCAGCCATTTGTGTAAGAGGAAAGGTTTGTTAAGAGTATTACCCTGGGATATGGGTATTATTCTACAGGAAGTAAAAAAGAAAAAAAGCCCAGCATCCCATGAGTACTTCTTTTCACTCTCATAAGGGCACAGAACATGTCTGCAAGGACAGATCAATTGTCAGCAAAACTACTTCCCTGCTGAATTTAAACACATTATTCATTCTTAACAAACATGTTGCTAATGAAGTGTTATTGTATCTCTGTGTATATCTGTCCTTTCTTATAAGGATCTCTTACAACCAATTCCCCCTCTCTCCCTGAGTGGTAAAGCCACCTGCATCAAGCCTCTGGAGAACAGGGAGTTCAATGGGTCCCTGGAGTCCATCGACGAGACTTCTAAACCCACTGAAGATGTATCTGCACAAATATTCCTTTCCTCAGTTCTTCCCATTGGATAACAGGGGAAAATAAACCAGGGCAACAGGTCAAGGAAAACCACTTTTAAGACCTAATCCTTGTTTCATTCCTAACTTTATCTCACATAAGTCTACTTCTGCCAGTTTTGAAATGAGAAGCATTCGCATTTTTGGTCATGTAAAGCAAATGTTATCTCTGGCTGGAGGGGTATCCATGCCCTCCTATAAAAAGATTTGAGGTCATAAAATCGGTAGCATTGTCCACTACCTCTGTGTTAACCCTCTTCTCTGTGTTTCATTCCTTCTTAGAGAAAAGGAGACTTGACAATAACCTAGTGCAGTATTGCGAAGACATGTTAATGTCTCTCTTTTAACTGTAAAAATACCAACAATCACAATCTCTGAGTTTTAGTAGAAGCTTTTCTTCCTGTTATTTCCACTAACTCCAAGGTAAAAAAGGGTGTGTTTGGAGCACATTCCAGGCCAGACAGTGTTACAGATACTCAAGACTAGATAAATTCTTCCAAACACTCTGAGTCATATTATGAACAGCTTCCACATATTTCAGTAAGGCAAAAATCTATCTCAGGGGCAGCACATAACGTCATTCAGCTTCTTCCTTTACTGGATGGAGTGTGCATGTGTCAATCTGTGTGTAATCTCTTCTATCACAGTAAAGAATTGGTACCCATCTCCCAGATTTCATATCCTTCTAATGGGAAAGGTTAACAGATTGGTGGTAAGAGGCAAAGCATGAAATAGAGCTGAGAATGTAACAAAAGAGGAAGAAGAAAAAAAAGAAAGAATTTCAATACCATACACTAAATACCCAGATGCTAATAAAAAAATCCTCAATGGTTACTTGACAGAGTCTCACAGAAGGAAAGCTTGGGAAAAAAAAAAGATCTCTCCATTGTGCAGCATTTTTCTTTGTAACTCAATTGTATCCTTTATATCAGCCTTTCATCTTCCCAACAGCTAACTCAGGGCATATTTACAATAAAAATAGAAGTTGGACGTTACAATTTGTTGAGACTGCAGATTTCCAATTAAAGGTGGTGCTATTTCTTCTGTCTGTATAGTTTTTACTTGGCTACGAAATATAATCTAACTGACCCTTTAGAGTAGCCTTAAAAAAATCACAAACACTGGCCTCTTTGAGAATCCACGATGGATGAAAGAGGAGAGTTTCTGCTTTGTTGTCTAGGGTTTACTCAGTAAAAGGTAGAGAATGTGAGACTTCACTAGTTGTGTACTGATTGTACGGCTTTATTTCCTAGAACAAAGATGCTGTTCCTTCAAAGAACACTACTAGCAGCACAGGAAAATCATTTTAATATTTGACATCCATAATATTTAACACTGTGGCTTTTTCAAGTGAAAGGAATTTATCCATGCCAATTAAATAATTCATTGCATAGTTCAAAAGACCCTGATAAGAGTTACGCCACAAACCCTACTGGTTTTCCTGCTTCAATTACGAATTTGTAGTTAAAGCACATGACAGGGTTTCAGGGCTGGGTTCCACTTCCTGCTCTGTGATGGGTTACTAGGGGCGATTTCCTTCATCTCAACCTTCCTGGGCCACATCCTTTGCTGGGGTAAATCAGCAGAGGCCCACCAACTGGAAAGGCACTCTACTGATTTACACCAGCTTGGAATTTGACCTCTTGACCAAGAAAAAAAAACGGGAATGGAAATGCATATTCTGTGTCAGAAGAGTTACTTGTTGATGTTGGTTAAGGCGTTTAAGAAGTTCCATTCTTTTTAACAAACAAATCTTTTTTAACAAACAAATCTAACTTCAAAGGCAGGCATACAAAGAGGATGCAGTTGAGTATTTTAGAGCCTTTCGAATGACTAAATTGTGTACTATATTTAACTGATGAGCAACATACAGAAACGCATTCCAGGAACAAGTTACCCAATTACACTGTAGAATTTTCTTTCCATTTTCTTCCTCATATTTGACTGAAAATTTTCACTCTTTTGGACCAACAGAAATAAAAATGCCTAGATCAGCTCTGAAAACAATACCTTGCTGCTTTGCCTATGGCTGCTCCTATTCGTCAAGCGTTTTAACTAACATGGGGAAAATGGCTATTTCTTACTGATGGGACTACAGTGTGAGTAACTGAACTTCAAAGATGCCGGGCCAGATTGGATAGCAAACATCAAAAGCTTTTGACTCGTGCTGAGTAAACTTTGTATTCTGACACACAAGTTCTTATCTGTTCTGTTCCAGACTTGAGAGAGAGAGGGGCTGAATATAACCAAATCACATTGTTTTTCCTTGCAGCTGCCAACTTGGAAAAATATCAGGGCACAAAGGAACCATTAAAAACAAAACAAAAAAAGACATGTTTTTGTTAGTTCCTAAGCAACACAATATTGCCAAGATGGTGGCTCCTATGAAAATTAGAAAATATTAGTTACACATCACACTGTTATTTATTTATACTGCTCTGCGAAGCATTTTTTTTCCTTCTTGCAAACTGACAGATATTATGGAAAATCTGTTCTTTTGAGCAGGGTGTTTACACCACAACTGTTATGTATGTTTTGTCAGCAGCTTATTCCATTTGTTAATTCCCATTTCTATTTTAACATTTATTTTGCTAGTTATTGGGTTGAAAAAAAGAGAATGAGAGAGGGAAAGGGATGGAAAGGCAGAGAAAGGGGTGGGAGAGGAAAGAAAGAAAGAGAGAAAGAAAGAAAGAAAAAGAAATTTAAAACTTTACATCCACCAAAACGAATCCTGTTGTTATGACTTTCAAAGTATTTAAGAAAACTGGAATTCCTCTCCCATTACTATTAATCACACAAATTTAAGAATAACTTTTAAAACCTCAGCCTTCTTGTTCATAGCACTCTAGGGCAGTGTGGGACACAGGAAACAAGTGTGTCTCGCTCCACCTTCTTCATTATTCAGCCACAATGCATTTACCACATGAATCCTCCTACTCATGACAAAGCCTTGATTACATTGATGATGCTCCATGACGGTGAAGGATTGAAATTACGGTAAGGTGACAAGGAAGTTTAATAGCTCCTGGGAAATGTAATTGCAACATCTGCCTTGGAATCAAATGGCCAGCCCTTACATTTAGAAGAGTTTTACTCAGAATTCAGCCTTTGAACCTAGAAAGCCTGACTGCTTATCTTAGAAGGTAGAAGTCATGCATCATTTCAGCATTTTGATGGGAAGGTTTAAAACACAGTTGTGAATGAACGGGTAGCAGAGAACCATTTCCAGTCGCCACGGAGCACTTTGTTTCTACGAATACTCTACATTAGTTGTAGCACGTGCAGTCTTTCCATTACAACTAAAAGGTAACCTATCAGAGATAGCAGAGAGAGAAGAGAAAACCGAAGCTGCTCGTATTAAAAAGTTTTCATTTCTTGATCCACAGTTCACAGACCTTGAGAGAGACTGCAGTCTACCATACCGAACTCCCACCTTTGAAATATGCTGAGGAGTAACTGCTCCAAGGATAAATTCCAACACAAACACAGAAATCTGAGCACATATGAATACTAACACATTTGAATATGTTTCAGCTGCACTTGTTACAATGAGTTGGGTAAATGTGGAAAGAGGCCTTTAAGGAGCAAAAAGCACCATTAGTGTACCCCAACAATGTAAAGCCAAAGACTATAGCTTTTTCAAGGAAGCCACTGCAGCCTACAGTCAGAGCCCTTCCAAGACACGCTTCCAGGACTTGCCAGAAATCCTCCAGCAGCACTCATGGTACAGGGTGAAAAATGGTTACTGTGTGGAGTTCAGGCTGCACAGCACAGCTGTGAACAGGGATGCAAATCAGAAAGGAACAGCGCTGCCACTAAAATCACTACAGGGACTGTGACCATTTGGACTGTCGCAACTGCTGTACTAAGAGAGAGGGGCCATATTTTGACCTTCCTTCTCATTCATTGGCAGGGGAGAAATTCTGTCTGCATCACGGTATGAGCAGCATCCCTTGGGACGGTCTTGTCTTCCAAAGTTATAAGGCTCATTCAACAGAAATGTTTAGAAACCTGGTTTTGAAAGTGCATATGGATGAGGAAGGACATAAGAGCACATAGCTCATCCATAATCAGGGTTTGACATGAGGAGATGTGTTGCTGTATTTTTCAGCTTGCTGTAAATTCACTTCCAATGCACTCCTGTCTTGTGCTTGATGTCCTGCAACATGCGCAGTTGGGATGACTGAATTAATTGAATGAAGTAATATTACGAATTTTAGATTTCATTCAGCTTTAGGGTAATTCTAAACCCCAGTGACAGACTGGAAGTTTTACAAACAGTGTGAATGCACCCACCATAAGGCTCTTAGACAACTAGGATATGGTTTCATGTGGACTATCAAAAGCTACCCACAAAATTAATACAAAACTCTGTTTTCCACATTTACTAGCTTGTGCCACAGAGGGCTTCTTTTGGCTTCAGTACTAGTCAGGTCTTTAGAAAGACTTGCGTTTGATTCACTGACCTAATTGAGATTTTCTGCGTGATTTTTGGAAGCTGATGTTTCTAGGCCTCTGTCCCCTGTCCATGTAGCAATGTACTAATCTTCTGCTTTTCTCACTGGAGTATCATGAAAATTAATACAGGTAAGATCAGGAGATGCAATAATAATAGTACTAGAATAACACAAAGCATTTTAGACAGATTTTCATGGACACAGTTACCCAGTTAGGGACCAATTTTAATCTCACTTCTGTATAACTGTATACTTTAGATGACAAGTGTAAGTCTGTTCCTCTTTGCATAGCGTTTGTGTTCCTTTACTTGTCTTGGACATAGAAAAATGTGACTGTACAAACCCAGCAAAGACTTGCAAAATGAGAGAAAATAGATATCTTTTGGAAATAAAAATAATTGAAAATATAAAAAGTAACCAAGAAAACAGCCAAGATTCAATCTAATTTTAAATATTTTCTTCAGCTGTATGGTTTTTGTAATTTAGTGGAGAAACACTTGAAACCATTCAAAGATACAACCTTACACCTTATTCTGCTGTAAGATTAACTTTTGTGGAGATGACAGGCAAGATGCTGAATGCTGCGTATGAAGGATGCAGATTTTTTCAAATAAAAGAACAATGCTCTGAGTCATCCAGGCAAGAAAGGCTGCAGATGTATTTCAAGAACGGTTAACAACACTTGAGTAATCAAGAAGGACACTATGTCTGCCCTCCTTGGCCAATAGTTCTAATGTGCCCTATTGACACGGACCCAGTTCTCCGAACTAAACAAAACCATTTCCGAGTGAGGTTGGAGATTCAGCTCTCCCCTCTACTGTAGGACTGAGTGGAGGATCTGTGATGGGGAGCAGAGGTGGGTTCTTTTAAGCCTTCATGTTAAGAAAGCTACCACTGGACCTCTGTAGAGACAAGAGAAATTGTCCCAGGAATTGTTCTTGGACTCCTCAAGTCGACCTTTGATTGTTTCCCCCCGCCCTGCTAACCACTCTGAATTTTATCACTGGCGTCAATTTTAGGCTATGCAGATACTTCAAGGTAGAATATAGGACTGCTACAGACATATTGTAGGAGTATGAAAAATACTTTCTTTAAGATAAAATTTGGAGGGCTATAAGACAATAAGTATTAACCACATCTTGAGTTTTCTTCCCACATCTACTGTTTAACTAGTAAATTTGAACACATTTTGAGCCTTCACTGCTCTTGTGGCAAAAATAACCCACGTCTAGTTGAATGATGAATTTGCAAGCACCCAAAATGACCTGAAATGAACAAACAATCATTTTTCCTGCAGAGTTTGCACAGATACCTGCTTTATGGAGCTCTTAGGACTAAGGCAAAAATCATCAAGAGAGAATAAATATTTAGTTTGGGCTGCAAGGGGAGAATGTGTTAACACAGCTCTGCATTTCTGTTTTTCTTCTGGAACTCAAAGCAGAAGTGGCAAGAAACCACAAAGAAAACTGATTTCACACTATGCTCAGATTAACTACAAGTAAGACATGCCATGAATCACTCGTTACATATCTGTTTTATAGAACAGAGAAATTCAAGACAATATAATTCTGCACTTCTCAGCATATACTACGCAAAGGTCTCCAAACACCTTAACTTATGTGATAAATCTAATCTCAAAGTTTGCTATGAGGCTTTCTGTGACACAGTGGTGAGTCCCGTATTGCAGGTGAGGAAAGAGCATCCAACAACAACCACACTGAGCAACATAGGAAAGGGATTTATGGCAGAGATGTGATTTAACCCAAACTCCCCTATCCCCAGTCTGTCCCTGAAACCCAACTTGGAAGTTTATCTGAACTAGATCGGTGGGTTTTTTTCTGATTCTTCTCACTGTGTATCTCAATTTGGGACAAAATAAAACAATAAACAACCAGGAATAAGCTAACTCCTGTTTCTTAACTTCAAGGGGATTGGCACCTGCTCTTTGCATTGGGCACTTCCAGGTGTCCCCTGCACTCAGAATTGCCCCATGCATTTTTGCAGTGTCTGTGGAGAAGCACTGCCCATCACTGCAAAAGTGATTCCTACTTAACACACAAAGACCAAAGTTCTTCTAACTTGGCTATCTAACAAAAGCCATTTCTGTTATCCCAGATCCCAAAAGCCAGTGGCACCTGAAGGCAGAGCCGGAAGCTTTTCCCCCACTGAGCTTGAACGTGGACTTTGTTCCTTTGTTCTTTACGTAATGAGGGTTTTCCTCAGGTAGGGCTCTGATATTTTTTGGATTTTTTTTTACTTAAAAAAGCAGTCTATAGGAAGAGGCATGCAGGGATATCACTTTTCACACCATTGTTGACATGACATATCTGACTGCCCTCTTCTGTAAAGGCTTTGGGAGAGACCTGTCACCTAAACCAGCTCTGACCTACAGCCATTGTATGCTGTTCTCCCACTTGAAGGTCTGACAGTACACTGCAAACACGGCCTCAGTCCTTGCAGTGCACCACTGAGCCAGGCAAGGTTCCCATAGTTTTAGAAGAAGCAACAGGCTCCCTAGTTGTCCCAGACTCCTCAGATGAGCAGGGCCATCAGTGGGTGAGTTCACACCCAACTAGGGTACAGGGTGTCTTTGGAAAGGACATCTGCCTCAAATCTGGTTGTACACGTTTTTTTTCCTCTGATGCTTTTTACGCTGACCGTGGCCCAAGAACAACTGGGTGAGCAGATGCTGCTTGGTGAACAGGGGTGTGTGAAAGAGGATGCACACATGCGCTGGCATGTGCAAATGTGGCATCTCTTGCGAACCCTCGGTACTGTTTCATTACCTGAATTCTTTTAATTAACAAACATCTGCCAACTCCTGCACTCTCTGAGAATATACCACTGATGTTCCCTTTGTAGTGCCTTTCATAACATATATAAACAGGCGGAAGAAAAATCTTGCTGTTATCATCTTTCAATTTTATGAGTAGCTGGGGCTGTTTAAACTATAGATTAACTTTTACGGGCCCACGTCTCTCTCTGGCCACCCCCACCACCACTCCCCCACAACGTTTGAATAGCCAGCTTTCCTGGGCTGGTGTGTCAGATAAAGATCATTTTAGTAGATGTTTAAGAGGGAGGGAGTCTGGTTTCACTGAAACTAAAATCATAACACTCACTTTATGTTACCTGTATGTGCTTTGTCACCTCTCCTCCCAGTAGTCTTGGATGAGTCTATACTCTTTGGGCCAAGATCCTGGTAATGCGATAGGTCTCCTGTGTGCTGCCAGGATTGCAATGTTGGTGCAGGGTCTTTCAGCAAACTCAAGAAAATGGGTCTTTTCTTGTTTTTTCCATGACAATACATTTTCCAAAGCTACATGTCTTATGCCATACAACTCCAGTTCTCTGACAAAGCAGAGACCAGATTGTGAATATATTGTCTAGCCAAAATGTGAATTACGCGTCCAGAATTTATTTCTACCGCACCCAATGGTGACATACCTGGGAATGGCGAAGGGTGTCTGCGACAGTGACTCTTCCAGCTGAGTGGTGTTATGTGAACACTGCACATACAGGTCTGCAAGTTGGATTGCATAGCCAAGCATATCGCAGATAAGGTGCAACCTACATGTGCTGCTTCTATGGCCTCGCAGCTCACAGAATGCTTTACGAACGTATCTTATTCCACTGCCCCAGCTGCTAAGGTGTTTTTGTTTCCATCCTGCCTGAAAATTGGTTGTGGTTGAAAAAAGTGGAAAGAAATACCATACTTTCCCTGACCTCCATTCCCTGACCGCCTGTATTTTTGTTGCATTATAATGTATTTGAATCGTCTTCCTTTCAAGATTGCCCAAAGTTCAAAGACACATAGTAGCTATTCTGTTTAAGAGTTCTTCTGCAGTTGTCTTCTCTCACACTTCTGTACACAATAAGCAGAACATGTACTTCCAGGCTTTCACTTTAGGTGCCGCAAACCAGCAACAAGAAATAAGAGTACAACATACACAGTTTGAAGCGGTAAAGTCACTCAGAGTCCTAGTCCCCTGCTTCTTTTCCCACACAGTCTTTCCCCTTTAAATACCTCTCCTTTCTCTTGGAACATTATTCCACCTTAATCTGCAACCTTTGCTTTCTGGTTCTGAACAACTCCTACCTCCACTATCCCTTTGTGCAACCAACTCTTCCCCTCAGCAGTGAAAGGAGCCTTAAAATCTACCAGCCCCATCTCTGCTTGCTAACCCCCTTTTTTATTGTTTTCCCCATTATGCTGCTCTTTCAGCTCCAGTCAGTTCTGCCATTTCCCTGATCAGTTCCCAAGAGGACCTCAAATGAGGTCCCAGGTGAGACATATACTATTCTTTTCCTGGTCACATCATAATAAGTTTCATGTACACTCCTGGGCTTTGAAGGTTCAAAGCATTTTCTATTACTCATTAAAAGTGAAGTCAGCGGCTGATGTGGCTGAGCTAGGTTTGGATAAAGAACCTAGGTGTGCTGGAGACAGACAGAAAGAAGTGCCTGAACAAACATTTCTTAGTTCAGGAAAAGATACAGCCAGTCCCACTGAAAATACAGAGGCAAATTTAATTTTCCCCATACATTTCCTGCAATCTTATTTTTATTTTTTTTAAATTCAAAATACTTACAGTGTCTGCTCTGTGCTTGGATTAACAAAGTTAAACTATCAACATAAGCACTTGTGAAGAAGAGTCAGTCCATGGATACTACAGAGAGATGGCTTTTCTACATCAACCTTTTCTAAAGTGCTTGCAGCCACACAGAACATCTGAAGTGTTTGAACTTGTGCAATTAGAACAAGTTGTCAGGGACACAAAAAGCTTTTCAGAAGAGCACAGAAGCTGCCCGTATGTTATCTACCAGTGTCATATACCTTCAGCCTAGGAATCATCAGAGCCTAGGCAGCAGGGTATGAAATAAAAATCTTCTACGCCAGCCATATTTCAGCAAGCTGCGATTTTTTTCTCTAATAAACCCTCTTCCCTGCAGCTTTTCCTTCTGTCTCTAAGTTCTTCATTTTTTGCTCTCTGCCCTCTGTACTTTTTCTATTTTTCCCCCATTTCTTTGTCTTGTCCCTCCTCTCCCCTTATTTCTTTTCCCCTTTCTTTCTCTGCTCCTCGACAGTGTACGTTCTCTCCATATCGAAGTCCCTCCTCAGCCCCAGTTCTTTGATTCTCTTTTTCTTTTTTGCCTCTTCCCTATTCTTTTCTCTCTCCTTTCCTCTTTGACCTGAATTGGATTCTTGCAGGTCTCTGTGCTGAGTCAAGAAGCCCTCATTTCAGTACACTAATGCCTTTCCTATCACAGAAACCACACCTTCTTCCAAAATTTATAATTAGATGTTTTAAGGAAAAGTACAAGACAAGAAGTTCCCTCCTGAATAAATATTCTCGAAGATTCGGTGTTTGGATCTAGAGCTTTGGTCCCATGCCCTGTGAAAAGTGGGTCCAGTTGTGACAGTCAGATGAATTTTCCCCAATTTTGGCAATGGTTGGTGGCTGGCAAAGCCTTGTGGAAGACAGACTTCCGGTTCTGGATCTCGCACGCTGGCTTTGTTCTGAATCTGAACAAAATGTCCAAATTTTGAAATGCTACATAAAAAATTCACTGTGACTCATTACGTTTACATTAGAGTATACAACAAAGGAAATACAACCAAGACTTATTTCAAAATAAAGTTGGAAATGCCTCCTTCCTTCCTAAATACTGAAATGGGATGTCCTCCCTCGATTTTCATCTGCACAAAATTTTTCATTAATTCCAGGGGATTTTTCAAAGTGCTCTCAGAAAAGGGAGGAAGAAGCTGTGACAGGTTGGAGATCTTTGAGAAATGGTGTTGAGATTTTAAACGCTTTGCGTATAGTTGGTCCCTGGGTACACACTTCTGTTCTGCAGTACATCATGACAAACAGGATCAAGTATCACCTTAGCCTTGGCGTTCTGTAGACATAACTGAGCTAGCTTTAAGTCAGCTAATACGACCTCTGCCAGCACCGCAGTTACGGTAAAATTATGATCACAATGAACCTAAGGAAATAGGAAGTTAGTTTGCCTAAAACAAGCCCTCTTGTGTCTTGGCTTCACAGTTTAAAGGTAATACAGGTTTGGCTGCAACAGCTGGAGTCACGGAGTTGATTTCTCTGGGTCCCAAGCTGCTGGGGAGGAACAGTTGTGTCTTGTGCTCTTGCTGCCCCTAGCCAGCCTGAACAACGTAAATGTGACTTCAGCTGGCATTTGCAGTCAGCAGGGGATGTGCATAAGCAAGCACCACGTTTTGCCCTGGTTTGAGCAAATATCCCTGCACAGCCAGAGCTGCGCTCCCTCTTACTGACAGGAGTCCTGGGACATGAAGGGTAGCGCCAGTAGCAGGAACTCTCCTGCATGCAGCTTGGGTCTGTGACCTGGGACAGTGTACTAAACTCAGCACTGGTTCTTGTTAAGGGATGGCTGAAAGGACCGAGCTGCTACATGGACATTTGAGGTTAACATTCGATTTTAGCCCATTTGAATCTAGGAGGCCCATCAAGCAAGCACAACTACGGCACGCCCTTTTCCACAGCCAGGGACGTGTGTTCCCACACAGCCCTGTCGAAGCAGCAAATGACCATATGAATTCACAGGTCAAGCACTGGCCACAATGGAAAGAAAGAGTGGTTAGGGCATCTGTGTATGCTTCTGAAGTGCAGCTTGAGGTTCAGACTTCTGCAGAAGTCTGTCACCAGTTGTTCTATCTATAGGGGGTCATGTTGGCAGAAAGTTAGCGGCAGACTGATGCGAATACTGGTACAGATAGTCAAAAGCATGTACAAATACATGTACAAATACAGCAGGACTGTTCATTACATCCACTTGAAGAAAGCAGGGCTGCTTAGACTCCCAAACCCACTTCCTGATGACTCTTCACTGTTACAGGATTCTTCCTTCCTTCTCCCACAGCCCACTTCTAAGTGGCTCTGATAATTTTCTGAGTTTTGATATGTACTCTGAAGGTCCATTAGATTAAATTTTTACAGTCCAAGGAAAAGAAGCGCTACAGATACATCAACAGACACCTCTGAAAGAATCCACTGAAGAATGGCTGGAAAGAAAATACAAACAGGACTGGAAAAAGGTGGAAGCTGATAGAGACAGGACAGAGACAATCAGAAGAGTGGATGTGGAGGGAGGATCTGCTTTACAGGAGAAGCAATGGAAATGTGGTCCTTACTAACTGAGCAAACCTGTCAAAGGGGCTGGGTATGAATCCTGGCCAGGCCTTAGACTGTGACCAACTCATTCCTGCAAACCTTGTCATGTACCCACCCACAAGACGAAACTCCACTGCTGAGTCAAGAGCAGTTCATACACTTTCACTGGCAGATACTAAGTATGGGACACATTTGCTCAAGCTGGACATTTTGCAGAAACTGCAAGGCAGGGTGCCTTCCCTTGATCTAGTCCAGCTAGAAAAAAAAACAGCTCAGAAAGCACCACAGATACAAGAAGCTTGGTGACTGTTTTAAATACACCAGTCTCACAACATCTTACAAAGGAGGGTATTTCTCATGTTACAGATTATGAAACAGAGGTGCCAAGGGACCAAGTGACTTGACTAAAGATGAGTGAGCAAAAATGGGGAGTGAAGTGGCCCTCCTGATTTCCAGCCTATTGCCTAGGCAGCCAGAGAAAACTAGCTTGAATACAGGTATTGTAAATGCTGCTGAGGGATGAGATGACACCATTTGAAAAGGTTTTTCCCAAATTTGCATAATAATAAATACATGTATAAGTGGAATTAACTAGCAGGTATTTTTTTCATCTGTTTGTTTTAATTATTGCAAACTGTAGTGTTTGTAAATGTGATCGACACTAAACCTTTATTTAGATTGTGCTTTGAATAAATGTATCGACATTAAAATTAGTCACCATAACCTATAAATCACAGAACGGGTTTGGTTATGAATGTTACAAGTGCTATATTAAGCTTCCAAACAGAATGAATTTCTTGCTCTAGGAGACCTTGAGAAGTTGTGTATTTCTAACAGAGAATGATACACGCAACTTGGAAC
The DNA here is from genome assembly GCF_965231255.1 of Vanellus vanellus. Classification (NCBI taxonomy): domain Eukaryota; kingdom Metazoa; phylum Chordata; class Aves; order Charadriiformes; family Charadriidae; genus Vanellus; species Vanellus vanellus. The sequence goes on from NC_138907.1 coordinate 26,095,621, forward strand.
AGTTTTTTGCAATAGCTTTTATTTCTGAGAATTGGATTTTCTTATTGCAGCCAGTTTAAGGACATGCTGGGAGACAGAAGACCGTAAGTTAAATTCCCAATATTGCATATGTGAACTCTGCCACAGTAAGGGAGATTTTCAGCAGTACAACTGAAAATTTGGCATCTCCCTCCTTTCAACTGTCACTGGGAGTTGGATGCCTTTTTTGTTGTTGTTTTTGAGCATCCAAAAAAAAGCCTATATGTAATTATGTATTTTTATGGAAAGGACAGAGCTTGATTTCTAAATACCTGCTAACTCATACAAGCATCCAAATTCCATAGGATATCAATTATTCCAGAGGGAGTGATTCTACGATTCTCTTACTTTTTTCTTCTGTGATTCTACTTCGGATCGAGACAAAAAATCAAGATGATGTTCTCCTGAGATTATAGTTTTCTATATTGATCCTGCCTTTGTTATCTCAACGGCTTATTTGTTAGACAGAAAAGTTATGACTAGGCATATATCATTGTAGAATACAGGAAGATTCACTGAGATTGCTGCATAAGCAAAGGACAAGAGCATTAACAAATCTAGCTGTCCAAAAGTCAGGGCTAATGTTAAACAAGAAGCACATTACTGTGGTTCCATCAGAATATTCTTTTATTTATTTAACTTTCCCATTTTCATTTTTTATTTGGGTAAGATAATTGCCTGTGATAAGCTCGCTCTGTGTAGGTTGGAAGCATGCAGAAAGCCAGGCTTTAGACTGGAATATTTACGCTAAGCCTAAGCATTAATGATGTGTAATAGCCAGACCATATTTGCATATTGAAATGATCTCAATTAAAATCCTTTATCAGATGACTTCAAAGAGAGAACCTCTCAAACCGCAATATATTTTTCCATGAAACAGAGCCTATTAGGGATATAATGTGTTTGTCTGCATTTCTAAAGACAATAATTTTAGTGTTGATTTCATAAGTAGTAGAAGATACATTTCTTTCCTTAGGTTCCATACCACAAAATTCTTTTATCTTTCTTTATAATGCACTTACCAAGCCCTGAACTTCTTTGAAGGACAAAAACATAAAATAGCCCACAGAACTTGAACTAAATAATGCCTTTCCCTTCGATATTGTTTCTCATCCTGAGAATCTAAGTACATTACAAAGATTTACAATGTCTAAAAGAGATAAGAGACTTATAGGGCTCTCTTCACCCACTGCTGGGAAACAATCACCTCTGAGCAGGCAGACAAAAACTTTTTATGGCACCAAGGAAGAGAATGCAAGTGGAAAGTCTTTGCAAGAAGCAATGAAGTAACCTACGTAAAGAGGATAAAATGCTAAAAAAAAAATAGGTAAAGATAATTCACCAAATTATTTTTCCATTTCTTGATAGATTTCCATTCATTGAAAAAATCTCTAGCCACATGCAAATTTTTAGAAAATGCATTTAAAATCTTACGTTTCCAAAGGGTCTATGTACTTTTAAAAGGGAGGATTCTGATAATTTTTCTAAGGAATTTCCGTAATTTTCACAACATTTAAATAGACCGTTTTGTTAAAACAAAGAGAGTTGGAAGACACAGCATTTCATTCATTAACAGAAAGGCCCAGAGGTAATCAATGAATAAGTGGGGGAACAATACGCCATTTAATGTACTAGAGTCAAAGTTAACACACACTAACCACTGGAAGACTGGGTTCTGATAACACAGGTCATTTTCTGTCTTGTAGCTGGGATCTGTCATTGAAAACCTGTGAGGTGATTGTTTTCTTGATATTTGGTTCTTTATTATTTTCTAAAGCCACATGAGTCATTATCAGTTAGGTCCTGGAAAAGAACCGCGCACTCATAAAAATAACCATAAGTTCCAAAGATACAGACATTTCAGCACAAAGGTTTTTCATCCAGAATTTCCCAAGGGAACTAGTGCCACCTGCAACTCAGACATCCAGCAAGAGGGAAAGAATGATACAGTACAGCGATTTGAGTGACCTACCACCCACTGCAAATAAAAAATAGCCAAAGAAGAGGCTCTATTTCCTCAAATCTAATACAACAGTTTCTCGTGCTCTAAGGAGTGACAATCCTGGAGTCACCTATTAGGGATAAACTCCCTCAAATTATCTCCCATGTATTACAAGACGCAGTGTACACAGGGAAGCAGCTGCCACATATCAGCTGCTCTGGGGTAATTACCAGTGTATATTCTCACGGTAATGGTGAGGACACTTCCTCATCTTTCAATTCAGAGTAAACTCCCTTGCATTTATGACAGGGTAAGAGTATAGAGAGCCTAGTAACCACACAGCCACTGATTTACAATAGCTTGCTCCCTTGTGTATGTACTCCTGCTCCTCAGTAAATATGAAGTAAGTTGAATTAGCTCACCTTGAACTTAAAACATTTTCATTATTTGAAATCATTTGTTACCTCTTATGCCAAGGGTCTTTCAGGAAACAAGAAAATGAAAGCTATTAAAACAAATCATTTGTTGTTGCAAGGAAGTGCGGGCAAGGGTTTGGTTTTATTTAAGTAATGAGAAAGAAGGATTTGTAAGAATTAAAAAAAAGAGAAGATAAATGTTAGTTTTAAAATACAGATAAAGTCTTAGATGCTGCCCTATAGTGCGGTTATGGCACTATAGTCTTCAGCTACTGTTTTGACTATGAAATTTGAAGTCGTGAAGTCCAATAGATAATCAAAGACAATACAATTAACTCAAACCAAAAATACTGCATGAGATTTATTGTAACTTCTTCCTTTAACAAAACGTGAGCATTTATGGGATCAGCCTAGATTTACCCATAGAAAATAGTCAACGTGATAGACTTTGAAGAGTCTAGTCTGAAGTGGTATTTATCCAAAGAATTCATTTGAATACTAAGTAGTATTAATATACTATATACTCTATGGTATATTTAGTACTGTTATTACCCAGTATTAGTATGCAGCATTGGTACTAAGTATTTAGTACGAGTAGTGCCTGGCATTAGTATTAGTACTAGCTACTGATTGTACTAAATAGTACTCTAATAGTACTAAATATTTGTACTACTAGTACTAATATTTATATTACACAGCTGAACACACCAGAAGACAACCCAGCGTACCCCGCAACGCATTTGCCATCAGAATCCTGCTGCTGAAACAGAGACACCAGTGTCAGTGAACTTGGGGGAGTGAATACAAAATTGCCCCGTATTTTCTAACACACATTCATAACGTTTCTAGCAAAAGTCCTTTTTCTTATACAGATAACCAGCCTTCTGTTATTAGTATTGGGTTAGCAAAAAATCTCCATCAGCTGAGGTAGAACACCAAGTTACCACCCATATTTCAGCAGGTGCAACATTCCCTTCGAGGCAAAAAGAGCAGTAAGAAGGGCTACTGAAGTAAGAAATTCAAAGGCATTTGCAGCAGAATAACAGCATCCCATTTAGCATAATATTCCTTGTTTTATTTGGAGGCTTGAAACACGTTATCATCATTCATGCTTTGCTGTAATTGTACAGAATGATTAGAACACCTTTTTATATTAAATGCACATTTTCGTTTCAACAATATTCATGCTAAATGAGAAGAATACTATTCAGCCAGTCAGCTGGGTTTGGATCAATGATCTATTTTCCCCCTTATTTTTAAAGCTTTTTTTAATCTGTGGTTTTTTAGAGAAACCCTACAGACAGAAGACTGTCAATATACACTGCCTTAGAAAGGAGAAGAAACAGAAGAAAAGCTCTTCAGAGATGTAGAGGACCCTGTAAGGATTATTGCCAAATAAGCTTTCTGAAAGTTTATCACTCAAAACAAGAGGTCACAAAGACTGACATTGACAAGGGAACGACTGCAAAAAGCGCTACAAGGAATTCAGACAGAATATCCTCCTGCAAAGGACTGTCATTGCACAGAATAAAATGGGCTTTGCTAAAGTCAGTAATAGATGTAAACTGTGAACATCAGTTCAAGAGGGAGCTGGACATCTTTGGAGCAGGGAGTGAATCTAGCCGTACAGCCATAAGAGAGAGAATTGTGCATAAAATTGTGAGCTACCATACCTGGTGATTTGTATTTTCTGTTGCCGGAGGCAAGGTTTTGATGTGATGGACCATGTGCTCTTCTCTGGGCTATTATTATTTGTATGTCTCTAAAAAGTGCCCTCTGCTATCACAACAGCCACAGTAATAAAATTTAAGTTAATAATATTATTTATCCTGTAAACATTACTCGTTTTTACTGTTCAATCATTTCTTTTTCCCCTTCCCACTATACCTCCCTCCTATTTGCATTTGAAGGTTAAAATCTCAACAAAAGCTATTTAGTGCGCAGGTCTTTTTCAGCTCACCCTGTCCCCATGCTGCTCTGTTGCCATATGCACAATACATACACACACACATAGACACAAGTGTGCTCAGATACTGTCTCAAGATCCTCCTCTTATCTCCCCTATCTACCCAAAAACTGTGTTTGAAATCACTGTGCAAGACCGGCCCATGAGTCTTTCCATGTTTTGCCTCTAAAGGGGCATGCTTTTCAGGTTTCTACTCAACCAACAGTTGCCAAAACAATGAAACTCAATTGGCAAAGCCATGACCTCTCTCAGATGCTTAAGTTGCCTTTTTCCCAGCTGCGTCCAAACTGGGATGTTCCTAATAACTTCAAATGGAGTCGAAGACATTGAAAGTTATTCGAATATGTTTGAATTTGATGTTATAAGACATCCTCTAACTACAAACACAAGTGCAAAGCCACTTCGCTCTTCATTTCTCGTAACACCTGAGCCTCAGTTTGCATTGAGCGTTCTCGCCCTGCACCAACTCCCTTTAAAATCCCACTTTAAACACACTTTTGTCCTGAAGAGTTTACAGTCTCCCTAGGAAAGCAAAGATTATCATTGCTTGTGTTCTGCAGAAGGGGAACTGAGGCCCAGGAAGTATTTATCATACTGTTCACATTTAGTACTGAGACTTAGAGCTGATTCTCCACTAAAGCATAGATCAAGATCCCATAACTTAAACAGAGACTGAGCAAGACAATTTAGAGGCATTGGCTTTATATAGGAGCAAGGCTTTTGGCGAGAATGATGGCTACTAGACTGGCCAGGAGCTACACAGAGCCCACCACTGAATTTTATCTGGTGCCTGAGAATGATGGCTGGGGAGCAGGTCAACAACATTGGGGCTGTTGCTTGCCAAGGGCAAGAACGTGCGGGCCTACACTGTTAGAACTTAACTAAGTTATATACAGCATCATGCAGCTGAGTTAGTTGTTTTAACTGGCCCCTGAACTGGCTAAGAATAAAAGTAGCTGTCAGATACGCAAAAAAATTACCTTCCGCAGGCTAATCAAGGTCACACTGGTAGTCTCTGTTCGTCAGGAGAGAAAACCACATCTACTGACACTTAGTTTAGTGCTTCTTCCATAAGTCTATTTGCCAAAATCTCCATACATTTGTAAGTATCTATACACTGTAGATAAAAGTACAGCCTCCAGGCTACATGTGTATACCAAGGACACCAGCAACAGACCCACAACAAAACTACAGTGGCTCAAAACATAATTTTACTTGACCAGCATAGCTGCATTAAACTCTCCAATCTCAGTGCTGCAGAAAAGAGTTTCTACACTGAATCCAGGCCTAAGATTGTGCATGCCTCTAGAAAACATCTTAATATTTCTAATTCTGTAGATGGGAAGACTGAGGGGCAATAACATGAAGTGAGCAGTACAACATCAAACTGACTTTGCTTCTGAGCACAGATGTAATATCTAGGGACCTGAATCTGATGACATTTACATGAGTGAAAGAGAAAGTCTGTAGCCAAACATCAAGGAATGATAACAGCATCAAGTCCAAGTCTCTTATGTTTGGAACCATATAGGTATTGAAGCTACCACCTCCACTAGCCCTTTGGATCATGGCACCAAATCATAGCCTGCCTCTTCATATCTAGAATATCTATTCTAGGGGTACATGGAGCTCCTCAGAGACACAATGGAGAATTTCTTCCTACAGACGTGTTCATAACACATTACATTGGAGCAATGCTGATTAACAGCAGGACTGCAAAGATGCCTGCACAGGATTTTTTCAGAACAGGCAAGTGAAGCCTCTTCCCCATTCAAGGAATCACACATGAAACACACACATCCTTTTCCAACACACAGAACCTACCTACCTTTCACTCCTAGCTTACTAGTGCTTACATAAACAGGTAAGATGGTAGGGGGGACAGAGAAGGACCTAGCACACAGGTTTGCTTTTCTGTAATGTTATTACAGGAATATCAGTTGGTATAGGAAAAATAGGAAATCAAATATTGAGGAAATAAATGAACTGTAAAAACACCTATTGTTATATCAGTATTTTGAATTGAAGAGTTCCTTGTGTCCTTTAAGGAAGGTTTTCTGTAGCAGTGGGAACTATACTCTCCCTTAAGAACCTGTGCAGAAAGAAACTTCTTATAAGAGAGTCCAAAGTTTTTCCCCATGAGAAGATAAGGGCGCTTCAATTTTAGCTTATTGAAAGAAAAATAGCTGTTGTCAATTCTTTGACCCTCCTGTAATTAGTTAAAATGCAGAAATTCATCTTCAGTAATGTCTTGTTCTTCTTCAGGCAAATTTATTTCCTTCTTCCTCTTAAACCAAGATTCACTTCATTCATTCAACAGATAATGCTGAAACCGAAACCCAATTCCAAACACATTCGGCTAAGAAAATTCCAGCCAGCGACAGCTTTAAAGGCTGATTCTGAAAAACATTAAGCAGTCTTACAGCAGCCGCAGAACACAAGGTCCTTTTGAAAAAAAAAAAATCCTCTTTCCCTTCATCTGTGCTTATTAGAGCTCTAGAGACTCAAATGAAAGTATTACTGCACCTGCAGCTTGTCGGAGAAACACACCCTTCTTCACACTGCTATCAAAACCAGGCCAACAACAAAAAAGAAGTAAAATTTCGTCTTGAAAACAATGAAGCTACAGGTGTGAGGGAGGTCATAATCCAAAGACAGTGCAGTTCACAAGTGAAAATGGGGACAGAACTCAGCCTGAGTCCTTTATGGCGATGGTAGATGAGGGCTGGCTTTAAATTCCTAGGCAGAATTTTGCAAAACTGAGGTCGGAAAGAAAACCAAACCCAGTGTCTTTTTATTCATAAACTGATTAAATTTGCTCTGGAAAGCACAACTATACAAACACAGAGGGCTGTAGTGCCACTTTAAGAGTCCAGTTTTTATAGAATGGCTCATGAAGAAGCATATTAAACAACCTTCCTTGACTTTTTTACGTTTGGGGCTTGTTTGGTTGGTTGGTTGTTTTTTTTTCTCTCCTGAATTTAGATACCATTAATGATCCTTTGTTTTATTACCATGGAGGGATATTCCCAGTATGCATACCAGACTAGAGTACCATACACTTTCATTTCATCTTTATCTGAAAATGCTTTCTTTGCTAAATGTGAGTCCTACATATAGGAGAGGGTAGAACGATAATACAGTGCTCTTAAACACTGCATGCTTTTTTTTTCCTAAATATGCCATTACTTCTAAGTGTTACTGCCTTCTTTGTAAAGATATTTACACTAGAAAGCTAAGAGTACTTTACAGCACACTGCAAATTTCCATAAATAACAATCGGCCATAAGATTTTCTTTTCACCTATTCCACAGAGGGGAACTTCCAGAGAAGAGCCAGAATAGGTGGAGATCACTTTAAAATGCTTCTCTCTCTCATTTCCAATACCCCGCCTAATTCAGCTAGGCCAAAATCTCACTTGAAGTGAGCTGAAGTAGAAGCTTTTTGTGTGTGTATGGAACCATATCCAGCTGGGAGAGCAGTTAAATGCTTGCCCATCCCCTTAACTCTGGGCATGTAAATTCAAGACGAAGAGAGCTGTTTTGACGTTCTTGGCTGGAAATCACTCTCCACACCTATACTTTAATGCATCTACTGTACGTGGTAGTTTGGCTGCTTTCTCTCACTACCATCTGTTCTAATGGCACCGTGCCTGCTCACAAGTTGAATGATATATAGGTGCCAGGCAACAATGCGTTTTGATGGGCAGACTGCACAACACTGCAATTGTCATCTCTTGTGCATGAAGGCCACACTCTGTGCCAGCAATGAAACATTGGCACTTCGTACCTCCATACACTTGTTCACACCTGTTGACACTTATGTGCCAAAAAAGGAATACTTGAACAAGGGAGTTTGCAGGCTTGCTTAACTCCCCACTAGGAATTAGCATTACCTGGAAGTATATTCAGCCCCTGGCTCAACAATCCTGTGCCTCAAGCAGACATTGTGTCACAGCCTGGAATGATTCTATGGGTCTTCACCTTAGTATTTTCCTGCATCTGTATGTCTGAATGGAAGAATAAACTATCTGCCTATTCAGATGAAAACTGACTGGACCGGGCAAGTCTCTTCTCTTCCACAGTTCCATCCAGACATTTAAGTCTATGCAAACCTCGTATTTTTATCATGCCCCAGCTAGGGCCCAAATTTTAAAATTTATTTCACAAGGTCTTCCACAAGCACACCCAAACTTGCTGCAGGACCATGCCAGTGTCACTTCTCCTTTCCACATTTCCTTAATCAGGTGGATCACCACCCTAAACCTCATTTATAAGCTCTGTTTTTTCAGAGTTCAGATCAGTCGCTCTTCACCAGTAAGATTTAGCCACAAGCACCTATCATTCAGCTCAATGAGTACAGCTTATTCTTGTGGCTTCTAAAGTAGCAACAATTTATATTGATAAAAAAGAATGTTAAGAAAGGAAGCTAATGTAGAACATCACAGATGAGTTTAATGTGCTTTAAAAAGCAGTATGTTTTGAGGAAGGGAGAGTTTCCAATCCCTGCATTGGGTGTATGCAGAAATTCGGTGATTTAGGGAGGAAAAGAACTTCCATACACTAGCTAGAGCTTGGGGAGTGTGGAAAGACCTGGGAATGTACAGGGACTGGATAAGAGCATTCTGCTCTAGGAAAAAAAAAAATCATTTGAACCTTAATCTTAATCCTTGTCTTTAGCAGAACAGGTAACTAAAATCAGATTTTTTGCATAACTTTGTAGCTAAGAAAACAGCTTTGCTGAGAAGGTAATGGGGGTTTGCTAATAATATCACACAAAAGAAGCTGATGAAAGAACAGGGGAGGCTCCATCAGTAGCACACAAACCCATGCACTTGCAGGTACCAAGTATCTTTAGCAAAGACCAGTAGGAAGCAGGAAACCAGTAAAATGTTTCCCTGTTTCACAGTCTCTGGAGAACTGGCCAGAAGAGGTGGAAATCACTTAAAAGTGTTTTCCTCTCTTTCTACCATAGCATGCCTAATTCGACTTGTTCAAAATCTTATTGCAAATGGTATTTAAAGTACAAGCTTTTGTTTATGAGAAAATGAACGCAGCTGGGAACGTAGGTAATGGTTGTGCATCATCTCAGCTCGGCATGTCAATAAAAGGTGGAGAGAGTGGAAAGCATGGAGAGAGCCTTTCCAACAGTGTGTTGCCACATCTATGTGACAACGGGATTCAGAACCCAGAGCTGGAGTATTTTCAGTGGGGACTTGTGTTAGACTTATGTTTGGGTGTGGGTGTTGGTTTTGTCCCAGAGGTACGTGCAGAAGACTACCTATTCATTTTTATTAGACTACTGAGCATCATAAGATTGCAACTTTTTACTATTACAAGCCTGGCTTGTAAATACAAATGGAGAGGCTGAAAGGCTGTAGAGGCCCTCTCCAGCCTCCCTCATGGCTATATGCACTTGGGCACAGAGAGGAGATCATTAAAGACATCAGCCTCTGCTTTGCAGGAACAGAGCCAGTAGCTTCTGGTTTCCCTGAGCAAGGCTTAGGCTTCTTAGAGGCTAACCTCCCAAGTCTTTTATACCTTACGTGCATACTTAGTAGGAAATAAGAGAGATGAAATCATGTGAGTTACTGCATATTTGCTGCCAGCCGTTACCAGGTAGCTGCTATTTCATTTCTATGAAATATCATAACTATGTAAATAACTCAAGTAATAATTGTAAATGGATGACTGTACTAAGAGAGGTGGGGGCCAGAGCCATAACTGCGCAGCTGCTATGGCTGTGAAAATTCAACCTTAAGCAGCCTAAACATTCATTTTACAGTGTACACCACTGATTACTTAATTACATCTAAAATATAAGTCAGACTCACTAAAAACCCCAGGGAGTAAATTACAAACAGCTATGAAGCAATGTGCATGCATACACCCTACTTTGACTTTAAAAAATTATTGTTTTCCAATGGATATGAAGGATTTTTCTATTTCTGTTCTGCAAAACATCATTATGTTACAAACAGGTAAATATTTCTAAGTAATATTAGATGTGCGTGGGAGCATCCATCTTCAGCCTTTCACTGTGGACTCGCACTAAAGGTTCTTATCTTTATGTATATTTGAACAAGAAGATCTACATATGCTTGATCTCGGTATGAACCTCTGTATGACCTGATTTTGTTGCCATGGCCACCAATTAGACCAGCCTTGTTGACTGCAGAACAACAGTCAAAGCATCTCTATTAAGTTCTGAAAAAGAATGTCATATTTTAGCAGCACACTACAACAGCTTATCCTTGTGGTAGTGTTTGTTTCTTCCATTAGCTCTGTATTTAAGCATTTAGCTGAAAAGACAGGAAAAAAGGGGGAGGGAGGGGGAAGCAATGGCTATATCACTAACCAGAAGCTCACTTTTTTTTTACTTTTTTAATATCTGGTCTTATTTTCCAGGTATTCTTCTCTAGGAATATAGAAGACAGACAAAGCTGTAGTAGTATCTTTGCTTCATGAGAACATTGAGATGAGCATAAAGTCTTTCCTTCCATTGCACTTTTGAGGATCCTATCAGCATTTTCCCAAATGCAGTTTTTTTAAAACATTCTCCCTTCCAATTTGTGACAAACCAGTAGAGTTGCCTCAAAAGCTCACTTGGCAAACACCACTTGTTAAACTACCTTTGGCCAGCAGTAGGTGTATGTAGATACTGAATACTGTCACACATACAGGAAAGACAGTTCAATGCTACCAATATTATATTTTGTTAATGCTTACCTAAAAAAAAAAAGATAAGCAGCTAACTTGTAATGTACTCAGTTTACAACAAACCAGATAGAGTTGGAGGACAGCAGAGTTCCACGACTGCATCTTTTATTTCTCAGGCTCCCCCTTTAGAAAATAATTTTCTTAGTATTGTTTTCATAAAAGCTTTCAAATGCCCTAAAATAATCCAGAGAAATTGGCTTTTATTTTGAACAGGATTTCTCAATATGTACTGCATCTCTTGGCATATCCGTTATATTAACTCAAGCCTTAATGATACAATGGTTAAAAACAGAGTACAGATGTGTATAAATGAAAAATGTAATGGATTTCCCTCTTAATGTAATAGAGTTGGCACGAGGTATTGGAAACAGGAGTGAAAGTAGTCACTCAAGCATTGTGTTTGCATGTTATTTAAATACAAGTGGTTGAGGTATAAGTACCTCTAAGTACACCTGAAAGAGATGGTGCCTTGTAATCATTGTTTCAGCAATTGACAGTTGTTTACACAACAGCAGCACATTCTCTACTGATTTGAATAATAAACATGTTTAAACACCAGCTGGATAATAGAAGGATAATTGAAACATAGTTTAAAGCTCTGATTTACAGGCATTGTGGCAACACTTTTATTTGTGGTACAATGCTATACTTCTGTGCAGCCTCTTGAAAAAATTAAATAGGCATTGTTTCAAACAACTTTGGGATATATTTAACTCGATTAATCTATCATGCATTTGTGTGCCTACACAGACAGACAGACAGAACAAAGAAACTTCAAAAAAGGCTCATGCTGGTGACCGCGTGCTACTTGTGCTGCTCAGTTGCGTTATACGTCGGCTGGGCCCTTACCTTGGGCATCTACTTCCCAAGTATGAACTGCAGTGCTTACTAAGTTTATAAAGCCCTCAGACTGCAAGAACCCAGAGGGCTGTGTAGTAAAATTGCCGAGTACATGTGAGACAAACCAAGCAGAGAGAGAAGCAGTCCAACTTCAGTCATTACATGTGACAGCCTGCACTCAAAAAAGAGACCGTAAAAATACTGTGAGGTTTGAGGTGTTACCCACATCTCCTCCTTTCTGGTCTACATCAGAATTTGAACTCCTCGGAGCTGGCTGTTTGGGCCTATTATTTATAATGAAAATTCAACAAGAAGCTGAGGCAGTCCTACTAAAAACGTACCTCTGTACTATCTTTTTCTTAAAAACATCTCTGCAAATACTTTCTTAATACAAAATGTACCAGCTGAGAAGCCTAAATAAGTGGCTGTAGATTGCCATCAGGCCACACACTTTTTTTAATTCCCAAGCATCAGATAATCTGAGGCAGCCTAGCTTTCATTTTCCGGCCTGTTTCTGATCTCTCACCCAGTTTTGAACCACAATTAATTCCCTGACAAGTGTGGAGGTGTGGACAGTTTCCATACATGCACTTAGGTCCAGTTCTCTGACTCTGACATTTCATTCAAATGCTGTGGGGACTGCTTGAGCCCAGCCTGTACAAAACCCACAACTTATTCAAGAAGATTCAGATACCGAAGATTCGGACGCCATGACTAGCTTCTTTCACATGCCAAGCCCTGTCAGTTCCTGCTGACTGACCCCTAAGTTATAGGCTTTCAAGAATCACATCAGCTCAGGCCCTACCTGAGAAAAGCCTCAAAAGAAAGACCTTACAATAGCCCGTTTTCAGGTCCTTCACTCTTTACAACCAGGTACAGACAGGAACACAGAGAGATTCAAGTCACTGCCTGCAGGACTTGATTGTGTTTTAGATATATAAATATGATAGGCAAGACAACTTGTGTCAACTTTCAGGAAAGATGTCTGACACTTCCATGAGAAATTTGTTTTCACTGTACTTATAACAACATTACCAAAATTAAACAAATCAGCATGAGATTTTCCATGTCTAAAATTACGTTTTTTATTATTATTTCTGCCTCAGTATTTTTATTTTTTCTAATGTTTTTAAGACAGTGGCTCTCCAGAACCACTATTTAAAAATGGCCTCTTATTTTCCTTACCACTTCTCCATTGATTTTACCTAGTTATTGACTGAAAAACCAGGGCAGGGAGGGGACACCAGACTTGTGTGTTCATGTTGACCTGTGTTGCTAAACAGATGCTGCTGCCTTTCATTCCAGATGGAGCTTGTTCAGGGCATGTGATTTCATTCCTAGATATCCCAATTTGTACCTCTTATGAACTCACAGAAAGCTCAAAAAAACTGAGATCTTCCAGGGCAAGCCCAATAAGACCATATCCCTGTGTGTATCATTTTCATGGTATTAAAATTTTGAAGAAATGGGAAACAAAGCATGAAAAAGAAAGATATTTCATAATATATACTGAAACTTAAAGCTGTGGGAAGCTTTTTCTTTAATGATATTGACATGTCTATAGCTGAACTGTTATCACTATAGAAGGTAAAAATATAAACCACAAATACTATTAAGCCTGACAACAAATCAAGAAACACTCTGCAAAGGCAATCTTATTTTTAAACATGCTAGCATTCTTGTTGCTTCAACATCCTTAAAGGAGGCAGAAATAGTTTACTGTGATGTCATAGAGAGGCACTAAAGATCAAACACTTTGCACAAACTACACTTCAAGCAGAGGAATGAGGGTACCTACAAACACCATCTCTCTTCCCTTTTCCTAACACTTTTAGATATTAGGCAATCATGTTGCAATTCTTACCACTACACAGAGGTCTGATGATGAGCAACGCATTCCTCGCTGGCAAAAAGCTCATGCAAGCTGAACTGGGTTGTAGGAGTCCCCAACAAATGCTCGAGAGTATTGACTATACTCCACAAGGGAAAGTATCATTCAGCACCATTCACCACTTCAACTTCCAAATGCAAGCTAGTACCAAATGAGACAGTGCTGAAATGAAAAGCAGTGTGGCCACCTCGCTGTGATCTGGGACCCAGTTTAATTTTGTTCAGAGGCAGGGCTAGTCATTCTGTGCACCATGCTACCCTAACATAGCTACTCTGCCTATGACACTCAAGCTAGTAAATCTGCAAGAGATGATATTGCCCCAGGTATATGAACCTACTCACTTGCTTACTTTGAGGTCTCTCATGTGTGTACTATGTCTGTAGATGTGACCAGACCTTCCGTGGAAATAACCTGTTTACTATACAAAGGTATGCATAAACACATACACATGTGCTCCAGCAAACTTGACATAGATCAGTCTGAAAAATAGTAGCATTCAGATGTAAAACACAGAAGAGAACAGGACACGTCTACACATACCTTTTAGTACATAAAAATGCAGTCTATGGCTGTAGCTGGAAGTTGTATTAGATTAATTAAGAGACATTAATCTCTTTATGACATGGAGCAGACTTCTGTACAGTGTTGCTAAATACTATGTATGCCATACATTTTTATTTCTGGAAAAAAGAATAATCACAATGAGCAAGTCATATCACCAGATGACGGATGGATGCTCTGAGATAGTCTTGGAAGAGACATAAAAGAAGACATGCACCGCATACAGTGATATAGGAAGAGGCACAATAGCAGAGTGTAGATCAGACTTAGGGAGGCCTTTATCTAAGGAACTAGCAAACAGAAGCTGCACTTGATAACAATGTACAGCTGGATAAGATGCGTGGAAAAAATCACCATGAGCTTCCACAAGATACGATGGGCAGACAATGGTGTGTTGTAGAAGTGGGATAGTATTAAGCAGTTTCAGTAAGCTGCATGTGTTATGGTTCCTGGGCCAGATTCTGGCCCTTTTGTGCTAGGTCTCAGGAGTGCCCTACAAAAGCCTGGGGATTTTCCTCCAAAAAAGGAGCACTGCCAGGTGGCTGAGTGCCAGGATGACTCACTCTGCACTAGTCATTCCTTACAGGAAGACAGAAGTTCCTGAATAGGAAAGGATGAGGCAGAAGTGCACATAAATCCAGCTGCCCTGGACCACAGAGAACAGGTCTTGCCTCGCTAGCCCGTTTGGGATTTCGCTCTTCGAGTGCGGAGGGAAAACAGGCCAGCCCCTTCCATTCCTCTCACTGGCAGAACTTCTCTGTATTCCTAGACCTTAGGGGCACAGGGGAAAATAAGGCCTAGGGCCATGAAGGAAGCTATACTAATTAATTCTAACATGCATAGAGAAAGGGGTCTATTTCAATGACTTTCTGAAACACTAAGAAACAGAATAGTAAAATTCACCTTCATCTGATGAAGAGCAGAAGTTCAGAGAAAAGCTGTGTTTGCAGTAGTGAAAAGTCTAACCCTAGCAAACGTAGTCTTGACTTCGGGCCATGCACCTATACTCTCTGCACATGATAGAAGGCATTCACAGATGTCCTGTTTGCCCATTTCATTCTTTATAATATGGAGGCTGAATACACTCGCTTGACCTCTCTAAGTGTGCAAAACTAGTCGCTTCACCTCCCATAGATGTTTCAAAGCAAAGGAAAATAAGTTCTTCTTCATGTAACCCAACATTAAACTGCGGGACTCCTGCAGCGGGGCAAAAGCATAAAAGGTATAAGAAGGGATTAGGTGAATTCCAGGCTGTTAATGTCAAGATTAGGGACTAGAAATTGTTTGCCAGAAGGTTGGTAACAGCGGATGGTCACTGTGTGTAGATATAGATACATATGTATATAGAAAAATTGGCAAAGCGAAGGCCTTCCCAGCCTGCGTGCCTGGCACTGCACACACTTTACTGGCATTGGTGGCACTTAGTGTGAGTCAAAGCACTGGGCTAAAGGAATCTTCAGCCTGACTCTCTATAGCACTTGCTATGTTTTAATACCAGCCTAGCTGTGTTTCTTAACACTGGATCCTCAGATGTTTACTAATTTAGAGGGAATCATCACACGGAATCACAGAATTGCAGAGGTTGGAAGAGGCCTTTAAGATCATCAAGTCCAACCATTAACCTACCCTGACAAAACCACTTCTAAACCATGTCCCTAAGTACTACATCCACCCTTTTTTTAAACACCTCCAGGGATGGCGAATCCACCACCTCCCTGGGCAGCCTATTCCAATGCTCAATAACCCTTTCAGTGAAAAAATGTTTCCTAATATCCAGTCTAAACCTCCCCTGACATAACTTGAACCCATTTCCTCTCGTCCTATCACTTGTCACCAGGGAGAAGAGGTCAGCCCCCACCTCTCTACAACCTTCTTTCAGGTACTTGTAGAGGGTGATAAGGTCTCCCCTCAGCCTCCTCTTCTCCAGGCTAAACAACCCCAGTTCCCTCAGTCGTTCCTCATAAGACTTGTCCTCCAGACCCCTCACCAGCTTTGTAGCCCTTCTCTGGACATGCTCCAACACCTCAATGTCCTTCTTGTAGTGAGGGGCCCAAAACCGAACACAGTACTCGAGGTGGGGCCTCACCAGTGCTGAGTACGGGGGGATGGTCACTTCCCTAGTCCTGCTCACCACACTATTCCTGATACCGGCTAGGATGCTGTTGGCCTCCTTGGCCACCTGGGCACACTGCCGGCTCATATTCAGCCGGCTGTCCACCAGCACCCCCACATCCTTTTCGGCCGGGCAGCTTTCGAGCCACTCCGCCCCAATCCTGTAGTGCTGCATTGGGTTGTTGTGACCCAAGTGCAGGACCGGGCACTTGGCCTTGTTGAACCTCATACCATTGGCCTCGGCCCATCGGTCCAACCTGTACAGATCCCTCTGCAGAGCCATCCTACCCTCAAGCAGATCAACACGCCCGCCTAGCTTAGTGTCATCTGCGAACTTACTGAGGGTGCATTCGATCCCCTCATCCAGATCATTGATAAGGATATTAAAGACAACCGGCCCCAGCACCGAGCCCTGGGGGACACCACTTGTGACTGGACACCAACTGTATTTAACTCCATTCACCACCACTCTCTGGGCATGGCCATCGGGCCAGTTTTTTACCCAGCGAAGAGTACACCTGTCCAAGCCATGAACAGCCCGTTTCTCCAGGAGAATGCTGTGGGAAATGGTGTCAAAAGCTTTGCAAAAATCCAGGTAGATAACATCCACAGCTTTTCCCTCGTCCACTAAGCGGGTCACCTTATCATAGAAGGAGATCAGGTTTGTCAGGCATGACCTGCCTTTCACAAACCCATGAGTATGAGTAGGAATGAGTAGGAAAGGAGAACCTCACTAGCATTTGATCTTCTCCAACAAATTCATGATGTTATTTTAAATATATTTTGCCAGACAAACACTTTGAGTCAAAACATCTTGTTTTTAAGAGTGTCTCAAGAGATATTAGCAACAGAGGGAAAATGACATTTCTTTATCAGCTATAATACATATAATGTGACATTCAAACACAACAAGTGCTACTCAATAGCTTGTAAGTCACAGAAGGTGAATGAAAACACTTATCTCTTTTGTACAAAAAAAAAAAAAAGGAGGTGGAGAATCCTCAACAGAAAGATCCACTTGGACTTAAAATATAGGATAAGCAGCATTACAAATTTATAAGCACAAAGCCCATCTATTAAGATTCTGAACAAATAGTAAGTCTGGCTAGAAAGAAGTAATCCTGTTAATGTATGGTTTAGTTGTGTCAAGGACAGTCAATGAAGCTGCCTTTCATATACCAGATTGATCTATCTAAATTGGGGCAAGCTGTGCCACCAAAAATGCATTTTCATCATGTGTTACAGAAGATCAAATGTTAACAAATACAGAAAAACAAATAAACAATAACTTCCCACTCCACCAGTAGCTGTTTAACTTACACATGCTGTTTACATGATATTAAGCTCAAATGAATGCTCCAGTAAACAAATTGTACATGTAAAGCTACAGACCTCCACAGAAACCAAAGAAAAGAGATTTGCAGTTTTTAAGAAATGCTTGGGTTGAAAAACTATTCCTACACAACTGTTATAAAGCAACTGAAGCTACTCCATGACACTGTGTTCCTATCATCTGCAAATGAAAGCCAGACAAATTCAACTGAGGAATAAGGCACGTAATTTAACATGAGCATAAATAACTGGATGAAATGGTGGATCCATCTTTTAGATCCTTCAAATGAAAACAAGATGACTTTCTGGCTGATATGTTCTAGCCAGACACAAATTTGTATGGCTCCATAAAGAAGTGACTGGATGAAATTAAATGGTTTCCTCTGATATTACAAAGTACTATTTTAGGTCAGCATTCAACAAAGTGTTCAGGAATTTATTCACAGAACTATGGCTATATTTGCACTACAGAGGATGTCCCAAAGGATATCTATCTTTTCCTGAGCTGGCCACCTGGGCATCTTTGATCAAAGCTGTTTGGGATTTAGGAAAGACAAAACCCAGCATGTAAATCCTTGGAGAAGCTAGGTATATTCCAGACACTCATTACTTACTCACACTGGTGATGGTGCCTACTTCTTGCCAAATAGTCTGGCACTTACAGCATTTATCTAAGTGTGAAATCAAAATATTGGACCTCACTTTACCCCCAAATCCCATGAAAGTCACAGACCATGAAGCTATAGAAGACTTTGTAACTGCTGTGCAGCCAGGAATGGAAGAATCATAGAGCTGGAAAGATCTGGTCCTCATCTAGTGGTTAAGCTACTCAGCTAGGAGAGGAAAAGCTCAGGGTTCTTATCCTTTCCTTCAGAAAAGTTTCAGTATTCAAGCCAATAATTAGTTACCACAAATCAGAGTCTCACCCCCACAGGAGTGACCTTAACTCTGCACCACAATATCTGACTCCATGTATGTTCAGTTCTCAGCTGACTGGCAGTCTCATTCCAGCAAGAGAGATGAAAAAAAATGTTTTTTTTTCTCTGAAAATCTCACAACTTGCTGCTTTGTACATGTTCCTGGGATGTGAAAAAATGTGACCCCAAACCCCACCTGGCATGAGGAGGCTAGACCCCATCCTTCCTCTTCACGTGCAAGTGCCACAGACATTGGAGTTTTTGGAGAAAGTGACACTTTCCCTCATCCTCTTTAAGAGAACAGCATTCTCCATCTGCAAAAACACTCTGAATTTCTCATCTACAGAAGTGCCTGCCTGTGGTTCTGAATTCGATACCATAGTTCATAGTTCCAGACAAATCATCTCATCTGCAATTCCTACCAGCTGGCAGACATGTCTCAGAAGTTAGCTTGCAGGTGATTCCCTGTCTAGAATCCTAACTCTCCTTCCTATACTGCTTTTGGACCCTTGGTACTGAACTCAGCTCTGTCATCACTCCTGGGACTGACCACATTTCTCTTTGAGGCTGCACATTGACGTCTGAGGATCACAGAATCACAGAATTTTCAGAGTTGGAAGGGACCTCTAGAGATCATCTAGTCCAACTCCCCTGCTAAAGCAGGATTGCCCAGAGCACATTACTCAGGACTGCATCCAGGCGGGTCTTGAAAATCTCCAGAGAAGGGGACTCCACAACCTCCCTGGGCAGCCTGTGCCAGTGCTCTGTCACCCTCACCGTAAAGAAGTTTTTCTGTGTATTTGAACGGAACTTCCTGTGTTCTAACTTGTGCCCATTGCCCCTCGTCCTGTCACTGGGAACCATTGAAAAGAGCCTGGCTCCATCCTCCTTCAACCCACCCTTTAGACACTTGTACGCCATAATAAGGTCTCCCCTCAGCCTTCTCTTCTCCAGGCTAAAGAGTCCCAGCTCTCTCAGCCTTTCCTCATAAGGGAGATGCTCCAAGCCCTTAATCATCTTAGTTGCCCTTCGCTGGACTTGCTCCAGCAGTTCCCTGTCCCTCTTGAACTGGGGAGCCCAAAACTGGACACAGTATTCCAGTTGTGGCCTCACCAGTGCAGAGTAGAGGGGGAGAATGACCTCCCTCGACCTACTGGCCACACTCTTCCCTATGCAGCCCAGGATTCCATTGGCCTTTTTGGCAACAAGGCCACATTGCTGGGCCATGGATAATTTACTGTCTACCACAACACCCAGATCCTTCTCCTCAGAGCTACTTCCCATCAGGTCTGCCCCTAACCTATACTGGTGCCTAGCATTCTTCCTCCCCAGGTGCAGGACCTTGCACTTGCTTTTGTTGAACCTCATTAGGTTCTTCTCTGCCCATCTCTCCAGCCTGTCCAGGTCACGCTGGATGGCAGCACAGCCCTCTGGGGTGTGAGCCACCCCACCCAGTTTGGTATCATCAGCAAACTTGCTGAGGATACACTCTGTCCCCTCATCCAGGTCATTAATGAATATATTAAGCAAAATTGGACCAAGTATTGACCCCTGGGGGACACCACTGGTTACAGGCCTCCAACTAGACTCTGTGCCACTGATCACAACCCTCTGAGTTCTGTCCCGCAGCCAACTCTCAATCCACCTCACTGTCACCTCATCTAGCCCATACTTCCTCAACTTCCTAATGAGGATGTCATGGGAGACAGTGTCAAAAGCCTTGCTAAGTCGAGGTAGATGACATCCACGACTCTCCCCTCATCCAGCCAACCAGTTATAACATCATAGAAAGCTATCAGATTGGTCAAGCACGATTTACCCTTGGTAAATCCATGTTGACCACTTCCAATAACTTCCTGTTCCTCAACGTGTTTGGAGATGACATCCAGAATGAGTCACTCCAATACCTTCCCAGGGACAGAGGTGAGACTAACCGGTCTGTAGTTCCCTGGGTCCTCCTTCTTGCCTTTTTTGAAGATCGGAGTGATATCAGCCTTCCTCCAGTCCTCAGGCACCTCTCCTGTTCTCCAGGACGGTTCAAAGACGATGGAAGGTGGTCTAGCAATAACATCCACCAGCTCTCTCAGCACTCGCAGATGCAGGATCTCGATACCTTTCTTGAATTAGAGGTGTAGTTCTTCAGTGAAGACTCCAGTCAGTTGCTTTATGGGCAGAAATGCACCCCAAAGTAATCAACTATATGACCAGTGCGAAAAACCTCAGGAACATGCTGTTATCCAATCTGGCCTTTTCGTCATCAGTTTGACTCTTACTGATAAGACTTCTCCAGCTATAGCCTCCAATAAAACACAAGATTCTCCTACAGCCGGATAAAATAAGCACTTACAAGAGAACCGTTATGCCATGGTACCAGCTGCCTGAAAACAAAGTGTAGGCTAGGTCAGGAGTAATTATATTCTTGGTAAATATACCAGAAAGTCCATGAGACTGTACAGACTCTTAAGCATACATTTAAGTGCTCTGCTGTGTTACAGCTTTAATTACATATTTCATAACTACAAAAGGGTTCATTTAAAATATAGTTCAGAACAGAAATGTTAAGTGTGCGTTTTCTTTGCGCAAAGCAAAATGCACACAGACTCTGTGGAAGGCTGTTTAAATGAATAGCTGAGAAAAAGATGCATACAATGTCTACTGTAACGAGCCTACCCAAAGGTTAAATACAACAGAAAACAGACTTAAAATAGATTGATTAACATTCACATTCAGACCCATGGTAGTGTTAATTGCCACAGCTCCAATGAAATTCCATAGTCCTGTTGTAGTTTGCATCAGACAATGATCTTGTCCATAACAGAAGATATTTCCCTGTGTACTTCAGACAAACGCATTGTGTATTTAAATGGAGATGTCTAAAAGGAATATTACAAAAGATAAATTAGCTTTGCATTCTGGCAGTCTCTGGGATAATGTTTCTGATGATCTGTTGAGAAAATAAAAATGGAATGTTACTATTCCTAGCAATCATTTATCTATTGAGCCAGAACTTACTTTCCAGGAGCTGGTTCTCAGAATTCGTAATGTGGTTTCCTCTTGTTTATACCACCGGGGGAAATCTGGGTTGCAAAAATCAACTGGAAAATTAAGATCATCTCTGGTGTTTTCACAAGCATCACAAGCAGCAAATGCAGCTGTGCCTGCTGAACGCTGTGAAAAACTGAGTGTAAACTGTTGCAGCTTGCATGAGGCCTGCCTAGGCCGGACCTATGGCACAGGTCACAGCATAAAGCACTATCAATGCTAGACCGTGGCTTTGTGCCATCAAAGTCCAGGGCTAAGGTTTCACCTGGGTAAGCTTAAGAGTGAACTTGTTCACTTGACAGATTTGCAGACTTCCAAGTGATCATTATTAGTGTTTATGTACCTTCACATAGACATTTCTAATCGAGCTGCACAAAGGGAGTATCAATTTCAGGGGTGAAGTGAAGGTAAATTGAGAGCATGAGTGAACTAACAGAACAAAAATGTCCATAAAGTAATATGAAAATGTCTATATTCATTTTGCATTATTATAAAATATAACTAAACATATTTTATATTACTAAAAGTGGTCAATAGGAAATGCAGCTTTTGAAATGAAGTTTTGACTCTCTGCATGTGCAGTTTCCATATTTCTCTTTTTTTTTTTTTTTTGCTTTTGCTGCTAAATAGCCACAAGAAAACACATTTTGGACATCACTGATTGTATTGTACTTATTAGAAAAAGAGAAATGTTGCTGTGGAGAATAGACAAGGGAAAAAAAAAACCACCCTAAACTGAATATTCATGCTTTGGTAAACATCAAGAACTTTTCCATAAAATGAAACCTTCAGGTGAATATGTCCTTTGAAGTAAAATATTTCCTACGTTGAAAATATCTTGTTAATGGAAAAAAAAAATAATCTATTTTACCAAAGATGTCCTTATATGGTTGTGATAAATACACTATCCAAAAATGTAATAAGCAATGATCAGCTCATCTCCATGCCACCTGCCCTGACTTACAGGATTATGTCATGTTTCTTATGTTGCAGAGAAGAAATCGAGACACAGGAAGAGTAATGTTAAGATTTTCAAAAATCCCTGGTGATTTGCACCATCTTGGAGTTTGAACGCTCAGCACAAGACACCTAAATATTATTAAACCAAATTTCTATAAGAAGTCTGAATCCAGATATCCTGAATCTGAATGCAGTGTCCTTACTAAACACGTCAGCGTGGATGCTTCCCAGAATGGTTTACTGGACTGTAGTACTGACGGGGGTTTAAAGCAACCTCAGAATTACCCTAAACTGCACCATGGTGTCAGCAAAGTTCCCAGTTATACCAGGGAGGGAACCAAGTGCAGTACACACATAGCTGCAGCTGCACTCCATCTGTGAAGGAGATATCACACTTTCTTGCAAAAGAAGGTGAAACATCTAAAGGAGTTTTCCCTTACAAAAATGCATTTCTTAGAGATAACATATCAAAATGATTTTGGAATCACCATAGCGTGCTGTTTCATTCTTCAGATGCTGTTTTCAGATATTCTTATAATCAGTGCATTCTGTCAGTGTTATGAATTTGGCCAATTTGAGTGTCATGTAATATTTTTAGAAGTCTTGCAAAGACTTAATAAATTTTGCAAATATTTAGAAAAAGAATTAATGTAATGTATGTAAAGATCTGCACATATTTGATAATCTTGAACTAATTTAATAAATCCTGTCCGGTTTTAATAAACATAGGATTAGGGTTAAACTTATTACAAACAATAAATTAATAATGAAAATATTTAATGTGGAGTGTATATACAGTGCTTTTTAAATTTTAATTGTTTTTCAAAGATCGGGAAAATACCTGCAAACCATGGTACGTTTTTAAAGACCTTGTTATCCAAGAAAATATACACACTACCCATAGTGTTAGCAACATGGCTACTTCTAACACACTACAGAAACATGTTTTTGCTTATCCTTACTGAAACAAAACATTGTTAGAATCGCAACTGTATTACAAGAACCTAAAATCAACATGATCATACTTTGTGTGAAGATAGGACAATCCAGGGGAAAAAAAAATGTTTACCGAATTTGTAAATGTATGAATCAACAGAAGGAAGTGCAATGAGAAGCGTGTTCTTAGATCTACCTCTGTTTATATGTAGACCCGCTTCTCAAGGGCAACACACCTGACATTATTAATTTGTAGTGAAGCACAGCACATGCATAACCTTGTGAAGGGCCAGCTCAAGCTTCTCCATAATGTTCACCCTGGGGTACCTTAGTTTTCCAATCAAATGAGGAACTGCTGTTGTTGGAAAAATTGGATTGTCACATTTCTCACAGAAATGTACCAGTTTCAACGCAATTTTAATTGTGGAAGGTTTTCCACACCCCCAGTGGAATGATTAGTTGATGGAAGAGAGCACCACAAAAATGTCACAGTACTTTCCATTTTAAAAATTAACCAAATGAAATGTGGTAGAGTGGTGATTTAGGAGTTTTGAACAGGGATTTTTTTAAATCCAATTCATCTCAATACAAAAGTTCTTGGATTTCTTACAATTTTTTTTTAATCAAAGGATGTTTAAAAATATCTAAGTCTCTTGGGACATCTGAGTCAAGGGTGCTTGGTTATGGGCCTGTATTTCTGGGAGGTCCTTAAGAAATAAAAATATGGGAGGATCTGGGTGAAACCCAAAAGGGTCCTTTAGCCAATAGGGAGTGTAAGGTGCTAATTGAAAAGAGAAGTAAGGTACAAGGTAAGGATCCAGAAAGGATGCAGAAAAATAGCTAATCTATAAAACAGCACAATACAGATCCAAAGAATTTGAATGTTGGGATATTTGGGGGCTGGAGAGACCAAAAGGAGAGTCTTGAGGGATACCTGCCAGCATGGAAAGACAAAGTAAAACACCAAACAGGATACTGAAGGTATCCTACTGACACCTTAAGAGGACTCTTATTCGTCCCTTTTTTTCTAAATAATGTCTTTACTACAGCATGTGAAATACCACCCCTGCTCTAATGAGACACATGCCTACTGCAGAGAGGACAGAAAGAATGAGAATCATGTCAGACCAGGATAGCTGCAGGGCAAAGTCCATGCTAGTCTTGCAATTTGATTTTCATTTTACACTTCCACAGATAATTTCTGTGTGTTTGGAAACCAAAGGCTTTTTCTGTAAATACATCCTATTCTAAAACACTAGCAGGAGAAATGGCTTATCCTATGAGCAGTTACTCGATTCCTTAAGTTATTCAGGAGGGAAACAGCAAACTCAGTCCCTACTTCAGCTGCTTTTCACAGTGGAAGCTGTTATAGAGGTAGAGCAAGCAAGCTGGCAGCTCATTGGAACTGAGAATTAACCATCTATTATTAAATAATTATAGGAACCAAACTGAGGAAATCACAGTGATTCTGTAAGCTGAAAAACAGGATACATTCTTCTCTGGACTCTTCTAGTAACTAAACAATTAAATGATATCATGCATATAAAAGTTGGGTGGAACTAAATATTCACCTTAATTAGGCAGAAAGACGGAGCAATATTGTTTCTGCCTATCTAATTTTCCACTGAGTAATGTTCTTTTTTATGGCAGAACTAAATATCTGAAACAATTCATTATGAATCTTGGTTTATGAAAGCTAAGAATTATTCTGAGGAATAATACAGAAGAGTAAGTGAAGAAATGTCTATTAGAGAAATGAAGAGGAAGACTATTACTAACTTGAAATTGCTGTAAATGAGCCCTTTATTGCCTGAGATTTGAAAGCCCACCAACCATAGCATCTCAATGTAGACAGAGCCAACAAAGTTTGCAAAAATCTTCCATTGCCTTCCTCCAACAGTAATATCTCTGGTTCTTCACAGGCTTCCTTAGTCTCAGTAAACTGATATTCTAACAGAGTTGTTTCAGGTACTTATACCTGCAATAAAATTATATTGATTTTAACAATCTCTCAGCAGACCTTTAGAATGGATTCTGTTATTCTATTCCACTGTGCAATAGCCCTTGTCCACCTTCAGGTATGAAGCAGCAAGAACTGCATTTTAACAAAACTCCTAATCTGAGCACCAGCACCACTGCAGGGAGGGTCTTTGCATCAGTATAGCAAAGTTTGCCCTCTGAACTGCTATAGATCAGTGCCTAATGAAATCTTTCCTGAATAAATACTGACAATGAAAGGAAGTCCTGAACAGATCGTTATAATCCGTCAGCTACAACTCTCCGCTGGACAAGCATCCATTCCCAGCACTTTCATTTAAACAATTTGGCCCTTCCTGTACAAATGAACTGGAACAGTACAAGACCATTTTGCTTGGCAGGAACAGGGTTAACTCTATGATACACCTGGATCACCAGCAGGTATCAAACTTTGTCAGGAAAGGAGATATCCTCCAAACAGGAAGAGACACAGCACTGCTGAGAATCCCTCATCAAATACAATAGAACATGAAGGTATGGCTCAGTGTTTAGCTCTGGCATCCAATAATGAGTCAGAACCCCGAGGACATTGTCTTGCTCAGAGATGTGAAATGCAAATGAACAGTAACATTGACAACTCAAGACCAAGCAGAAAACAAAGGACTTGAAAGCTACCTGGAAAGGTCTTATGTGAACACGGGGCTTTTTTCTCTCTTTTTTTTTTTTCCCCTTTTGTGGAGCAGAAACATATTCATTTATGATTGCTGGAGTCCCTGAGAATGTTTTAGCAGAAAGAAAACCTTGAGATGGTAGCATACAGGAATCATTTAACAGTCAAAGTCACCAGGAGCTCAGAAAAACTGGTTCAACCTAAAAAGCTGTGGTGTGTGAAACAGAACGGACAAATTCATTTTCCTAAAACTCAGTCACAAAACTTTCCAAAATATTTTCCTCTTGAAGACTTACTCTCTAAAGTGAGAAAATCTAAGTTAAATCTTCCTGTCTACCTCTACTGACCTGGCATAAATTCTCTAAGAAAGCCAGAGTAACATTGTTTCTACCTGTCTAATTCTCCTTCAGGTCATGTGTTTGTACTCTTTCATAGAAGAACTAAATAGCGGAATAAACATCAGTATGAATCTTGGTTTATGAAGGCCAAGAATTACTCTCAGTAAGCAGAGAATCATTAGTAAAAAGTCACCTAGATCGAGACAGAAGTATTTTGGTGATACCCATTTGGTTCACTCAGCAAGACCCTCAGGGATGCCACACAGATGCTTCACAAGAGGGATACGTGAGCATGCTGGCTGCCCACGTCATCCCCCATCATGTCTTTGGCAAAGACAAGCTAGGAGGAGGGACAGCCACCGTGCTGAGCCTTCAGCCCCAAGATATGATCCAGCCTGATTCCCCTCTCCAGCCTGGGCATGCAGCTCAGGCACAGAGCAGTTTTTTATCAGGGTAACACCAACCCTCCCCATGCCCACCACAGGCAGAAACCCAGGCACAGCAGGAGCTACAGCAGCCTCGGCGGCCACCCCCCAGTAGCCCATTGCAGAGCCACCTACCCACTGTGTGGGCAGAGATAAAAAGAAGAAAGCAAGAGGATGAACAGCGAACCCACGCTCAGCACAACTCCCACACTACTGAAACCAGTGAGGAGGGTTTGCAACAGATCTAAAAACAGGCGGTTCTGGGTTGGAGGTTTGTTACACAATGAAAAGTCAGGTCACGTTTACAAACCTTTCAGTGAAAGTGGGGCCAAAATACAGTAAACAATTGTCAAGGCTGAATTTAACCTTCTCAAGATAGGGTAGAGGGTAACTTGTGGCTTCAGAAAGGAACAGGACAAAACTCATCATGAGACAATACTGCCTGATCTAAGGTGGAGGACATGCAAAAAATGAATGCATTTCACATAATTGCACCCCAGATACAAGTCTCTTCCCAGGACCTTGGGGAAAAAGATGTTTTATTAGAAACTGAGGCCAGGGTCATTCAAATTTGGCCTGTGTTATCCAAAATGTGAAGAATATAAAAACTTACAGGAAAACTCAGGAGACCTAAGACTAATAAAAAATACAGTCAAAGATTTCGTGAACCCAAAGACAGGAGTGTATTAGGAACAATAGCTTCAAAGCCAGGGAAAAGGTAATTGTTTGCTGTTAAACTGGTAGAAAATCTAGTAGAAACAGTGGCTGAGGGAAAGATGTCAAAGAGCAGTGAACTAATAAACACATGGAAAAGACATACTGAGACCCCTTCCTGGACTGCAAGCACTCTTCTCTTTTTTTTGCCCAGCAGCTGGTACATTTCCTGCTTTCTTGTCCTTGCATGCACGTGCAGTCACATCTCTCAGGGTTTTTTGTTAGCTATACTGCTCAGAGGTAAATCGGGAGGTTCAAACAAAATGTCTCTTTGTTGAATGTTGGAGGGACAAAAGAAAATAGAAAGTGGTTTTATGGCACAGCAGACAATTCAGCAGAGTAAAGCACCTGGTATTTGGCATGTCTAATAGCTGTCTTGCATATGTCCTAGTCCAAATATACGCATACTTCTTTATTCCATCAAGAGATTTCTTGAAGTTTTTGTCTCTGTCTCCAGCCTTCTTCCTATGCAAAGAAATTAAATTCCTGTGTTGACACATGGGTCTTAGTGCGAAGGCCAGAGACCCTCAGATGCCCACTCATGTCCCTACAACCGGCTATCTGTTTTCCACTAATATCCTCCTTCCCACAACAGGAGGACTGAGTTGTGAGCTGCTGAAACTCTCACAGCTCAAGCAGTGTTTGCCTAGTTTGCACTTGAAGCCTACCACTTGCTGCTGTTTGCACAGTATCCAGAGAAAGTTGGCTGACCAGACAAGTCAGATACATGAAGAACTTTGGGCTGAATGCCTCATCCCAAAACCAATTACCAGAAGTGCCTGACTGATGCCACATGATGAACTGCTCTCTCCTGGCTGCACTGATGATGGAGGGAGCCTAGACACTTGGCTGAAGTGCTCTGAACCTCTTTGTGAGGGCCAGACACTTACCTGCCTTGTACTGCAAGGGTAAAGTCAGGGTCTGAACAGGGCAGTCTGAATCTAGCCCATTCAACCTAGGAAGTCTCCAAAAACTATGTGTATTCCTAGTTCTTTCTTAGGACCTGATACTCAGAAAAACATCGCACTACTCAAACAATGCATCTGAGTGATTCCATGTGCTCTGCCCACAGAACGTGCCTGAAAGTCCCTTGAGAACTGCATGGGGAAAAGCACACACCGTTTAGCAGATACATCACTACACACAAATGTATTTTATTCCTTTCCCAATAAGGCCTTTTGAATTTGTTAAAAAGTATTTGCAGAGAAAATGAAAGGAGCCCCTGGCATCAGGAGTCCTTGGAGAGTGAGCTATGCACTGGCTAAAGGCTCTGCTGATCACAGTTGGAAGGACAGCCTGACTTTATCAGGAGGATCAAGGAGAAGAAGAGATGGAATATGGGAAAGGTTGGAGAAAGATAAAAAGGAGGAATTTATCCATCAAGGTCAGCTAATTGGAGAGAAGTTTCTGCATTGGGGTGGCTGGAAGCAGTATTAATCCAAGCCAAAATTTTACCCTTTGGAACCTTGTGCATTCCTCCTGTAAGGCTTTTACATTGCCATAGAAAAGAAGGGTCTATTTTGGTACGGAATCATTCTGGGGCAGGTTTTTCTCTCCATATGTTTGCATAAATCTACAGAGGGCAATGGAGTTACACCACCGCATGTTGGTGTGAGATCAGAGGCAAGCTCAGTATATCTCACCTTGTCTGACAGACTCTTTGACCCATTTTACTCTTTTTTACTCTGTCAGCGTTCCAAGGTCAAAGACCGTGCCCAAATCTAAAGCAGATCGTAACTCTGATGCTGTATTTTAAAGGCATAGGCTCCCTTTTAAAAATAATGCATTATTTAAAATACACTTTCCTTTGTGTTAGCCTTATTACTACGTCCAAATGATCTTGACTTGGGCTAGGGGGCACACATGTTTCCGGGAGGAGGGATCCCATTTCCTTCACACCAGTTTCCGTGGCATCATCATCATCATCATCATCCGCTTATTTCTGCCCTTGATCACATCCTCTGAAAAGCTGGCAGATGTGAAACCTGAGCTACCCATGGGCCTCCACACATCCCATAGCAGTAGGTATCCAAAATCATTCAGATCAT
Organism: Vanellus vanellus; assembly: GCF_965231255.1. NCBI lineage: Eukaryota > Metazoa > Chordata > Aves > Charadriiformes > Charadriidae > Vanellus > Vanellus vanellus. The sequence goes on from NC_138907.1 coordinate 26,125,445, forward strand.
CTCTAATTTCTCTGTGGATCATATGTCTCCTTCAGAAAAAGGGTGGGGAGCAGATGTGCAAAACAGAGAGACAGAGAGACTATGATAATCATATTTCCCTTTCACAGAAGGGAGGGGTGAGCGTGTGTATTGGGGTGGGGAGGGAGAAAGAGACATTATATGCAGAAGAACAGCAGAAATTTAAAACACAGGTCAGACTGGATAAGTTAACTGTGTGCAAAACTTTCCTAGTGAGAATATTTCCTTTTGCATGATTTAACAAATGTAAGCTGGATCAAGTCTCCATTATGCAAGAAATATGTCAGGTTTCTTCTCTAGCTATGCACAAATGGCTGGGAAAAGCTGGATATAGTCCCATCCTATAAACTGGAATCAGAAATAAATTTAAAGATTTATAAATTGGAGGTGCAATTCTTCAGCTACATTGGTTTAAACACGGTGAAACGAATGACTAAAGCATTCACTCACAGTGTTTTATGAAGCAGATCTAATGTGCAGGTTTTGTGACCTGCAGTGACTTTAACTTCTCAGTAAATCAAAAAGCTTAACAAATATTAAGATGGCAAAGATTACCTGTGTGCGCCAGATTTTATCTTTTATCCGTTATCATTTAGGAAATGAAAAGCTTGAGTCGGAAATCAGACAGCCAGTCACATGACTCGAGCGGTCTGGCAGCCCCACAAGACAAGAACCTGCAGGAGACACAGAAACTACACATTCACTGATTAGTTTTTAGTCCTTAAGAAATGGCTCTTTTTATTGTTATTATTATTAGTAACCAATGAGCTTTAGAATCAGAGCAATTCCTTTCTAAATTCCACTGCGATGAAAATTCTTTATCACAAGCTAAAGGAAGCAGCTGGTTGTATAGCTCAGCTCATGGCCAGGCTTAGGGGCAGCTCCATACACACGTGAGCTTCGGAGGTGTTGAGATTTAGGGTACAGCACACCAGCACCCATTTGACAATACAGAGTCCAAAGAATTCTTCTTTTTCAGCCCTGGCCTAGAGTGACAGGAAACTGGCTGCCAGATGGGATCTTGGCTAAGCCTAAGGTTAGAGAGCCACAGTGCATGGGGAGACCAGCCGCGGTTCAAGTAGAGCGTGCCCTCAATTTAGCATAGGCCTGTAAGACTGACTTGCAGTTCCTTCCTGAGAGCAAGAGAGGTAACCACCTCAGCTTTTCATGTCTACAGCTCTCCAAATATGCCAGGGACCTTCAGGGTGAAACAAATATTTATATTCCACCTCAGTTCCTCATGTTTTCCAAATTAAGGGCTGAGGGAGTCAGCGTGAAATTGGTATCTAGTCCCTAAGTAAAGCTGGACTTTTTCAATACATTTTTGAAACATTTGCTTCAGGTCTACTGTTGGGAAACTGAGGTGGAGTGAATAAGGCCTGCTTCAAGGCCACGGAATAATGTAAAGACCAAATCGCAACAAGAATTTGAACCTTTCTAAGGTCAAGCCACAAACCCGAACAAAATAACCTCACTGGCTCTATTAGCTTGTCACACATATGTGCAATTGTCCTTCCTTTTCCATACAGAAATGAAGATGATACCGAAGGATAGGCAACCTCCACAACAAAATGAGACCTGTAACAACCACATCAACTACGGGTGACACTGCAAGCTCCAAGTTTGCATAAGCTGTCATTGCTCCAAGAAGGTCTGCCTCTCCTCCCACACCTGCAGCCCCTTGTCCCAACTAATAAGCGTTTATGGCCATCCTATCATCTTCCGTCTCACAGGTGTAAACAAATACATGTTGAACATATACTGAAGCACAAAGAGCAAGAGAATGGAAAGAGAAAGAATTTCATAAAATGGGGGCTCCATTTTTTCCTCAGAATGTAAGATCTCAACTAAAAAATGGCATCAGTTTTCTTCAATTCTGAAGTGACACTATCGCTGTATAATAGCAGGGAGATGTTGATTTAAAGCACAGAAAATAACCCATTTCTCCTTTCAGCTGATACAAAAAAGAGTAAGAAAGATTAGAAAAGCATTCAGTGTTGAAAAATAGAACTGGGTTTACACTGTTATTTCCTATGTAACAGTCCCTCTGTCATAGCCTGAAAAGGTCCATCAGCCAGAAGCTGACAAAGTCAAAGTGCACCATTGCCAACACTTCTTGATGCGCACTGGTCAGGAAAAAGAAATAGCGCCAAGCAACCTTGCAGCTGGAATATGTCAGCTTCATTCCACCAGCAAAAGCAGTTCATCATCAAGCAATATTTGGCCCAAAGTGTAATGCAGAAATAATACTACATCTAAAACAAATTACCAAGCCGTTTGCAGGTAAATCAACAGAGAAGCTTATATATTAACTAATAAAGGCCAGCAATTAACAACAACAAAACAGTTCAAGTAGGAAGAGAATCAAATTTCAAAGGAAGAAACTGTGGGAACATATATGCTAAGTAAACAGCTTGCCATAGGTCTAAAGATGTATTTGTCCTCCGTTCCACCAGATCCATGTTAAAACTACAGTAGAAACTCAGCATTAATGACTAATATTTGTCCTGAAAGTCAGGCCACCTCCTGCAGAAAAGGTGGAAACACAAGTCTCCAGGACTGTGGTGCAGAGAGACATCTGTATCATAAAATCTTTTCATATTGTACCATATAATAGATGTATTTAATACAACTAACTGATAATATTTATTAAATCCTTGCATCTGCCTTCTATTTTTAAACTTCTGGATTTAACATTAAAGGAAATTGTGAGCTAATATCCCTGTATTGCAGTGTGAACAGAACTAACCCTGTCAACAACTAGCTAAAGGGCTAAAAGGTAACTGTACAATCTGCTCTGAGCAAGGAGTGCTGTGTATCTTTTTTCTGCCAAAAGCAGATTGCGACTCAGCAAGTCAGTTTTCTATCCTGCTCTCCCTGACTTTGGGAAGTTATTTCACTGCTTCTCATGGTGTGCAGTCGCTCCTGCCACACACCCAGCCTGACACCTCTGGCCGATGGAAAGTATATGGGGATGAGGACAGCTTGCTTTCTATGTCCTAACCCCCTTCTGCCTTGCTCCTACCTTGATTGCTCTGGGGAAAACCTTTGCTTTTCACACCAAAAGCATGGTATCTGCATCCAATTGAGTCTGACCAAAGAAAATAACTGATACCTGTCTTACTTCACTTACCAGCCCTGGACTACAAAGGAAAAGTACTGATAAGTAAAGGTTTAAAAAAAAAAAAAAAGAAAAAGACAAAAACCCCCAATAAAACCCCAACCCTACAGTGCACAGTCTCATCACCACTGCCTGCCCACCTTAATCCAAGGCCTGAAATTACGTATAAAGAAAGACTTGCTATTAAGACACCAGTATTATTTTGTGAACAGAGCAGGATGGGGTGAAATCCTCTGTTTTACTGGGGGGTGGGACAGGATTCCTTAAAGAACACAGCTGTTTGCATTAGTACACGCATCCGAGCACTTATTGTCAAGATCTTTGTTTAAATTCATCTAAGAAAGGACACCACCATATTGCTCTCTGCTCCCACCCATTACCAGAATAGGTTTTAAATGGTGTTTGCTCACCTGCTGCTGACCTTGTAGAAGCTCATGAATGAAGCAATACCAATCAGAATCAGAAGCTGTGGCAAAAGCAGAGAACCTGCAGAAACAGAGGAAAAGAAGAAACTATGTTAACAGATACAAGTAGGAAGCTTCCATCTTCTATGTGGACAAGTCTGAGTAAAGAGCATGCCGTGTCCATGAAGACTTTTGCATGAACTACATGCAGTGGTGCTGCATTCTTGCTAGCTGCAGGGTGAGTCACTTTAATTATGAAAATTCTGCTATTAAGTGGACTTTAATAACTAAATGCATTGCTATTTCTTCAGCTCTTATTATGATTTAATTTACCTATTCATTTTTCTGTTCTTTGAGTTCTTAATAAAATGAATAGCTGGCATCTCCTAGGCCTGCTCCCTTTTGTAATCTTGCCAATAGAATAAAATCACAGCATTTTGTGGTAATGCTGTTTGGGCTGTTAGAGATAGAAAATGTCAAGTACCTTTTTTATGCAATTCTAATATTTGTTTTATTCTCCATTGTTTCTAAGATCCCCTGAGAACCTTGAAAGTAACATTATTTCCTTAACAAGTTTGGCCTTTCTTTCTTCTACCTAGCAAATTATTTTCTTGGGGCCTTATTACTTGCTGTTATGGAATACAAGCAACTGCCACAAAATATTGCTGCTCATATATGTCTGGGCTATGAAAAAGAATCCAGGAATAATTAAGCGTGTATCTTGTTTTCTTCCTAATTTGTTGACACTCTGCAAAGGAGAACAATGGAGAACATTTCCCAGATCCTGAGTTATTTACATCTCAGTTAAACTTTTATTACACTTCAGCAATCCCTTAATACTTTGATCCTCCAGCTACAAAAATGGGCCTATGATGATAACCCTGTCCCACCTTGTTGTTATTTAAAATAAGAGAAGCAATAGCATTTGTTGCAAAGTCTCATGGAAACCTTTTTAAATTTTGAGAAAGGTGGGTCTCAGCAGATAAACTCACACATAGGAGCCCAACACGCAAGATGGAAACCAGGGTATACTACAGAGGCGTAATTCAAGTTGATCAAGTTAAGTGGACTCCTAGCTTTCATTTTCTAGGTTGCAAAGCTCAGTGGTTTTGCTTCATATTCTTCAGCAGTTGTTTGTTGTTGCCTCCATTTTGTTTTTTTCCAGAACATAAGGATTTGCACTTGGTAATATCTTTGTAGTAACCAAATGTCTTTTAGTTGTTCAGTACCAGAGATTACCTTCCTCAGTGTTGAACAAGACATGTTAAAGTCCTTAATCAAAGTCCCTTAGTACACGGCATGTAGGGTTTAAATCTTTCCATGTGTCTGTGTGGGCTTAAACTCTATAGTCATTAGGCCCATGGGATACTGTAGAGCTGCGTATCTCAGGGACCTGGCTTCCAGTGTACCAGCCTTTCCCTTCCCTATAAACCTATTTGCGAAGCGTTTAGAGGACTCGAATCCCCTGGGTTCCGTCTTATCTATTCCATTTTTTGCCATCCAGTCTGCCAAAGAGAAACTGTTTCCAGGCTTTCTCCTCTGTGTAAGTGGCAAAATAGGCAAAGGTAGTTAAACATAGGTATTTACTTGTGACAGCTCATCTGCATACATGCACTTCTGGACAACATTTTGTCAGCACACAGTAATTTTTAGGACCTGCATATATTTAAGAGCCACGGAGACTGGAAGCTCCCAGCTCTTCCTCCTTTCAAGGTTGTGGCAGGGGGAGGAAGGAGGCTGGGCTGAAGTGTTTATGGGAGGTAACGCATGTAACTGAATCTCACTAACACACACGCAAACTGTCCAGGACGCTACTTGCACAGGCAGAGGGACAACAAAGAACAGAACACCCTGTTCGCATCTCACAGACCTTTATTGGTTTGCTTCAAATGCTGCTTTCTAAAGAAAGGACACGGGATAAGTAACTCATCCGACAGGCCAATGGCTACTTAATTATGAAACTCTTCTAGGCACTTATATATTAATTCATGGTCTAATGTGGTGTCAAGCTGAGGCGAATAAAGGTTAACATATTCTATTAGTCCCAATTGTCACAAGAATTTCATCGAACAATATGGTTCATTAAATGCTGAATCTAATAATTATGTTCACCATAATAGAAATTATTCATATGAACATGATCTGAATAGTTGTGATTTATTAATTTAGACATAAATTTAATTAGCAATTGATTTCAATTGAGACTCACTCTGAACAATAAGTTGTGTTGTAAGCCACATACTGGAAGCAATATCCAAAATGAAGTATGGAACTCTGAGGTGGGATGCTTGTCAGTATCCTTGATTCCTGCCCTTGCTTCCCACTGTGTAAGAACAGCACTCCTGTCCAGCACAGATTTCCTTTCCCTCCCTGCCAGAAAAAGATAGGAAAACCTGTCTCCCACCTAATTGCAACAGTTAAAGATCTCTTTTAGAAAGTATTGCTGAGTAGAAGTCAAGCAGGCTCTCCCAGGACAGAGAGTAGCGTGGAACAACTCAGCCACCATGAATGGGAAGTGCTGCAAGAAGCCCGTATTGAGGAGCTGCAGTAAAACACATCACATGGTAACAAGATGAAAGAAACTGCTCTCAGTAACAAAAGGCCAGCACCAAACTCATCCTCCTGAGGCTCCCCTTCATTGTACCCCTGCTGCTGCCAGTGGCATGTCCCACTCCCCCGTCATGCCCGTGCTTCCCTACGGAGCTGTGCTGATCCAGGAGCACCCCACACAGCACCACCCTTTGCTGTTACAGCAGGGCCACTTAAATTCTTCGTGATTCAGTTTTCCCCCTCTATAAAACAGGGATAAAACTGCAGTCTTGGCAGAGATCTGAGAACCTTAATTCACTAATGTCTATAAACCCCTCTGAGGATCTTATTCAGAAGGCACTGTAAAAACGCAAAGTATTATCACTGATTCAAACTGACCTTCCTCTTGAAATATCACCATTTGAGCTATAATTCCAAATCCTGACTCTAACCAAGTGCTACGCTGTGGGATTAACCACATTAATGCTTAAAGCTGTTGCTCTTTTTTTTTCCCCCCAGTGTTCACAAGCTAATGCTTGCAGGGGTCTAATCTTGGACAATTCCTTAATGATACAGATTTTCAGATGAAAATTACAGCTACATTTTCCTGACTTCTAACAGATTTCATTCTCACTGCATGTACAATGTTGGAATTTTATTTAATTATAAATATAATAATTTCTGGATAGTCCTTCCTAATTTGAGTGTATCTATCTGTTGTCTGCACACAAACTGTAAATCATTGTATTAAGAGTGATTACACACCCACTGACACAGAAAATTCATGATCGGGTTGTGAGACATAAGAGGTTTACCAGATTGAATGTGGCATGGCCACATATTCTACAGAATTTATTATTATTTCTAATCAACCCTCCTCCCCTAAAACCAAGATCCCTTAACTATGGGACTCTCGCTATACTTAAGAAGGACATTTCAAACAGATGTATTTTTAAAATACACTTACATAGCTACACACAGGAATGCCGAAGTCACATTTTCAAACACAAGGTTATAGACAGATAGTTAAGTTTTCATCATTAGGGCAAATTTGGCTTCACTTATACAGGGCTAGGAACTGGTCTGAGTGTACGTTGGCTCTTTTACACCAGCAAAATACCCCAAATCACAGGATACGAAGTTAAGGTGGCGTCAACCCGCTTTTTCAATGTGTTGATCTGCCGTAGGGCTCTGCCCAGGCAGTGCTCCTGCCATGGTCACACAGGCTGTCTCCAGTGTGGGGTCTTGAGCTTGTGCAATTTAACAGTGGTCCTCACCCCTGCGATGCCAGCCTGCTGTGATTTCATTAGATGCCCAGAAATTAGAACGGGAGGGGGGTCCTTATTATTATTCTTAAAGGAATAAATAGTCTTGAATCTTGTTAACCTGTGAATCTTGATAAATAAGCAGACTAGACACCTGTGGTAAAGGACATAATGCTGATTTTAGCAATGGCAAACGTGGCCAAGGCAGAAGGAACTCCCCCAGCCCTGTCCTTCCAGGAGCCAGGATGCCGTGACAGCAATGTAATTGTTAAAAGCGGGCATACTGGTGCCATTACATTAATCCTAGTATAGAAAAGGTCCCACCTGGGGAGGGGTGGGAGCGTCAATCCTTAGTTCCTAAGGGTCCTTGAGGATCCCTGCAGTGTACAGCAGCACTGCCATGTGCAGCTCAGTGCAAAACCATCCTACCTGAGATGGGATTCAACATTTAGGGAAAAAAAAAACAACAGAAGTTGGCACCTGCACCACAAGCAGTAAGGTAATCTCTACAGTGTATTGCATCGTGCTGTGGGGCACACCACCAGGGTTCTCCAGAAATACCTCATGAAGCAGAATTTTTTCTCATGAAAAATAACTGTAAGAGGCTCTGTTTTTCTCTTAGCTAATAAGCTCACTGGTTTTAGAGTGCCCAGAAACTTGGCATTTCAAGGAATAGCCAAAGGACAAAGACATCTACGTATTTTGTCCCAGAACCCCGGACTACAAAAGTCTGACAAAGAGACAGACAGACTATGAGCAAGATGAACAGGCCAAGTAGGTCAGGACCAGCGTGATTCTCAGGCCAGTACAACACAGCACATTGAGAAAGCTTCCAAGAAGCGTAAACAGGAATGGATGCTTGAGACAATGAAAGCCCTAATTGGATGCCCATTCTCACCGCTTCCCTCAATTAAGGAGAATCATGGATAATTCTGCCAAGATATTGATGGACAATGTAAGCATTGGCTTGAAAACTTTTGCAATTTAATGAACCAAACCCTACCCAGTTGTGAATTACAAGCAACCCAAAAATAAATCCAGCAGAAAACAGACCAGCGACAGTTAAGTCAAAAAGTTACAAAATGATTAACCACTCAATCTTAAAAACTTCTCATCAGAGATACTACAACACAGACCTTTTGATTTCATGCATTGGCTTCATCAAGTTTTCTCGAACCTTGGAAAACTGGTTATGTTCCAGAAGACAGAATAAGCAGCTGCATTATCCCTTTAAATTAAGAAGAAGGAGAGCCAACATTTGCTCAAATTGGAGAGGAGTAATTCTGCTGACAGTCTCACAAAATGGCTTACAAACACAAATACTGAGCCAACTGTAACCACATCTCAGCCCTGAAGTGAGAGGTAACTAATACAGCTTCTGGACAGTCTGATCTACAGTGACCAGTACATGTACTTCATGAAACAAAAACTGAAGGCCTATCAGAAGAATAGTAGGAGATTAACATGGAAATGACACATGTTGTAGATGGTGTAGTCTCTTCATTGATCAGCTTGGTGTCCTGCTATGCCATTACAAGGTAAGTGAGAACTTGGTGGCCACTTATGCTTTATTGATGGCTTCGACACCAGATTTACTCCCTGTCCAGGCTGTTAATCTGGAGCTGGTTCTTTCACAGCTGCACTGGAACACCTGAAGAAAGCTCTGAGACGGTCCTGTGGAGAAAAGGCTCCAGAAACTCCTCTACACTTCATCTGTCCTTTGAGGGACATCATTACAAAATCAGCCCAGGCCTTGGCATTACCTATAAATCCCATCTTCCTCTGGCAGCAGGAAGGGCAAGTGCAATACCAGGGTTTGGTACAACTAATTTCTTCGAGCCAAGACAAAGCTGAGGAACAAAGTAGATACAAGCCATATGTCTAATGGAAGAGCTTCAATGTGATATACTCAGCTATGCCATCTGTATGATGCAGTGGTTGTCAGCAGAATCAGGAGTGCATTGAGAGATGTTCTTCCACTAGCATTACTCAGTATTTCACATTCTAAGACCAAATTAAAAGGGAAAAGTCCCTTAAAGTACAAATACTCATGTTGAGAGAAATTCAAACATGTGGATAAGAGAGAGGAGAAATTAGTTGGCTTCCAGAGTCAAAAGTGACAGTACAGTCTTACTGAAAAATCTGCTGCTCTGATTTCATTGCAGACCAAGCAGTATTTTGCTGTTCCCAATGCAGAGTAGTTTTATGCTAGTTGAGAGCAGTCAAACCCCTCGCTTCATAAAAGAGATGGGAAGATTGGCTCAGCAGCATCATTTAAACTTGCCCTTAAACGTTTGCAGATAGACCTTGAAAGAAGGGATGTATAAACACATGACCTTGTAGATTAGTCCCAGTCCTCTGTCTTCTCTGCATAAAAACACAGGCTCACACAGATTTAACAGTATTATATTAAATACATTTTTGCAATGGTTAGGTCTATTGCAACCTTTCACTTCTGAAACTTGGTGCACAGCACATCACCGTGAGGTCAAAATGGCAGGAAGGAGAACAGAGGGTTTGAGTTTTCCAACAGTCAATAGTAACACTTCAACACCTGGTACTCTCACTTGCACTGTTGCTTTGTCTGATGTGCACATAGAAACATTAAAAAAAATACTGGAAATTCATGACTGCCCTGGCTCCTGGGAAACCTGAAAAATCAGCAATGATAGGATTGCAGACTGCTGACAGCCACAATGAGAGATATATTTTACTGACTACACCATAGTTATCAGACTCATACGGTTAGAAGAACTGACCAGAAACGTGGAAAGAGGACAGAATCCGTGATCTAGGGAGCGCCTGCTTAAACAAGAACATCCAGAGAGCTCCAATTAACGAGCAAACTAAAGGGGAGCGGGCAAGAGAGAGTCTTCAAGGTGGGGCATCAGTTCAGTGCACCAGCAGGCCTGGCCAGCAGCACACCAGTCAGAACAAATCGGAGAAGACAAAGCTGGAGGACTCCCCAGCAACCACAGCTCAGGCAGCTGGTACAAGGTCTAGGTCCATCTTTGCCCTGGGTGATGGAAAAAAGGAGATATCGCACCGAAAGCGCCTGTGCTGCAGCAGGCACAGACTGCGTAGTCTGTAAACAAAGAGCAGGACAAAACAAGATGAGCTGCCTCACAAAAGATGCCAGGAGGTATCGAAAAAAATAAAAATAATAGGTTTGTACCTTTGCTGGCATTTGCTTTGGTGCAAGCGTAGTCTTTTGAAATGAAGGGCTATATTATTAATGTTTGAACTTTGCTAATATGAAAAACTTAAAATGTATATTATTGCTTAGTATAGCTACATACTTAGGACAGAACTGAAAAACATTAAGCATCTTAAATAATAAAAAAAATAGTGTGGCTATTGGGCTGTATGATTTAAAAAACTTGAAAGTACTCAGAAACTAAACCAATTCTGGTACTCATTTCACCCATATTTTCCTCTGCTTGCCAGCACATTCAGGTGTTCATGAATTGGGACGGGTGAAGTGTCGCAGATTTGGCTAATAGTTCATTATCTCTTCTTGTACACAGTGCATTCAGCTAGCCTACCAACTTTCTATACCCCACTGCTCATAGTGCATAAGGGTCTCCTAAAGTAGATGATGTCAGTACTGTCCTGGATTGGATGATGTCCAACCCCACAAGACCAAATTCAGTCATGTTCTCAAGCCCCTGTCTAAACTAAGTGCATGTATAACCCCTTGAGCCAAAGACTCATTTATTAGACAAATTACTAATAGGCTACAAGATGTGCGTAAAGGCTCTAGAGAGCTCTTAAGATGGCTATGCAATGATATCTGAAGAAAATGTTAATGCAAACTTCCAAATGTACATCAAAATACTTCAATTTATTCATATAAAGTGTTTGCAAGCAGCTGTGTGTAAGTATTTGTGCATATGCATAGAGTCACCATTGTGACTGCTTTTAAAAATAATAATAATAAAAAAATGCTCTGGTAAATGTTTCAAGAAAATACAAATTATTACAGATAGCACAGGATATATTCACATTTTTAATGCAAATCAATACTGTCTATTCTTCCCTTGCCTGGCTTTGATGTTAAGTATCCTTATCATATGATCATAGAAATATTCTTGCTACCCAACATTGCTTTAAATTGCTAGGTTTGAGGGGGGGGTTGTTGGTTTTGTTTTGGTTTTTTAAGTCTCTTAGAAATTTTACAAGGCTTCATACACTTAGCAGGGCTCCATTTTCACACGTGTCTCTCTTCCATAAAAGCTGCTCACTTATTTTAAATATAGCTACAAGCCAAGAGAAAATTATTACAAAGAGCACTATCATTAGTTTAGTACCATCAGGATGATGTTTATACGAGTTTATACTACAGAGGAGCTCATATTTGAATAACACATGCACATTGTCTTCAGACAAGAAAAAAAAAGTCCAACCAACCATGTAAGCCAAGTCACGAAATTTAATTAGGAAGATAAGAGTTGGGTTGGTTGGTTTTTTTTTTTAGGTTAGGGAAAAAGATAATTTTAGGCAGAGAATTAGCATCTTCTAATAATCTTAGACAAAAAATGATTTTGTTTTGCTTTGGTTTGTAAATTAGCTCATGATTAAAGTATCTCTCTAGTTGAGCTTCATTGTCTTTTTGTGCCTATTTTCTGAATGCAACCCTGACCTGAATACTCTTGTAGCTCAAGTACAAGATTTGAGAGCATGAGAGGAACAATTATTATAAAGTGAAGTACTTACAGTTTTACTGCAAAATCAATGAACTTTCAAGTGATTTTTATATTTTGCAGCTGTTCTGTTTGCTTTGAATGATGTTTATCACATCAAAAACTGTAGTACTTATAAAGAATGCTTTCTCTAGAAACTTCCTCCACCTTTATTTTCTTGCACTCACCAGTGCTGTAAATGCTGCTTCCCAAGGATATTTTTATCTTTTGATTTTCCCATGCCTCAGAAATTCTCTCTCTCAACACTTAGGACGGTGACTTTGCTCAGTCCCTGCCCCTGTTCTCTCTTGGTTCCTTAAATGAGGAAAAGTTCCAAGTTCCCAACTTAATTGCAGCAGTTCATTTATATGTCACCATTCAAGGCTACCTCTCTGACACTTTAACTATCTAAAGGCACAGTCCCACGTGACCTAGGTGTGCAGGAACTCACAGGAGCCATACAGTGAGAAGCTGGGAGGTGGCACTTCTCCCGTGATACCTGATCCATCAGGTCATCCATGGGCATTAGAGGTAAATATTCCACTGACTTCAGTGGTATATGGTTGGAAGCACAGCCCATCTTACTCTCAGCTACGCCTGTTTCCAAATCTATCCTCTACTTCAAGCAAAGCCATCTCCTTCCCCAAATGGGATTTCAAAAGTCAGGGCCTTTATGAAAAGACCTGCTTGGTTACCTTTCCCCACCTTAACGCTCTCAGCCAAAGCTGTATGCTCTGGGCAATATTTACCATATATCTGCTGCTCCTTCCCAACTGCTATGGATTCCACTGGATATTAACAACCTAATCCTACAAACCAACCTCCCTAGGCAGAGCTCCATGAGCAGTCCCTCGGACTCCAACACAACTGATATCATTATTGCGGTACACGACTGTATCAGCCACTATGCATTCAGTTACTAAATGGATAGCCTCTTACCTCAGATAATTTACAATCCAGGTTACAACCAGATGCAACAGGGGCAAAGCAAACATGAAGGGAGGGGAAAGACAAGAGACAATGAGGTGAATATAAAAGGCAAACAACCAAAATAAACCGAAAATATACATCAACTGGCATAGCATTATTGGGATTGCAGCAGAAGAGTGTTTATTCATGGTGCTATACCCAGCAGCACTGTATAATAAAATTATATTTCGTACATTTACCAGTACATAAAATTAATGCAGCTGTGGAATTCCTATTATAATTCCTTATGTAATTCATATCATTTCTATCTCCTTTCTGTTTAAATCAATAGAAATTTAATTTTATTTAAATGCTTACCGATCACCAGTAAACCATTCCTTTTTTCTTTTTTTTAACCTGAATTATTTCTTTTATCAGAGCTAATGCAAAGATATACTCACGCTGTTTCAGAGTTCAAGTAACTGGCAGTCACACCTTCTTATAAATCACATCCACTGACCTTCTAGACAACATTCTCAGATCCTTTTGACCGAAGCACAGATTACAGAAGTTTTACAATGCACTGTTCTGCTGCTCAACTTAGAATAGGAGTAAATGAGCCTTAGTGTTGATACTTGGTGGTACTTGACAAGATAGGTACCTCTGCTATAGTAAATAAGGTAAAAACACATAACTGAAACCAAAGTGAAGGCGATGACCATAGCCCGTCCAATACATAGAATCATAGAATTGCTGAGGTTAGAAGAGACCTTTAAGATCATAAAGTCCAACCATTAACCTACCCTGACAAAACCACTTCTAAACCAGGTCCCCAAGTACCACATCTACCCTCTTTTTAAACACCTCCAGGGATGACGAATCCACACATGGCAAATTGACCAAACATCTGAGCCCAAAAAGAACAGAGACTTTACATACAAAAAGTATGAACTCCCCTGTAAGTTACATAAATACTTAAAAGATGAAGCTCAGAGGAAATACTTCTTTGAGGATGTGTATGGGCAGTTATACCACTACAAGGGCATTCATTTAATGGGTCAGAGCCTGGAGCACATGAACCATCTATTGCTTGTCTTCTGACCAAGCAGAACAATAACTATTCCCTTAAGCCCCTCCTGTGGGGCTGCATAATTGGCCTTTATTTAAATTCACCTGGTTATAGCCTTGCAATCCCAGTTTCCATCCTTTGTCTCATTTCATCTAGTGTTTCATCTTTTCACTTCTTCTTTCCTCTTTTTCAAAACTGCTGTTAATTAAATTTAACAATTGACAAACCTAAACAAGAATACGAGACATCCAAGTGGGGTTATATCTAGAGTACAAGTGACTTCAAGAGGGAAACAAAGACATTTGAATCCTTGGAATGCAGATCTCACCCTTCCAAATGCAAAATAAACTCACACTTACAGCTGTGCCAAATTATACTGTTACATAGGTACTCCTACAAACATACCCATCTTAATGTAAATAGAAAAAGAAACGTGGATTTTAATGAAAAATTTCATCAGGAAAAAAGCACAATAAAAATTTCATTTGGAATACTTCACATTTAGGAATTGCTTGATTTCAGAATTGTGTTTTGAGTTCTTTTTATATTACCTTAATCTATTGTTATTTTCTCTAACATGTCAATATTTATAGTGCATTACACATACAAATATATATTGGTAGGTTTTGTACTTCACTGTAAAAAGATTGAGGCAGTTGCTACTTAAACCTCCTGGAACAGAATCTTCTTCTTTCCATTTTGGATGCCTTAAAACTGCTTGGCACTAAAAGAGGTCATCTCTTTAATAATTCTTTTTTTAAAAATTATGTTATTTCAGATTAGTAGAAACACTATGTATTTAATAAAACAAAAACTAAAAATGTAAAAATATAACAGAAAAGGAAATTTTTGCTTCTTACAATAATTCCAAACAAAAAAAAAATTACATTGTGCAAATCAGACTTGATAAACTTCATAGATTTTTAACAGTAGACAAGCAGCAGTGTTATCACCTATTTTCATCTCTTCCATGCTGCCTGAATCCCTATTATCTCCCTTTTTGAATCCAAAAGCCATGATTAAACTGGAGCACATCTTACAGCACAACATGCAATATTTTCCAGTGACAGAGAAACCACTTCAGCCCTTAAGTTGTTCCAACAGTTAATTATCCTCCCTGATAAAAACGTGCCTTATATCTAGTCTGAATTAGTCAAGCCTCGCCTTCCAGCCCTGGACTCTCTCATAACTTTTTGCTCTTGTTACTGCTTGTATTGTTTCCCTGCAGATATTTTTATCACTGTTTAACCTTCTCTTTGATGAACAAAATGTATTAAGATTCTTGACTCCTGCATTCCAAACCAGGTTTCCATTCAGGTAATTCTTTCTGTCACTCTTCCCTGACCTCTAACCTTTTTCAGCTTCCTTATGAAGCGTGACCCCTCGGAGTGGGCGCAGTAGCAGCTGCTCCCACTTGAAGCCCTTCCCTCTCTCCAAGTCCAGGGATTTGTTTTTCTGGCCACATTCAGCTATTTGCCCACCTGTAATCCAGAATTTCTTTGCCGGGGCTTCAGCAAATTCCCAGTATCACGTAATGTGATTTTGGCTGCTAGAAGAGCCAGGTAACAAGAAACAGAATGAAAGCTGGAAAGAAAGGCAAGTCTGTGTGCTTGGTTTGTTTCCACTGCTGTCCTGAACTCAGCTGCGCACAGGTGCAGCTTATAAGCGGCTTTCTGCAGCTTTGAGGCTTATTTCATTTGTATCGCTAATGTTACAGTGGAAGGAACCACAGCAGACCTGCAAACACCAACATCTGAGCATATGCAGCGTTTCCTTAGGCAGGCCCCCATCTCAATGTTTCCCCTTAACCTATTTTAGATAAAGCATATAAAAACGCATGATCAAAATCTGCAGGAAAACATTCTATATAGGTAGTGTACGGCTCCTGTTACAAGAGCACTAAGTTTGCGAAAACCTGTTATCTGGCACAAATTCTAGAGCAGAGTGCTTATTTGAGCTACTTGCAGCACAAAAGCTTTAAAGAACATTAAGGAGGAAAATGACAATGAGACCGGTTCCCTCTGCAACATCACCTGTTCTCAGCTGAGCTAATACCCTCTGTGGTTTTGCAAAGCAGTAGTCAAAAAAAAAAAAAAGAAAATCCAACCGCAAGTAAAGAGCCCTCAGGGTCTGGGCCAGAAATTCATACTAAAACAGCATTAGTAGTGACTCTAAGCCTCTCTACAGAAGCTTTCAGAAAACGGAAAAGTAGTCAAGATGCTTACAATTTTTAATGGATTGTTTGTCTTTTTTAAGAAATAACTTGTAGGGATGAAAGCAAGCCCTGCAAAAGCTGGTGTCATAAGTCCTGTTGGCTGACTGCTCTGTGTGCTGTCCCCACAGACTCTTGTTAGCTTGTGTGTAAATGCAGAACTGAACCAAAGCCTTCACGCAGTGCCAGGGGATGCTGCAACACAATCTTCTGCAGGAGTTTTAAAAATCTACATCCCTTCCAAACCATTTGTGTGCATTAAAGAATCAGTGAGTCTTTTTTACTTAAGTGTCCTTGTATAGATCAATGCTGCCATTCACAAACTTTCAAGTATCTTGAATTAGGTTCCCTAAAATCATTGTTCTGCCTTAAAAAGCTCCTGCCCTTGATACGTTTGATGCTGAAGTAATGTATTTGGTGAAATTTCTATTTTGATGATAAATTATAGGGTCCTATATGGCATCTATTAAAAAAGCATAACTTGTAGGCCCGAACTCCTCTGGGTCACACAGACCACATAAAAAGGAGTGGAATCTCCCTTACTTTGTGTAGAAGATGGTGGTGGGCTATACAAGCAATATAGAAGATGGTGGTGGGCTATGTAAGTAATAAATTGCTGTACGTATTGCCTTAGGAGCAGGTCAGAAATTTCTCGTGTTCACTGGCATTTACAACCCTCCCAAAGGACAACACTTCTGAAAGCACAAAGTTTAACACAGTAATAAACACACATCTTAAAAGCCCAAACCCCTGTGTTTCAGTGCTTAAAAAAAGTGGCAGCTTGACAGACCTGGAGACTGACAGCAGCAGTGTCAGCCTTCCTCACACTTCTCTGCCAAAGCACCTCAACCTTGACCTGAGGAGAAAACCACGAAGGGTTTGAGTGGGATTTCATGCCCGTTCACTCTGGCATCTCTGCTGAGATTGCCAACAAGGGGGCCAATTAGTGCCTGCTTCGAAGGATCGTTTTTTTCCACCGTGTGGAAATGACACCTGTCCACTGAAACTGGGCAGAGACCCACCAATTCCCTGAGTGCCAGTGACGGCACAGGTTACCGCCCCTGGTTACTCCCCTTGCACCAGGCATGCAACAACTCGGAGTTGTTGTCAAAGTGGGACCCAATGCATTTTCCTTTCCCAGCAAGTAGTCCTTTCTGATTTAAAATAGCAGCCTTGTGTTAAAGACTGAGTTTAAAAAGTGATTGTTACTATTCAAAGTCCTGGGGCCTCACTGAAGATCAAAAGGCCAGCTTTCTGTGCGACCAAGTAAAACCCCATCAACAAATTGCACCAGGGCAGAAGGAGATGAAGAGAGAGGCCATCAGCCCTTTTTATAAACAGAGACAAATTGCCACTTTCCTGCTGGGCTCTGTCCCTCTTACAAGACCTAATTGCCAAATTTCTTGGGTGCTTCCTTGCCCTTCAGTACAACAGCAGCTGCCATATCTGTTCATAGAAAAGAAAGTATTACAGGGAGGCTGTCCCCGCGCCAGGAGATGGACAGGCTTGAGCAATCCGGTACAAAACATAGGATTGTATCATAAAGTCATCAATCGGTCTAGTGGCCAAGAAGGGAGTAGCTGCCACTGGACTATGGGTAGACATAGGTCTCTTCAACTTAGACACTATAGAAGTCATCACACTTTAATTAATGGCCTGGCAATACAATTTGAATAGGAGCCCATTTGCAGTGTAAACTATTGAAATATTACTCAATGGAATGGGAAACTTCATTAAGGATTAATATAATTTTATAAAAACTATCTATCTTTCATAAATTCCAGTTCATTCAGCTTCATTTTGTCAGACAAAAAAATGTAAAAGTCATTCTCTGAAATCAGACATTACCCTACAGTTCATCTGTCACCAAGTCAGGCTTTCTAACCTCTCTGAGGATGTCATCTGACTAGAGTTTTCTATCACTCTTTGTCATTCCAGGTGCACTTCTTGACAAGTTTTTTAGATCGCTGTCCAGAGTCTCCTCCAGGAATCTAGAAGGACCATGAAGATTGCATCAAGGACTTGATTAAACACAGATAACATGCGTACCCAGCACACTAACCTCATTTGCAAGCTCTCACAGTAAATGATTGACAGCTGATGCCCTAAGCAAAACTGCTGTTTATAAAGTCCTTTTCAGTCCAGCTACATTAGTCTCTCCACATAGCAGAAGTCAGTACACTGCTATGAAAACCAAGTCTGTGACTGATAATATTGAACTCTTCATTACCCCAAGTGTTGCTGCAAGTAATACCATGAGTTTGGACACCACCGTTCAATAAAGGCTCATTATTATAAATATTCAGCTTATGTCATGACGAGAACAAACAGCTTTGCAGCCAAGGTGAAAGGGGTGAATTGCAAATAGGTCTAGGTTATGATAGAGACAGTGCCCTATTTTTATGAAGTGACCTTGTAGCCTGGCACCGAATGCAAGTTCGGTGGAATACACTGGATCCTGTGGATTCAAACAAAACTGGTTGGCTGTTAGCAGATTTTAGACAAACTAAATCATGGAAGGAAGAAGTGCTGTCAAATGATGCAGAGCAGGGTTCTTCTGTTGTTTAAGTCTGATATTTTTAACACTTTTAGTAAGGTTCAAACCTTAGAAAAGATTTATTTATTTATTTATTTATTTATTTATTTATTTATTTTTAAGTCCTGTAATAGTTTCTTGAATCAGATAAGACACCACAGATAAATTCTGTCTGGCATTACAGTTCATGTGACTTATAAGAATAGAGACTTGTCCTGGCCTCCTCTCCTAAATTCACTTTCTCTCCACTCTAGGGGTGGCTGCATGTGGTACTGGCTGTGCAGAGCTGGCTACACACCAGAATCTCTCAGCAAGAGAGCTGCTAATCTCTCCCTGGGAACAGCACCCAGATTGCTCTGCGTAAAGTCACAACACACCCTTCTGATTCCTTTGTCCACTCTGTATTTCAGTCTAATTAACCAACAGTTTCTAATGATAAAAATAATAAAAGAAAGAAATGACTTCCCAGAACTATGAATACATTGATTCACATGTGCTGGGCAGTTGCCCTGGCAGCTTTGTTGCGAGAGGAAAAAGGAATAATGAAAAAGACTTTCATTTGACCGAGTTCCTTATTGCACTTGTGTGCTGTGTGAGTTGAATTAATCAAGAACTTCACTGGATCTGCTGATGAGTTGTTCCCTGAAAATTTGGGGCCGATAACGGTGCTTGATCATTTAAGTCAAACTACCATACGAGCCATACCACCAATGGTGTAACTTTGCAGAGCCATGAGGAACAGGTCATACATAGCTGAAATACTGATGGCCAACAAGAAGCAGAACTAATAAGTAACTCAGAGCCAGGAGACAGCAGGACGAACCACTGCCTTGCCTTGCTAAGAAACAGTTATAAAGGTTAGCCCATCCCTCATTCATTTATAAAAGGAGAGCAAAATTAATTTCCTGGAGACAGGAAAGCAGGAGAAAGAAATCACTTATTTTTTAGGTAACAGTAAACCCCTGCATAGGAGTGCAATGAATATCCAGACAGTGGAACAATGCAATCCTATTCCTGCAAGAAAGTCCCACTGTGGGTAGACATATGTCTGAGAAAAACATTCATACATGAAACTGAAATCTTAACTTCTTAGAGAATTTTTCTAAAAACCTTAAGCATCTTCCTGCTTAAGAAGGAAGAAAAAAACTGTGCTGAGAGTCTTTCAGTAATCTTTTTGAAGATTAAATCCCTAGAATATTCTACGTCCTCAACCACTCCCTCCGTAAAGGACTGCAAAAAACATCATTCTCCCTGACTGACACCGGCTACGAAAGTTACCTGATCTCACATGAGATATTCAGAACAAGATGAGCGCCACCTTAGCTGCTGAAATACGTACAACTCCCACGTGAGCACAGAGGCTGATCTAGCTAGACAACTCTTCTGCAATAAATCCTTTAAGCCAGAGGGGAACCAAAGAGAGAAAGGAGCATTCCCATCAGAGTCTCACTATAAACCAAGAGTGATTTTCCCCAACCTGATTCAGTGCAGCTTTTGAAGTCTTCAATAACCACTAGGTCACTATATGTTTTGACCACCTCACGTTATTCCATTCAGAACCCTCTGGTCTGACAGACAACATTAAAAGACATGGCATATCCACTCCTGAAATGTCAGTTCCTCATTCATGCACAAAGTTCACTTCCCTGTCAACACAGGGAGTATAAGTTAATCTGCTCAGCCATAACAACAGGCCATTCATACAGTTCAAGACACCTGAGACAGTTCCCATCATCAGCTTTCCCACTGAATTAGCACCAGGTAATCTGCACGTATGTTTGAAAAGGGGAGTCATTTTCAGCAGCAACATCTGAAGAGTGACTCAGAATAAACTTGCTGTTGGTCTAGCAGCATGGTTTTGTCGCCTATGATGTCATTCTCAACTCAGTCTTCGATCTTTCCAAACAACAGGCCCATGCATGGCCAGCATAAATCCCTGCTGTCACTGGTAGGAGTTTAACACAGCCATGCGGCAACAGAGCAAGTCTTGAATTGCACTTGCTGATGCCTTCAGCTGTTACAGTGCAGTGATTCCTGCCCTAGGACACCTGCCTGTCTCTCGTCCCGGGATTACCAAATCTATGACTGAGAAGAATAACGGCAGAGCAGAGAAGGATCAGCTCTTGAACTGCTGCAATTTACAGGCCAATATATGAATGAAAACTAGAGCCAATTTCAGTTTACTGTAATATGCTGGGATATAAATGGTAACAGTTCAAGAGCTGCTGGGCCATCCCTGCTCTGGAGCCAGCAATCACAGGAGAAGAAAGCATTGGGGAGGGCGGGTGGTCAGGAGCAACGACACTTCAGCCATACCAGTTTAATCTGAAACCATAAGTGAGTCAACACCTCCGCTGAAGCGATGTGTCTCACCAAAGATTGCACAGCCTTTCCCCCAAAGAGGTCACTAGAAAGAAGGTGAAGATAAAACATAGAGAACACAGGCATTTGAAATAACAGTCTCACAGTCTTATTCATTCAAGCCATACCCTGAAGAGGTGAGTGCCACCTGAGCGAGGAAAACATGCATAAGTAAGAGAGCCAAAGTTATTTAAGGCACTGTACTGATTTTGATAAACAGGTAAACACTCAGGCAGTTGACAGAGCTACCTGACTACTGAGCATTGCCCAAGGCCGTGCCTCAGTTCTGCAGTCAATAAAACAGGGACACTGTCAGAGAGCAGTGTCTAGGACTCCCTTGATGGTATTTGGTGAAGGTTTTGGGAGTCTAAAATGCTAGGTGCCTTTCAATTGCAAAATATTATTTAATATGACACAACTAGCAAGCAGCAAAAAAACCCAGGACCTCATGAAATTACCAGAGCTGTTGCTGTGCAAAGGCAATGCAGGCAATTGTCTGTGGCAACAGACTGCCAGGGTCAGTGAAACAGGCAAACATAGCATAGACTTGGCTACGTCAGTTCTCCAGAAAGCCAGACCAGCTGTTTCTGTCTCCAAAAGAAATATCTCAGTGCCCAGGGCATTTGCTACTGCTGAGGAGAGGAAGAGGGTTGCCCCCCCAGGAAGAGCCACCACTCCTTCCAAACCTGCTGTGAAGGGCCCCATTGCTGGAATCAACCCTGCACACGGCTGTTTCTCCTGCCTCTCTCCTTCTGAGGGCAGGGGTGGCCTCTCCTGGCTGCTCACGCTGTGAGCATTCAAATGCAGTGGTGCCTACACTGCTGAGAAACCTTGAACGAAACCTGCACATAATCATTTCCTATGTGAACAACGTTACTCACGCGAGCCACCCATGAAAGTACATACCGGGATTCATGAGACAAAGAACAACTACCTTGAATAAGCCTTATAGGAACAAGTTCACAGATCATCCGTGATAGCCTAAACAGTTAGCATTTATGCAGTATCAGAAATAGGCATGAGAAGAATTTGCAGTTTAGGGCCTCTATCCAGCAATCCATGCTGGCAGACCTGTAAAGGGTTTTGGACATAGTACAATGAGCGATAACAGTAAACAATGGGAGAGAAGAGAGTGAGGGTCATAACTGCAAGACCATCTGGTTGTTTCCATTTGCTGTGTACACATCTTGCTAGTCCTGCCGCTAGAAAGACAGAGAGAGTTGTTGGAGTACCGAGTTACTAATGAATAGTTGTGTTTGTGTCTTATATAGCATTACTGATATCAATAGTTGTGGCAGCATTTCGGATACTGGTTTCTGAGAAAGGCCGAAGCATGAACACTTCTGACTGGACATATATCAATATGCAAAATAATTCGGTACATGTGACAATTTTGTTACAAGAATGTTTAAGTGTTATTTCACGAGTGGGTATTTTTCTTTATCCTCTAAGATTTTTTTCCAAGAGTTCTTAATTCCCTTACTGGAACCATTAGCACTTGGATGGTCAAGCCCATAACTGGCATTCTAGGTATCAGGACAAAAGAATAAATTACAATAAAATAAGGAATACTCTGTGTTCTTTGGTAGGACACCTGAAGGAGACTTCATTATTTGCAATTAGTCAATATGGGTTGATATTGGATTTATCTTTAATGAATCTCCACTAAGCTTCCAAATCAATGAAAAGAGAACATATTAAGCAGATGCATCTTGCTCTGTGCTCTACCTGCAACCAGATGTGGGCTTTACTAAACCACATGTGGGAGTGAAAACAGAGCCAAGGGCCCTTCTCAGAGAATCACCTGCCACTTGACCATATGGTTTCAACCTTGGAGTCAGGTAGCAAGGGCATTCCAGCCTTTCGCAATCTGCAAGTTGACCGAGTGGGAGACAGGCTCAGAGATACTGGGAACTATCCAGAGGGGCAGAACCAGGGTTGGAAGTAGAGAATGAATGGCACCTCTCTCTGCTGTAAAGGAAATCTTAGACTCGTCACTTAAATTAGTGTAGTTTGGCAATAGCTCCATAAAGGTCAAAAATGTGAAACTGCAGGAAATAAAAAGATGCAAGCCTGAGGTTTGTTTGAATGTCCTCTATCTGAATTCTGACAAGGCTGTTCCCCACCTTGGGTACCCAGAAAACTTTTTCTAATCCATAAAAAGAAGCGAGGGGAAACTTTGAGCTGCTCAGGAGATAAATCTCACTTTCCATACCACTATTTTAGCAAACAAGAGGATGTAAACCAGACTGCCAGGGGGCTCGAGGGGCTTGCTTTCCTGCTGCTCGTTTTTCATCACCAATCCTGAACAGACCCCAAAACTCAGACTAATTAAAGACAAATAATTAAGCACATTCAGACTGGGAAGGTTGGCAGACTCCCACTGTATTGTGAGACCACCTTGGCACTTAAATGGTTAGGGACTATATCCCACAACATCATGCTCATCTCATTGTGGTAGAGAGCTCTTGAGAATGTTATTAGCTGGGTGTTCGCCTTGCCGTTTTTCCACATGAGGCAGATGGGTAATTACGAAGCTAATAGTCTGATTGAGAGAAATCAGATGCAGTGGTTTGCCCAATTAGATGATACATTAGCTTCCTTCTTTGTAAGCAGCTAATGTGTGAAGCAAAGTGGTATTTTTGAGGGTCAGAATCCTTAAACAAGTGCCGAGTTGCAGATTATTGTGTCTCTCTTTTTTTTTCTAATGGAGGAAAAGTGCTAAGTCTTCATTACTAAAAGCATAGAAAATGCAAATCAGGCTCTGAAACAAAAGAGTGAAGGGACAGGCGAGAATGTTTGGTGTCCAATGTGTCAACCTACAACATCAATTACATTGAAATGCAATGCATGGGAGCCTAATCAAGGATA
The DNA here is from genome assembly GCF_965231255.1 of Vanellus vanellus. Taxonomy (NCBI): domain Eukaryota; kingdom Metazoa; phylum Chordata; class Aves; order Charadriiformes; family Charadriidae; genus Vanellus; species Vanellus vanellus. The sequence continues at coordinate 26,149,422 of NC_138907.1, forward strand.
GTATAATTGTAATAATTGCATGCTTTTGTTGGAGAGCTGCTGCCATTGTTATTGTCAACCATTTGTTTTTCTCTATTGTTTAAGGGGAGAGTATTTAAAATATATATATATGCATGCGTATATAACTGTGTATAAGTGACTGAAGAACAACATAGGTAGAAGGTTGTGTTACTGCACACAGACTGTATGTAGCCTTTCTTATTCCTGTTCTTTGAGTGGTGGATAACCAAGAACCTGAACTCTGTGAAGGAAGGTAATGCCTAAAACTGAGAAATGGACATGGACTTACAATCTGTGCCAAACAATGAGGGTTACTTTTCCTTTTGCTGATGCATCCCCTGGTCCAGGAAGGTGAGTTGCTCCCCATGACTGGCAATTCATGAAGTGAGCCAGTAATAAATCGTCCAAACAATCCCCAAGACACCTCCAGTCTGCCTTCTTACTTCAGAATAAAAAGAGAAGAGGTCAAAATAAACAGTTTCTGTCTTGTTATATTTCCTCCAGAGCTGCAATCTGTTTCTGCCATTTAAAAGGATTTTTTAAAATCTACGATCTTGACGCAGGCATTCAAGACAAATGAATGCAAAGGAGAATAGTGCATGGAAAAAAAATGACAGCATGAGTTCACTCAAGACCTTATTAAGGGAGAAAGAGGGAGTAATAGCCTCCTGTAAATAAACCAGTGATGTTTCCTGTATCCTGAAGTTGGGCTGGAAATTCTTCTTATAGCAAAGTGCTCAACATTCAGATCAAATGAGAGGTTTATTTTCTCACATCACTTGGGCTTGCCAATAGGTTGAAACAGAGGCACAATAGGAACAGGCTAAAACATTTAACATGGCTGTTAAATCTCATTCTCCACAGCTAAAAAAGAACAATGCTGTACCATCTTTACCGAGAATACACTCTCCTGCCATAGGAGGCTTTTCATGTATCTCTAACAATCCTGTACATACTCCAAAACTCACACTAATTAAAAGCAAATAATCAAATACATTCAATTTGAAAAGTTGGCAAACTCGCTTGTATTATTGTGTTAGCACCTTGGCACCAAAATGATCACATCGTGCTAATCTCATTGTGCAGGAGAGCTCTTGAGCATGTTATTCAGTAGGTCTGCTCCCTGCCCCCCACCTCCCAGACCCATCCCATCCTCCTCCACCACCAACACTCTCTTTCTTTAACTAGATAAAGAAATGAAAACATGAGCAAAGATAAACAAACCCAGGACAGTATTTTCATCACATTTCACTCAGAGGCAACCAGAACTTGTGCTACCTTTTACAGAGATTTCCTTTCATCCTGGTTTCAGTTCATGTCCAGACATACAACTGGTAAACCTGAGAGAGGCTTTAAAACAAACTAAGCAGGCTGCATTTGTTTCTCACTAGCTCTCATATAACATTATTATATTATTGTACAGAGTACTTGGCTACCACAACAATGTGAAGAGTATAAATGCAATAAATGAAAGACTACAAGAGTTAGCAGCTTACAACTGAGCAGATGAAGAAACCCAGAAGGAAGCATCTGAGGATTTCTTCTCTTTGAAATTTTTATTTTACAGGTAAAATTTCTTTCCATTTGCTGTGCGATAAAAGTAAAGCTGTCTTTGCTAACAGCAATGTAATACAAATTAAAAAACAATGTTTTTTCATACGCTCTGCAGAAGAAGGCTTTGTTTTCTTGACAGGCTTAATTTATACAGAGAAAAACCTCTCTGTAGTGACATTTGTAAAAACATGCCTGCCCTCTTGGTAAGAGGCCACCACTTTCTGAAGGACACGATATATTGTAAACTTTGAATGGATGATATTATAGAAAGGCAACTAGTTTTATGGCTGAAAAAAGTTGCACAGGACAGCTTACACATATGACATTATTGAAGCAATAGGTCTCCCTGGGGACTATGTTTTAAGGTTGTAAAGTCTTCCGTATACAGGCCTGTGCATCTGCCTGAAGCTAACGACAGAAAATGGAAAGATGCCCATTTGTGCTCTATGAAGAAGTATTAGTTTAATTTTCTGCAACTGTCTGGGAGGAATTTTCCCCAAACAGTCCAACAAATCAAGACTGAACAAACTTTCATGAATAAAGATGTATTCATTCCAGTGTCTCTAGCCACTGTATTTTTTACAACTGCAATGTCCACCACAGTAGCTATGACCAAGGGCTGGGTATGATCATGAGCTGGGGTAGGTACGACCATTCAGCACTAGATTTTCTGTCTCGATGGAAAGATAGGCTGAAATCTAGATACTTCTCCCAACATTATCCTGTTCTGGGCTAAGGGGAGCACTATCCTTTGTCATAAATTTTTTGACTGGGGTCCTCTGTCTGTGCTTGGATATGTATTTGGTTATTAAACATATGATCCTTATGGGTCCCTTCCAACTTGAGGTATTCCATGATTCTATGATACGGTCTGCCATCCTCCATCCAGCACTTGCTATGCAGGTGGTGTATTTTTGCCTGGGTTACAGAACCTTTTCTGGGAAATCACCACCTCTAAAAGACAGTAAGTTAAAGGTCTGTGTCAGCAGAAATACATATCTTCTTAATATTTATTGGATAAAACCACGTTAAAGCTACGCAAGTGTTCATGCTGCAGAAGCGCAATGCTGAAGACCACAGCATTTCATGGGAAAAAAAAAGGAGGAAAAGGGGTCATTGAAGGACCTTCCTGACAGGACTGAAAGGGTACCACTCAGCTTTGAGCAGAAAGACACCCACAGGAGAAGATGGCACACTAATACAGTCTTTAACTGGGGAGAGTGCTACATAAGAGAGTCCAATTAATTTGTGACCTTCAAGACAGTTAGTTCCTAATTGCACATTTGCACTTCATGACCAAATAATGAAGGAAGCCCATATGGCTGAGCCTCTTGTAAAACAAAAACAAAACAAAAACTGTTGGAGAGTCAGTGCCACTGAATAGCCCCTTAACTTCATAGAGGTGACTGTGCTGTGCGCTGCACCACCTCATGTGCTCCATCTAGCAGGGTCTTAGGACTGCCCAGAAGTCTGCAGACGGACCTACATCTAGCGGGCCCATGGAAGTAAAGCCAGACTCATTCTAGAGTGACGCAGCACAGGGTGCCCAAATTGTCCCAGGGCAGCATGGTCACGAAACACAGCTTCCATATACCCTGCGCCTCTAGCTAGAGGTTTTAGGTAACTATAAGCCTGGCTTCTTAAAATACACATTAATCTTTTTGTTGACTTCAGCGGGTTTAAATCAGGCACCACGTACAGAGAGGCCAAAAGACTTATATCGATGTTACTTACATTAATTACTATTACATATTCATAGTATAATGTCTTGTTCATAAAGCTTGTAGTTAAATCTTGCTGGGATTGTCAACAAATAAATAGTTATTTGACTAACCAAGTTTTACTTCGAGTTGTCCCTAAATTTCTGTCTGTCATGAAGAAAAGTTGATCAGCCAACACAAGAAGTATCAACAGCACTGCCCAAGCTTGGAAAGCCCTCCACAGGGAGGGCTCCCATTGATACTACCAGGAGAAATGCTTGTAGACATCAGGATAGCATATGGCCTCTGAAATCAATATTGGTTTGCAGCTTGACATACGGATGGATAGATACCACAAAGAGATTGAAATAAATATGACAAACTAAGTCATACAAAGAAAAACATGCATACACAATCACACTCGAACAGATGCTTTGGCTGAAATAGGTGATTTAGAGGAACACATTCTAGATCTGAGAAATGGAAAAATTAATCTAAAACTTACAGTAGCATAATGCACTTTTTCAAGCAAAACTGAAGGAGGATTCAGAGATATTCCTCAGGGACAATGCTAAGAGAAGATACGGGTGAAGAAGTTGCTAATGAACCTGCTGTAGATTTAACAGCAAATCTAACAGAATACTTCCCTCCCCCAGCTTCCATATCAATTGGAACAGATAGGTTTCAAAAGAAACAGCCCCATAGCACGAAAGAGAAAGAGAAGGTGGATTTCTCCTAGGCATTAAAACAGGCTGATGCGAACACTTCAGTCTTGTTTGTGCTTTAATGCATTACCCCAGAGATCTGAACGTGAAATCTGGACTTAAAGAAGAAAATCCTCATTTAGCAAAGAAAGCACTGCAATAGCTACGTGTGAAAGTTCTTCCAGCACTGTTTTCTGCTTGCCATATGGCCAACTTCACTCACATTACTAGCAAGTGCTGAGCAAAGCCTCAGCCTTTTGAAAGAGACAGAGAGAAATGCAAAAGTCTCATCAGTAAGCATGGCCTAAGGAACACTCAGTTGCCTGTTTACACTGATACTTTATCCTTGTCTTGTAAGGATACTTGTAAGGATATCCTTTATCCTTAATTTTAAAAAATTTAAACATCAGGAAATATCAGTCCCAGAAAATCTGGAATAACTTACATATTTCAGTGGTCTTGTAGCCACATTCCTAGTTTCAATCCATTCCAGTGTCTAGTGTTAGAGATACAGTGACTGTTCAGAGAAGTCCTAAGGACTTTCTATAGACTCATAAGGTTCAGGAGGTAGCAGAAATGCCCTGTTTCTGTTACATATGTACACACACACCCCTGCATTGGAAAGAGAGATCTCCCCAGCCTCCCATCCCACAAAAAACACTCCTCACCTGTGCTTAGCCCTGAAATGCAAGGGAAGGGGAGTGTGTTTCTTGTTTTCAGGGGAAATAGATCTGCACCTTTTACTCAGACTCAGAATGGCATGAATTTACCCCAATGGTAAAGAATTTTTCACCTCCTTTCTTTCCAGGGATTCAGGGGGCCATTTGCTGTCAGCTGAGCCAGAAAACCGGTTACTGCATCCCTCTCAAATGATTATATTTACAACAGGTGATACCATTTACCTGAAGCGGCCTGCCTCAAACTTTTCCCCACAGACCTCAATAGCATAGCACTTGGGGACCAGCCCTGAGCCCAGCCCTGTGTAACACAGGGAGGAGTGTGATCAACACCCGCAGCTGTATGGGCAAGCTACAGATCAGAAGTCCCCAAACCTGCTGACATCATCTGCTCAGCCACATCTGAGACTAGCCAGGCTCCTATGACCTGTTTGTCTTACACACCATCTTTTAGCTGAAAGAGTCCTTGGCCAGGGCTTTCAAAAACTCAACTTTCACATTGCAACAAGTCCTAAAACAGAGAGGGTTCTGAAGTAAAAGACCTCACATATGATCTATTGGTTTATATTGCTTTCTCTTTACTGTTAGCTAATTATTGAAGCTGCTAATATCTGGGTATGTGCTTTCTTTCCTTCAGCCTCTCTCTCCCTCATTCAGATCTCACTGTGAAAGGGGCAGTCCTGACCATGCTGCAGTATAGCCTGTTGGCAAAGAGACACCTTGAAGGTCACAGCCAGAGAGCACTGGAAGTTCATTGATGCATCAGTAGGAAGACAGGGCTTGCATCAGTTATTAAACATCTTTATACACTTTATAAATGAATGCTGTACTCATAAATGGACTCAGACCAAAGAAAATCAAAATCTGATTTAACCAGAGGGTAGGTATGCCGGGAACAAAGCAATCATGTCTGAAATTGCCCTGCAGAAACTCACCTCAGTCCTGAGCTACGGGAAGCAACTTTAATGCCTCCATATCACTGGGATTTTCCTAAAAATTTCCCATTGCTGTTACTGCTGATGGGAGCTCTAGTGTAGACAAGACATTCATCACTGCCAACATTTTTATGATTATGTCTTCTAGTCTTTCTGTTTTCTATGTTGGATGACATTGCTTTGCTTATTCATCACTTTTACTTCTGGGAGCCGTGCTTGGACCTATTTAGTAGCAGCAGGAAATTTTAATGTAGAAAAAGGCTGCTCTGCTGCAATATCTGCTTAGCCCTTGGCCTCTCTAGTGAGAGCATCATCAAAGACGGCAGCTAAAGTAATGTGCAGATTAAAAATTGAACAGAGACCACCCATTCATTCACCTGCCTCAATGAATAAGCTTCATACAGTGTAACAAATTTCAGGCTCACAAGAAGGCTGAACCAGTTATGGTTCCATAATCCACCCGTAACTATCCAGGTCCTAGGAAAAGTAAATAGAAATTCTTTGCATAGGTGTGAATATTCCCTTTAAGAATAAAGCAGAAATGGTATACTTGTGTGCAAAGATCAACAAAAACTATAACTGGTATCATTCAAATCCAGATTGTAGTTATATTTTGTACAGTATTTGAAGCATTTTTCAGTTTTAAGCCTGGCAAATAAAAAATTTAAAAATTACCAAGGTAAAGAACAGCTATGTTCAGTGAGCACTGAAGCCTGGTAAATATTCAGTTTTTAATGGCATCCACTTCTATTTTGTTCACTGAATTATTGGACTGACCTTAAATTAGAGATCTGGATGGAGCTGAATTGAATATTGTGAAGATGGGTGTAATTACCTTGCTTCCCTTTATTCTAATTCATTTATTTATTTTTTTATTATTCTTTATCTGTGTGACAAACTGAATGTCAGAGTGCTTGTGGATTTATAATCACAGTAACAGAGAGCAGAACTGATAGGCCAGATAGTGGCACAAGGAAAGATATATCTGCATTGCGGTCAGGGGTGTGACTGCAGAACCTTCCTGCCTTCCTCTTGGTGAAAGAGCTACACCTAGGGCTAACTCAAGTGTATCTGCCCACCTCAACCCACAGGCCGGGCCTTGGGCTGCTTTTGGTCCGAGGTGTCCTCGCTGGCCCTGCGGAGGTAACCCTTGCAAGCAAGCAAGTATATTCTGTCATCCACTGCTCCATAGAGCCAACCTGGCCTACATCAGTTACAAGGATGAAGCCACCTATGCTCAGCATCATAGGAGTCATAGCACAGGCCACCTTTATTCTAGTACCAGTATGGTAGGCTTGCCTTATGACTGACTAGTGGATTTGGAGATCTGGACAAATAAATCTCTGTCGACCTTAAGTGTTCTTATCACCCTATCCTTGAGCCTCAGTTTCATCACTTACAGTCAATATCTCTTTGTACCTTCTAATTTACTTCAAAAACTTTCTAAGGTATTTTTCAGGTATATATTTAAACCTTCAAATTATTTCCTAAGCTACTCATACAAATCATGCTCTCTGTCCTCTACATATTTGGTTGCTGACATCTTCTCTCACAATAGGGTGGTGAGATACTGGAAAGGGTGCTGAGACACAGGAACAAGTTGCCCAGAGAAGTTGTGGATGCCCCATCCTTGGAAGTGTTCAAGGCCAGGTCGGATGGGGCTTTGAGCAACTAGTGGTAAGCATCCGTGCCCATGGCAGAGGGGTTGGAACTAGATGATCTTTAAGGTCCCTCCCAACCTAAACCCTTCTATGATCCTATGAATTACTTCCCTTCAGCTCACCTCATTTTATGGAAATATGACTCAATATTTTTTGGTAAGTCATCAAGTAACAACAGCCTTCTCTAGTTAGTCAGGGAAGCTCAGAGTCACCAATATGTATACAGATGACTAGCAAAAGTAGATGTAGAAATAGACTCCAACTGGTTAATGAAAATCTATACAGCAGGGAAAAAGGAAGAAGGCCAACAGGAGCTCTTGATAGCCCTAAGAAAATGTGCAATGGCCCTAACTGTGTTTGATGGCAAATGTCACATCTCATGTCAGAGCCTGCCTGGATAAATTACCCCTGAAGACCATATTGCCTCAGAAGTTAAGTATTAGCAGCTGCGTGCATGTCATTAACCCCTCACCTGCCACACAACTTTGTACTTGCCCAGGGCCAAATACTTTAAAGAAGGATTGACTGACTTCAAAGCGTGGGGGTAAGAAAGCTGCAGGACATACAATGTACAGTAAAGAGCGCCCATGTACGTGTGCCCTTTTGTAGGACATTTGTGATGATGGCATTAAGTGTTCCAGCAGTTTCAGCTGATTTGAAGGATAATATTCCTCTTCAGCTGCTCAGCTGAATAACAGGCTCTATTCCATGTTCTCCCAACTATGTTGTAATTATGTTTAAGTATATTGCTTTTTCATAATGCTAAAGGTATGGGAAGATTTGTCTACATTGTCTTAATTGTTTCTTGACTGCGTGCATTTTTTTATCAAGTGAACTTGAGAGGCATATCTTGACCCATAGTGATTGAGTTAACCGTACAGAGACAGTGTCAGTAGGAAGGCTCAATTACAATATAAAGGGCAAATCTGTGAAACAGTTGTACTGTCCACAAAGAGCCATTTGGAAAACAAAGGACTTCATCATTCTAACCCTCAGCATGAACCCAGATTTAGTGCACAGACGGCAAATTCAGTAGTGAAAGCAGCCTAGAGAAGGGCATCGGGCTCATAATGCCTAATGTAATAATGTAGAAATATCCATATCAACTCTAACCTGAGGAAATAATGTCATAATTTAATACCAGCATAATAGACTGTATCCAGGATTTTCTATTTAGCCTTCCCACGATGTCCAAGATATCACAACAATATTTCTAAAAGCACAATATTCTCTCTTTTGCCTGCGATTCTACAGAAACTTTTTTAAAGTTGGCTAACTAAGGGCCATGGCCATAAACTTTGATCAACAAATGAATTCACTGTAAATGTGAAGCAGTATGGGAGGGATTTACACTGTCTAACTTAAAAGTCTAACTTCAGGTGCCCACACTAAGACACCATATAATCAAGAGAGGGAGGTGAAACAGGCTCTTCCAGAAGAGCATTCAAAGGTGTGAACTCCAATGTTCCACAATTACCTTTTTTTTTTTAATTTCATTCTATTTTTCCTTGTCCTGCATTTAAAAATAAAAAAATCAAAAACAAGAGAAGACAAATAAAGAAAATGGCAAAGTATGAAAAATGTACCTTTGAAATTAAAATTTCAATTCCAATGAAGTCAAAGGAAAATGACCATTAATACTGACTAGTCATTAATTAATTTTTTTTTTCCCCATGAGAAATGTTGGTCTGAAATAAATACATAAATGCATATATATATATATGGCTGGAACTTTGTATTGCAGCTTCAAGTAACACAGAAGACCTTCAAAGAATTAATTGAAATACAGCTAAGTCCTAACTATCACATGAAACAATCAAAACAACTGATCTCATAACACAAAATGTAGAAGCGTCAATAAAAAACAGTAAAATAAGAGAATTTTCAGCCATGTTAAACAGAAAAATAATGGAAAATCACAAATCCTATAGTCACAGAATGTTAAAAAAGGCATAAAGGAAAAGTTCATTATAACTATACAACAAAGCAAAAGTCATATCTGACAACAGTAATGACACTGGTCCCTGATTTCTGAAGCTGTACAAAAGCCCCTCCTTCCACAAATCATACTAAGTTGTCTAGATCTGAAAGCAATGGCCCCAATACATGCTCTCCAATATGTAACATCTAATAGCTATCAGCCCATATGGATAAGATTTGGATTGATACTTCAGCATTCTCGGGTTCCCTGATTCACACTTGTACTTTCCTCTCATATTATCTCAGACAAAGTCTGTGTCATCTCTCTCAAGTTAAATGACCTAGCATGGAACTATTTTGGTGTAGTGCAATAGCATCATTAGATAAGGATGAGTTCAATGTGTTAATTTGTTTTATCTCTTCCTAATACCCTGTTTAAATAAAACCGCAGCCTGGTCTGAACAAGGGGATATAAGTCACTAGAGACAGAATAAATTCTACTGTCAGAGAAGAAAGAGAAAATAAGTGGACCTTCATTGACCTCAGAATACCCAAGACAACAGCAAGATTCAGGACATCGCCGCAGACAGGAGGTGGAGGAACTGTCTGTATAAGCTCTAACTGTACTGTTGGGCCCCACTGTTACAGTCAAACACGAATCGCCAAAACACACTCTGTCATTGCCCAGGACAGAAATAAACCTGATAGCATAATGTCTAGAGAACATAGTGTGCAAGAAAATACAGACAGTACAGACTGAGCTACAGAGAGAAGCAAAAGAGCAGAGAAGAAAGGAAAGAACTGGGAAAGTAGTATTTTATCTAAGACAATCTTTTTTTGAAAGCCCTTTATATGCAGCCCACAGAAAATTTATTAACAAAACCAAAGATTCAGATACAATGCACCTACTGCCTCTCTCCAACAGCACAATGTCACTTATCTGCTGAAGCACGGGCAGACCTTGGTGCCAGTGAGCAGGGTGGGAGGGTTAGTGGTGTACACCCACACAAGCTACATGCGCTGCTTCTCTCTGCATGGAAATCAGGGCAGTGAGGAAGATCTGATGCCCCAAGGTCTGGCCCCAAGGTGGAGCCAAGATGTAGTCAAAGCTTCACATCATGGGGGAAGTAGACCCAGGCCCAGTAAGCGAAATCTTGGCTACTGTACTATATCCTACAATACAATATCATACGTTCTCCTTCAATAAGCAGCTTCCTCCTTTACATCAGAGTGGTCAGCTTTGGAAGGATTCATCAGTGCCAACACACTTGTTGCACTTGTAACTTGTCCAGGTATGACATGCCTAGCAGACTCTGACTCAAAGATTGTGACCCACATGTTCAATATTCTTCCACTTCTTAGGTTACCGCAAAAAGGGGAACAAAGATGCTGCTCTACTCTATTCTGTTTCAAAGAAATAGCTGGGACCTGGAAAGCCTTCTTGGGCTGCTCTAATTAAAGCTCTGCTGCTTGGATCTTGCAGAGGGTTCATGGAAGAGAAGAATCAAAGCAGACCTAACTGATGCAGCAGTAAATGCTCAAAACTGGTGTGAGATTGTCAGAAGCAAATACAATTCAAAAAACATGCACAAAAATTATGCATAAAACCTTGTCGTTTTGCACCATTATTTCCCTCAAAATCTACTACAAGCTTTTGAAACATAAGATTACTCCATTTAACATAATAAAACTGCTCCATGCTCAAAGCTATTATTATTAATGGATCTGAACGTGCTCAGCTATGTCAGATCTCTAAGCACTCAGTGGACAAATACCCATTTCCCGCAAGCCCAACAAACAAGAAAATAGTGTCAGATCTAATTCCTTCAACTCAGAGAAGCAATTGCACAGTTTACCATCTTTTCTAATTTCCATTTAGAAATTAATGGAGAGGCTTTTAATGGATTCTTTTTGGCTTTTTCTAGAGCAAAACAGGAAATGACTAATAAACTGGGATGTATTAACAAAACATACAGGAAAACGTTAGAAAAGCCATATTTCATGTTCTTCATCCTCCTTGAATGATAGACCTGGGTATGAACAGCAGAAGAATTTCTTTCCAGATGAAGAGCATTCACCAAAAGAGAAAGAAAATTATTATCTACTGCTTGACCACAAGATGACCTGCAAGTTTGCAGTCTTGCAGTGTTCAGATACTCAAACTCAAGGATCCACCCCAAGCATATGAACTAAAATGCATGCTCCGTAATGCCAGATCCTATTTGAACATGGATTCTAGGTTTTGCAGCAAAAAATCATTGGCTGACATTTGCACAGGGCTGAAGATGCAATCTTGGTTGAAAAGTCTTCCTTCTGAATCCAAGACACAGTAGTTCTCTCCAAGACAGTGTGCCGTTCATCTGAGCCCTTCCTGCCTAGATGGTATGTCTGGCCCATCAGTAGTTTCAACCAAAGATTTCTGAGAGCAGTTTTCTGTAGGTATGGGCTTAAATTCCAAAGTCCAGATTCTCAGTCAACAGGTCAGATTTGTAAGCAAATGTAAGCACCAAATTGTAATGAAGTTTGTTCTGTAAGTCCCTATGAAAATGTAGTCACATATGCTTCAGTATATCTATTGTTACCCCCACAATTCTCCTCTGTGTTGCTAGTAAACTCAGAAAAAGATTAGATGATTCTTCAAAGGATTTCTAGCTTATTCCTACAGTGCCAAGGCATCAGTTTGTCATACTAGCTTCAATATTTCCCTCTGAGTGTCAGTAATCAGTATAAGATTGCTTATTACCAAGCAGCAATCTTTAAAAGATAGCTATTAATAACTACTTTGCCAACAGTTTTTAATTGCAATGGCTAAAAGATGGTCGACTGCTAAGAAAATTGTGCAATCTAGAATGTATTTCTAATACTCCAGTACAGGTACCCATTCAGACTTCCATCATGCAGCTGAAGCCTGGGTTGCAACCATCCAAGCTGGCTACCCTGTGGCCCCTGGAGCATCCCAAGAGTACACACAGTTCCTCCACAAGACCAGACTGACACTTTGCAGTATGAAATTTGGTCATTTGCAAAGCTGGCTACAACCTTTATTTCCTTCTCTGCTACTCCAAGCCACACTGAACATAAAGGAAGACAAGTTGAAGATTTGTAGATGAAACTCAAATTTGTCAGTGGGACAGTTTTCTGTCACAGCTACAGATTAAGGGGCATTTTTTTGACTTTTTAAAATACAACATGATAAACTGAAATGCCTGTAAAGAACCTGCTATGGTCTACTAGATTCACACAGTGACCTGAATTATTTTCAGTATTAACCTGTGTTATCACAGTGGAATTATTGGGGTGAGAGTGAGTTCACGCTTCTGGTTGCCTTTGTTTCCAGTGGTCATTGATATCAAAAGCCATCCTGCAACTGCTGTGAAAATAAATAGAGTCATCCTTGTATTAGGCATTTTTTAAGTATCTAAATAGATATTTTCCCTAACAGACAGAATCAAAGCCTAAACTCTAGACAGTTCACTTTACTGATTTGGTCAAGTTCTGTGTGTGTGAAACCTTATCTATTATTTTCTAGTATATCAACTCATCTAATAAAAGTAAGACCTCTCCCTACAAATCTCTCAATACTCTCTAATATTCTTAGATTATCACAGATATAACTCTATACTTCGTGTCTTTTCAACTAGTATACTTCTCCCATTTCAAATAAAGCCTAAATAAATAATAGAAAATAAGCTACTCCTGTTGTGCTACTAGACCACATTCTGAGCTTGTGAACAATTTGGTATAAATTGAATTGCAGAAAAGTTATGTTAGAGTAAAAGAGGGGAATCAAATGTTTTCAACCACTTGCAAAGCCAGTAAATGTTGAAACTCTTATAAACAGCAAGGGTAGATGAAAGGGTCATCTTTAACTTTCTGATGTTAATTGGGAGATGTCTTTCATATATAGTGATGGTAACTCACACCATTAAAGTGATGGGAAGAGGTAGAGTGAATTAGATACCTTGCCAGAGTCTATTGCTTTAGAGGGTAGAAAGCTGAGATTGATGAGCAAAGTGTGCTATGGAAAAGCCAGGTATTTCCATTAGTGGGTTTGCACCACCATAGATTTTTGAATTTGGGAGTAATTTTTCTTGTAAATATTCATCTGGCTTTAAATGTAGCCAGACATATTCTGCTTCTCTGATTTCCTAATCTGCATCCAGTCATAAGAACTGCAGCAAAACCTGGCTCTAGATAGAGATATTTAAGACACCATTGAATCTCTACCTCTGCTTAAAAAACTTTATCTTAAGACATTTGTTTCTGCAGTGAGGACAGGGTTGTATAAGGCTGAACTCCCAGGTTCTCTCAATCACATCTATCTCCTTGTACATCAGATTATTTCTGCCAAGCTGGTTATATTTTTTCCAAGCAAACCCTAACTATCAGGGAGGTCTAACACACTGTTCCTTTACCATCAGCTTTGTTTTCAAACATACAATGGTTTGGCATGACTCCAGTCACCACCAGGTGATTTTTGGCCCTTGCCCTTTTTATTATCTGGTATCTCTTAGGGAACCACAGATGAAACCAATAGAAAAGGAGAGAAAAAGAAAAAGCAGGAAAAAAGAAAGAGCTTCTCCTTTGCTTTCCTGGTAACGTGACATCTTGCCCTCTTGCATTATATATTTTTGTCCAGCTGATGCTTTGTCCTAGTGGAATCGTGGTTCTAGTATTAGCTCCAAATGGTAGGCAGGCATTTTCATTAAAAACAATTACTATTTCCAAACAGGAGCTGGTTCCTCAGTTCCAGCCATTCTTGCTGTAAAACGTTCAGCTGAGAGGAGCAGATTGTTCCTGCTGAAAATGAATGGAATCTGGCAGGAAAACCTCGTGTTTTTCCAATCCTAGTTTTTTTACAAAGAAAACACTGGGATCTTGTTGAAAAATTATAATTGTTTTGGTGGGCACGTTATTTTTCTCAGTTGAACTGTTTCCAGCTACAGGAGGCAAGTTTTGTGCACACGTATGTGTGTGTGTGTGTGAATATATATGTATATATCTACACATACACAAATGTTTTTGTATATAATTGCTGTGTAGAAAATGATTAATAAGTCAAGGAAGAGTAAACACATTTTTATTATTAAAAAGCATTTATGCAAATTGATTTTTTTAAACAGCTACCACATTATGAACCTTCAAAAGAAAGTCAATGAGTAAAATACTATATCATAATAACAGCTAGCCTCACTTTTAATACTAGGAGAAGAAAGAGGCTAAGGTGACTGAACTGTTTATCCCTTGGTTGTTCTCACTAACTTAAAAACACTGTCAGACTGAATTATTCTGATAAAAATATCAAAGGAGAGAAAACAGAAGACACTATTACATTCATGAAAGGAACAAAGTGCAGAGGTCCCCATATTGATCACCCATATGGATGCTGCCATTTGGTAATAAGTGATTTTGTTTAGCTCGGACAGAAATAGATAATAGGTCAGGCTGACCTTGCATCCATATGGGGATGGAAACACCTCCTTCTACTAGTTGCTTTTTTTCCTTCCATATGAAGCATTCATCACAGCCAGCAGACTGAGTGAGATGGGATGCTGATGTGTCTTATGCCTACTGCACCTTGTGAGTTTAAGGGCACCCCCCAGGCAACATTCAGCCCCCACATTAACAAAAATGCATTGTAACCTTCAAGTCCACCTCCTCTGTCAGGTCCTGACCCTCTGCACCGACAAACGGGCAGGCTCCAGACACTTTAGCTATGGCATCTCCGCTCACAACCTTCAAGGCAATTCAACTGCTTTGACTTGCATCTGACAATCAAACTGAGAATTGGGAGGAAAGGGACAAAAATCAACCTTTCTCTACCAAAAATGTGCAGCAACCTAGTGCAGTAGCATAGACCAGCCCAAAAACTGGTAATCTCAAGGGTGTGCTGCCCAGCCCTCTGGCTTACTTCAATCACAGCTGTACAAATGTAACAAGTAATACAAAACCCCCTTGAATTTCCTGAGGCTGAGAAGTTGAGTCCCCAGTGAAGTCAACTGTAAGTCACTGTTTTTCACTAGCCTTTTCAGTCATCTTTTGACCCAACGTCAATAAGTGCCAAAGGAAATTATAATGGAAAGGATGACAGTATTATAGCAACAGCTCATTTCAAGGGTGATCACCTGATAGAAAAAGGAAAAATGAGAAGCATTTCCCTTCTCTGTTATTGCCCCCCTAATAGAATTTCTTGTCTCCCTTTCAGTTGTTCTTGCCCAGAATTTCATCCTTATAATGATAAAATTAGATAAGTTTACACCCAAAAAGAATCTCAAGAGATCTGCTGGCCCACATCCTTGCAACCAGGCAGGATCAACTACACCTAGACATTCTCTGATGGATAGCTGTTCAACTTGGACTTAAACACCTTCACAGAGAGTCCAAAACATCCCTTGTGAGTTTGCCATTTCAATTGTTTGTCCTGGAAATTAGCCTGCAGGTCTACCCACTCAGCACAAAAGCTACAACAAAACGAAGCGTAGCATCACTTCTGCCCTCTCTGCCATCTTCTGGTCTCAGCACACTGCTCCTTTTAAGCCCTAAGACCTCTCTGGGTGCACAGTGGTCATCAGCTTCACACTGTAGGGCTGTGGCGCACTTACTGCCGTCCCAGCCCTAAGATCCCAGCCGCCTTGCATTGCACAAGGGACACAGTTTCATTCCTCTAATAGGATACGGGACTTTACAGTCACTATTTGAATGGCACAAAGTAAGTTGAACAAGTTCACTCTTCTTCTCTTTTCTTAACATAATTTAAAATCAGACATTAAATAAGGTGTCAGCAGGCTTTCCACAAGGATCCAGCTGTTAAGTCTTTATTGTTTTGTTTGCTTTGAAGTCGAAAGGAACAAAACTTATAATTCAAAAAATGCCAGAAGAACCTTCTTGCAAACAAACAAGATGCAAAAGAAATGCTGGCACCAAAGTGGTGCAGTCTGTGAATTATGGAGTTATGGAATCATTTTGAAAGTAAATTGTATGATACATAAGTGTTTGTAAAATTCTTTCTGTAAATAAGATTAGATTTCTTCCACAGACAGGGAGACACAGATCAGAGGTAGCAACTGCTGTTTATGGCCAGCCATCAGGGACTGTTCACTTTGTACATAGGTATGCAGCACGTAACAAAAAAGGACATTCTAGTGTTGAAGAACTGTATAATAAAAATGAGGGGAAACCTTCTCTTTTTGCAAAACACAGCTGAGCCCAAAGTCCTGCAACTCATACTACATAACAAAACTACTTCTGTCACTTGTAAATCAGGAAGCCTGCTTTTGTCAACCATTTGCACATGTAAGAGATCCAGAGTGTATTGCTCAAATCAGTCAGTCATTTTCTTGTGAAATTAAAGCTCTGATCCCTGTTGAAGGAGTCTTTCTGTGTTGTTCTAGCAACTTCTTTATATTTTCTATTTGTTTTGGTTTTGTCTGATTTATACCATTCTCCAATGATTTAGTCCAGCAGCATCCATTTTACCGAAAAACAAAATACGGCAGGGCCACTAAAATGGCAGACACCAGATACCAACTTATCAGTTCAGTTACGTGCACCAGAGCATTCACCAGCACTGGAACCAATACCTGAACCCAGCTATGCCCACTAGGGCCCTGCACTTACATGTACACTCATTGTAAGTGTTGTTTCTGTTTTCACTGTATGTAACCACACACACATATTTTTCTGTGAGCCACTAGTAGGCCTGGTAGAGGCCCCATCCCTGAAGTGTTCAAGGCCAGGTTGGATGTGGCTTTGAGCAACCTGGTCTGGTGGGAGGTGTCCCTGCCCAAGGCAGGGCGGTTGGAACTAGATGGTGTTTAAGGTCCCTTCCAACCTAAACCATTCTATGGTGGCTCCTAAATGTAAATGCAGAAAGACTATCAAACATTGCTATTTGAAATGTCCTTTTGGAGCACTACCAAACCAAGCAGAAAACAAAAGCTACATTAAAGTAGAAAGAACTTGATAAGGCTGTTACAAAACAGCTGTTGTAAGGTACCTTCCACCCTTTGAAGGTGCACTGAGCCCGCAGCACAAGAACATATCACTGGCTGACAATCCGTCTCACCAGCAGACCTCACAGCAACAGCCTGAGAGCCTCAGCCTGTGGCAGCAATTCTGTGGGAACACCAGGACCAGCAAAGAAGGAACACAAGGAAAAGCCTTTCCAACATGAATGTAAGACCTGGAGATCAAAGTTCTTCACTTAGCCTTAGGAAAATATTTGGTTCAGGCAAGCTGTCAAACCCCATATAGCCTTCTATCCTTGCAAGGTTCTTTCTGAGAATAATCAGACCATCGTATTTACATGTGTACACAGCTCTGGTAGGTAGTGTCCTTCAGCCATATCAAGCACATGAAGGAGCCATGAGGCAGTGGCACACTTCTAATGACCTAAACTATGGGCAAATGTCCTTTTCCTGACCCAGAGTTTAACTTTCCCAGCCAATTCTGCAACTCCTGGTTTGCGCTTTACCTTGAGCTGCAGGATATGCAGCATGTATGAGCATTCCCCAATTCACTCCAGGTCAAATATCCCAGTGGAAACTACAATTTCCAATTGTATAAATTAACCTGGCAAATTTTCCCTTAAATAATTTGAAGAGTCAGGATGCAGTAACCTCTGAGTAGGAGGGCAGTAATTTCTTCTGTTGGCACATCTAGCTTCAGAGGACGATAAAGGTGAAAGATCTGCAGCTGTAAAGGTGAAAGATCTGCAAATCTGTGGAACTCTTCCATCCCCTGAGCGGAAGTCAGAGTTGTTTTCCTGCAAGATATCTCCAATCCTAAGCTCGAACGGAAATCAGACATCACCAGTCCTGACACCATTGAAGTCAAAGGCAGTTTTGTCATTGACTTTAACGAAACTAGGATTCCCCCTAGGGTAAGGGGCATTGTGTTTTTCAGCAGCCACCCATGTGGAAATTTTGCTTAGATGACTGACTGCCTGGAAGGTAGCAGTGCTAGGCCAGAAAATACCAGAAATGTTTGTGTTAACCCACATACTCCAGTACTTGAAACTGCAGCTATCAGAGCACACTCTTGTCCTCTAGAAAGAGTATGTTCCTATACCCTTGGCTTCTTTACTCCACCTGAAGCCGGTTATGCACCTGATGTACCTAACCTGTTGTTCAGCTGTGCTACTGGGTCTGACTGTTTATCAGGAAACATCAGAGAGGTTTTATGTTCTCACATTGTAAATAATGTGACAGACCTTGAAAATATAATATGTCTTTTTATAGCTACTGTATGCATTGTGAATGAAAACAACTCCTTGAAAATAGAGTTGAAAATAGGGTATTGCATTCATGCTTCATGCTTACTCAAATTCTGATTAAAAAAAACACTTATCGCTTAAGTTCAGGGCATAGGGAAATGGATAAAAATATAGGAAGCAGGAACCTAAAAAAGAATCCAAAAGCATGCCTAGGAAACTCCTAAACGAATTTCAGGAATTTATCTGGTACTTAGGCTCCATGCTGAATATTCTTCTGAGCTCAATAGAACCAACATACATATATGCAAAGGTATTCCAGAAATGCATCTATGAGCTGTGAGTCTGAACCAAAGTTCTTGTTATTACAGAAATGCAACAAAACTCCTTGGCAAGATTACTTGTTTGTGCATTGGCGTTTCAGTATAAGGAGTCCCGCACATGGTAACAGACGCATATAAATTTGTACATATGCAGATTTGGTTTGGTATTAAACCTGCCATGAAAATGCATACTGTGTAAAATTAAAAACCATACTGCAGTACAATAAAGCTTGTGCTTAGCCAAGCTCTTTTTACCTGCTCTAATTATAGAGGGCCTCACAAAAATAAAAAATAAAAATCAGAGATGGAAGCAAAGCATCAGAAAATGCAGAAGGGTTGTAAAAAAGGAGGAAAGATGGAGAGATCCAAATTTCACGCTTTGCATCTCAGACTTCTTTCTAGTTCAGAAGCATCCACAAAAGCTTTCACAAGGTGGGTTGCTTCTTTCCGTTTTTTCAGTCTAGAAATTAAAGCAGGTATCTATTCACAGGAGAAAGGGTGCCTCACAAAATTTCCACCATTTCCTGCTTTTCCTGTCTGCAATGCATTCCTTCAAAGCACTTCTCTGCTTCCACTTTTGGGCCAAGCCACAACAAGGCAGTTCAGCCATCTAAAAAATTAAATCTACTGTAGCAGCTAGAGGTGAACAGTCCTCTCTGCATAAGATGTAGTGGATGCTAAATTTTATGGTTCTGAAGTGAGCCGAAAAGGAGTTTGGGGATAGAAAATGAGTAAACCTCCTTTGCTGCGTCTACCTGCAGGCACTGATCTGAAGGGCAGAATTTATGGCTGTGACTGCCTCTGTGCAATTTGTGCAAAAAGGAAGAGAAACTTTCCTCAGCTACACACAGGCCAGTCATGGTCTTGCCCAGTGGAGCTATCATTGGCACCAACTATACCAGCACTTTGCAGTCCTCCAGCATCATCCATCAATGGGTCTCAGAGAGCATTGCAGTTCCCAGAGAATGAAGGGATAGGGAATGAGTCAATGTCTTTTTTAGTGGCAAAACGTTATTTTCATTTTACAGATGTGGGGCTGAGGCTAAAGGGACCAGAGTGACTTTGGCCCACACAACAGGGCCAGAAGTAACCTCAAATTTCCTCAACACCATTCCCAAAGCACAGGAAAGGCCCCCTGGGCTTCTTCACTTTCCTCACCCCCACAAAAAAATTTTCTATCGCTACGCAAATCAGGGAAGATACTCTCATACATCCCTATCCCCACTTACAAACTGCCTCTCTTCGAGGTATATTTTATTTCCATCCTCCCTCTTTATCTGCCAAAGAGCTTTCTACCTCAGTACGTGTGCCTTACAGAGCAACCACAAAATCCTACAGTACAGCAGAGCAGAGGTTATATGGCCAAGACAACTGCTATTTTCATCAATTCTTCAGCAAACCAGCTGATCGTAAAAGCTATTCTTGACTAGCCTGCCTTTGTAACACCAGTCACCAGGAGAACACAGCACATACTATTGGCTGTGGCCCTCACTAAAAATACACTGCATTCTTGCACAACAACAAAAGCTCCCACTAGGGCCAATGGACAGCAGACTAAAAACAGTAACCAAAGGCTTTAAATTGCACAAATTACAAAGGTAGAAGAACTGAAAGCAGCATGCCACTAAAAGCCATCTGCCATCTTGGCCCGCCCATGTGTCCCTTCTCCCCAGCAGTGTTTTATATTAGTAATGATGTCTCTGTATTATGTATGACAGAGTCTCTGCTGCTTTGAGCAAGCAATAATATAGATGCTCCTTCAGTCTGGTGCTTTGCATATACACACTAGCTGGGGGAGCAGAAGATCTGCCTTCCGGTCTCTCTCTCTGGATATTCAGTTGGAAGCAATATTCACATGCATATATTCTCCAAAGCACATGTATATGCTATATTATCAGGACTCCAATGCACATTAATAATACACAAAAATACACAGAAATAAGCACGGATTCAACTGTGATCAGAATTAGATGAGATAAGAATGGACAACATAGAAATACAGGAAGAAAATCAGCAAATGTTTAGTCTGATTATGGGCCTGTTTCCAGGACATAAAAAAGTTTGGGGATTTTTTTTTTTTAGTTACTTTTATTAGTAGGCTAATGACTTTACCTGTCCATGAAGCTGTCATTTATAAGGATCTTTGAAGTGAAGTCTCAGAAGAGTTTTTAAGGAAGAGGAAGATGAAGCCAGCTATTGGGATAGCCTGAAAGAAGCTGCAGAGATGGATGTAAACACAAAGCTGGGACACAGCAGTTCTGCACAGAGAAATACCTGACATAACTCTCAGTGGTCAAGCACAGGTACAAGAAACAGTCTTCCCAGGGTAACACACCATGAAGAAAAAAAAAAAGGTGAGAGAATTTGTTAGCCCAGGAAAGGCAACATACCGATCTGTGAAAACTGCTTTCACTGCCTGAGCTAACAGGCTAACTCAGGTGTCTTCATGCAGCCTTGCAAATAATACCCGAGCCAACACCCTGTACTGAGAAAAGAGAATGACCAGGAACCACAGAAAAGACAGAGGAAAAGGTGAGCACAACACATGTGAATAGGCAGACCATATTAGGAATCAGAGAAAAGAGCTTACCAGGAGCTGGTTCAAGTGAAATGACTACTTTTGCAACTAACCTCAGAAACCACTGGAGGGAAATGAAGTGGGTTATTGGAAAGTTGGTGGAAAAGTTTATTTGCTAACTATACAAGTTCATTTATTCAGAGCATTTTGCAAAATACTCTGTGTAACCCACTTTTGGCTGATGCATGTTGAAAGTATGCAAATACTAAACAGTTTAGGCTAGGGTTCAGTGAATGTTCTCACAATCTAGAGTGCTTGCAGCACTCCATTACCACATGACCACAGACGTTAGTTAATTGACCTCCGACTATCTGCTCATAGAGATCTGCCCCCGCTTCAGTTACTTCCTCAGCTTTCCCAGGGGCACTTGCAGAGACCCTGACAGGCATCTGAGTAAGGATCTGGAAGGTTGTGTAAGGGACATCCCATCACCACAATTCAGCCCTCCTCAGGAAACAGGTTGAAGGCATGGGATATAAGAACACATGCCCAGGGTGAAGGCAGGGAGGACTGAAGAGTTGCATGGCACACAGAAGAGGTGAAAAGATATAAAAGCAAAGGAAGGAGGAGACAAGGAACCTGTGCAGAGAGAAAGACTGAAAGAGAGGAACTAGCAGAGAAGAAGGAAATCAGAAAACCAAAGCCTAACAGGTAAGTCAGATGTAGCGTCAGATAACCAACAGGTTAGAGAAGAACAAATTCTGCAAATAACAGGAGAAAGAGATGGCCCCCATGGAATAGTTGAGCCCATGAGGAACAGCAGAGTAGAATGCGCTGTCCAGGTTCAGAAAGACAACAGCAAAAGATATGTAGTAACCTTATTTTTCTTTCTCCTTGTTAGAGAATTTATCACTGTTAGAGCAGACAGATGATAGCACACAAGGATTGTTCCACAGCTGAGTTGGGTATCCCAAGCCCGCGCAATCTATATTTCAGCACAGGATGTGTTATATATTAGCAGACATTCTGATTTTCAGAGGTCCTGGGCTCCCAAGCATAAGTCTTTCAGATATCAAAGGCAGCTGCTTTCCCCTGAAAAGCTGTCCTGCAACACTGCATCTGAAAGTTATTTTGCTGGACTCAGCTCGGAGGACTGTTGGACAAGAACAGCTATTTGGCCTGCACACAGTACGGGAATAAGGAGAGGTGAATCTGTTCTTGGAGGTAACATTTCAGGTATTCTCCCAGGCAAACTGCTCAACCGTACGGTGTCTCATACATGTGAGATGAGAACATCTAATTCCATAATTCCCAGGAATATTGGCCTGGGTGTATCAAGTGCAATGAGATCCTCAGAAGAAAGGACTCATTTTAAGTCCAGAGAGTTGACATTTACTTGATTTTTCCCAATCTGCTGTTTCTTAGAACTCCAAATCTGAAGGGATGGGCTGGTGCAGGCAACTGGCAATATCATTGTCATAATAGCGACATCATGGCACAGACAGCCCCAGCTCATAAGGCGGTAGGAAGCACACGAGTTGGTATATAAAAAAGGACTGGCAGCACAATGCAATGTGCGGATGCCAGATCCATTGCTCACTGAAAGCTGCGTTTTCAAATCCAGCGTTTGCCTCATGTCTGAGTTTAAGCTGACTGTTATAGGGGAAAAAAAATACTAAAAAAGAATTCTAAGCCTGAGACTTTGCGTTGCTCTTGATTCTTGCAGCACAAGAAGGAAAGAAGCGTTTCTGTACTGAAATACCATTGAAGTGTTTGAACGGAGCTTTCTCTTGGCATTCTGGCTGCTCCTGCTTTTGTAAAAACTATCAGGAAAGGGTTTGTTTCTTTGTGAGAGATTTAACAAAGCTGCAGACATCCATTTTAGCCAAAGTGATTTCATCTGTTTTTCCTCCAAGGCTGCCCAGCTGAAGAGTTACCATCAGAATTTTTCTCATCACAATTGCTAATGTCACTGATTGGTACCAACCTACTACTCACTTCTTTGAGCCCCTCACCAGACTTGCAATCATCAAACAGTTCAGACATTGATCAGAAAAAAAATAGTATAACTATTAGTATTTTGTCTACTAGTAGTAGAGAAAATAAAAACTCAAGCTACTTTTCAGGGATCTGAACGCATTCTGCTTCACGCTGAAGATATTTAAAAGCGAACCTACAGGCTACTTCCCGACTTCTGGGGATGTTGAGATTCAGACTCATGTTTGGCCTCATTTTTAGCCAGGATAGCACAACTACAGGACATAAGAAGAATTGCCTAAGGATCCAGTTACAGGGTTGAGAGCCAGGAAACCATGAACATCAACATTATCACTATTATCACAGTCAGTCTCTCCTCTGTGCCTGGCAAGATCATGGAGCAGATCCTCCTGGAAAGTCTGCTGAGGCACGTAGAAAACAAGGAGGTGATTGGTGACAGCCAGCATGGCTTCACCAAGGGCAAGTCATGCCTGAAAAATTTGGTGGCCTTCTACGAAGGGGTTACAGTGGCAGTGGACAAGGGAAGACCAACTGATGTCATCTACCTTGACTTGCGCAAAGCATTCGACACCGCCCCACTGGCTGGATGGTCGCACTCAAACAGTTGCGGTCAACGACCCGATGTCCAAGTGGAAAGCAGTGACAAGTGGCGTTCCTCAGGGGTCAGTACTGGGGCCTGTACTGTCCAACGTCTTTGTCGGCAACATTGATAGTGGGGTTGAGTGCACCCTCAGCAAGTTTGCCGATGATATCAAGCTGTTTGGCGAGATTGACATGCTGGAGGGGAGGGATGCCATCCAGAGGGACCTGGACAGGCTGGAGAGGTGGGCCCAAGCCAATCTCTTGCAGTTCAACAAGGCCAAGTGCAAGGTCTTACATCTGGGTCAGGGCAATCCCAAGCACAAATACAGGCTCGGCGGGGAATGGCTGGAGAGCAGCCCTGAGGAGAAGGACCTGGGGGTGCTGATTGACGAGAAGCTCAACATGAGCCAGCAGTGTACGATTGCAGCCCAGAAGGCCAACCGTATCCTGGGCTGCATCAGAAGAAGTGTGGCTAGCAGGTCAAAGGAGATGATTCTGGCCCTCTACCCCACTCTTGTGAGACCCCACCTGGAGTACTGCATCCAGCTCTGGAGTCCCCAACATAAGAAGGACATGGACCTGCTGGACCGTGTCCAGACGAGAGCCACAAGGATGATCCGAGGGCTAGAGCACCTCTCCTATGAAGAGAGGCTGAAAGAGTTGGGGCTGTTCAGCCTGGAGAAGAGAAGGCTCTGGGGAGATCTTATTGTGGCCTTCCAGTACCTAAAGGGGGCCTACAGGAGAGCTGGGGAAAGACTTTTTACTAGGGCATGTAGAGATAGGACAAGGGGGAAGGGCTTTAAACTAGAAGAGGGCAGGTTTAGATTAAACATTAGGAAGAAGTTTTTCACTTTGAGGGTGGTAAGGCACTGGAACAGGTTGCCCAGAGAGGTTGTTGAGGCCCCATCCCTGCAGGTGTTCAAGGCCAGGCTGGATGTGAGGGAGGTCTAGTGGGAGGTGTCCCTGTCCATGGCAAGGGGGTTGGAACTTGATGATCTTCAAGGTCCTTTCCAACCTAAACCATTCTATGATTCTATAATTTTACCTTGTAAATCATTTAATTTCAATGCCTCCTCATTCCTCTGTCTGTATAAAGACAGACAGACGTGCTTAGTCTTAAATAAGTCTCAGAGTTACTGGCAGAGAAATCCTTAGGCCAAAGTGCAAATTTGATACTTGTGCACTTGTCAGGAGTTCAATATGTAAAGTACTGAGATTAGAAGGAGGATTTTCAGGCAAAAGGGGACCTGTTCTCAGGCCCTGAAGATGTTTCAGAGCAGGGAAGTCCTTCTCTTACCAGCTTGAGGTTTATGTTCTTAAATGTATCACTGGACCAAAGCTGGAAGCATTTCCTTTCTGCCATTTGGGTGTACAAAAAAGTGTCATTGAAGATTGTTCACTCAACAGTCAAATCATTTTTTGGCACTGCAAAACATAAGAAATGTTTAGTGAAAATGTCTTAAGAAACACAAATATGTCACTACCTTACATAGGGTTTTATTTCTGAACAGAAAAAACAAATGAGGTTCAATGTTGGACAATACGCTCTTATTCTTTAACTCTCATGGAGAATTACAAAGATTTAATGCATGGACTATGACATTATGGGATGTGCAAGCTTAATTTGAGATAGAAAATGTGCAGAATAAAACAAAACCAAAGAGGAATTAAAAAAAAAAAAAAAGAAAGTAAGAAAAAAAGAAAGGAAGGAAGGAAGCTTGTCAACCACCATCCATTTTTATCTAGTCAAAGACTGGCCCAAGTGATGTGAAGTTTACTTGATGTACTCAGTGCAGAATGTCTGAACTGGTAATCACAATAAGTAAAAAGTAGGGGGAATCTATAGAAATTCATAATAACATAAAATTATTTGGCAAGATTCATCGCTTTTTTAAGGATATGTTAAAAAATTACTTTGCTTGATATAAGGTACAGTTTCAAGCAGATATTTGAACAATGTAAAAACATGGATCAATCCACCGGCATCAGAGATGACATGATTTACTTAAATCAGTTGCACTACCAAAAGATCTGTCTTCAAAATTCAGAATGATCAGGTGCTGTCCATACGCAAGAGGAGCAGCCAGCTGCACTTTCATTAAGAACCCTAAATGAAGCGGGAAGAGCAAGATGATGGTCCTGAAAATTGTGTACAGCTGATTTAAAGCCTAGTAGCATTTACTTAGGAGTGAAAATAACTGTAGAAGCCAATTTGAAACTAATGGAGAGTTTGTTTCAAAAATTTACTTTTCATCATGTAATGTTAAATTTGCAAAGATACAGTCCAAGTGTGAAATACTAGTGGGGTGTAAAAATACCCCTTGCACATTTGGAGAGGGATCCATCTTATATCAGTGCAATGTAAACAAATATAAAACATATAACAGTGTAGATCTCTTGCTTATTTAAATGAGCTGTTTTCCAAACCGCAGAGAGGTAGTTAATAATTCTGTAAAGAGAGCCCAGAGAAGCAACAGTATTAAACTCCAAAACAAGATATAATCATCACTTATTGGAAAAATGTTTGCAGAAAACAAAAGACTGGTTTCTCCAGCAGTGTTGGAAAAAGACACAGGCATTAAAACAAAAAGCAATATTCAATGTGATGAAAAATGTAAGCAAAAAGCGAGAGATTATGTTCTAGCCCGAGATGAAGTGTTTAGATAACAGACAAAATTGCACTTTTTGATACACGTAACTGCTCCCAAAAAGTAGAAGCACAATGTAAGGTTATGAAAACCCACCAGAAATATGGAAAGGCTAACAGGAGATGTTGCTGAGCATAATGAAGTATTTGCAGTAATCACTACTCTTAAAGCATAGATGTCCAGAAAGAGTCCAAAACATTCCCAATTTATTTGGAATAACACCTCTTGTTTTCTAGGTCTTCAGAGGACCCTCACGAGCTGCTACCTCACCCAAACTCACATAAAATGATTAAAGAAAGTGAAAAATTATTAAACTGAAAATGAAAGGTGATTTGAAGAGGCTTTAGAACAAATCAATAAATGAGTAGTAACCAGTCACTGAGATTAGGAAGTACATATCCAAGAGCTGTAAAACAAAGACATTACTGAGTTACCGATGGAGGCCTGTAACCAGGTCCTAAATTCTGCCCCATTATCTTGAGAAAGAAAAAGTGAAAAATGTGAAAGACTGAGGGAATGATGGATCAGTAAACCTGAGCTCTGCAGTGGGTAAATTGCTAGAAACAAAAATAAAGAATAAAATTAGTATACACATATAAATATGATATGGTAGGGAAGGATCCAACAGTTTCTGCACAAAGAAACTGGGTGTCACAAATGTATTAATGTATTCACTGAGCATATGACCTAGGACGCTACGTGGTCAATACTGTGTGAACATCTCTGCTGGCAACAAAGATAAGCATTCCCAGAATAAGAAGAAATTAGTAGCAGGAAACAAACTGTGCAATTAGTTTTCCCAGTGGAAAAAGGTTTCAAATATGTTGTTCACTATATTCATAAACAACCTGGGAAAGAAGTACAAGTGAGGTGGCAAAGTTTGCTGAAGATACAGCAATGCTCAGGACAGTCAAAACTGAAGCTAAATTGTGAAGACCTGTGGAAGGATGTCATGAACTAGGGTGAAACTCAGTGATGGTGAATGCCAACTAACACACGTGGAGAGAAATAACACTAGCTATAGGTACATGATGATCAGCACTGCTCAGGAGATAAATCTTGGAGTCACTTTGAATAATTAGAAAAGGTCACCTCAGTGTTCAGCTGCTGTCAGAAATGCCCAGAGGGGCCTTTAGGAGCTGCTAGGAAACAATATGAGAGAAAAACAGAATGGAAAAAAAAATATTATCTTGCAGGATAAATCCACAACGTCACTGCATCTTGAATACTCCTAGTCTCTATCTCAGAGCACAGAATGTATAGAAATGTTACAAAGAGGAGTGGAAAAGCTGACCATACACGCAGAAGAGCTTTTTTTCAGTGAGAAACAAGACTGTAACTTGTCAGACTGAAAAGAAGACAGCAAAAGAGGTATGTGATAGAGTTTACAAAAGCATGAATGGTATTAAGAATGTGAACAGGGAATGATTATGTTAATACACAGAGTTGGAGGCACTCAATGAAATTCTGAGGTAGAAAAATTAAAATAAACAAAAGGAAGTTCTTCTTCATGCAAAACAAGTAAATTGTGATATTTGCTGTCACAAGATGTTGTGAAATCCAGAAGTAAAAATGGATTCAAAAAGGGATTAAACAAACTAATGGACAAATAAGTCTATCAGGGACTACTAAATACAATGCATCAAACAGTTCAGAAAGTTTCTAAAGTCCCAATTGCTGAAAGCTTGGAGCATAAATCTTTGGGATGTGTCTCTGAAATTTCAGAAGGTGACGCTGTTATTACTTTATATTGCAGTTACTCCTCGAAGGTCACAAGTAGATGCAGGGTATCTATTATTCTAAGCATGTACTCACATAACAAAGAGACGTTCTCTGCCCTCAAAAATATATGCTCTGTGTGCTAATTACTGGGACCAAAGCTCTAAAAGTCAGGATGCTCAGCTCCAACTTGCTGCTGAATCTGAGAAAGCACAGCTCTGGATTTACATAAACTTTGTACCCTGAATTTCTGCATTTCCACTGAGGGAGTTACAATGACTGAACATAAGCTCCAAATTAATTGAAAGGTTGACATGAGGAGAGACTAAAAAGGCAAGAGCCTTATATTTTGGCAACATTTTTTAAAGTCTGCCTTTATAATATAAATAAAACACTACTCATTGGAAACTTCCCATGCCTACTAAGACATCATCAACCTTATCTCTAAATAACAACTTTAATTATAATATTCTAAACATTTTCCTGTATGGGCCAGAGACAGGTTAAGCAACATTGCTATATTACATAGGCTAATAATTTTAAGTGTGGTTGCTTGTACCAGGTAATCAGAAATGGTGGGATTCGATAAAGGCTAGAAAGATCTTGGAATGACTCCCAAGAATGTCAAGAAGATGGACTTAGCTTGGATTTATTTTAAGAAATAAGAGAAAAGATCAACCCATAGGAATGCTTACACCACAATAAAATCTGAAGCAGCAAATTTATAGCTCAACAGTGTGAATGAATGAATCGGCTCAGGTCAGGCCTGAGTGACCCATGTTTTAGCAGATAGTGCACAAAGTGAACCGAACTGTGGTAATACAGTAAGGACACTAAGTGTCTTATATATGTTACTTCTGTTATGCATATGAAAACCATGCAAGGCCAAAAGCTATCAGTTCAGAGAGCAGGATCTAAGCTGAGCAGCTTCCAGCAGTGACACTTCTATCCACCATCAGCTAACACTGGACAGGCTTCATTGAGTGTAGGGATTTTCTCTCAGGGACTACACCTGAGTGAAGGCAGTGCTGCTAAGGACAGGAGCAGGCACTCTTTTCCCAGAGAGATATTGGAGCCAAGCTTGAGTGTACCCACCGGCTGTAGGACCACAAGCGCTTGCTGACACAGGGCCACAGGCATGATTTGATGCAAACGGAATGGGGAAGCAGCCTGGTATTGGGACCTCTCTTATTGGCATCTTGCCATGGGAGGTAGACCACTTGAAGAAGATAAAAGTTAACATGACTGCCTGTTTCGCTCATCGTTCACAGGTACAGCTGCTGCACGTCCAGAGGGATGCTCCATTCCCTTCTCCCAGGGAGGATTTTCTGCTTTTGTAGCCAGGAGTAAGACCATCAGCATGTTTCAACAGACCACAGGTGATGCATGGAGAAATAAGCAACTTAGGAACTGATCTGAAAAGAATCCAAACAGTGTAAGCTACCTAGCAACAGATGGTGAAGTAAAAGAAGGAGCCCCCTGCTTTATGTCACATCTTCTGTCACCTCTTGCCGTCCGCTATTAATCATTTCCCATGCACATCATCATCTTACTTCCTTGCTCAGTATCTGATACCACTTCTCCCTTACTGACAGGTAAACACCACCTTAAAATTCCCAGGGTGGATTCCAACTAATGACCTGGAGAAAAAGGTTTCTAAGCCTGTTAAAAATGCCCTAAGCTACTTTGCCCTTCCTCTATTTAATTTGTCTTCACTGCAGGGAAATACTTGTTCTATTCCCAAACATGGAAATCATTAAATGCAACAAACAAACAAATCATGACAGAAGACAATGGAGAAATCAAAATCTTTCTTAAGTCTCAGGGCCATTTCCATTATCAAGATAAACTTGAGGTCACATGGATAAAAGCAAAGTATTGAAAGAAATTGCATCTGAAACAGAGCACAAGCAGGAGAACTTGTATTGCCATGCTGCCTTTCATCCCCTGTCAGCACAGACTGTCTTATAAGGAAAATAATCAATTTCCCTTCCATTATGTGCCGCTGCTTCTGGGGTGAACTACATATGGGCCTCACAGTTGTCTGCAACAGCACTGGAAAATGATTTTGGTACAAAATGCGGGGAGCGTCCATTCAGCTCAAATTGCGATTACCCTGCATTGACTTGGCCTGAAACATACCTAATGTGTCAAAAACACCACAGGGTCTGTAATAATGACCAACAGCACCTTGAGTCTTACTGAAAGAAAAGTCCAAGGTGTGCTGTGAGAAGGGAAACCAAAGGAGATAGGTTTCCTCCATGGGAGGAAGCTGTGTCCTGCACTCCTACATTACCTCCTACTCCATGATTCAGCCAACACCCCTAAAAACCTCTGTAGCTGCACTGCAGCTCCCTCTTTCAGGACCAATTTATATTCACAATACAGATTTGAAGTATGGGTATAGGTATTATCATGCATTTTTCAATAACTTCATCTGGACGATCATTGCAAGCACCTGAAGGTTTTGGTTGGCAATTTCAGAGTTGTATATTAGCGTTTTGGAAGCATACAGCCAAATCACAGACACATCACAGCACAGAACAGGCTACTGAGTTGCAGCTGCACCAGGAGAGCAACTAGAGATGGAGAAGAGAATACTTCTTACTGCACGCAGGGATGGAGCTCCCAAGGGAGCTGCCATAAGTATTTCCACTGTAAGACTTTGACCCTTGTATTTTTGCACCCTTTGGGGTCATCATTCCCACAAAATGCATTGAAAAAAAAACGGCATTTTGGCAAAGAAAACATAAGGAAGTCAGATTTAGAGTGTTACGTTTCAAAACCACATTTCATAACAGAATATATCTGCTCTCATTAGGGAAAAGAAACCCATTTTACAGAGAAAAGCTCACAAGCCATGCCAGTGTGTGTGGTAGAGAAAAAGAAAGAGGCCTGTTTTCAAGTTCAAAACATCATACAAAAGCAGGGTCATGTTTCCAGCAGTTTTGTTGGGGTTGGGTTACATCCAGTTCCAACAATGCTATACAAGGCATATCAGACATTAAAATGATACCTCACTTGATCTTACTCAATAGAAAAGGCAAACCACATAAAACAGGTGCTAGACAGAGATGCAGCCTCCCCATAGTTATCTGGTTTACAAACAGCAAACTCTTTAGCCCTATTATTGTTTCTCTCATTTGCCACATTCTTGCTCCAAAAGGCACTCTAGTTCTCTAAATTGTTAGCAGCTTTTATAGCCAAAGATAAGTATCCATCACTTTTAATTTTCATCGTTGCATCTGTTTTGTCATTTAGCTGCAGCAGGTTGTATTACAATGATTAATGAGGAAATGGATACAAACATTTTTATTTCAAATAGCAGCTCTCGGACATGATGTGGAAAACAGAGCCAAGCCATATGATTGCAAAAAAAAAAAAATACACACACACACACACGTACACAAACCTAAAAAAATGGACATTGTGCCACTATCTGTTAACACCCTAGAAATACAAATAGCTGTAACAAGGAAGAAAAAGGTACATTATTCACCCTTGCCTGTGTGATGGTTGGTTGGTTGGTTGGTTGGTTGGTTGGTTGGTTGGTTGGTTTGGAGAGGTGGTGTTCTGTTTTGTTTTACAATTAATTTGGCCCTTTTTATTTCACATAAATGTCCAGCTCAAGTGTGGCACATCAACAAATAGGTTCATTTATCTTTCAGGGAAAAGCCAAATACTGCGTTTCTATTCAGAAAAGGCAGCATATATAAAATGTACTGCTAATAACAGAGGCCTTTGGAATGAAAAATAACATTTTTTATTGCTGCATCTAGGACATTTGCTGTCAACTTGGTTCATCTGTAATTATATTCGAAAAGAAGTACTATTTAGTATTATAGTTACCTACATACCTAGAAGATCAAAAAAATATTTTACATTTCCTGCTGGATGGGGAAAAGGGTGTGACCACTTTTTGCAGAAAGCAGAAAATTCTTTCAGTTGAAAACTCCTTCAGAACAATCCTTCAATTCAGAAGAATTAGTTTCTTTAATATTAGTATTATATTCACTTAGCTGTAAGATTTTTCTAGGAAAACAAGAAAATTTATAAAAACATAGTCACATGAAACAACTATTCATCTAACAAACAGAATGTGAAAAACCCAGATGAAGACTATAATATTAGACTGAGATAAATAATCTAGCTGGAGACCTATTGGATTCTACACTTTCATGTCAATGAAGCATTTGGCCTACCGATGTATTTTTGCCTACTCTGCCAGGCAGGGCTCAGGCTCTGCAGGAGAATACAGCCATGGATCTCTGCAGGAAGAGAAGACCTTTTTTTTCCAAGTAAAATGTTCCCTAACTCTGCAAGGGAGGTTGGCAGTAGATCTCAAACTCTGGCCTGTCTTTTTAATACCCCTACAATAGCTCAGTTGGATTGAGACCAGCTGTTGGTGCATTACCATTTGTAAATGCTTAAAGCAACTACTCCTTGTTTTCTTGGCAACATGTACTGTGGAGGGAAAAAAAAAAAAAAAAAAAGCACTTTCATTCAGACATTAAGAATTGCTTGATGCCAGCTTTGGCTTACACAAGCTATTGTTTGCACAGCTCTCTTCAACAAGTTTTCACAAAAAAAAAAAAAAAAAAAAAAAGAACAAATCCTATAGGGATAAATTGAGCCCCTAAAATTCTGATTTACATCATCCACTTGTCCTTCGTTGGAAACAAGATTCCTTTTTTAATCCAACCATTTCAGGTCACAGGTTTTTCTGGGTTTCAATTTCCCCAACACCCCCACAAAATCACCCAGACTGTCTTAGGAATGACAATTATAACTTCCTTACTCACTGTTTAAAAATAACAGTGATTTTTTTGCCTGCTAATATAAGCATAAGAAAGAGGTCTGAATTTTAATTACCATGTTCTAAAACCAGAGTTTCAGCATTGAAAGCTTGGGAAAAAAGGAAAACAAAATTACATTAGGATTATAGTTCAGCATTTGAGAAATACTAAGAGTCTCAAAATACCAGAAAGATCCTCCATTTGGTTGCCACAGTAAAAAGAGCCTAGCCATAGCAGAGAACATACACCAACATTTTTTATTATTACTATTCAGATGAAAACAGCTCCAGTGACCTTTCATTGCCTGATCCTTTCCAACCACCCCTACTAGAGCTTGGTATACTGGAAGTGTCTAAGCGTGAATGCTAGCATCTCGGTGGTTGCAGCTGCTAGTACAATAGGATTAATTTGCCATCTACCAACTCTAATGCCCTTCTGTTTCATCTTCTTTCCCCACCAGGGGCAGTGGTGACAGCATCTGTTCCACTGTTATTTTAGTGGCGCCTTTCGTGCTGTTATAGTTAAGGGTCTGTCAGCATTTCCATTACACACACGCGCACGCATGCACGCATTTCTTGAGGGAAGGGACAGCTCAAATCAACCTCCGTAAAGAAACAGCATTAATGCATTGGGGCTGAAAATAGTATGAGTGTCTTGGAAGAAAGCATTTATATAGTTGATTTTCTGGCATTATTTCAGAGGAAAAAAAATGGAGATGCGAGAGGTTCCAAGTAGCCTATTTTGCACCTATTAATGGAAGATAACAGTGAAAGTAGATTCAGATTGTTCTATAACCCCAGAGAAAGCAACCATGCCAAAAAGAAAACAGAAGGGAAAAAACCAAAACAGTAATTGTTCCCTACCAAACACCTTCTTTTATTGGGTAAGTAATTTAGATGATAGGCTATTACTTTAAAAGTATCCCAGGCAAGATTTGATGAACAGGTCATTGATTGTGGGTGACCAACACTAAATACATAAATAGGAGCCTCAGATATCTAAGCTGAGAGTGATAATGAGGAGAGGAACGTGGTTTTCTGCAGGCAGTAAAGCATACCAAGAGGTAAAGAACATTTCCGCCACCAGAAGTGGTTTGGGAGCCTACAGGTGGGTGCTCCCAGCCCTGCTGATATGCGTGGGACATAAAGAGTAACGCTCGCTGCTGTCTGCAAGATACAGGCTCGTTCCACTGTTGCTTTGTGGGAGCTGTTGCCCACAAGCACATCTGACTCATGAGTGGGTAGAAAAAAAGCAAGTGCTGGGCCAGTCAGAGAACACGGCAGCTTATTTCAGCAATGAAAACCCTCTGGAACACGACAGGCATCAGGTTCACCAACACAGGGCTGCTTCACATAACCCACAGGTGTTTTCTCCCCTCAAGACATGCCAGCCTTTCCACAGAAAATTATTGTGCACGGGCAGGTTTCCACCTAGTCAAGGGAGCTTTGAACTAGCATAACTCATCTGAATTCTCAAAATAAACCCCCTCTTGCTCAGTATGCTGCACTACTGCAGAGAGGTATGACTTCTGTGACAGAAGGAAGGAATTACATTTTTCCAGAAATCTTTTCTTACAGAGAGAAATTCATGACAATTTAGAGGGCCTTTCCTAGCACCAGAGTACTCACTGTAGGATTGACATAATCTGTAACGCCAGATGTGAGCCTTCTCTGGGTGAATTAAAATTTGCCTCCAGTCCTACCAACACACTACCATTTACAGTACTTTCTGTCTATCTCCTCAACATTTTGGAATAATAATGATGCGTTTGTCTTCTTGAAAAATAAACAAACAAGGAGATTCAGAGGTAATTGGGGATTTTCATACTCAGCATACTAGGAAAAAAAAAACAAAACAAAACAAAACAACAGTTAAGCAATAAATCTGGAGGCAAGGCTCTGAAGCCATGCAAATTTCTTTAGTCACACTGATGGTAAGAACAGTCCACTCACTGTGATGGGAAACGGATTAATAACATGCTGTTTCTTTTTCAAGTTACATTATCAAATACCTAGGTGTCCTTTGTCACATCACTTAACTGCTCTGCATTTCAGCATCCTCATCCGTGAAATGGAATAGGTAATTAAACACTCATGAATGCTTTGGGGCTCTTTGGTGGAAAGAATTATTATGGTGTCTTATTACTGTGGGACAACATGCAATTGTCTCAGGTCTCTGTAACAGCTGAGCCTAAATGGTAAAGGGAAAAAAATCTAAAAGCTCGACTGAGAAACTGAGATCTTCTGCCCTACCCTCTGCAAGATGCAGCTACTACTTCAGTCCATTTTCCATGCTAGAGAAATCATTCCGAGGCTGATCACGCTGCAAAAATATT
Source organism: Vanellus vanellus (assembly GCF_965231255.1). NCBI lineage: Eukaryota > Metazoa > Chordata > Aves > Charadriiformes > Charadriidae > Vanellus > Vanellus vanellus. Next base: position 26,184,703 of record NC_138907.1, read on the forward strand.
ATCATGTTACAGTACTTTCAAACCTAGGCTGGGTTAGAAATGAGGAAGAGAAAGAAGAAAAGAAGAAACGTATCTCCCAGAAATATTACATTCATCAACTGTAGGAAATATTTAAGAGATGACTGAAGAGAGGAAACTCTAAAGAAAAGCACAAAATATAAAGCCTTCCCCTCACAAAAAATAACACCCTAAAACCAGCAGAAACCCACCCCCCACACACAGTGCAGACAATTTCCCAAAAGCCCATGGCAATGAAAAACATTTTATATTGCCCCAAAATTTGCTAGCAGAGAGATCTAGGTGGCTATTGCCCACCTCACAGCACTGAAAAAGCAAGTGCCCAGTGGGTATCATTCTCCATTATCTCTCAAACCTTTGCCACCAGCGTACAGATAGAAGCAACAGAAAAATGAAAAGTGTGTATATTGTAAGCGTTGGTTAAACAACCCCACAGTAATTCTTATTTGCTGGAGGTTTTAGAGAGCAGATGTAGGATTGGCAGGGGCTGGGAGCTGGCTATATTGTTCTAGCACATTTAGAGCCAGCACAGAAAGAACACGGAAAGCTGCATTTTTTTGTGCATGTGCATGTGCACAAGAGTGTGTGTGTGTGTGTACGTGCGTGTGTGCGTGTTTGCCTTTTGCCATCAACTCATCTAAGGTTTCTTGGATTCACACTGCCACATAACAAAAACCCTACTAGGTTGGTTCTCTTCCAAAAGAAATATGACTTATATCAGCTGCTGCATGAGAGTCTCTCAATTGCCACTACTAAGCTGCCTATTTTGCAGTAGCAAGTGGCCATGTGCTGTAACACACTGATTGCCTGCTTTGGTGGTATCGGTTGCTAGAATAAGGGCAAACAAATGGGGAACCAAATATAAAAAGCAGCCAGCAGCACTGAAGAAGCATTACAGCTGCCAGGCAATAACTTAGATAGTTACAGCTGCCATCACCTAGTTCACGCAAGCTTTTTAATATCTTTTGGCAGCGCTCGGTGTCACAGCACAAAAGGAAAGTTGGCACTTCCTAGCATACTTTGTTTGACATAACTGTAGGCAGAACCCAGCTGATACCTTCATCAATGTGTATGTGTTTGCTCTTAAGGTACGTTTTAGCAGATCAAACATTGTTTTTCTCTTTCTGTTGCACACACCACTGTTAAATCATAGGTTGGGAACCACACCAGATAAATGGGAAAGAGCTCAGTAAGCTGGAGCACACGGCCAGTCCCAGCAGCACCTCAGATAAGGAACACAAAAAAATCCTAAAAAAAAGAAAAATATAGTACGGCGGGAGGGGCTGTGGAGGGAGGTTTAAAAAAATAAATATACTGCTTTGCCAAAATGTTCTCCCGCCTCGCCAGTAGCAGCAGCAGCCTCAGAGCCAGGCCAGATTCTCTTCTCCATTTACCGTACTTATAAAAAACCCACAAGCACAAACACATAGACCATCACATACACATAATTAAAGCATCGACATCCCTTACTGTGATTTACAATCCACACCACCAGAAGTACACAGGCGCTCCCAGGATTTCATCAATGTCTCATCTGGTGCTCTTGGCAAACCCAACCTCTTCCTTAGACACAGCGCATGCTGCACCTCATTCTCTCAGAAATGGGGATGCAGAGCTCTTCCCGTTATGTGAACTAGGGAAGACGAGCACTAAATGTGTCAGCGCTGTGTGATTTGCTGCTGTGGGACCTCATTTTGCAGGAGATTAATAAAAGACTAGCCTGCAGCATCGACTCTTGAGACCGCTTTCTATCATCACAAGCCTTCTATGTGGCCCACAATTTTGGGTTACAATATTGTACAAGGAACTGGACAGCCACTGCATAATGATATTATTTTACAGCTCTTAAAGCAAATACAGAGAGAAAAGACTCTGCCCCCGTAAGCTTCCACCAGTTATAAACAAAGCAAGCCTGTAAACCTCTACCTGAAGTCAGCCCAGGGTTCTAATAATGTATTGAGTTAGTTTATTTGCAATTCATCCCATAAAACAAGTGTACTTATCACTTAGGCTTCTGGCACTTTAACAGACATCAAAAAGCTACTGCATTGAGATGAACAGCTTTACAAGGTTTTTCAGGTGTAACACCATCAGGAAGAGTAGCAATTAAACTGACAGGAGGAAAAAAGGAGACAGCAAATATCATTATCTTCATTTTAAAAATAGGAAATTCAGGCACACGGAGGCAAGATGGCTGCTCCAAGCCGGACCTAGACAAGAGGATCAGGGACAGGAACCAAATGTCGATCATCCTGCATTCACATTCAAGACCTCATCCCACAGGCCAGTTGCACCACTGAACCACAGGGTGAAGTGGGCTCCTCTCCCAGGAGCAGAGACCCAAGCTGCCAGTGGCTCCAGGGGAGCTGAGGGCTCGAGCTGAATGTGGTTGGCTGAATCCAACTCCAGAAGCACCAAAGGGACACTAGGGAGGTGCTTAGCTATTTTCCTAACACACGGTACCGATAATTGACATTCTTTAGGTAGGTCAGATATTGACAAGTAAATGTAAAGGCATGTCAAGATTCACATGACTCTGAATTATTTATTTGAAGCTGATCTAGAACCAAACTGGTTTTAATGGCAGCATACTGTACAAGGGAACTGACTGTGGCTAGGAATTAATAAAATGCATACATTGGGCCTAGGTAAAAGGTACCCCATGGGAAGGACAAGAAGTTTTTGTTTTGGGACCCCAGGTGACCCTTCTGCGGCAGCAGGAAAGGAAAACTGATCCAAAAAATGTTCATGTGTCCCCCCAGGATGGTGCAGGCTATGAATACATTTTGGAAGCTCCTAATACGCTGTATAAAGAAACAATCATTCATGTACACGCATACAAAAGGACAATCCCAGATTTACAGCCACCCACCAAGGTAGAACAGGTGGCTGTAATGCAGTAAAAATGGATTGCAAGGAACTTGTCATGAATTTTAAAAACAAAGACGCCTACAGACATAATAAAATTGATGTGACATTCAGTTAAATCTAAAGCTTTCACCTATCTTAAAATGACAATGCAAGGGAACTCAAGGAAAGGGACCGTTCCCATCATCACTCACACTGCAAAGTGTTTCACTGTTTGTGCAAGTAATGCCATTGATCTAAACAATCAATGGTATAGCTTATACCTGCCACACAGGTAGGAAATCAGGACCAAAGACACCCAACAAAATCACCCCCAGACAATTGCTGTAGAAAAGAAATGCTTCAAGGTCCTGGCAAAGAAAGGCAAGTCCTTTCCTTCCTCTACCACAGGAAATGACATCTTCTTTTCCTTGATTATTTTAAACGTTTCAGGGAGCTAATTCCAACTGTTAGACAAGAAGTGCTTCCTCTTTCCTTCATTATGTTTTTAGTGGCAGCATACAAATTTGGAAATACTATAAATCCAAGTCACTTTTCGATAATATGGGCACAATAAACTCACAGACTCCACTGCTAGCCCCAAAAACTAAAGAGGGAAAAGAAAGAAAATCTAGATTTAAACTTTGCAGACAAGATATATCCATCTCTGTTAAGATGTGGATCAGCAAGTTAGCCAGCCTGACAGCAGTCTACCATATCTTTTAACCGGGGGTGGGGGGGAAGCTCAGGTGCAATGGGATAGAGAACAGAAAGAAACTAGGATAAAGAATGAAACAAGAATAAATAGTCAATTATGATAAACTGGTTTCCTTGGTAACTATATTTATAACTGTAATGACGTTGCTATTCTTTTAGTAATGAACAGAAAGGTTTGATACAAAGTTATACAATTCAGGCATACAAACCAGCATCTGTTCCATTGGTAAAGCTGAATCCATGTCTTAATGGAAGACAACAAACCTCAAAAGATTTGTAAATGCTTTTAAACTGCTTCTAAATGTTTGTAAACCTCTTCCTAAGGAGAAGTGAGCTCATAGTGCTGAATTTCTACCCTCCACATCTGTGCTTGGCTGTATGTAATTACCTCATAATCTTTGTGCCTGGAATAACGCTCCAGCTCAAAGAGACAGTAGGCATAGGAGCAAATGAGAAAAAGAGAAAAAAAAGTCAAATGAGAAAATATTGGGGATAATATTTGAATTGTTGAGCACATAAATGCATGTGACCTTTACCAAATACACGTGCAAGGTTGCCATAATTGTACATTGCATCCCGACTGCTTCCAATGATTATTATGTTGGTAAACAGCCCCTTCTTTTTGAAAATTCACTTGAATTTCCACTACTGGCACCTGAAAACAAGGTCTACTGATACCTCTCTCTGCCATTTTAACTGTTTTGGAGAGTCCATTGAAACCCAGGTATAAACTACACTCCATCCTATAAAGGGTCCCCCCAAGGAGTTACTTTAAAGAAGCATCTGGGGGAAGCACCTAAACGAACGGTGTGTACACCCCGTCGTCATGAATATCTGATTCTGAGAGGAGGCCATGTACAGGATCTGGCTTCCTCCCTCCCCATGTTCCAGTTTTTCCCCCAGTGAATGCCCACATGTGGGAATGAGGTGGGGATGAAGCCCTCCAGATTTCATCCAGACTTGCCATCAGGATGCAGCCGGGTGACATTCCTGGGTCCCACAATTTAGACACAACTGCTAGCACCAGGGCTGGACCCCAGCAGTGGCGATTCCCACAGGAGCTCACGAGGGTGACAGAGCTGCTTCCACATTGCTTCTCCACACTCCTTCAGTCTGACATCCCTCGAGATCAGGCGCGTATCGCATATTCCTACTCTGCAACACCCTTAATCAGGTTCTTGGGCAGTTGGTGCTATTGCTGCCCTCCATTCACATGAAAGAGGAATGGAAATGGAAACAGCAAAGCAAACCAAATCCTCTGGCAAAACACAGGAAATAATCCTCCTGATGAACTACACTCTGAGACAGGGGCTGCCTGTGTCTCTGACCGTGTGAAATACAAGCCTCCCTTGCCTGACTGAGGCAGGCTTTTCAGTTAGATGCTCAGTACTGATTAGTGGAAGTACTACAGCTATAGCACTAAAATGCTCACAAATTTTACCCTCTGCTGTCTCTTTAGGCCATTGCCCCGAAGGCTTTCATGTTCCTAAAGCTGTCATTTAAAACATTTGTGAATCAGGATGTGTGGACAATGGAAGAAGCTGGGAGAGCCAGGGAGTGCAGATGTGAAATAATTTAATCAACAGCAATTTTTCCATTTACTTCAATGGGCTTTGGATCACCCGCCTCATGAGTGGAACATGTATTGAGGAGGAAGCAATCCGAGCCAGATAAAGAGCCAAGATACCAAAGTAACAGAGTTCTACCAAACAAGAGGGTCCACGGCAGCTGCAGCCTGAGATGTATGATGTAAGCAGAGACCTAGAGTCAGCTAGCAGACCGGGAAAAGGATGCAAGGGAAAATTGAAAATAAGCACGGATTTAGCCATTCAAAGGACAGTGCCACTACTAAGAAAATTTTTGTGGGAGGAAACATGTTACATAAAGTACTAGTAATATCCAAAAAGCTTTGCAGAGTTGATCTGAGGGGGAAATGAAGGCATAAAGAAACAAAGTGAAAACCTCAGAACACAGAATTTTTGGCCAAATCAGAAAAAAAAAAAAAAAAAAAAAAAAGCCTGAAAGCTTTTTATTCCCTGTATGGCATAAGTATCAGGCTATGATGCTTACTCTAATAGTTATATCACACTGTGGTGCTGAGATCATTGTGTGCTAGTTGACAATGCTTGCTCTAATCGGTGCTGTTAAGTAATAAAATAATAATTGTACCTCAGATCATTGTCACTTCAGAAATGGCCGTTTCCAAGCACAAGTGGTGGTGTGTCCCTGGTGCACAGTTTGGTGTTGAAATGGTTAACACGATATATTATATGTCAGTAATGAAAACTAGCACTCAAGCAAGGAAATTCAAAGCTAAGGCTGACACACCATCGTTAACGCAGCCCTTTGTGCTTAGCTACCATGGGAGTCTTGGAGCAGCACATGGTGTTGTACCCCACACAATATGTGCTACTACAATACCGCATTCACAACACAATGAATTGAGGTCAAGTGAGTGACCTTAAAAAGAGCTTTCTTTTAATTCTTTAAAGTAACACCCCATGATATGTTGGAGCCCATTAAACAAAGCTGCAAGAAGATACAGTAAACTTTAATTAGCAGTGAAGGCAATAACCTCACTTTATACTTCATAATTTCTCCCACCATGTTTTATTACATGGAACAGTCATTTTAGTACCTTTGTACCTAAGGCAGCATCCATGTGGTGTGGAAAGGGATGTGTTGTTGGATATTTATTGTAATGGGGCTTCATGTGGTTGGAGGTCAAAGTGTAGGACTTTCATTTGTACATCACTGCTCTACTATCTGCTCATGTCTCTGGGTAACCTGATGTTCAAACCTTTTGTAAGGCAATTGCTGAGGAGGTTGTTCTTATTGTTACAAGAACTTGGAGAAAGGATGCTGGGCCCTGGCTGCGGCACAAGCCTACTGTGTGACACAGGGTACTCCGCCAAAATTTTTCTCATGCTGATCTGAGATGCTTCCATTTTTAGGGGACTCAGGTGCAGCTCCTAGGGTCTGGTCTTAGAAAGCCTGGGAATCGGTAGCTTCTATTAGCTTCTCAGGACCACTCAGAACCAAGTTTGGAAAAAATCGCAAATTTGTCTCCCGTGCAAATTTTGAAATATTGGCCTTTTACTTCTCTGCCCTTCAAAATATCCCACATCAAATTGGAATGGTATTTACCTACCAACTTGCAGACTGAAAGGGACACTGTTAACTTTTCTTTGTCCTTTTTATGCTAGATATTTATCTGATAATGGGGCGTAATACCTGAACTCCTTGGGGAGACAAGGACACTACCTTCATTTTACTGGTGGAAAACTCCAATACACAGAGGTTCTGGACCAGACCCACAGCAGGGCTTGAGCAGCTATATCCAGCCTGAATGGAAAAGGTATAATCCTCAGAATATCCAGGAGTCTTTTGGCACATCAATCGATTGATTACATTTCCCCCGGTTTCTACAATTTTGTTTCTGTGCACGCCTAGAAAATGCTGTCTTGAGAAGTCTCAGTCACTCAGTGGTGATCAAGTACTTATGTCCCAGCAGGCATCCACACACCTTCGTCTATCTCAGAATAACAGCCTGGTCTTATAGGTACCCTTTGGAACATGTCTACTGAAAGGGGCTCCATACAAAACCATCGTTGCTATCCATTTCCTATACACCACAGCTACAGGAGGAAAGCACCCCTAGCAGCAATGGCAGCATTTGATTTCTATTACCTGCTTCACAATCTTTGCCACACAACCTTCCTTTCCCAAATGGGTGTGCTAACTACTGTGCTACAGTCAGGCTACTCTTACATCTTTTTTCTGTCCCCATTAATCCTGAATTTTACCACAAGAATTGTTTTGAGAAAGAGTGTCTTCTCCCCTCAGCCTGCTCAAGACTAGCTGATAGCTTGATGTGTAGGATCTAAACCTGCCAGAAAAAGAGATGCAGGAATTAAGGCGGGAGAAAAGGAAAGTGAACTCAGACGTCTTGGATGAATGGGCTAACCAGTAAAGTAGCAGATAAAAGTACTGCTGTCTCCTTATTTATTCTTGAGAGAAAAGTCAGATACAGAGCTTCAGGAGAGACTTCGAAGCTGCAAAGCCAAAGTACAGAGAGGTAGCAGATAGTGCTGATTAAAGAGTCTATGCCTGGAGGGAAGCACCTTGCAATGGTCTCTCACTGGTCGGCCTCCGAAGTCCATATAGATTTCATAGCAAATCTATGTACCTACCACCAGGCTGCTACCTTCACTGTGGGCACTAGGCCACTGAAGATAGGTGTTGTGACACTTGGTGTTGTGGCACTCAGAGTAGTTGTATCTGTGCAGTGGGGCCAAAAGACCTTGACAAAACTAGTACAGAAAATGTTCCCAAGCATTGAGGGACCTGAACCCAAACTTCCCAGTGCCATGGCTGAGACTTAAATACTGAATCAATCTTTCCTTTCTGGAGCTTATTCCCTTTTCTTGTACACATGGTTGCAAATAAACTTTTGCTCATAAGAGTGGAAAGGGACTAACTCCTTCTTCTCTAAATATGTCTACTGTCTGCATTTGATAGACTAGTTCCTGGTCCACTTAACACTTTCCCATTATTTAACTACTTCTTCCAGGTGCTTTTCACACGACAAGGAAAAGAAAACTACTTAAAGACACATAATACCCAAAAGTTACTGGGATGCCTAAGAAGCAGGTCTAGGAACTGAACCTATTTCAGTTTGCTCGTTTATATTGAAGAGAGTTCAAGCTGATGGTGCCATTTGGCATTCATTTTTGTTTTTAAGAAAATAAAGATTTCACTTAAGCACAAAATGTTAATATTACTTCTTCAAGACATACATTCAATGTCTCCTGAAGTAAAAGGGCTCCCCATTCCCTTATGTCTTTCTGAAAATGTCTGAAAACAGCAGCATATGCAGTATCAATGTCAAATAACATACCATAAGGCCTGATTCCTTTCGCCCACCTTTATCCATGCTGTTTAGTACCTTATTCAAAGACTATATCCCACAAAAAGAATCATTTGCTGAGAGGGACAAAGAGCTTCAAAGACAGACAGCTACTCACCACCTCTCATTTGAGTTTGCTGATGTTTTGCCCTTTGTGGGAGAGAAGAACTAGTCCTGTCCAAGTTTGTAGTATTTGGATACAACACCTCTTGCGGATCCAACCCTGCATTCACAGTACCATAGGGGGAGTTTAGAAGAGCACTGCCCTGATGAAATAACAGGAGATGGATATACCTGTGCACTCCATGCCATCCAGGATCATCTTTCCCAATAGCTATGTCTACACCATCTGAAGGCCAGACTTTTCAGAGGTCAAGCATGGACACATGTGGTTCTACACAAGCATATGTCAGGAGCTTCAGCCAGGTGGTAGGCACGTGCACAGCCTGCAGAATATCCAGAGATATGGTGCAGGTGGCTGGGAACAGGACACAGAGGTTTCTGGATTTACAGCCCCACTAAAGCGTGTTTGCTTTTAACAGGACTGACATAATCACAAAATCCACTCACAGGTCTGTCCTGGTACAGAAGCTTGAGTCATAACTTGCAGTCTCAGGTATCTGCATGAGTTCAAAATAGCATGTTTAGGACAACATTGTGATGTGTAAGAAAAGCAGAAAGACACTTTTAAAAATGTGCCATCCATTAGTCCAGTTGGTGTTGCTTAGCACAAATACAGTAACATACCACAAACTGTAATATATTCCCACCGGTCCTGCGCTGAAAAAGAGAATGCCTCCCAGAGCACTATGATTAATTAAACTAAAGGCACAGTCAGCATTATAAGAGGGGAGCCATGAGGCTAGAGAAGAAAACAAGAAATGTAACCTGTAGCTGCTGTTTACATCTCTTACTTTGCTTTTAAGCACTTCATTTTTAGAATTCCTCAAATCTTTCTGCTGCAAGTCATGCAAGGATTAAAAACAGTAAGGGAGGAGAAAATACAGAAATATATATGATGCTCCTTTGCCTTTTTTCACTCCTCCTGACAAAATATAGTCACAACCCTCAGTAATAAGAACGGGTGAAACATTAACAGTCATTCTTTTCAGTTCAGGCAATGCCAGGGCTGTGGTGCTGTTTGGCTCCACTTGACAGAAACATTGCAAGCAGCACCTAGAATAAAACTGAAAGATTTACACAATTTCTCTCAACACAGTCCTTCAAGAGGCGAGGCATCCTCACCTCCCTTTGACTTAGAAAAGCAGAACTCCTGAGCATCTGGAAGGCTACACAGTGCAACTAGCACATCAACAGCACATAGACCTGCATTAACAGCAAGTGCAGAACACAGGTGCAGCATGCCCTCAGTGAACGTAGGGCAGGATGCTCTGCTCCAGCATAGGCTTCTCAATTGCCTGTAAAAGTAGCTCTTGTTTGAGCATGTTACAGCAGCATAGCTGCACAGTGTGAAACACACAGCTTTACTTTAGAGAAAAGGGCAAAATCTAGATAACCCAACGCAGACACAACAGGCATGTAGATATGGAAGCAAATGAGAAAATTCAGCAGAATTAACACAAGATGCATTAGCACTTTTTCCTTCACAGATTAGGCAAAAGGGGGAGTAACGATTAATGGTAGTTTTATTTATCTGGTTTATTTTTCCCAGTTTATGAAAGGCACCGCAGTGACTCACTAGGTGCCAAGTGAGAGTCCTATTGCGAGACTCTTCAAAATCTGTGTTGTGTGCCTAAAACTTTGTTGCAATCGCAGCAGGCCAATTACCCAGACAGTACTGTTATCTCACTGTACAAAAAATATCTGTAGAACTCTGAAAGAATTCCAAAACCACCAAGCAACACAACACTATAAAACAATACCATCAATAACTCCCTTTCACACAACACCTTTATTCCTAGAAATTATTAAAATATACTCCTTTAGATTCATCCTTGGCGCAACACTACCAAATTTCCTTTGGCAAATTTACATCAGGTGTGATTTTGGCCCTAGGACATGATTCAAGAAAATTTCAATGCATTGAGGCTCAAATACACCAAGAGAGGAAGCAACCAATCAGCTTCAGAAATTCCAGGGATGCCTTCATCTCTGTGTTTTCCCTGTGTTTTTATAGTATATTGTTGCATATGAGTTACAAATGTGTGAAAACATTAAAGTTGAGCCAACTACAAAATAAGCTAATATCTTGTGTTTTCTGAAAAATGCAAGCCTAATTAGAGTTTAGGTAATTAAAGCTTTCACAGTTATAAAAATACAATACATTCATTTATGCAAATCTGCCACTGAGTGCGATTTCAGTAAAATACCATGTAATGCGCATAACGTCAGAATTTTGCTTACAATTGAAACGTCTGCAAAGCAAGTTGTCTTCCTAAATTTCAGGCACATGCACTGTAATTCTCTTGCATTATGGATTTAAAACTCAGATTGCTTTGTCTTCATTTAAAAATGATTAGCAGTTTACATCGGATTTATGTGCTGGCATAGCCTTTGTATCATTGAACAACTACAAGCTGATTTACAAAAGCCCAGATACACTATGTGTATATCTATGTAACTACAAAGTAATATGTGATGGCAGGCATAACCGGCACACATAATTTATAATTAAGTGATTAGCAATATAAGCCACTATTATTAATTAATATGTAATGCTGACATTGTTCTTGGGGCTGTATAAACTACAAGTGTAAGGCAATCTCTGCCATGGAGTGGCAAGAGGCTAAAATGACAGGCACCGTCTCCCAGTCCCACAGCTTCCGGGAAGCCAGGAGGAGAAAGCACCCAGCGCAGGAGTCCCGAAGCCGGCTCTGCTCAGCCAGGCACAGGCCCACTGCAGGCTGCCACAGCCACCAACACTTCTGAAATAACTGCAATGGTGAAAGCTAGGACTCCTTTTCTCTAGTCAGAAAACAACAGAGCAATACGAAACACAAAGGTTCTCCATCCTCTATAACCTCTATAACAGATCTTAAGGCAGAAGGCCTAGTGCCTTTGCTCCTGCTCATTGGAGGGCAAGTGGGGACAAGTCTCTTTGGGGTCTGCATGGACGACTTTTTTGCTCCAATCTGTCACTCTGCAGAGTTGAGATCAGCTCGTGGGAGCACAAAACCTGACTATGCTTCCCAAGGGATCAAGAAGGAGTCTCAGAATATGAGGTTCCCCAACACCATGAAAATGAGTTCTCACGAAACCAAGGCACGTTTGGACAGCAAAACAGGAATGAGGGAGGTGGTTCAGAAACATTGCCCAAAAGCGAGATGTCTTGATCAGAGTAGTTAAATAATCAGGGTATGTAGGATCACAAAAACAGCCACTAAATGTTCGAGGAAGAGGGCACTTGCCAGACAGTGTGTACATTTGATTTCTTGCCATGAAACCACTATAGCTACACCAATGGTTAACACCCAAGAAAGAATAAATATCCACTTACACATAAGGAGGCGTGGGGAGAGTTTTTAATACCTGCCCTATGAATTTGCCCGGCAGAGTTCACAATAACTAAAATTGGTTTAAAACTTTTTTGGGGTAATTAGGCTTTGAAAAACAGCTCTAACAGATACTGTCATTAGTTTTGAAAATCCTCTGCTTCTTTCATGCTCAGCAGTCTAAATGGGAAAAATTCCAACCTGGAAGTGTCCTTCATTATTATTTACATAGAGCCTTACCTGCTCGTTTGTTGATAAATCGAAAAGCTGTATTTGCAGCAAAATAATGATAATATACAGCTGCATGGACAGATTACGAAAAGCAAAGCAACCAAACAATTATTTACTGTGCTACTATAAGACAGGTACTAACTTTCTTTACATCAACAAGTTTTAAAACTGTCACGCAGCTTTTAATTGCCATTAATAAGGTAGACATAAAGCCCTCTGGGTCTTAATCCCATCATCATGGTGTTGCAAGTTAATGATATGTTAGCCAGTGCTGTATATCACTAGCTTACAGAAGGGTCAGAAGGAACATTTCATCCTAGGCCATCAAGGCTGTATACCATGGGTAACCTCTAGCCTGTTGGGGCTGTCAATCAGCGAGCAGTATGCATGAATACCATGCTTCTGGTAAATCTCCTTTCACACCTATGAATTTTGTCAGTCATATCCATTATTAACAGTTTCAGTTGCCACAACTAGACTGACTTGTCAGATCTTTTCAATAGCGGAGGGCGATTTGCTATTGATCTTATCTCAGAGAATTAGTGATCTACTCGTGGCTTTGGCTAGCTGGTGGCAGCGTGAAAGGTAGAAGATTGTTTGGCTTTCTGCGAAGTACCTCAGAAGATTACAAGAATACAATAACTGTAAGAAACCTATAAAATATTAAAGGCGCTATCAAGGAAACACAGCTTCAGATGGATTTAGCTAAGAGATGATCTGGGATCATAAAAGTCAGGTCATGGAAAGTAGCTGGGCCCCAGTAATGAGCAGGGCCTCTGAGAGGTATTGTCATACAGATAATAGAGATCTGCATCCAACCTACCACAAGATTCATTGGCACTTTGATCGGATCTATGTCTCCTGTATAGACAAGGGCAAACAAAGAATCCAAAGGAAAGGCCATTTTCCCTAGCTTGCTATTGAAGTCTTTTTACAGAAAATACTCTGGAGACCAGGGGCTCTATTGAATAGTTTTACATAGGAAATAGAACTGGAAGAGTCTTCTCAGGTCATCCCCTGCTACGTCTGACACATCATATCTCATTGATATCACAACATCACAATCTCATTGATAAATTTCTCAAGTTTTTTCTTGAAATCTGGTAGTTTTCTTGCCCCTGTGACTCCTGACAGAAAGCTGCTCCAAAACTTCATGTTATTTAAAATCTTCATCCCTTTCCAAAGAACATTTATTCAGTTGGCTCCTATCAATTGTTCCTATGGCATTCAGTACACCCCTACTTTAATCAGTTCTCTCTCGCTACTTACCTGACAATATACTTATAGGGAGCAATATACCCCTACTTCATTTTCGTTTTGCTAAACTAAAGACAAAATCTTTTATTCCCCATTTCCTATTTCAATTTAATAGCCCTTTTTCAGACTCTGTCTTCTTCTGGATCTCCCCAGTGCCTTGTACAAAAGTAGTCAGGAATCCCACGTGTTTCCTGGATATGCTTCCCCTGATGCAACATCCAGGGGAACATCTCAGGGAATACTTCCCTTCCCTGCTGTTGCAGAGCCCCAGCAGTTGTCAGTCATTGTGAGATTCAGCAAAACACTTCTCTGTTACTTACAGCTGATGAGCCTTCTGCTCAGAGCAAAAAAACATCTGCATGACCTTGTGGTTTATTAGTACTTAATTTTATCCGTTTTCCATTTCTCCTGTTGTCAGGGTCAGTTCTTCTCTGAATTGTCAAGGCCTCTCAGCTTTCTGTCTCTTACAGACTTTATATTTGCACGCATTTTCTGCTGTGGCCACAACTAAAATGTTCAGATAGGTCACAAGACCGATCATTAATAAACTCTGCCAGTTACTGTACTTGTCCCTTGACGGTTCTTTCAGCTCAGTTCTCAGCAATCCTCCTGTAGCCATTCCTTTACATTTCTTGTGCCCTATGTTTTCCAGCCCAAATTATTTTCTTTCACGTACCACTGCATTAAACATTTACAGAAATCTTGGTGAATAAGAGGTACTATATTTCTCTTGGTCACAAACTCAGAGAAAGATACCACAGCAATCTGACACAATTTGCCTTTGGTAGACTATCTACTATTACAGTATTTGCTAATTAATCTTTCTTCCAACAGGTCTACATAAAGTTCAGTGTCCACGTATTACAATGACAACAAGGTCAGCTCCCCCTGTCTCACTCTACTAGAAATGAAGAGCCTAAAAAGTTAGTGGAATTACTTCAATACAAAAAAAGATATAAGACCTGGTCTGCCTTGGAACATGAACCACAGTGTAAACACTAAGATCATCTATGGAGATGCAAAGGATTAGCCATCTCAAAATTATGACGCTATCTATCTAGAATCAAAATAAATTGAAAGGTCGCACCAGCCTGTGTCAAGTTTTGAAGTTTATGGCAGGAAACCTCATTGGTTGCTGTTGTTGAGCTAAGAAAATATGGATCAGTTGCACACAGCTACTTGCCCTGGGGTCTGCAATGAGAGGGTAGCAAAATTTGCTGTGTTGTCCTAAATCATCCTTAGCTTTGCTTCAGCATTTATACCTCGGTGTAGATATCTTGATGGAAATGGGACTTTGCAAGGAAATAATTGCCTTCATTGTTTCTTTAGCATGGCAGGACATGCAAGCCCGCAGAATTCCCAGGTGCCAGCCCAGCTCTAATTACGACCTTGTTCTGCAGGACAGTGACTTCAATATTATAAAGATGCACGGAGCCCATGCTGCTGTGGGCCCTTTCAGACAGCTAGTCATGATGTCTGATGGAAACATAATAACACGGACAACCAGCTAAAAATTACATTCCTTTTTGAACTCCACTGCCTCACTAGGTCAATTTAATTATTCAGAGAAGATTAGCAAAGAGAGAAAAGAATACCATCGCTAGACCCCAAATCATGTGCCACATCCCTCTTGCAGAAGAGAGGATGACTTTGTGACTAAAAAAGAGCAGAGAGACTTACAGTGTGACTCTGGGTGTTCGTTATGGCATTGGACAAGTCACCTGAGCTCTTTGTGCCTCAGTTTCCCCACCTCTAAAGTCTCCATCATGATAGCTCACAAAATCACAGGCTCATTTTGAGACCTTATCTATTAGAGCTTTTGAGACATTTTAGATCCTTAGGTGAGAGTTGCTAGAAACTATCATCGATCCAGTAAGTATGTTTGGAAGCAACAAATCTCTATTTCTGCTGAGTCAGTAAGGCTGCTATATAAGCAGCTATATAAGGCTGCTATATAAGGCTGCTATATATAAGGATATAAAGCTCATAGGTTAGAAGTTCTTACGAGGTTAGAGAGCCTGAGTTTCAGTCTTGTTGAGGTAGCATGAGGAAAGGATAGCACTGTGCACAGCACGGTAAATGTTGGCACACTCATTCGTCATTGGAAGCTGGTAGATTTAGGTGAACATGAAGATGATAACAGATAGATACCACAAACCGTGACAGAAATCAAGGGTAAGAAATGTTTTAGCAAGTATCAGGCATTTGCCCATAGGCCCCCTGAAACGCAAGGCCCAGTTTCTACAAGAGCCGTTCATCTAACCCTCAGTATTGATTCACTCAAAGCTGCCTAAACAGTCTCAATCATTATCTTAACAGTTATAGAATTTCTTTATTAAGCTTGTCAGACCTGGGCTTGTACGAAATCCAAGGGCAGCCACCAAAAACTCCGCATGTAACTTGCAGACATCTGCAGTATGCTTGACTGTCTTCCAGCTAGGTGTGCATAACTCCAGTTGTCCAGCCTTCTCTAGAGAAAGAGAACAGGAGGAAAGTTCGTTGTTTCCCCGACAATTTGCAAGAATATCTGAATTAAAAATGGAAGTTTTGTCATTTGCATGGCAAAGAGAGCAGGGAAAGAGAGGAAGTATTGTTAGGTATTGGTAATGTAAAAACATAAGTATGCTGTTATTTATGTAATTAGTTATTGCTTTCATTATGGGTGCAGTCTTAATGGTTATAGTATTTATGTATAATTACCTTAATATTCACTGAAATTTCCAAGTAGCTCCCTAATTAACTGTCTCAAATATATAATTACATTGCATCTTTACGCAAGACTTGCCTAATTAATGTAGTTACACCACTTCTTTGTGAATGTGCATTATTAAATGCTCTTCGCATCATTCTTCTGACTTCTTGTAATTCACGCTTTACAAAAATTAAGACCCTGAATTAGAAACCTTCATGAGCAACCAGCTCCAAAAACAAGCGCCAGATGATCTTTTCTTAACAAAAAACAAATCTTACTAAGCCTCATTACCACTCCCTTTAACAAAAGCTTTCCATCTGGATCTGAAAGAAATCCCAGGTACCATTGTCTTTTAAGAGGACATAAAAAATATGTTATGCATTTAAAGAGAAGACGACTTTGCTGCCATCAAGGGTCCAAAATCCTGGTCTTCTTAACTCATATACCAACAAGCCCATCTGGCAAAGGAATGAGGTGACGGCATGATAGCACCCCCATCACTTAACAGTGCTGGGTGGCATTTTCAAAATACAAAAAGTAACAAGGGATTTAGGAAGACTCTCATCGGTGAGGCTATCCTCCAAAATCATGTGGGCCATGGTTTTAAATCAAGACCTTTGAAACCATTTTGGCCAAGGGTTCCACCTCTACACTTGCCACATTATCTGCCACTCTGAAGTGCCTTGCATGTCACGAGTTGCCAGTGTATCACAGCTCGGGAGCTCTTGCTCGAGCATGCAGTTCCTAGCAGCATGAGCAAAGCACCAAATGCCACCGTCGGTCAGAAACACACATGAAGGGGAAGTTCCAGCTCTGAAGAACTGTATTGCATTTATAGACTGATTTCCTCTGATCCCCAACATCCTGGACTGCTCAGATAGTGACCTGAGAAGGGAGTAGGAAGAAATTCTGTGATCCTGTCCTGTAGCAAAGTTTGTTTCAGGGGCCATTTATGCCCAATTTCACCTGCCAGTGAGGACATTAGAAAGCTACTGAAGTGGCAGAGAGGCTGGGCCAGAGGTAGTTTCTCAAAATAGCATGAGGTGCACTGAAAAGTGGCAGAGATAAGTAAAACTCAGCAGAGATCTTACATCACAGAATTATATCTGAATTCACCGAAAGGTAAGGACAAGATTTATCAGACTGCAGCCAGGCCAGATGCCAATGAGGAAATTGATTCTGCTGGTTTCATAAGTCAAACTTCCCTTACATTGGACCCACTCAGTGAATCCTGTTGGTCACATGGGCATGACAAGCCTAATGGTGCATTCCAGCAGCACTGAACTCACCGTTCACATGCGGTCAGCTTGTTCAAAGGCAGCATGTTTTTCACACCCTGTTTTTTTTGAAACAGTTGGGTACGCACCACATTTTCTAAGGATTTATGTACTGGTTAAGGGGTTACCCCAACAGTTGGATTTGGAGAAAATCTTGCCAACTGTATTTGTAGACTCTACAACCATTTCAACTAGCGACACCCATCTATAAGGCAAGTGAAGTGAGGGAAGAAACGCTTCAAGGACGTTTACTTAGTGGACATTCACTTGGAGAACTGAGGTGAAGGCTACTGACAAAGCTATGATAAAGATAGTTACTGTCTGTTCCACGTAGCCTGGTTTATACATTAGTTATCCATATACAAAGTGAAATTTTGCTTGACACTTACGCATGGCAACTAAATCTCAGACATCAATGGACAAAACCCCTGGAGCTCAGGACTCAGGTTTGTCTGTATTTACCACTGCAACGTTTTCAGCAACCAGATGTCAAAGACAGCCAATACAGACATGTAAAACTAAGGAGATCATCCCATTTCAGCTCCCACAGGAATCACCATACAAGGTTATATTACATATAAACTATGCCATATAAGAAAAGAACCGAACCCTGATAACTCTGCATGGATATAGATAGAATTACTTGGTAAGCAAAGGGTTGGCATGGCTGAGCTTTACAATGCTGGCTGACATTTTCAAGTGTAGAATGTGCAGTTAGGTACCTAAATAAATAGCCTGACTTTCAGAAGTGTTGAATATCAGGAAGTTAGAACAAGAGCCACTGCATGCATCTTCAAATATCCTGCCCTACATCCGTATATTTTGGCTATTTAATAAGCGCATCATGTTTTTCCATAGAAGTCCACAGTCCTAAACTGCCTATATTAAACAGGTTCAAGCACTGAACAAGTACCAAATCCGTCATTGCTAGCAAATCATTGCTATTTTAAAAGAGCCTCTTGCTTTTGAAATAACAGTTACCAACTCATATGCTGCATGCATACACTAACTAAACACTTTGTACTGATATATTTTAGGTAGATGTTTAATGTATCAGTTGAACATGTTTCAGCCAACGTGTGACATGTGCATGGAAAATACACTATCATTCCTATGTGGGTTTTTTCCACTTGCATTTTTTTTTCAATTTTGTAGTACGCAAAGAGTTACTGAAATAGCTGGCCATACATCTGGGAGACAAAAAACACACACAGGAAAATACAGCAGAAGGGGAAGATTCATGAAAACAGGAAACATTAAGAGGAGAGTGAAAATATGTCAAAACAAAGAAGGTAATAGACCGTCAGGACGAATGAGTTCACCAATCGGCAGAAGTTCCTCAAGAGCCTTCAGAGACCAGCAAGGTGACGTATGCCACTCCTGACACAAAGGGACAGCAACCTTTTTAACCTCCATTTTTCACACACATGAAGTATGGTGGTCCGCTTATAGACGCGCTAGTTTCACACACAATTACTATCTCCATTTTCCAAGCCTATGCCTTACTCTGATAGAAAACACCAGCATTTAAAGAACGCTGCTAATTGCAAATGCAGATGCTTATGGCCACAGTTGCCTGGCATAGGTGCTTAGACCTAGTTAAAGTGTCACTCACAAAAATGCACATTTGCGGAGCACTTTTTGCTCCAAATGTGTCCGTAGCCTTTTCACCGATGTTTGCACAAACAGCCTTTTATTTGCCCAAAGCTTTGCCAGTGCCTGTATATTTCCAGGCAGACAAGAGTATTCATTTGCAACCTTCACATTCCCTCATGTTTCCGTTCAGAACAGTTTAGTCACTCACTCAAATGCTATCGATAGTATTCTGTGTATTGGGATAGTTTCACAGCAGATTAAAACATGGTAAGTTCCCAAAGTAAGCAGCCCTCAGACTGAGCACTGCTCACTCAAGCTGCTCGGGCAACATTTCAGTGACAAATAGAAGTGCAGAAATCAGGACATGGTGTAACATGAGGAGCTGCGAAAGCAAAGACCGTTCTGCGGGAGATTACACAGACTTTAAAGCCTGTCAAAGCAAAGCTCCCCCCGCCTTTCTGAGCGGACCCTCAGATAGAAGGAGCCTTTGTAAGACATCATCAGCTCTTGGATCTCTATAACTTTAGAAGGAAAAGCAGCCAGGTATCATCTGTACAAAGCCAAGTTCCTTGTGTGGATTTTCTCAGTCTTCTTATCTCAAAACAATCTAGGAGGATTTTGACTGAGGAGATGAGGTACCGCAACGCTTTGTAACAAACCATACCCCAGCCTGTGAGAAATGAAGGATGTGAGGGCAATTTAAAAAAAAAAGAGCCAACAAAATTAAAAAACAGTTCAGTGCAGCCTCACCCATTGGCTTTCTTTATCACTTGCAGCAGATATGTGGGCTCTCCCCATTTCACAGTCCCCAGACACAAAGGCCATTTAGATGCATAACTCCTGTTGACTTTCAAAAGAGAGGTAAGCACTTAGATGCATTTGTGCCTTCAAAAATCTCCCCCTAGTGACACAGTAGTAAAATTAAGTCTCCAAGACTTGCAATAAAATGCATTCACTGGTGCCCTATGAAACACCCCAAATAAAAATCACACTTGCCCATGGGAATGAAAACAGTACACGGAGCAGGGCATTACTTTTGCTTTTCCAGCAGTCCCAGCCCTCCCCTGTCTTCACTGACAGGAAGAGGGAGATGCCCCTGGTACAGGATTTGCCCCCCTCCAGGGCAAGGGGAGCCATTGGATGGGCCCCACTGCTCCCCAGGGACATGATGTTCCTTCTCCTCCCACCCAGGGAGAAGAGTGGGGAAACTTTGAGATCAAAACCACAGTGGGCCATAGGCACCATGGACGGGCTGAAGCGAGGACAAAGAAGGACAAACGGCCACCAGAGGCTGCACAACAGGGGTTCTGGCCAAAAATTTCCATCAGCTTCAGTCCCAAAAGTAAAGTTGCCATCTGAATGGTAAATCCTTCATGAACCTTTATCAACACATGGCCTCTAAAAAGACCATGGGAGGTATCTCAGGCTCCTTGGGTTGGCTGCTTCCAAAGGGCAAATGCTTATTAGACACCACCCTTGGCAAGAGGTGGGTCTCCAGGATGTCTCCTCGTCTCACAAGTCTCCAAGAAGATAGGACATTTGGGGGTTTGCAGCTCTGATGCTGGAAATTGTCAGCTTGAGCTCTCCCTCCAGCGTTGCAACTGCTCTGCCATACCCATGGGTGTTTCGTTTTGCTTTGAAAAAAAGTTAACACCTTTTACAAACTCCAGCTTTTGTTTCAAAGGTACCCAAAAAGCCTGCGTTGTACACTCAAGACCTAAACATGATCTCAGAGTAAAGTAGCATTCCTGGGCATCTGTCAAGCTGCAACAGATGTTGGACCAAAAGAGAAATGAATACAGATCTTCTAAGTTCGTTGTAATACAGGACCACATCGTATTACATAAAGACGTGCCCCTACCTGACCACAGATCCCCACAATAATCAGTCAAACAAAGAACACCCCAACTCCCCCAGCTGAAAGACCTATAGCAGCTGCCAAGGCTCTCCTATAAATACACACACAGGAACATGCACTTCAGACCCAGTGATCAGAAAGTATGTGTGACCCTTGCTCCAGCCCCCACGAGTGAGCAGTACTGTCAAGCAGCACTGTGCTCAGCGGGACACCCGCAAAGTGAATCCCTAACCACACATCTCATTTTTAAAAAGTTAATGTTAACCATTACCTGAAAGGCAGCTCTTCCACAAAGTGTTGATCATTCGCAACAACAACGAAATTAGGAAACAGAGGGGTTTTGGGAAAAAAAAAAAAAAAAAAAAAAAAAAAGCCACTTAATTACATACAGTGCTGCATGACTTCACAGAGCAAAGCTTTTCTTTAAGATCTTAAGACCACCCACAAGCATAACACATGGCCTGGAACCTGAAGAGAATATCTGAACAGGGGTCTCGGCATAAGGAGGGGAGGCGGGCAGTTTTGCTTGGGCATATGCAAATGTTTGTTTCTATGGGATCAAATAAAAATTAACTATTTGTTGTGTCTGGTTATCACTTGCCGGATCTGGGGGCTGCTTGATAAAACAGGGAGAAATAAACCTTTAAAACCTGTGACACAGGAGGATTATTTGTCTGTGCAAGGCTTTAGTCACGGATTTTGGTGGTTTATGTACGGATGTTGTGCGGGAATAGGACAACAAGGGCTTTGTTCAACTTGATCATCTCATCAAACAAGGCTAAAAGAATAAAAGTTGGGATGCAAGACTAAATGGATATGATCTGAATGCATATTTGTGTTACATCTAATACAACTAGCATCATAGATGAACAAGATCAAATAAATGGTAAAACCTGACAAAGAGAAGAATAGATGGTGTGTGGAGCCATCTGTTTTGGAGGACACCCAAATCTGTCTGAATCAGGAAGGCCAAACTACCAGCTATTCTAAGATCCTCCATTCCAAGAGTGGCCTAATACGCAACTACACAATCAGCTTCTCTCACCATCACTTTGGCTGCAACTTTTTTGTGCAATTAAGTAATTTATTCCTTTCTTCATCCTCCTGATTCTAATGAATCCAAGCCACAAACAAGCCCCAGTTGCTCCTATTCAAGGAGTCTGATTGCATCTGGCAGTAATTGCTGAAAATCCTGAAGAGGAAACAGGGAAGGAAAGCATATTGTTTGTGGGGGTAATAGGTGAAGACCTGCCTCTCTTGACCTATAATACATTAGTGTCAGTGAACATTTGGCAGCCTTCAGATGATTAGCAATGAAGATGAATCAAGCAAAAAAAGAGGTAGAAATCTGCCTCATCTGAATCGCCAGAACTGCATAAATTTGCATGTTGATTAGCTGTTCTTTTGTCTGTGTTCCTAATTATTATGACACATTATGTCTTCATCATGCAAGATTCTGATCTGTCTTGTTCAAAATGCATGTAGAAAAAAGTGCTGTTTATTGATTCAACATGTAACTTTAATTTTTATGTTTGCTTTAATTAAATACATATTTGATTGCCTTTGACTGGTGTCTCAGATTTTTTTAACTCTTATTTACTTCATCCTGTTGACAAACAAACAGGTAACCTTTCTTTATTCTCAGATCACTTGCTGATTAAAATCCTCCCCACCCCCATCCTCGTCTTCGCTTACAACAACCTTTGCTTCCTTGTTAGAGCAAAGATTACCAAAAAAAAAATAGTCCTTAGGTAACAAATGAGTGGCGAAGCGTGATATCTACAGCACTGAGCAGGATTGAAAGGACCTTAACAATTTTAACGATAGCAAAGAAGTGCATGTACTACAGGGTCAAGGTAATTTTTTTATACCATAGATTCATTAGCTAGAAGACCAGTAAAGCACCTGGATATGCAGACCTTCTGATTCACAGGATTAATTACAATAGGCCAGATCCTGCCCACACATTTTTCCATTGACTTTCACGGTAACAAGATTAAATTCCAAAGTTCCTGACCCCAGAGGAGGTGAAGTCCCCACCATCCCATTCACTCTCCTACCTGGTTCCAACAATCAGGACATTTTATCTGTTTCTGGGAACTGGGAAACTTGAAATTGACATTTCTTCCTGCAAGATTTGCTCGAGTGGCTATAAGCAGCCAAAAAATATCAAAGCCAAATCAAAAAATTACATGTAATCATTTGTTACTTTGAACTAAAAAAAAAAGTTTCCAGAAAATTTTCTTTGTAAAAAAAGGAAAGTTTTAGCAAAGAAAAAAAATGGCAAATTATGATACCATTTCGGCAAAACATTTTACTCACTCCAAAACAACGTAGTTTAATTTATATTTTATCGCTTTCATTTTATTTTTTTAAATAAAATTGAAGTAATTTTGAAAATTAAACAAAATTTTAAATTGAGAAATTTCATTGAATTTCATTGTAGAACATGTTGGAATGTTTAGAGATGCTGAAATGAAACAAGATTTTTTGGCATTTTTTTAGCTTTTCCCCCAAATTGAAACAAATCACTAAAAGCAGCACAAATTCATAACGCATTTTGTTTGACTGAAAACTGCATGTTTTAACCAAGAACTTAGTTTCGGATTAAACATTTGACCCTCTCCTCTCCCTGCTAATATTAGTTTACCTTCATTACACATATGCTTATTAAGAACTCTGACATGATTGTAATGGGGCAAAAAATACTTTGCTGGAATTCTTGTTTGTTAAATAAACACAGTCAGTGTTGTAATTTGGAAAACCAAATAGCTCACAGAACTTCACAAATAATTCTTCAGATTGTGCTTCAAATACACAGATCATCAACTTTGACTGACTTCTAAACAAAAATTAGGTGTTTGGGTTTTTTTATTTTCTAAAATCCACCCCTTTGAGAAAAGTAGTGAACAGCCTATTCAATTTTCTCTAACAGCAATAAGAACATGCCAGTCAGTGTACAGATATTAATCAAAACTGTGCTGATAAAGATGGCTGAGGGTGAAAAAAAAACCTGTATATTCAAGCAATTGATTTAGCTTTTATTTTTTTACTATTGTACCCTTGCCAAACCAAATGAGATTTGAAACAACAATGCCTGCCATTTGTCACTGTTAATGGCACATGATTGGCTGCAAGTGTAATCAGTTGCTTGGTACCCACTAATCATCTTGAAACACAGGTAAGTGTAAATCTGTATTTGTAAGAATATAAACACATAATTAACACATTGCTACAGAAAAGCTACTGGAACATAAAGACTTAAAGGCTTCGACATAAACCCACAAGGCAGGAAGAAAAAAGTTGTTGCATATTCAGGCTATTCATGTTTATTTTCCTTTGGTGACAAGAGCATTTGATCCCAACCTAGCAGTAAACAGTAACCACCACCCTGGACCTCCATTACAGTATTGACATCCACAAGTAACCAAGGAGCCAGAAGAAATTTCACACAGGGACATAAATAATCATAGGGAGCTAAATCAAGGCAGCTAATGGACTTTCTCTTTTCTGTAATTTTCTTCCCAAAGCACTTCAGCACACACTGATCTGCACAGAGGCACAAAAGCTCTGGGCTCACCCAGCCTCTGCAGCAGCCGAGCACAGCTGGAGTTGGCTGAGCATGCTACGAGTTGGGGCAAAGTGCAGTGGACAAGTGGGTCCCACTGGTGTGGGTGGGGTGATGTGGTGCAAGCCAGCACGCCTTGCCTCTGCCTTGCAGCACTGGCCTGAGGATGGGGCACCCATGCAGTTACCATCACCGCCAGGACCACCACTGTGCGCTGCCACCACCAGTACCAGTACATACATCTACTGTGAGTATCATAGCGGACACATGGTTTTCAGTCACTGCAGGAGAGATCATACTGATGAATGGACACAATGCCATCCCCTCCCATAGTCCTTTCCTACAACTTAATTGACAGGAGGGACCTGTCACTTCCTCATAAGTGGAACTCAGTGCAGCTTCATTACAGGATCCAAAGACCAAACAGTTATAACTTCTGTAAATGCTTTCCATTCCCTCCTCCCCATCACGTGAAAAAGCAAGGGCATTCTTTCACATCTGGCCAAACTTACCTCCGTTTTAAAATCCTAGAAAGTGCTCTCACCCAGCTAATTGGAGGAACAGGCGTTTGTCAATGTGTTGACAGGACAGGGCTTCTGGCTGCAGTGGCTGCACCTCAGAACTCGCTCTTTTTCAGTATCTGTTTGTCCCGGATTTAACCCAGTGACACTGCCTGGCTTCCTCATGCTGCCATCTGCCCAGGATTTCTCCAGAGCCCAACCCAGAAGGCTGAAGTCTTGAAAGAGGGAAGTTGGGTGACACCAACTGAGAATTACCAACATGTTGGGAATTGACTGTCACCCAGCCTCGAGGAAATCTATCCTGCAGACATGACTTCTTCCTAAGATCCAAGAGGGTCTACAATTCCCAAGAAAGCACCTACAGCTGCTAGCCAAAGGGCAGCTTGGACTAATCCTGCTAGAAGTGAATCTTTTAGATCTGGCACAGTCTGGATTCAAGCCAGGATGTGGAACTGGAGCTATTCGAGTGGCATTGACGGATGACACCCTCCTGTCAGTGGGGAGAGGGCAGACATCCATCCTCATCCTCCATGACTTCAGCATTAACCATGAGATATTGCTGTCTTGTCTGATGGGTGGCAGAAGTCCAGGGTAATGTACTAAAATTATTTTGAGTCTTTCCTTCTGGGGGACACTCCGTGACTTGTGAAAAAACATTATCTCCAGCACTACACTCCTCTCTCCTGTGGACTCCTGATCTGTATTCTTTGTGATGCTTTCCTGTGTCTACACAGAGCTGCTAGGTGATCTGGCATGGACTGAACTGCCAGAAGCAGGTAGGTGAAATACAGCTATACCTAAATTTCTGTGTATACACTCACTCTGCTACCGCCAACACGGCAGTGGAAGAAAAGCAGCTGATTAAATCCAAGCAAAACAGAGGTAAGACAGATGGGAGACAGGAAAACATCTTTAAGAGCTTGTCACTTCAGTGTACTATGCCTGGCATGAGGGTGCATTTCCACAATTGGTGTGTTTGCTTCATAATTTAGGAGTGCTCTTGGATTTGCTACTCATGCTAAGTTTTCCCTTAGCAGGCACTGCAAGTAACACTTCTGTTCTCTTCCATTGGCTTAGGAGGCTCTCTGCCACCCTGGCAGGTGATGACCTTGTCTCCATTATTCATGGCTGTGTCACTTCTCAGCTGGACTATAGTCATTTGAAATATGCAAGCACGCAGCATTCATGCTTAGAAAAGTTCATTTACTGCTGCAATGCATCTCTTCAGTGACAAAGGCATATCAAACCTGGCATTGGGCCTGGCACCAGCTTCCCATGGAATTTCTAATTGAGTTCATGGTCTTCATTCTTATCATCCTCGTCACATCTAACTCTTTGTAGAAAGCTGCAGTGAAGGAAACATTTGATAGATTTGCTCCACTAGCCCTATGAGCTCTCTGCAGAAAGAATCATACGCATCTGTCCAAAGCCCTCAGCCTGTGGACTGAACATCTTCGGGGAACGCAAACCTTCACCAAACTTGCTCTCCATCATAAGACATATTTCTCTCACTTGCATAAATAATAACATCAGAAACACAAAACCAAGATGCTCCGTTATATCCACTTCTCCCTTGGCAGGAAGGTGGGAGAGGGAATCGGTGCATGACTGATGTACAGGTACAAGGCTCATCATACAGCATGGGGAGCTGGCTTTTATGTGGATGAGCCACGTGAGCTCACTCCCCACCAGCTCACTACTGACTTCAGCCACCAACGACTCTTTCCCTGTAAAAATCTCCTTGTTTTTCTGCATGAGCCCGTCAGAAGGCTCTGACAAATGGTGCAGGGTCACTTCCTGGATGACTTTTTCCACCATGATTGTTCCCCATGACAGACCCTCACTCTGCAGATAGCACCAGTCCCACCAACAAAGCTAAAGCCCGGTCAGCATGGTACGGTTGGCTTGGCATGGCCCTGGCACCAGCTGCTCTCTGCCTCCTGGGGCAAGGCGGCTACCCCTGGGGGAGCCAACATGCAGGGCACACACTCAGGTCAGCAGTCCATGTTGGACCTGCCATGCCTGGGAGTTAATGTGGATCTGACCGAAAAAACAAATCTATCTCACTCAGATACTAAACTGCATTCACCATCTCTATTTTTATTGTATATATTGTCCTTGTTCAAATAAAGAATTTGCATTAATTTTATACCTTGTCAGTTCCTTAGCATGGATATTACTATAATTGCTTAAACTGAGAGTGTATACATTCTTCTCAGCATAGTAAACATGTTTTTAAAGGATGCTGGCAGGTCATTTGGCCTTTAAAATCACGTGTTCTCTGGAGTATGAACCTTAATCCAAATAAGACTTTTTTTAATTGATTTTTCAAGTGCTGCAGTATTTTTAAAGTATTATTGTAAATCCCATCTTCAAATAGTGAGCTATCTCTGAGTCCTGCAAGCTGAAAAGATCACAGCAGACGATGGCAGGTCACGCTACCAGGAAACACATGGAAATTGTTTACCATATAAAAACTAGGAAATATAACAAAGATCTGCATGAAAAGCACATTGCTTAAGAGGACTGTTTGCTGAAACTCACACTGATTAAATTATTGTGGTAAGAGTCACTTTTTAAAGGTTTTCTTACCCATAGCTAACTTACAAGTCTCTCCTAATGCGGCTATTCCTAAGTATGTCTATATCTGGGGAATTGAGTGTTTTATTACACCTTTTATTTTTGCTGTAAGTACTCTTTATCTTCAGGAAAGATTGATGCTTGTTCCATACTCAGATTTCTACCAATATAATGGTCAGTTAGAGGTATTTATTTTTCCAGTGTATTCAAACTAGTACAACTCCTACTGTACACCAGAATAAAACTATCTATACAGTGCTTGCCTTGATTTTTTACTTGCAGTAAGAGATCCCTAACATAAAGCCTCTTCCTATCAGCTGAATTGCACCCACACAGTGGAGGTTGTGTTAATTTAATCAGGCCTGCGTGGTCTAAGACAAATCAGACAAGGCTTGCTTAAAGTGACTGCAGCTACCTGCTGGCGATCTTCCTTGGGGAAGAACAGACCCAGCAAAAGAAGTTGGCAGAGAAGCTGCCACATTGTGTTTGACCATGCACTTTTTCCAACCCTAACAGGATCTCTAAGATTTCAGTGAATTGATTTTGTTTGAAGTTCAGGTTAGCTGGAGCATTTACAATTATTTTTGTTAGTGTGACTCGCTGAAATTTCAAAAGCAAATAAATGAGAGGGAAAAAAAGGACCTTTCCTCGCAAAGGTGATGAGACTCATGTTGAAAGTTTTGAAAGCAGGAGTTGGCCATAACGTTTGCCAGCTATGATTTACCCACTCAAAAGAAGAAAGTGCAGGGTCTGGGGCAAACGGCGTTTCCTGACTTTCCCGTATTCCCACAGAATGGCCTTACCCGGCTTTATCCTCCATCGGTCTGTTGAAATTGCACCACCTCCCGCTCCACTCTTTTCCCAAAGCCTGGAACAGATCAGAGAATACGTCTGCTTCATTCTCGCTATGATCGTTATTATTTTGTTCCCGAGGCGAGGTGAGACTTCTGAAAACACCTGGCATAGGCCATGCCCTGCTGCCCCTGGCCCTGAGGTGGCTGGAGGAGCCCTCACCTCTGCCAGGGACCGTGGCCCCCATGGGCTGGAGACACACCGGTGGGTTCACCCACAGCCACCCTCCTTTTCTGAAGTTTTGGGAGGAAAGGGACAAAACACAAACCTGAAATTACCTCAGGAGCCGATGAGCATAAACGCCACAGGGAGCTGTGTGGACGCTAGTCATGATGGCTTTAAACACGGACTCTGGCAGGGGGCAGCTAAAATGTCCTGAGGGGCAGAGTTACAGACAGAAATATATACACCGATAAGTGGTTGGCAAATTCCTTGAAAGCAGAGGATTTTCTCCTCCTGTGGGTGCTGGGCGGCCCTGGTGGGAGGGTTACCTCAGCGGGCTGCCGCCATGCCCCCGGGCAGGAGGGAGAGGCACGGTGGCAGCAGCGGCACGGCTCCGGCCGTTGGCCACGGGGCTGCCTCTGAGAGAAACACCGCTTTTGGATACAGATTACTGTTCCTCGTTTCCCTTTGTTTGCCATTGTAATCTCCATAGTCATTCTCCTTGATAAACAAACAAGTGAAAAGATGCAATGAGGTGTAAGAATAGATTTGCACAGGGCAGACAACTGAACATTTAATTTATTTACCTCTCCTAACAGATACCTGGGGTGACATTTATTAATAAACGGCATTATCAGGTGTCTGATATGTAGCTCACAGAAATTAATTACCCAACCCATGGTAAAACCATAACAAGCCTGCAGTGCTGTAACATTTGTGCTAATTGAAAATGAGATAAGTGCTGTGGGTGCAATTTGCATTCAATGCAGTGTATTAATTATCTTCAGTTCTCTTCATGATAAATATACCTGACTGAACCACTCTGCTAATTTACTGGGTAATAGAGTCATAAGTGGATTCCCTTAGGTGACCAGCTACAGGCATCGGGCTCTTTGCAACATCAAGGCCTTCCTCTTTTCCAAGCACTTAAATGGCTTAGCAAACACAGAGGCTTTTCTTCCAGGCTGCCTTGGAAGTACACGGCGGCAAACTCTTTCTGTGACCACACAGCTGCTCAGTACGGAATTAGGAAACAACACCCCTCACCCCAAGACTTCTGTGCTTTGTAAAGTCGAAGAGGGGGTAGTTCACCTCTGCCGATGGTGTGCTGCGACGCTTGATGGCAGCTCCACAAGGAGAGGCCTTTCACCCCCCCCAGCTCCTCATCCTCCCCTCCCATTCATTTCACAGTCAGGTTATCGTGGGATTTAATTACATTTTGTGTGAAATATAAATTAATTGACTGTTGTAATACCCGTAATGATCAGGAAAATTCAGATTTAAAGATACTGTGTAGTTCCAGTAGATTAAGACACTAATTGTTCCACCCTCACCAACTATGATTTATGTGGGGATCAGGTTACAAAACCAATATGTGCTCGAGTTAAAGCTCTGCGGTACCATACAATTAGGACTAAAGCTTTTTGTAAATGGGCCCAATAATGCAAAAAGCTCTTTGCTAATCCTGGTCTTTTTAATTCAGAGGTCACGCATTGTCTAAGGCAACCGCTTATACTGTACAGAACCACTGTCCTTTATTCACCCTCCTCCTCTGTAGCTTGGGTATCTGGATTCGCCACTAACCTTGGACGTGCTGTTACTAATTTCAGGGTAGGTGATGGCAATGCAAGGAGATCAGGGCCAGCGCTTTGCTGTGCTGCCCCCGGAGCAGCCTGGGCACGTTGTGACGGAGAGGTGATATCTGCCTTCCCCAGCTCCCCTTTGGTTTGCAGGCTGCGGATGGGGTCAGCTTTTGGGCTCCACTGTCAAGTCAGCAGACATCCGGGGCAGCAGACGGATGGAGGTGACAGTCACTCTCGCAGCTGAAGGGGCCAGGAGGTGGTGAGCGAACACCTCAGCCCCGGGAACAGGCAGTCACGGCCCGACTGGCTTGCATGGCAGCCCTGCAGGCGGGCAGAAGAGGCAGCAGCAGAGGAGGGGGGACAGGCTCTGCTCCCCTTCATCCCGCCTACCCCACAGCCACAGGCACTTTGTTATCTTCATGCAGCCGGGTGCTTTTCCATCATTCACTCCTTGTCCGTGGTGTGATAAAATTCAGCCTAGTTTTCCCTGCTGAGCATTACCAGGACAGCTCTCCACGGCGGCTCTCCATCAAGTATGGGGTACCCGGTGCTGTGAACGTGTGCTCACAGGGCAGGAGGAGGCATTGGATGGGCATGCAGTCAGTGTGTCAGAGCAACTAAAGGGGGAGAAAGATCAATTCAATGCCAGAAGACTCAGTTTGCTTTTTCAAAAGAGCATCTAAGTGCAAAACAGCTGGAGAGAAGGTGCACATCTGCCAAAGATATGTTCGCATGTTCCCTTTTAAAACAGCAAAGGCTCTCCAAGCTCTTACTCTGTCTGTTTATAAACACATCGACTGCAAATACAAGTCAGTTTCCCAAAACATTTTGTGTTGCTGCCCAGACACTCTTTGCTTCTTGAGTTTGAATTTCATACAAAAGGGGCACTGTAACATTGTAGAGCTATTTTTAACATGCTGGTATGATCTGTGGCAGAGACCTTAGCAGTGACATCTACAAAGGCATCAATTATATCTCCCCAGCCCTTTTCTCATTTTCCGGTAAGGAATTCTTTGGAAAGATTAAACCAAAGAAATCTTGTTCCTTAGAAAACCAACGGGTTAGGTTAGCAGTATCATTTGGTCCAGACAACAGCCAAAATCAGAATTCTTATTTTTCCCATTCAGTGGGCAGAGGGAAGGAAAACCAAGTGGAGTACCGGTTCTCCCAACCCAACACTTTCCTGAAATAGTTACATCGCTACAAGGACAGCAGGACCTACCTGATGAAGAAAGATCTTATAATGGTGGTGTACTGGAGTGGCTCCTCAGCCCAAGCAAGGGCAGGGTTATCCCACCCAAACCAGAGCTGTCTGACCCCATTGACATCTGGAAAAAAGTAGGCATGGGGCAACAAGGACTGCAGCCACCCTTGCTTTACCATCCACCCCTTTTTATCCCCCAGGCCCAAGCTGGGCTCCTCTCAGCTGTAACTCCCCATATGGGCTATAAATTCTTTTTCTAAAGGAAGAAAAAGCCCAGTGGGGCAGGGGGAGCATGGCACATCCGCGGTGCCCAGCGACCCCCAACGCAGATGACCAAGCTGCATGCCTAGTGAAAGGCGCTGCAACACCTGCATCTCTCACCCCCATGAAGCGCACCTGCATCTCTTACCACCATGCAGTCCACCAGCAGCTTCAGCAGAGACTCAGCTCATCCTGATATGAGCGGGGCAGCTGCTGCGGTGTGCCACAGAGGTGTCAGCATCCCCATCCCTTGGGCAAACAGGACACAGCAGAGCGCAGACACGCATCTTGCCCAGGGGTGCCCCGCAGGCTGCAGCAGGGCTAAAGCAAAACCTCACTCTCCTGCATCCTGGTTTTGCGCTCGATGTACTGGGCCGCTCCGCCTTTGCACAAGTGCAGTGGCTAAAACACTTTCCTGCTCTTTCAGGAAAGCCGGCACTACGCAGAATAGGACATGAGGTGCAATAGAAAAAGTGGGGGGAGAAACATGAACAAAAAAGTCTTAACTTTTTGCGTGAAGCACACATTTGCTAAATAGAATCCTAATGGCATTATTGTAGCTAAAAACAGAGACTTGAAAATGCTGTATACATTATTATGCTCATTATCTACCAACTGCAAGAATGCGGTGCTAAAACTAACTCAAAACACCTCAGGTAAGGTAATTGCTACTAATGGATTTGAAGTGTACAAAATTGAGCATTATTACACAGACATCACATTCTCGACTTGGTGAAGCCATTGGATATTGTAGTTACCGGCTCACTCATCTCTCGATCGGGGAGAGATTTGAGGAAAAGGGCAAGCTCTCTTTCATTCGGCACTGGAAGGAAAATTCAACAACACAATATTACAGCAGCCTGTTTGCACCTCTGTGGTTAAGATGGGGTCAGTGCTTGCTTTCTAAACCACCGCTTCAGAGAAACATCTACAAAAAATTGCTCCAGAAGTAAATCTCTCGGGAAAGATCTGAGAGTAAACTTTGCATTTGTAAACTTTGGCAACTTGTAGGTGTAAAGGAAAGAAAGGGACAGAAGCCTGCAAAATTATTCTAAATGAGGGGAGCCATGAGTCCAAGTGACATATTCTGATGCAAATTAAGGCCTGGCTCTTCAAGATATCCTAAGCCACTATAAAGCCCCACTATCTAAAGACAGAAGACAGAAAACAATATTAATAGACCCCCTCCTATGTAGGGGGATGTCTGCAGGTCAGTGACTGCAAATCTAAACTTTGCCAAAGCCCAGGTGTGTTTGAAACGAGATACTTGATTCACCTGCTTGAAAAATCCCATATAACAAAATATATCTAATACATTCAGTTTGCTTGATATCTTTCAGGGGGGGGGGCAGGATACATTTTTTTTAAATGAGTGACTCTGTATACAGATCCATGATTCCAAACACCAATTTAATTGTTTGATACATCAGCAGCCTCCAGGTTATCTTTAAAACAAGTGGCTCCCAGGAGTTTGCCTCCCTTTTGTGAAAACTAAAAATAAATTCTACCAGAGCAAATGCTTTTCTAATCTTTGAGAAGTTAGGATAAGTTCATTTCTTATTTCAGTTATAACACCAAAGATGTGAATTGGTGTTTGGATAAAATTATGTAAACTATTGCCATTTCAGTTAATATGTAGAAAGAGTACGTGGCCAGCACCTAACAAGTTTCAGTTCCTTCTGATTATCTTGAGGGAAAGAAATTAAAAAGGCCATGTAAGAACGGGATTAAAGCAGTCTCTCTCTGAGTAAAGAAAGCACAAAGAAATTTGAACTCACAGCTGCAGCTGAAGGCAATGGGAGCTGTGCTTTGAACAGATAACAAGCTAAGTCCTCTGAAAAATCAGACCATACATCTCAGATTGGGAACTTAAAATTAGTGAATACTTTTGTACTTAATCTCTTTCTGCCTCAGTTCTTCATCATGAAATGGGGATAATACTACCACCCAATGCCTCACTGCAGTGCAGTGAAAATAAGTTCATTAATGTTTATGAAACATTCAGTTACCATAGTGATGAGTTCTATAGAAAAGCCCATGTGGAAATTAATATTTCTGTCTTCAGAGCAGGGTTTGAATAGAACACATTTAGTAAGGCCTGGGGCCACACAATGAGGAGAAAAGAAAACAGTAAATAACTTGCCATTGAAAAATAAAAACAATAATCAAATCAAAATGGCCTGTTAAACAAAATAATTTTTTATAGAAATTTTTCATCTTGGTAAAAGTTACTTGGTAAAAAATCCAAGGATTTTTTTGCTTTGAACTTTCACTCCTCTAGTTTTCTGCTTTTGCCTTCCTAGCGTGGGGGAGAGGGTTTTTTTTAAGGAGATTATTTAAAGAATATGGAAACCACTACTTTCCAGTTTTCAAAAATTGAAATTTTTACCAGTTCACTTTGGCAAAAATCTGAAAAATTAGTGACATCGGTGACCCCAAGATTTCCAAATGGGGTTCCTGAACAATCTTGACCTGTTCAATACGGTAATTCTTCTCATTGTACATTCACAAGTCAGTTTGCAGAGGGAGTGATACGGGTTTCATATTTTGAACCATGAAACCAGGCACTCGGTTTGGGTTGGTTGCTTCCATACCAGGTGCCGGTTGGAGCTGTCATACCATCATGGCAATTAACACAACTAATCTCTGAATTTGAGTCATTAACATCTTGGTAACAAGTAAATCACAGGCAAGGACAAACTTACTTTGTGTAACTTGTGCAAATAAATATGAAGATGGGAAGGCACTCCATTTTAAGAAGAGGCAGGAGACGACTCTTACCAACAAACTGCCCCCAGGGCCAATGGCAGGTTCTTATGGCAGGCGCTGGGTGACCCACAGCAAGCACAGGTCAGGGACAGGCTTGCCCAGGACTACGCTTTCCACCATTTCAGGAGCCACTGTCAAAACTAGAACCCCATTTTTTTTCTTTCAAATTATTTTGCAGTCAAAATTTTGGTCTTTCCTTTAGGAGAGAACTTTTGCCAAGGAAGAAAAATCTGAATTCCCCGTTAGAATACACTTGCCTTTCATTGAAATTGATTATTCGGGTCTTTCTCCATCTTCTCTGCTGTAGTCTTTGCTCTTTTATCTCTTTCTGCCACTGTATCCAATAGAAATGTAGCAGGATAGTCTTCTGTAGCAGCTTTGTTTTCATTTGGCAACCATGTTCTTTTCTGAAAAATGAAGTTTCGAAATGTTACAGAATGACAAGATCGAGGCGCAAAGAATAAACCGCTGGAATTATTTATGGTGCTTATTTATTGAATCTGATACCAAGCTGGGTTGCTTATCTGCTTTTTCTTTCTGACGAGTAACACTGTTGTCCTGTTAATTGCCAGTTATTTTAAAACTATGATTAACAGCTTTAAAATATAGAATAATAGAAGTAATAGAATATATTTCTAATGTTCTTTTAATAGGAAGCAGAGCGACCTGTTCACTCACGCTGAACTTCCACAAAACAGAAACCCCACAGTGTGTGGCTACAATTGCCATGAAACCCTGGTTAGCCTTACTGAGCCTTAGTGGGAGGTGCCTCTGCCGCCCTCGTTAGCACGGGGTGGCTCTCCTAACGTACATGGACACGCTGTGGAGCTCAGCCTGGGAGCCCGCGCTCCAGGCAAAAGATTTCTAGTTAAGCGCAGTGTCAAATGGGCTCGTGCAACCCACAGTCACAAAATCCTGTTAAAACCAAGATGTTAACAGGATTCTAAAAACAACGAATAAATATTTTAAACCCAATAAATTTTAAACAACAGTTCAAGCAGATCTAGTTAAAGCCATTCAACTAAACAAAGGTAACGTGGGTATAATCTTTTACATTTCAAGGCAAAGTCTGAAACGACTTGGACTTTGCAGGAAACTCCACCTACAAGAAAATGGTTTCATGGTTCTTTATTATACAAGATGCGATTCTCAAGCAGGCCTGGTGCTGAAAAGCAGTGAAGAAGACGCTCCATTTGGTGAATACTGATTTTATTTCAGAATACCTACGCTTCTGTATGCCACCGCAAGCTAAGGAAGCGGCAGCATCGCTAGTGCTGTGTGCCTGCCGGCACGTGCTGGGGGAGAAAGAGCAGCCATGCCTGGAGCCTCAGCACCCTATTGCAGGGGGTGGCCCTGACTCACAGGCAAGGACCAAGCCAGCCCACCGCTATAACCTTGTCCCTTTGCAACAGAAAATAACGCTGGCCTTTTTCACAAACTTCAGGAAAATTCAGCAGCACTACAGAAGCTTTAATGTTTTCCTTTAGGAAAAGCTCTTCTAATGCGAGGAAGCCTAATTATGAGACCTGCAGTCTGCTACGCAGAGCTCTTGTACCCAGAAATGATGTGAGGGCCAATTGCCAGGACTAAACATTTAACGCATCAACAGGTGTTACATGTTATGCATCAATGAGGTGTACATCACTGAAACATAAAGACCCAGCAAGCCGGCAGCACAACTATCAACCAGAACAACACAGCCATAAAATCCTAATTAGACTCATACACTTGTTATGGACATTTTTATTTATTGACACGGTCAAATTAACAGGCAGCAGCATTTTATTTTAATGATAGCCTTGAAATCAGCCCAGGAAGAAAGTTAGCATTAATGTTCGGATACTGCATGCCATCCGCATTTAGCCACGTGAATGTATATTTTAAAATAATAATTAAGTATTGCCACCCTAATTAAGTTTCCTTCAGCAGGTGAGAGAAACCAAGTTCTTAATCAGTGCATACCTTGTTTGTTCTAGTCCCAAGCTGGACAGAAAAACGACGCAGCAGCAGAAGCTCAGCAAGCTTCACAGTTGTAAGTGCGCACAGCCACAGGACTGATCCTTCCCTGCTGGAAGGAGCAAATTCACGCAAGCGGGAGTGCAAGTGCCAGGAATAAATAGTCTTTATCTGAACGCCGCCAGCCGGGGGGGGGGATCTGAAAAGCGCCCACAAGTTGGTGAACAAGATTGGTTGCCCCCAGAGGAATACTAAACTTATTTATATACTTCCAAAAAGCAGGTCCTTTACTGAATGATAAGCTGCAGCTCTAAAGATTTGTGTCTGTCACTGCAGAAGGGCAGATTCCTGTAAAGCAGACAAGATGCAGCGGCTATTAAATATTGGCACTAGCTTGGCCACGCAACAGTTTACAAAGCAGGAGCGAATATCTTGGCGTATTTATTATTGCAGTGGGGAATTTAGATGGTCAGCCTAATGGCTCCTTGAGACAGGTAAAGAGAAAGGAACTGGGCAGCAGTATGGTTATCAACTGGGTTAGAGAACGAACACAGAGTAAAGGAGAATGAAAAGCATTTTGCAAGCTCTTTTAAGCAAGTTTGCATTTCGCTAAAGATAGTAGGAGTTTTTGGAAATGGAGCACTTTTGGAAATTAAATCATTGCTTCATGCATTTAAAACGTAGTCAGTATAGGTGCCTTCACAAACCAGATTCCCCATTTTAAAACTTCAGATTTATCCACCTTAAACAAGAATATTTCAGAAATTGCAAAGGAAAACTGGAAAATGATCTGCGTGTAATAGCTGAACCAAGCAAATTGCATATTTTGCATGAATTACTATAATGTGCTCTGCTTGTTGATAATTTCCGTTGTATACAAAGGATCACAGTTACACAGTTACAAAAGTACCGACATCCCACATTCAAAAGTGATTCGGGAGTCTAATTTCATAGTCCTAAATGCCGAGACACTTAAAAAATACAGCTTGAAATCATCGTTCACTTCATCACGCTAGAAAGTTCTACACTATAATCCCGCCCCGTGGCTTAGATGTGAGCTGCAAATTGGAGAAAGAAAAAAGCACTTTTAGAGGTTCCTTGGTTCTTTTGACTGGGCACTTAGGCATATGAGTTCAGATAAACCCAGCTGAATCTATTTAAAAAAAAAAAAAAACAGCAAAAGAACCAGAAAATCAATTTTCGCTTCCGTTCTGACTGAAGGATGGTTCTTTGAGGAAAAGCAGGCCTGAAAGCTTACCTGAAAAAAAGTTTTGCACAGCGTTTTTTTATACAATAAATAACTAAATAAATAAAATTGTCATCAATGACACGCAGTGAAGATGGGAGAAGGATCTAATCGCTGCCCACAGGGGAGAAGGGAGAGGGCAGGGTGGGCATCTCGGGCTGCAGCCGTGGGGGTGGGACAGGCGGTGGGCAGGCAGGGCAGCTGGGAGAGAGGGGCTGAATTACTCTCCCCAGAGCACTTGCCTGTCCTGGCCAAGTCAGGATGCATTTTTATAGCCTTTCTTCAAGCGATAGCAATATCGGGGGGAGGGCCAAAAATGGGGGGGGGGGGGGGGGGGGGAGGCAGTTTCCCATATTTGTCATTATTATAGGTTATATATACAGGAAGAAAGTTAATTAAGCTTTAAAAAATCCATCACACATCAATGGGTGCATTTTAATGAGTACAAAAAGTTGAGGTGTTTACTGCCAATTAAAGTGGTTTTTAAATAAGCATTAATTAACACAGAAATTCAGAAGAAAGTTATACCTTGTCAAAGAAAGGCCAGTGCAGGCTATGCCCACTTCTGCTCCCATTCATACTCAGATAGTAATTACCACCAACCCTATATTTTCCATAATAATGAGGAGAGGCTGTCATGGCTGTCAAACAAAAACAAAACAAAACAAAAAAAAAAGGTAGTCCACAAAAATACCCTCAAACTGAAGTAAACTTTTTTTTTAGAGCCGAAGCCGCAGGAGATGGCAGTGTGGGGCAAGGCAGGGAGTGGGGCAGTCAGATGGCCACACCGGGGGCATCTGCCCACGTACAGCCCCTTCCGGGGGAGCAGAGACTTTGCTGTGTGGTGAGGAAGCCTCCCCAAACCGGAGTTATGGCATCCATCCGGCTGAAGAAAGACTGAAGAAAAGCCAAGGAACAAGCACATCCCTAATGCTTCACCTCGTGGAGGAGCTGGTTCCCCTGTGAAAGCCCGAGGAGGTGCTTTTTCCACAAGCAAGTGCAGACAGACTCACTCCCCGCTTCCCAAAGCCAGGTCAAAGTAACCACTGAAAATAAGTTCAGTTTGCATGTGTACCTCCAGCTGGTGCAACTGGTGACATGGAAAGCGGTATGGGCATCACTTCTCCATTCTCTAGGGTTTTCTTAACAATTTGTCGGGAGTTTCAGCTCTGCTTCAACTTGTGTCAGTCCCTGAGCGGGAGCAAAGGAAGCAGATTCTCCCATCATTAGTCAGGTACGTGTTTAAATATCTTAGGAAAAGTTTCCCTCCCGCAAAGTGCATCTTAGGTGCCAAATAAGTTTTTTAACCTGCCTTATTGAGAATGGTTTCTCTCCTCAGTTCCCCGGCTGCGGAGAGACAAGAACCATGCTGCCTTTTCAGACAACAGGAGAGGCAGGCCACGTTCCCAGTACCCTGACAAGTTTTAGACAAATCTTCAGTGTACTGTGTTTAAAGTTAATTAAAAAAAAAAAAAAAAACCAAACAAAAAAAAACATAGAGAAGCAGGACATAAATATGCACGGACTCCTGTTCTTCATGCCCCTGTCCCTTGGCAGGTCGCTCATGGGAGTTGTGTCACTCAGACAGCATGTAGTATATCGCTTATGCCTATCGGGCAGTATCTGGGTGCCTTTTTCCTATACCATGTCCTCAGGCGATATCTGCGGTAAAATAATAGAACTTTAAAGCTGAGGGAAGTATTGTTGAACTTAGCTGGACAGGGCCTTCAGATCTTGCACTAATCTTTCTAACATATCCGATGGGGCTAGAGAGGAATATTTTATTGCTAGGAATAGTTGAGCGATTACTTCAGAGAAAGGACGGACGTAACACAAAAGAGTTTCCAAGTACTGACAGGAAGGAGTGTTGCTCACGCGAAATTCCACATTAGGTG
This sequence comes from Vanellus vanellus, assembly GCF_965231255.1. Lineage (NCBI taxonomy): Eukaryota > Metazoa > Chordata > Aves > Charadriiformes > Charadriidae > Vanellus > Vanellus vanellus. Next base: position 26,224,154 of record NC_138907.1, read on the forward strand.
CTACAATAATAATAAAAAACCCACCGGCCCTTGTGATGTCTGAACTCCCCGACACTGATATATGGAGAGGGGAACAGAGGAGGAAAAAGACAGAGAGAGCAAAGCAAATACGCCGGGATGCTTACGAGCAGAATACAGGAGCCAAGTGTCACAAGTTGACCCCTTCTGTTTGCACTGAAATTCGACCGCTCCAGGCAAAATTCCTGTAGCAGTTTATACCTGGTTTGATTTTTGTTGATAATGGCTATTTCTCACAGCATTGTGACATTTAATGCTGTTTAATCAAGACTTCAGAGAAGGAGTTACAATTTTAATTACTAAAAAAATCCATTGTTACACATTTATGTTTTCCTTAGATGGATTAGACCCAGCTCTGATTAAGGGCTGTAATAAATAAGCGTTGTGCGTACAGACGCACAGCAGGAATACAGCTTGCTTCGTAACAAATGAGCTGCGCACATCCAAGGAAAACGCTCACTCCCTGATGACTGCAGAAGAGCCCCAGCCTGTCCCATCCCGTGCTAGAAAACCTCTCAGGCTTCCTGGCAGCAGAGCTGCACTTGGCGGTCATCTCGGTGGCCTCCCCGGGGTCCTTGTGGTTGTGATCACCCACTGCTCAGGGTAGACCTGCTGTACGTCGTCCTCTGAGACTCCCACCACAGAGACAACCAGACATCAGCACATGCAGGTTTTTCATCATTCAGGAACAAGGGAAACAAGTGAGAAAACTGGTGGATATAAATCATCTACACCTTACTTATTATGGTGAGTGTGGCACTGGGCCGGGAAACCTGTTTAGGTGCGTATCAAGCACTTAAAGAAGAGATTGAAGTGCCTGATCCCACCACGAACACTAGTACCCAACACTGTGCCTTCAAGCCCTCTGATGTGGGGCTATTTGAACTGTCAGTGCTCTGAGGCTGGGGATTCTCCTTCCTTCAGGCTTGCACATGTGTTGTACAAGATCGCAACATAAAGACAAAACAGTGGTTATCTCTCTGAATACAGAGCAGACTTCTGTCTCTCATCCACCAGCCTTGTGGCTTGGTGTCCTTCTCCAGCAGGTCCATTTCATGCTTGGTTGGGATGGGGACCACGCCAGCCCCACTACTGGCAGGAATCATTGGTACTTTGGTTTTTATACCAAAAAAAAAAGTTAGCCTACAGCCCAAAATCCTGTTTAAAAAAACAATGGGGACAACAGCCATGTTACCAACAGCAGGGTTGAAAGGCAGAAACCTGAAGAAATCTGATCTACTTTCAGCCACCTTCTGGAAGCTCTACTCATTCTGCTCTGAAGGTGGACTCCAAATTCAGCTGACCGTGCTAGATCTCTGTGGCTACGTCTCCTTGGTTCCCGAAAAAGACTAACTTGTCTGTTGGTCTTCGTGGCTGTCATGCACCTAAAAATTATTTAAGCGGCCAATTGAGCTATTTTATTAATTATATGTGAAGATATTTTGTTATTCCTCTTATAATGATGAAAGATGAAGAACAGAAGGAAGGTTTTGTTTAAAAAGACCTCTAGCTTAAGGTTGGCTTTTGCCCTAAGGCAAAAGAGTTTGTATTACTTCCAAAGCTCCTAACTATGTTCAGGGTGTTGGGTTTTTTCAATATTTCATATTCATCTGGAAATATTTCCATTAGCCACATAAACTTGTGCAGTTCTCAGGTCTCAACATACAAGCTATGGGTCGGTACCAAAAAGAAGGGAACATGCTTTTAAAATGCTTGACTGGAATGAAAGCCAAACTTTCTGCAGCAAGCCATCCTTTCAGTGGGTAGGAGGCAAGTCAGAACCAAGTCCCCTTGGAAAAAGACTGAAAAATAACTGAGAGTTAAAATTGCCGCCAGATGAATTATAAAATCAACACTGAATATATTACACAGTTCAGAATTGGAAAACTCCCAAGAAGCGTATGTATGGAGAGAGGAGGAGGAGGTCATTCCCTTGGGACTAAGGTAGGAGCTGCCCTGGCTCCAAAGGCTTCCGACGAGGCTGCCTGGCCTGCTCAATAGGCAGAGCTGTGCCATGCTCCTAAGACTGTATACTTACGCAGGGCTTTTTTTTAGTTAAATCAGTGCAAAAGAAGTACCTGTATGGGCTGAAATCAACAGAGGCCTGATTTCATCTGCATGCTGATCTCTGCAGCCCCATCAGAGGCAGCTGGCCAGGCTAAGTGTCCTTCCATAGGATACACAGGATTTTTCACAAGTGTGCGTCACACAAGCGTGAATCTTCATTATAACTGATGTCTTGCACTGACATCAGTACTTAAAAATAAAACGGCAGACAGCATTGGCTTTCCCTGTGTCTACGAGGAAACTGATAATAAGTCTCAAAAACCAGCAGCACTGTCAGGTTCAGCTCCATCAGTAATTACAACCTTAGGATAGACATCTTGTCACTTGCCAACATCTTCAAGCATCCACAGCCTTATATTTGCTCCTGGAAGAAATGTCCATCTCATTCACCGCCACATAAACACACAGTGACCGATCTCTCCAAACACTTATTTGACATTTTAGTTTCAAGTCTTTGTCTGACTAAACAATAGGTTCCCATTTCAATGAGGCCTTCTCTTTTGGTCACCCCTCAATAATATACCTTTTGCTTAAAAAAATTACCCCCACACCAGAAGCATTTTAAAAGAACCACAGAGACACTACAGTGTAAAGTAGGTCTGAAGAAAGTCCCAAAAGACATCTCCTTTGTTTGTTCCCCATTGGCTGTGTGGCAGGAGCCCTGATTTACACCACTCTCTCCCTATTTAAGTGACAAAGGTCAATTCAAAATTTCCAAAACAGAAACAAATCTTTAATTTTAGATACTATATTTCCAGAGATGAGGCCAACAATGTGACAAGATAGTATGCTGGTATGAAGGCGGATACTGTTGTGAAACGGGAGGGAGGTCAAAAAGCCACCCCGTGAGCTACGGAGAGGAGGCAACCGGTAGCACAGGTTCCATGCCCCCGTGCCAGAAACGCCAAACCAAAACACACACCCTCATGTGCCTCCACGCACGTGCTCCAAACCAAGCTGTGGGACCCCTAACGGGGCTATGCCGCTACTGGTGGCATATTGCAGACAGGACCTAAGTTCTGCCCAGAGAACTGCTACCCGTATAGCAAAGCCAGCCTGCCAGATTTTTTTAGAGAAATAAAAAAAAATAAAAAATAAAAAATGAATTAACCATAATAAAAAAAAAAATAGAATACTGTATTTCTAAGAGGGACAGAATAAAAAGACACCCTGAAAATCTCACGTGAAACAGCTCCGAGCATTTACAGGTTTCTCATGCATTGTACTGTAAAGCAGCAGCTCATTCTTTTCAGAGCTTCAGAGGCAAGAGCACACAAATGATTAAACAAGCAGGTTTAACTATCTCGCACTGATGAGGAATTTGTCAACACGGGCTCAGTATTTATGTGGATCTGCGGCAAATACTGTACGGCTGCAGGAGTCAAACAGCTGTCTGTCAATAAAGCTATTCTCCTCGCTGGAACATAATAGCACAGACTCAACATGACCCTCAGAGGCCTCTTTAAGCTGCCTGGCTGTCTCCTCCTTCCCCATCCCTCCAGAGTCCTTCACCAGCAAGAGCTGAATTAAAAGGGAGAGAGGAGAAAAAAAAAAAAAAAAAAAAAACCACACCACCACACGATTAGAATCTTTTCTATCCATCTTAATATGAGAAGTGACTTAACTCTGGGCAAGTCTGCCTACATGGGCGAGCCTGAGCTAAAGCAAAGTTAGGGAAAGACAGCTTTGATTGACGGCACGTGAAGGGCTACCGACAATCCCTTTTAATAGAGCTTGCAACATTAATGGAGCCACAGCCACATGCGACACCCATTAGGGCCAGGGAAAGCTCCCACGCATATATTTCAAGGAAGCAGTAGATTCCCCGGTCCCAGAAGCTGTCTTCATTACAAAAGTCTAATATATCAGAAGAGAGAGAAAAGCTCGGCTTTTAGAATGCATTTTTTATTATTCAGCCTTCAGTGGAAATGTCACCTTTCTAAAGCAAGCTGTTATCATGTGTTTCCCATGCCAAACACATGGCCTCTAAGGAGAGGGTTTTATCTCTACATTTTTAGTGATTTGTATTTCTCTTTCAAGGAGCTCCATGCCTTAAGGCACCCCAAACGCTCACAGCACAAGAAGGTAAGGTTACGCGAGATGCTGCCGAAGAAGACAAAACAAAAAAGAAACAAACCCAGGGCCAGGAGTCGGCGCGGCTTCCGATGGCAGCCGCCCTACCAGATAATTCACCTCCTTTAGTAGATTTAATTATTATCCGTTTCCTTGGTCGGGACCATATTCTCAAAGAAGCAGGGCGCCCATCAAGCGCCGCCGCCGCATGACAGGCTGCGGCGCAGCCAGCACCACTGCCCCGGCGCCTGCCAACCAGCCAGATGCTGCCACATATTGGCATCTGGGGCCTGGAAAAGCAACCGCGGTCTCCGTTTGGCGGCGGATCCTGACCCCGACGACTGAAGGAGACAAAAGGAGGATAGACGGGAGAGGGGGGCGGAAATCTCTTCTGACAATTTCACTGGTAAAGATTTAGACAAAAACCTATTGTTTAACCGCTCTCCCAATGAATAAGTATCGGAGGGGGGAAAAAAATCCCCACACCCGGCATGTTCTAAATGCTGTCAGAGTCCAGGGTGCAAGGACAAGGGATTATTTATGAAAAGAAATAATGAGGAAACCAGATGCCTGCCTTTCTCAGCCCTCTGCGCTCCAGTCACCCTAACGGGGCATGTGCAGCGCTGCTCAGCAAAGACTTCTCGGCCTTAAACCGCAGGGCAGGCGGTAAGTAACTCTTCCCATCGCCGCCACTTAGCAAAATGCCCTCCCTATTTTATAGGGAGGCTCACGCAGTTGGTCAGTGGCACAGTAAAGGCTGAGGGAGAAGAGTTGCCGACCTCGTCCCAGCCAGGGACAGTGACTGGATAAGCTGTGTTAACAGCACCTGCCAGAATAGCATCTAATTAAAAATAAATAAATAAATAAATAAACAGTCTATTTCTCTAACACCGAGGCTGAAACTACACAGGTATGCTTAAAGTAGGAAAGCAAATAAGCTCTCTATACCTGTTTTCATTAAATTGGCTTCTCTCTGTAATTGAAGGGCAAACTCCTGACCCCAGCAAAGTCAATGGGAAAACTCCCAGTGATGTTAATGGGGCCGGGACTATTTTAATAGTCCAGGACTCTCTGCAGTGTCACAGAGCACCTGCTGAGGTGCCTAGAGGGAGCCGGAGCAGCCCAGGTCTTTCCCGGGGGAACTCAACTCTTGCTTCACCTGACTGGGTCTCAGCTTTGCTGGGCCTGGCAGGACACCGTGAGAGACCAGGAGCTGGGCACGGGGGACTTCTCGGAGGTCAAAGCAGGCGTAGGGCTGGAAAGGAAGGAGCCCAAGAAGGCAGAGTCCAGGGGAAGGATGTAAAAAAAAAAAAAAAAAAAATTAAAAAGTCTGGAGAAAGGATATATGCCACTTGACTCATGGTCCACGCTGTTGAAGAAGTTCTTCTCCATGCCTGGTTCATAAAGGAAGATTACGAGCTGGCAAATGTCAGACCACAGTGCACAGGCAAGACTGCAAGCGGAGCATAGCGAGCCAGTGCCATATTCTAAATCGTGGTACAGCACCGGCTCCTCTCATGGAGGCTCCTTCCTCGTTATCTCACCACTGTGCAGGGCACCATAAAACTCTCATTATTTGCACGCTGCTGGGGTAAGCAATTTCCTAACCCTTTTACAACCCTTGTGCTTTCATTTTGTGGGAGTAATCCTCTCCCTTTGTTTTCAGTGGTATGCGAGTATAACAGCTGCATCTAATAATCCACTCCTGGGTCCACTTTGGGGTGACATTTCAGAACCAAAGGGCAAGAAAATCCATGATCGGGGCTGAAGGATGTAATGCAGAACACGGATGGGGACGGCTGGTCAAACCTGGAAAAAAAAACAGGGATAAATGGCTCATAGAAGGGGATGGGAGAAACTGCTAGAGGTGAGATCACATGGAGGCAAAACAGCTCTGTCTCCAAGGCAAAGCAAAAGGAGGTTAGCAAGGCTTTGCTGAGGAGGACCGCTGACCCCCGCAACATCTGCTCTTTCCCTGGCTGGCCCATCTTTATCCAGCTCCACCACTTGCCAGTTGGCTTGTCTAGCTTATTGCCCCCAGAAGGACTTTTCCCAAACTTGCCAACCTTAGGATCTCAGCAGCAAAACATCAAGGCGACCGCCCGCAGCCTTCCCAAGAGGATGCTAATTCCCTGCTGCCCAGTGTTGCACGTTTCTGCAGCCCTCCTGGCCATCACAGTGCCACTGCAGCCCTCCAGCAGCAGCTCTAATCCCTCCTGACGGGTCCCTGGGCCAAGAAGATGGAGACAGAGCTGCCTTTGGAGGAGAGCCTCTGGTCTGCCAAGAGGTGGTGAGGTCCTGTTGGGGCAGCACGTTAAGCCATCAACCACTGCCGAGAGTCCGGAGCATCCTCTCTGCTGCACCCTGATTAGCCTCCTCTGCGTGGCATCAGGGGCGCAGGAGATTGCACTGCACAGCACGAGCAGGAGGTGGGACTACCTCCACCGCAGAAGTTGGGATATTCTTGAGGACACCTCACCTTTGGGCCAGGACTCCCTGGCTCTGCTGATGGCTCAGGCAGCCACCAGCCCTCCGGCGCAGGACAAGGCTGTGCGCTGCCAGTCTAAACCACTGCTGCCAGCAGCAGCTGCTCGCCACCTTTTAAGCAGGTCCCATTCTCCCTCTGGGAGTTGGCTCTGCCACCCCCTTCCCAAACTGCAGCTGGAGCTGCACAAGGTGCCCTGTCCTGGGGGGCTGCCTGAGCCTCTCGCGCACTCCCCGTGCCCCTGCCACAGCTGCCAGCATCCCCACTGCTATTCGGCCAAGTCCCTCGGTCCCCCTCACCCCCACAGGCATTCACATCAGCAGGAGCTGTGCGGTCCAGCCCTGGAGATGAGATCATACGGGATGTCCTTACACACACCAGGTGGCCACAGCCCCAGGCCTGGCCTGGTCCTCGTTATGCCCCAGCCTGCCATTTGTTGGTGGGTATATGCTAAATAAGAACTTTAAATGTACACGGTGCCACGTACCGCTGCAGAGCAAGAGCCCGCGGGAGGTCCATCCCGCCGCGCAGGAGGCTGCTAGGCAGAAGCATGGTGGACGCAAACAAAAGGCATCGGTCACAGGAAGGGCCTCTCCAGCAGCATCTCCGACTGCACCCCAAGGACACCATGCAGCCAGGACGGGCCTTCCCGAGGTAACGCCACGTTGAGGTGAGGGAAGGGGCAGTGGTTAACAGGCCACTGCTGCAGAGACAAAGAAATCCCATCCGTGCAACAACTTAGAGCCTGGCAAAAAGCTGCAGGGCTCTGGTTTGAGAGCCACGTGCGGCTCACAGAAGACACGGAGCAGAGGGTCGGCTACGAGAGGTGCTCTTCAGCCACAGACACTGCTGACTGGCAGAGGACTTTGGGGCACTGAGCCGTGGACAGACTCGCCGGCACGCACTGGGCCAGGGTGAAGGTCCCCTTGGGCAGAGCGCGGGGCCGGGCAGCAGCCCGGAACCAGAGTTCAGCTCACAGCAAAGCCCGCACAGAAAGCGCAAACCTGAAGAAATCAACAAATTTACTTTTTTGTTTTATTGCTAAAACCCCTACCATAAATCTCACCAGAGAGGAAGTTTCTGTTTCTCCAGCTTCCTACTCAGTGTCCTTGAGAAAACAAATGACACCACACTCAAAAAAAAAAAAAAAAAAAAAATCCCATAGTGGTTTACTTCGCACTTCCCCGTACCTTGTTATGCTGAGTGCTTCATTTAGAGAAGGCTGACCTCCCCAGCCTTCTTCATCCCAGTGCCCTTCGCTGCGGGGACGCACCAAGGAGCAGGTTTAGCACTGGAGAGAGGAGCCGGGTGGATGTTCCAGCGCAGGTAACCCTGCCGACTCAGCATCCCAAAGGTGCGCGGAGAGTCAGCGTGACAGTGACTGCTGTCTGAGAGGTGATTTTCACAGGAGATATAGGAGCTGTGCTACAAGCGCAGAAGCTGTGAATACAGCCATTAAAAGCGAACAAAGTTATGCCCCTTGTATTTCATGAGATGCAATTTCTTCTGTAGGTCTGGGCAGGGGCGCTGGCTCGCCTCGCAGCAATTCTCCCCAATGCAAGCCTTCACGGGTTTTGTCTCCCAGTTTTTGTTAGTAGGGCACAAAAAACATTACAGAGTGGTTCAACAGGGTGCAATGAATTACCACTTCGAGATGTCCTAAGTGTGTTATCTGCCTTAGCTGAACACCCACAGGAGAATAGGAAAATCTATAAGCTTATTTTACTGTGCTTTACATAGACTCTCGCTAATTCCTGAGAACAAAATGGCACTGATTTGTTTTGCTGTCAGCCATTAGATGTAAGAGAAGGAAGGTGGAATGGACTTTGCGCTACTTAGCAATCAGCAAAATAAAGATGTGCACCACAGGGCTTCATAAGAGCCACCAAAAAGAAGGTATCTAGAACATTTTCAAGTCATAAAAGCCAAGGACAAAAAACATTGATTAGGTAGGAAGGACTGTCTTCAAGAACTAAATGTAAAGTTCAGAAACCCGAGGTCTGAATTAGACTTGAAAGGCTTTGTTTATTAAAGGAATACATGTAAACACCAATACAACATAATACATGTTAAAGGGAAAAAAAGAAGCTGGATTTTTTTGTGCAGTTAACTCCAGACTGTGCTTCCTTTAGCAAAACCATTATTTGAGTGAGCGGTAAGGTTACAAAACCCAGGAGCATCTCACAGGTTCATTTCTGGGAAGCAGTCTTGCCAAGTGCCCCATTCCTTCCAGTCTCTGTGATCTAGATTTCCTCGCTACTAACATACTTGAAAAAGAAATATTTATATGTCATTAACTAAAGTGAGTGCTTTGCAGTGAGAGTGACTGGTCCTCCGGTTTCTGCTAAAACAGCGTTTTCCTGCTGCTGCTCACAGAAACCACCTTGTGCTCCTGAGCTACCTTATCCTGCCTTTACTTGCAAGCAGCACCCGGGCACAACCTGAACAAGAGAGCATTTTAAAGTAACATGAAAAAGATTCTTTTTTTTTTTTACAGTTATTGCCAGGCAAATGCAATGGGACAGATCAACACGGGCAACAACACTACCTGGTGGCTTGGCTCAAGAGCCCCAGGGATGGAGTCAGGTGGCCGAGGGAAGGGAGGCTTCCCTTGAGCAATGAGCCCTCTCCAAAGTCACAGGCAGGGCAGTGCTGGAAGGAAGCTCTGGATCAGCTTGGTCTCCGCATTAGAGATTTCCGACCCGCTCGGCGCAGGAAGTTGTTCCTGTGGCTCACCTGAGGGAGTTCCTGTTATGAAGCCAGAGGGTGGTAGGTTGAAACACAGTTTCTGAGAGTGATGTAATCTTGGACAGCACTCCAGTAGGCAGTGATACTAGTGACCTGGTTACAACCTGCGGTGTTGTTACAGCCCCTCTGCTGGCCTGGTGATCACAAGAAAGGGAAGAAAGAAAAAAAGAGGGGAGTGGAATAATTTTAAAAGGAAAAAAAAGTTTCCAGATTTCCTTTGTTTAGGTGAAGCATTTTCCTTTTCCACTTTATTTGAATACACCGACCTGGTGTCTAACAGATGGAGACTGTGCAGATGCACTTTTGGGAGTGCCCATAAAATACACTGCTAAAATACAAATGGAGGGATACTTTTTTTTTTTTTTGAGTTGTAAATTCAATAATCATTGCTGTCACCTCACTTTCCCAAAGGAATTTGCCCTTTGTTCTCCGGATAAAGCTGGGGAGAAGGAGAAAAAGGAAAAAAAAAAAAAAAAAAAAAAAAAAAAGAGGGAGAGCAAAGGGAACAATTAGGAAAAAACCCACAGATCCATAATCTGTACAAGCATCGCAGCGTACAGCGTTTGTACGTCAGGAACCCGTACAAGCATGGCTGCTTAGCAGCAACAGCAGCGCACAACAAAATATTCTGCGTGTCTCATATTCTTCTCCCATTCTCCAGACCTTTCTAACAAACAGGTCAGCTAATTGGCTCACACCCAAGTCTTACCCACTAGGGTTTGCTCAGAGATGTCACTTAGTCATTTGGCATGAGCAAATCCCAGGCTTCTTCCTGTTCAAGCAGCAGAGTGGGTGAAGGCTTTCTTTGATTTATTAAGACTATTAACAAACAGGAGAGTTCAGAAGCTTCCTCAAGCAGAAGAGCACGAGCAGAAAGGTTTTTTCCTGAAGTAGCAGCTAAAAATAGGACACTTCAAGGAAGTAAAGTTCATTAAGTGATAAAGTGGTAGCTGCAATCATGAGAGAAGAGTTCTTCCTTTTTTAATCTATACATTTATTTATGTAGCAGTATGTTTTCTCGCTCCTTATTAGAGTGCTAAAGCAGTGTTTATCCGGCTGAGGAAAAGAAGATTTCCCTTTCTGTAGTGACTTTAACACGTAGCTCATCAAATACAATGGAGTCAAGAGTTTTAAACAGACATTGTCAGCCAACAAAGTACAACATTTGACAGCATTATTTGCCTTTTATATGCTCTTTCCACAGTGGGAAATGATATGCCATTTTCAAGACACATTCCACAGTATTATACAACAGCTTTCTTAATTTTTAATGGATATATTATTTTTAACTTGTCAACTTTTGCATAAAGCATTTTAGTATTTTATTCAGCATATACCATTAATAAATTATTTGCTCCTTCCTCCCCCAACCCCCTAGAGCTGCTCTTAGCATAGGGAAATGGTCTATTGACACTATAAAGATACGTTCAACTGGCACAGTCTATAAATACTTCCATCATCAGACAAAGCACCAGGAGCACATTCCTGTTTCTACTTAGTGGACAAGCTGGCAGTGCTAAACACGCTGCCCAGGAATTGCCTCACAAACCACCCTTTGGTGAAAAGACTTACATGCATGTAGCCACCAGTTGCCGTAAAAATAAGCTAGCACCCTGTACAACCAGTGATTCCTGTTAAAAGTGGCCCGATTGCTGCAGCGTCCTTTAGTCATCACGTCCAAATGGTTTGGGACATCCAAAGGAAGCAAGTCAGGGTGCTTCTGTGCCAGAGAAACTTGTCCACTTGACCCGAGTTTGTTCAGAGGCCACACATCTCTCATCTCAGCAGATCTGCCCATTCTATAAGGGCAAAAAATGGATGAGATTTGATGTCTTCAACACCAGCAACGCCAGCACCAAGACGCTCCGCAGGATTAAACTGCAAAAGCTTGATATAAAAAGAGAAATATATATGATTCAGTGAGTAAGAACAAAAACAACTGCTTAAAAGTTCTGGAAAGGTCTAAGGTAAGGGACATCCTACTGTTTTCCTGCTCTATGAATTACTTTCAAGAGTGCGAAAGCATACTTGAAATTCCTAAAATCCAGTAAATGGAAGAAGACTCTCCTTTCCTTGAGTCTCAGTGTTACAGCCTTCAGAGACTACTGATCACAGCATGCAATTCCCTGAAGCACTGCACATCAGGACTTCATTTTAAGTGTAACCTCATTTTAAAAACATAGAGAGCAGCAGTCAGAGCCTGCATCGGTAGAACACTGGACACCGCGTTCGCTTCACGTTATCCTTAGCTCGCACCACTGTGTTACGGCTACATCGGGGACAGTGGTCTGTAACTTTCCATTTCATAAATTGTGACTTGGTCCTAACATACCAGGATATTACAGCCATTCTCTATTTCCGAAAAAAAAAAAGAAGTTTTAAAGAGTCCTACAAATGGACTAAAACTGAAAAAGCAAAACCCCAGTGAAAGAAAGAAAACAGTGTAATGGCTTCATGGAAATTTCCTAAAATTCAGCACTTCGTTTGCTTTTTAGTTGTACATCACATGCTGAATTCATGTGAAAAGGAAATCACAATATTTACATCTGTTTAAAGATACCAATCCATATAAAAGGGAATGCAAAGGTAATACTCCAAAGAGACTAATAAAGACACGCAAAAATATTTTGCAGTTTTAGAGAACTGTTTATACTCTACTCAATTACAGACGGTACAAAGGCATGATTTCTTTCTTGCTCTTTCTGCAACAGCTAATAGGATAACTTCTCCCAGTTGTCACTTGGAACAATGTGTATTCATATCTTAATGCACTCAACATCTAAGTGAGTCTACATCCATAAACATAGGAATTTACACATTTTAAGATGGGTCTGCTATTTGCAGTCATAATGTCACATAGTAAAGGTAGCTCTGTGACAGTGAATAGTGCTGCTCTGATATCTTCTACCAGCCAGCAGAAACAGATGCAGCCAGGATCTCTCTGCCTTCTGCTGAAATACAACCAGCACCAGCAGAGGGAAAGTAAGCACGCGCACATTTTCTGGAGTTTGTCCTTCCAGAAGAACCTCAATCTCAGAAAGCAGATGCAACAGAAACTGCAACAGATACCTACTGAAAACATCATGTTGTGTATTTTGTTGGTAGTAAAGTCTGGAGGTGCCTGAAAAAACACTGGGTGCAAAATACCAAACCAATATAAAAATAACAACTTCATCTTTCACCAGAAATAAACAGATCTCTGCTTTCTGAGAAGCTGGCTAAATGAAGGAGGTGTTTACGATGAAGTCACCTGCACTGGAAGCCACAGCAGGAGACAACATCTGACACAGTTTTCTGTATAGCTGAACATTGATCCCAGAGAGTTATTCTGTGATGCTTTGACCTGTTTACCCTTGGCAGTGGGGGGAAGGAAAGTCGCAATGACAAATTGCTATCCATGCCAAGTGAGCTTTCTTCCTTTTCCTGACAAGGCTTCCTCAACAATGAATGGCAGCTTCCTTGGATAGTCACACAACAAAAATGTGATTTACGGTCTCATATAGCCAAACCTCCACCAGATAAGTCACCACCCTACACTGGAAGGCTTAACCTAACAGGCACTGGGGTGACTGTTCTCTGAACAGATACGGCCTTGTAATATATCTTCAAGTGGCAGAGATATATTTGCCACTTAAACCGCAAGTGGCAAAAGAGCCACTCTTTGGCATATTTGAAAATAGGCAGTACGTTAGTCTACCGTGAAGAACTACCCTACGTTGGCAGGGAGAAGTGGACTGGACAACTTCATTTGTCTTCACTTCTGGTCTTAATGGGAGGAATTGCCTTCACCCAGTGTGGTTTTGCTTTCCCTTAGCCATTTGAGTTCTGCAGCACCTGTGGGTGAGGGTAACAATTTGCTACTGTCTAACAATACAAATGCAGATTATACAAAAATGGGATTTTTCTTTAGTCACTTCCCTTTCTACCTTTGCCAGAAACACACAGACAAATGTTTTCACCTTCAGTGACTTCATGTCACCTAGTCAAAATAGGAGGTCCAAACGTCTAGTTCCACTTCCATTAATCGTTTCACAGTAATGGCACAGAAATCAATCTGTCACTGGGTCTTTTGACTCACTGAATTTTCAAAATTTCTTTCCTTTGTTTGCTTCAAGAACTACTTTTTCCACTCTTCTCTGTTCAAATCTACATCTAAGTGATGTCATTATTTATGCATCCACTAGCAAGATACTCTTCAGGGCTGAACAACACAGTTCACAAGTATCACTTATTCTGCTCAAGTGGAATAGGTCAGATCTAGGCTCCAATTCCTCAGTTACGTCAAAATTAACTAGAAGGAAGAGAGCACTACCTGAAATTCAAGACCCTGTACTACAAGTTCATTCTCTCAGTCGACACTATCTAAAGCTATGAGTAAACTAAAACCAGCATTCAATACTATTCTCATTAGTTTGAAAATGGGAAACCGGTCTGGAAGGTTGTCTACATTTTAAGGTTTCGTACTCTGCCTTTTGTCCAACCTACCAGTTATCTTCTTATTACAGAAGTCATTGTATTCACAATTTAAAGAACTTTTCTTAACAAATGGCATCCAAAAGGTTTCCTGGAGGACACCTATAGATTTTCAACCACAGCAAGGTCACAGCTTCCAATCAGTGTGTTACAGGTTTCATAGTACTTAAAACTCTCTTGCTGAATTGGCATCAACTTTTTTTAGTTTAATTCAATTCATTACAAATGTTTCCATGAACTTTTAGGGCAGAATTCCTAAAATATTCGCGCATCACCAGCAGGTGTTTCCAAAGCACTCAGCATTGACCAAACTTGTTCTCTGAAGAAATGGCAAAGCACTCCTGTTTTCTACAGAGACACCTGGCAGCAGAAGTCAAGGTTTCTGGATGCAACATGACAGATGGGCAAAATTCATCAGTGGTGACAAAAGATTCATCCATGGTCCCATCAGCAGCAGTTTTTACATTTACTTCACCAGAACAGCTTAGGTAGATAAGTATTTGTCCAGTCTACATGCGCACCTATAGAAAATAAATTTTCCCCTCAATTACCTGCTGAATCAGTGACCTGGCCTCCTTTGATACATGGTCCGGTATACTCAAGGAAGTGTGAGTGTTTATTCCTGATGGATGGCACTCAACCAGAGTCTGGAGAAAAAATATTTTAAAAATAAATAAATAAATCAAAGCAGGCAGATAAATTTATTAATTAAAAAATTGTAACGTTGAATTTTCTCCTAGTATGCATGCAAACTAACACAGCTAAAATTTCAGTGCTTCCTAGTATGAAGTACTGATTCTGGGAGGAATGTCAACAGGCGCTGATGCCCCCCTGGAGATGCGGTTTTAGAATATTTACGTCTTAATGCTTGTGCTCTATGGCTCAAACTTGAAGAGTCTGGGAATTTGGTGGACTTTGCCTTCTTTATGCAGAACTGCAAACTAATCACAAGTTTGATTTGGCTGAGCACTCTTTGTCTAGAAATACCAAATTAATGTGTAACAGCAACATATGGCTTTTACGCTGTCCCAAGAAATAATACTAAAACTATTAGGGCAAAAATCTTGTAAATGTACAGAAGGAATGTTAGAGAACTTTGATTTCACTGTGGTTAAGAGGGCAGCATGGGTTTTGGTTATCTTTTCAGTCCTGAGTTTGATATGGCTTTATCAAGTTCTTCTGCTGAAGCTTAAACATGTTTTGTTTCTCTGGTTCCATGTAGACCAAGCAAATTGAGGGTACTTGGGTCCGCAAAGCTCATCAGAGAAAGACAAGCAAGGAAATCACAATTGGGCACACCACTTGTGAGCAACTAATGGCCAAGAGTTCCATTTTATCGAGTAACTTGCCCCCAGCCCTACCTTCCCAGTGAGGAGTTCAAAAAGAATGGCACCCAGGCTCCACCAGTCACAGGCTTCTGTCTCTTCTAGGATAGCACCAACCTCTAAACATGAGACATTTCAATTAATATTAAAAAGGTCAGTTACACCTTCAAAATTAACATATATTTACAAGGTGACTGTTTAATGCTGACAGAACATATACTAAATACCACAGAGCTTTCATTATGCCTGCAATTTAGTTAGCCCTTTAGCCACCCACAGATTGCATTGTTCAAACACAGCAACACTATACATTTCATGCATAATTTGCCTTTTCCATGCATACATAGGCATTTTCAAGACTTGTAAGCACTATTAGGATTCTTCTATACTGGACTAAACTAAAACTGGACAGTGACAGGCAGTAAAGCAAAACATATTTAGACAATTTACCCTGGTCAGAAGAGCTGGACTGACCACAGTGGCCTGAAGCATCCATAAAAGCAGGTTATAATAGTCTACCACGTGCCTTAATTTTGTCTTAGAGGGCAGGATTCATCTCATGGCTAACCCACACCCTTTGCTGGGATTACCATAGATTTTCACAATAGCCTCTCGTGTCTGTTGGGAACCAGATAGAGATGCTAAATCTGCTTCACAGAGCCTAATCACAGCCAGCAACTGTGTACTGCTACAGCTCAGCCCAAATTGTACCTAGGTACAAAAAGTTGTTTTCCCTAGCATCCAGCCAGCACCCAACACTCTCTTATTGCTGTCCATGCACAAGAGACAGCGGAGAGGTGAGATGGGAGTTATAGAGTTCCTTGCAATGTGCATTCACACATTCAATAGCATGATGCATGCAGAAAACTTGGCCTTCACTGACTCAGGCTTTAAGCAACAAAAATTACTAAATACAAACACACCACACTGTCTACTCTAAAACAGGCAGAAAACCAGATTGCAATGAAGATGAAATCTTCATTTTGAGTGTCAAAAAAATGCAGAAGCTGCACTAAAATAGCTTCGGTGGCAAAAGCCACACCAGCTCCTCAGCAGAGGACAACAATTACCATATAGTCACATAGTCGTTGCTGTGAAAAGCATTGCGGCACGTTCAAAAAATCTTGCTCATCATTTCAGGGAGCTTAGCGTGAGCACGGCCAAGGAGAATTACAGATGAGTCACAATCCAGGGTCAGGGAAAGGAAGGCGGCAGCCTCAGACCTCCCCAGATGCAGAGATGCACACAAATGCTGAGCACGGGGATGTGCAGAGGGCTGCCCCCTCGGGCAGCTGCCGCACCAGCTGGAAGGTGCTCAGCAGCACCTTATAGGACTGGGCTGAGGTTGCCATTGCAAGAGCAACAAGGAAGGATGGCTCAGACATCGTTTCTTTAGGTAGGACATCCCTCACATTGAAAAGTGTGTTACAGTTAATGGCATTTGAATGCCTAATACATCACTATAAGGGTGCCATGCATTAGAATCTATTCCATTCCTTACAGATTAATACTTCTATCAGTATCAAGAAACTTTTACAAAGATATAATGGCAGCCACATGAGGAACTGTATCAGCATAATTACAGGCATTTTTAAAATGTTTTAAGATCCTAGGCAAGCATCCAGATGAAGTTGAAAGTCTGGTAAACTGAGAGAATTTGTGTAAAAATCAAAATCTGTTCTTGCAATTTAATTTCATGTCCTTTCAGGAAGTCAGACCTTTTAGGTAACTGTCCTTTAAAAAAAGAAAAAAAAAAAAAAACAAACGCCAAACTTGGGCCTTTTCACATGAACCAGCTGGCTAAAGGTTTTCATAGCATCTCTCAGTGAAACCTACTGACTGGAAATACCTTTCCAGTCTGATTGTGATTTCCTAGCACTGTATGTTCCAATAATGTACATTGAAAAACAAGATAACAGGAACGGAAAGTAAAATCTAAAAACCAAATACTTCGGGCTTCTTTAGAGACGAGTTTTCTTTCCCATGAGGCTTTAATCCTGTGGATATTCTGACTAAGAGAGCTTTCCTCCAAACAAGTGAAGATTTTTATTTTTAAATTAAATTCCACGCTTATTCCAGAATAAGGACAGTAAAGCCAAGCGTTAATTGAATACTACATTCTCAGTTCCTATAGTACCATTAACTTCCCCATATTGACACATCTTAAATTTTAGAATAATGCCTCAAAAGGAGATAATCCATTCTTCCCCAAAGACATTCAGTGGGATGGGCCTCTTGAGTTACAGCCCAATATAAAACAATATTCTAAAGGCGAAAAAAATACAATCATTCTGAGCACAGGGAAGAGAAATATTACACAAAATTCATTTCTGAGTTTTGGCATTATTTCCTTTCATGTTGGCAATCACAGATGCTGCTCCAGTTCTTTGAAGCATCAAAGTTACACTGCCTTCTTTCCCAGAATCACACACTTTTCATTACAGGAAGTTGATGTAACCTCACTCACTTCACTGATGAAGAAAAGGGGGACAGAGTAAGAGTCAAAAAGTAAACTAGAGTCCACTTCTCCAAAATCCAAGCTCATGCTTTCAACTGTAAGAACACTTTCAATATATGACAAACCAAAACAAATGTCACTGCAGATCTCTTAAGAGAGCACCACTGAACTCTTCCATCCACTTTTGACCGTGACCAAAAATGACACAAGTGGGATAAACTGAGAACAGTCAAGTAACAGAGATTTCTCCCTGGGCTGAAGGGCTCTGGCTGGGTTCTCATGCACACAGCATGAAACTGCGTGACAAGTCATCTGAATCAACACAGAACAGAAAATGGAAAACTCAGCTGAAGGGAACATCTGAGTATCCTCTTTTTACAAAGCCTGAATTTTAGCTCAACTTTTCTCCTATTACCCATTGTCTGCTTTCCTTAGGTCCCAAAGTTAACTTACTTCAGATTAAAATAAATGTTTTCCTTAAATAAATAAGTAAATAACACAAAACCAAAACATTGTGAATACTAGAAATAAACATGTGTTGTTTACATTCCCTTACTTCAAACAGGTCACATTACTTCTGATGCAATACGCCGATCATAATAAGTTCAGGATATCACATCAATATTACTGCATTTTATCTTGACTACACATCATGGGAAAATTTAGAAACTACAGATTATGAAGTGCTTTCAAGTGATACAGAGTAGCTAGCTAATGTAATATACCACACAGGGCATATGGTTTTTTTAAAGCTTTAATATTGCAATAAATCTGAACTACAATATCTGCCTTCACTAAGAAAACATTTTCATCTCAATCCATCAGCAAAGTAATTTAGACAATAAATGGTAGCGACCCACAAGCTTAAGTGAATAACATGGGGATATTTGTGCCAATTCTTTACTTCATGAACCTTGAAATCAAGGACCTTATCCACATTTGTACAAACATAAATGTGCGACGACATGTACACGGTGTTGGTGTTTCTAGGACTAGCAGTACAAAATTTGCAAGAAAAAAAAATCCTATCATTCTCAAATACAAAATCCTTTTAAATCAGAGAAATAAAAAAAAGTAGGGTGGAAAAAAATCAGTAGCTCTTCCAACTTTACTGCAACTTCATTAAAAGAGAGAGCTTTTCTCTTTCTCCCTTCCCCGTGCATGCCCATACAACAGCTAGCACCAAGTAGCACGTGTCGAGAGCAATGCTAAATTCCTGCACAGAAGTAATTTCAAGAGCAGCCGTTGGGGTAACTGAAGGGAAGAAGATTTGTAAAACGCTATCGGGTTCAGAAAGAGACAGATGGTACAGGTAAACACCTTCACTACCCAGCACTGTCCTCCTTCCAGATCAGCTGGTCTCAACTGAAAGGCCATTTCTTTATGGTTTCCATACTTATCTCAATATTTGCATTATACACAGTAATACCTTACTTCCTGATAAGGGATGCATAGCTGCCAGTGCTCTGTATTTTTAAACAGAAGTGCCAGTTCTAAAGTAAAAAAGCAGAACTTCACCTTTCTTGAACACATATCCTCAATAAAGCTTTTAACAGCAACACCAACACTGATTTTCTCATTCTTTCTACAGCACCTTAACATGAAATATACCCTTCGTGCTGAAGGATTTCAAAGGCTTTTACTACCACACGTCAAACATTTTCTCCCAAATACAGTTTCCTCCAGGGCTGACAATAAGGCCTCACAACCAGCACACACAAGCACTAGTTAGCATAAAGGAAGCCAGGCTTAAAGGTGGACTTAGACGCTCACTGTGCAACTCAGGCCAGATGGCTTGCGAATCACCAAGAACAAAAACTCAGCAGAAGCTTTGTAGGATAAACTGTAACGTCAAAAAAAAAAAATTGCATCTAAAGTCAGCTCACAAGAAAATAGACTCTAGGTGGAAGTACGGCTTCTCCAACCACCTAAGAGTCAGGAAGGGCTTTGCATTGAGGTGGTTTTCCTGGAGTTAAGAAGGGAACCATTTGACTCTTGGTGGATCAGTAAGAATTTCAAAACCCGAGGAGGCCCTTTCCTTTACCCTGTGTTTCAAGCAGAAACAGCATACCTTCAGGTATCGTTTCTGCACTGATAAGAAAACAAGGAAACCCATCTGAACTACCATCAGGTGTCTGAAACTGCTCAGGAAGAAATGGACTTGTCCAACATCCTGAAAACATCAGACACAATGTTTTCCCCTTCTGTGGCCATTAAGATAAACAGTATTGCATGAAAAACCATCAGACTCGCTTCGGAAATTCTATTTACCTTACACTCATTTAATTTTAAAAGCTTACTATTTTGTCATATTTTAATATCTATAGATGTAAAGAAGCATTTGCAGAGAACCAAGTAAAATGAGTCCAAGCTAATTTACTCTAGGCAGACTCAGTCAGCCAAGATATCATAAGATACAGCCACTAAATAACACATCACAAGCAATCTGGCCATAATGCTTTGCCTAAAATGCAATTTATAAAACACAGTATTGAACCAGCTACAGTTAAGTATAAAAAGTTTATCATGGTCTTTAAACAATAAAGTAGTGAGGCAAGTCCAATGAATATCTGCTGAGATCAAATGGAGTATGAAAATAGGAAGTTACATCTTAAAGGTATTCAGAAACATATGAGCATCTATGTTCCTCTTTGGAAGGAATTTTCTCATATCACTAAAAGAAAAAAAAATAATAGAGGGTACTGTGTTCTTTCTTCCTCTTAGCAGCCCAAGATGGAATTAAAACTTCCTTGAAAATAATCATGAGACAAAAGAGACAAAGAAACTTTTTACTGCTCTGTTATCAAACCAAAGCAAATACTAATTAACCTTTCAGCTAGCTCCATTTATTTTACAAAGCCATCTTCTATACTACCTTCAAGTTTTAGCCCCATCTGTAATAACAATAATAATAATTAAAAAATATAAATAAATAAATAAATAAAACCCCCAAACAACCACACCACAGGTAAATTACAGTTTCTTCCAGAGTTAATAACTGGCTTTTATGTCCCCCAGACGAAGTTACCAGATTTTTACAAATTAATAGCTTCGGCACATCTTACTGCTTATTCTAGTTACAGAAGCTACAAAAAACCGCAAGAACACGTAATTCACCTGAAACATGTAGTATACTTACAACAAGCCTGAGTGCCAAACCACGTCAGATTATTTTCAGAAAACACCTGATTTTCTCCCCAAACCTATGCTTTCAATTACCTACTCCAGGTTCATGACATCTTGCTATTTTGAGAGCAGTCAGTTGTCATTGTTTTCTGTGGGACACTCGAGTGTCTTTGGAGAGCTGTCCCACTCCAAATGGTTGGTGTAAAGTTGTTACTCCCAGCTTCGCAATAATCAGGACTTCTTCTGCAGCTCCAGACCTTTCCTTTCATTCACACCAGCCATATATTTTTCATGTTAATGTTTAGTCCTGTTTCCTATTGCCAGGGGTTTTCAAATCAAGCTAGCCCATCCTTCTGTCTTTGCTGCTCAAAGCTCATTCACTTGCCCTGTTTTTTCCTTTCATTCTTGGGATTATCCTGAGACATTGATGTCACACAAAAAGCTAGGACAGTCAGAGACAAAATCTAGGAAGTCCAGTCTTACACTATAACCAGCCCACTCCTCGACACCTCTCAGGGTCAACGGCACTTTAATCTACCACACTCATTTTGCTTCTTAAACAATCTACTCAAATTAAATTACTATAATACAGAATAGTAGATTTAATGAGCGCTTGCAAACTCCTACTGAAAAAACACATACACAAATAACATGCAGGTTTTTCAACATCAAATATCTATTTGGTAAACAGAGGCAAACCATTTTTTCCTTATTCAGTAAATAAAAATTATAGCATACAGGCTAATAATAGCAACCTAGCAATTTTTATTTTCATGCCATATGTTTTAGGTTATCAGCTGCACTTTGCATCTGTATTTTCAATTGTCTAAGAGCAGAAGTGACATCTTCATTTGGGAGTATGAAAATCAGGTTGCATATTGAAACATTTCGGTCTTTTTAGGAACAAAATCCTTTACCCACAAAGCCTTCTTTTTGCTTAGGTTTTGCATTGTGTACAATTAGTGGCAGTTTAGATAAAACCAAGTATACCATGTATTTATGTGCGGGCTTCTGCGAAGGCTAGTTTGTGTAAATAAGGCTTGATTATAGCACACAGCTTATGAAAGCATCAGAATAACATGATGCATTACTGATGGCCAGTTTTCTACTTAGTTTTTCTATGAAGCTAAGCTCCCTTTGACTTTACAATCTCAACAAGCAAATCTCCAGTTTTTAGTAAACATTGTCTGGTGAAAATTAATTGTTTGGACAAAAAAGAAAAAAGGATTGCAAAGGCAGCCGAGTTCTGAAATGTCATCCTCCAAAAAACTACAGGGATGCGACAGAACACCTTCCCGCTGCTGGAATGAGAACTCAGAGAGCGTAAATAAAACATCTCATTCACACGTTGTATTTACACAAGATGTTAGACCAGCAAGCCACTTTTATAACATGACGCTTCACAGGTTAGATCGAAAAAGTATCTAAAAGATTTCTCTTAATGAGTAAACCCTCAACTTAATCTGTTTTAGTTGAAGACAGTCTCACCTAGGCTGCGGCTGCAGACAATTTTGTCTTTCTCACAGCTATTAAGCATACCATGAAGGGGCTTTTCTAAAACAGTTATCAATTGGATTTTAAAAATGACTGTCAAGAATGGAATACAATTATTACTCCATTTAAAAGGTAACAACTCTTTAAGATCATAAAGTTGGCAAAACCAATACTTAAATAACAGAAGGCGATCATTTGCATTTCAAAATTCATCTATCTTGCTTTTCCCTCAATTAGACCAAAACATGTTGATTCACAGGTTTGTGTGTGTGTTTGTTTCTTTTTTAAACTTATTTATAGAGCAGAATAATGGCCCCCCTGCTAGGCTGGCATTTGCTCAAGTTTCTGTCCGTGTAAATTGAATCTGTTACTGGAATTTTCCCCCCCTTCAGAATACCAAGGCACATTAACCAAGAGATAAAGAGATACATTGCTGATACTATCAGCCACCAGGCAGGTGGATAATGCGAGGGGTTTTTTTGTTAGGTTTTGGGGGGGAGGGGGGCTTGCACAAATATGTGATAAGAGTTCTCAGGGGCCATGGAGAGCAAAGGGCTGTTTAAACAGAAGTGAATCATTCTCATCTGATCTGCTAATAACTTTGTGTTCAGACATCAGCTGCTTAGCACTTTAAAACATTCAGAAAACAAAATTACTATAAAGAGGAGGAAAGTTAAAGAAAAAAACCCACATAAACCTCAAATTAGTCACCTTAACCATATTAAGACAGTAGAAATTCTCAGTTACAAGTACTTCATTTCTTCTTTAAAAGCAAATAGGTTATTCTTGGCCAAAACCCCCACAGTTTTACTTGAAGTGGTGTTGAGTTTATAGGGGAAGATTTATAATCCATCGTTTCCCTTGTGGGTTAGAGAAACAACATTTGACTTATCATAGGTGAACAGCAAAGATTTAGTTTGGCCATTAATCAAAGTATAGCACAGGCGCTACTTTTAAGCATCTGCAGACAACTTTGTTGTTGCAGTAGTTGGTTCAGCGTGAACTTTTTATTGAGTAGAACTATGCAAGAGTAAAGAGAGTTATCCCGCTTTATCAACTGATTCAACAGCACTATAACACACCACGACTCTGAGCTTGCGAGTACAATTCTTGATATGCAAATCATTACAAATAAACCGCATCTTCCGTCTCCAGTTCTTAAGGGAAGTTAGGCAAATCACAGCCATCCAGTGCAACAGCAAAATCCATTAATGGTACAATGCCACCTGCCGTCAACAGTGGAGAAGTGCCACTTCTTGCGACAGATTTAGCCCTGCTTTTAATTTATGCACGACATGAAATTACAATTGCTATTTCATACAAAATTAATTACATTGCTAGCAGGGAATGGTATGCAGCTTTTTTAACTATCTCTTCCCTCATCTTTTTGACACTTCTCCATTTATAAAATTTGCATTTGTTCTATTATTTTATATATACACTGCATCATCTCATGTCTACGTACGCAGTCACATTGCGTCTCTGCTTTTTGTAGGATAACAAGAGGTGCACAAGTCCTTGCCATTCACCATGACAAGGATCTGATCACTGTTCCTGTACCAATACTACCTTGCTTTACTTTAATACAAGGTTACAACCTGGGGTACTGAAAGCCTTCAATACAAAATTCTAGATCCTGCAAGCAAGCCCCATGTAGTTGGACCTCTGCTCTCTCCTGGGTCTGAAAATCTCCCATATTAATGCATTATTATCCCTAGTCCCTCCAGGAATTAGATCCCAATATCTAAATTGTAGAATTTAGATTTCATGTTTTCCTTCAACCAATAAAGCAGCTTAAAATTTAACTATGTCCTCAGGCACTTCAGTGCTAAGCACTTCATAACTTGTGCTGTAAAAAAGTAACACCTGAAACCTTATCAATTAAAAAGATAAAAGTGTTTCAAACACATTTTTACATCTTTCACATAGCTCTGCAATACAATTTCCTACCTATTTTAAATTGAAGATATTCTGCAATTCGATTAAATTTCACATTCATTCTCTCCTTTTTCTGCATCCAAAATTTGCTCCTCAAAAATCAATGCAGAAAAAGAACTGCATCCCAAGACTCATCATCTGTTCTCAGTCTCTAACACCAGACCTTAAAAAAGTGTTTTGATAAAGACTTCTTCCCTTTCTTGCATACTTTGAACAAGTGCATTTAAATAACAAAACGTTGAAATCACGTAACATACAAGTTATCATATCAAAACCCTATTCTATCCCGAAAACACACACCAAGCTAAACACAAGGAGACAAAATTTTACAAGCCAAGTTTCACTGCATCCTTCAGTTAGGAGAGAAAAGGAGAGGGAAGGCTGAGTACCCAGAGGTAGGGCAACACAGCACACAACACTGGAAACACCAGGAAAATTCAAAACAAGGTAAAGACTCGCTTTGAGTCATTTATTTAGTCACTGTGCTGTATTATGATAAGAAATCATAACACCTGATGAAGTTTTGTGAAGATCATTTGTTCACCTCTACAAAACTGCAGCCCTTCCTTCAGCAGGGAAAAAGCAAGCTGTGAGCAACATTTACAATGAGTTTTCAAAAGCAACTTTAAAAGAATTAAAAAACCCAAACTTGCCAAATTCTCTTAGCGTATTGAACTAAAGCACAAGTAGAATTTCAAAATCCTTATTCCAAGAAGCAGCTTGAGGAGCAATGCTATCATGATAAAGGGGAGACATGGGTTCCAGGGACACGGCACTTTCCTTAAAATGAAAAATGATCGTCCAAATAAGGTGGTTTTTTTTCCCTGTAACATCAGAGCCTTAAGAAAGCCCGCTAACATGATTATTGTTTTAATACTGATCAAAAGTTCCAGAGCAAGATTTACCAGTAGCAGTAGTCCTAAGAAAGCTGCTTTGGACTCAGCTATACACCATTATTGAAGGTACAGGTATCAAACCATTGCTCAGAACAGAATGGCACTTGGCTCCAAAACATATTTTGCACTGCTAAGTTATACCAAGTATTACACTCCTACGCAAAAATTAGCATGAAATAGCTACACTAAAATAAGAGTATGCTTTGCAGAGATAACATTAAGAAATATGAAAGGTAAGAATCATAAAGCAGTATCGATTCAGCCATCTTGCATGTATCCAATATTTGCATTTGCAAATCTTCATCTTGTAGCTCGCCAGTTACAGACACACAAAGCAAACTGCAGCTTGGGGCAGGGCAGAGAGGGCAGAGAGGAGAGGGCAACTTGACCAAGAAAAACCCGGATGGATACCACACCTGTGCTGTGAGGTGGAAATAATGATGGTGCGGAAAACTTTATTCTTGCATTTGGGGACTTCTCAATATTATTTCAACTGCTCCCTAAACACTTAATTACTACAGGAGTTGGCTGGTTGGGGCTTAGGGGGCAAAAAAAAAAGCCTCTCTTTGGATCCTCATTAAAATACAGAAAAATTAAGCTTTGACTTTCACAGCTCATTAATGATGACAAGGTGGGAAAAGGCTGCACTTCCATCTTTGCTACTACTCAACTAGGGAACGCTTTGTACGAGGCTGAGTTAGGGAGGTAGGAAAACGCTTCTTTCTAGCAGGGCGTCATGCACGTTGCCAGCCAGGACACGTTTCTATTTAACAACCACACGAATTACTGTGATTCCCCAATTTTCTTGTTCTTGAATTAAAGTGGGGTGAGGGTAGAATGAAGGTGTTGGGTTTGCTTTGATAAGTAAAAAGAATTCTTTTCTTTAATACCTGCCCTTTTGACTTGCACCTAGACAGAAAACATTTCATTTACCATTATCTCAAGAGGCTGGCATCCAAATTTTTGTTGAGATCCTACCACCTTTATTCACAGACAGCAGGTCCTTACTGTATTTCAGTTGCGGGACTAAGTCACAGAATAAACACCTGATGCCAAACTAAGTTCAGAACTTCCATTGCTGATAACACTTATTCTAAATTTTTCTGAGCACATTTGCAGATTCTGAGCTCGACAACTACCTGCACGCCAAGTTGCAATGCCCAGCCAGACCACACGCTCAGCAGAAAGAGTATGTTGGTATTTCAAAGTCAGAATAAAAAAGGGAAACTGAAAATCTAAATAGCCTCCCACTTGTCATTTCAACTCTAAATGTAGGGGGTTTTAAGCTAGCTATAAAATTTTTAAAATACGAAGTTATAAGTAAAACACTTGATTTTTGGTTGTCACTACCATTTGACCACTATATTAGCAGAAAATAAATTGGAAAAAGGAAAAGAGGGAGGGCTCGGTTTCAAGTGTCATCCTTGCTATAGAAACCCAAGAGATATTGATTTTATCACCCTTGTGATTGATGAAAGCAGTTCTAAGAAAAGAGCTCTCTAAACTATTTCAAAGCCCACTGTAGCTCATCAAAAATGTCAGAGGCATCTCTGAGCCTATTAGGGTTGTATTTTTCAAACTGCTATGGGTTTCCCCCCCCCCCCGTGTTCTTTGCATGTATAAATTTTTGTATTTTTAAGGCTCTTAGTCATCTTTTCAGTCTGCCCTTTCCTTTATTTGCTCTTTTCAGTTATCAAGATGTACTCACACATAGCAAATAACTGCAAGAAAACAAAACATTCCTTAAAATTGCTTAAACAAGACATTCAATGCAATTACACTTTATGGAAATGATCTTGCAAACACCACCACAGTTCAACAATAAAGCAGTTATGAGCCCTCTAGCTTTTTAAGACATTCAGGAAAAAGCAAAGAAAATTCAGATATTGCATGATCTCGAGCTCTATGCTATAGAGGTTCCGTGAGAAAATGAAAGCTGCTAATCTACTTTCCAAGTGAAACATTGTAGGTGATTGCTCTAACCTGGGGCACAGTACATTCTCTCTATGGCATCGTTGTCACAGGAATCTTCAACCTCCCTCCACCTGCTAAAATACGTTAGCTGAATGTGTCCTAAAAACAAAACGACAGGAGAAATCAAAACATTTTTCCCTTCCATTTTCTGCAGAAGTGAACTGTAATTACTCCTTTTGTAGCTAAAAACAGTATCATTAAGAATAATGGCATCATTAAGTACTAGAAGCTATTACTGGGGGTGAATTTGCTGCACTGATAATGAAGCTCTAGACAGGAAATGAAGATACTAATTACAAGATAAAACGCCTACTCAGTTAATTGGAAGCAACAGCGAATAAAAAGAAATGCATTTGCAAAAGTTCCTGACCTCTATCATTCAATAAGATGTTGTTTGGGTTCAAATCGCGGCACACAATTCCTTCTCTATGTAAAGCATCAAGGGCTACAACCATTTCAGCTGCCCATCTTTGAATGCAATCCTCTGGGATATAAAACCTGGAGGTTATCGCTAATCTTTCGTCGAGGTCCTGAAAAATTTGATGTATTTCCTTTTCCCCTGCTACTGCTATTTTGTCTTCCCTCTTTGGTGCTGTCTTTTTACTTTCAGCTGCTGGTAACAAAGCTGAGTCTGTTTCCTCTTTCCCAAAGTCTCCAGTTTGATCGGAAAACAGCAACACTGCTTCATTTCTTAACGTGTCTCCGTCCAAGTTAATGTCTTGAGCACCTGAGAGCGGGCTGGAAACAAATAAACTTTCTTCTTTGCTTGTCACATTTAAGGAGCAGGCTCCAAGCCTTTGAAACAGAGCCCCGTCTTCTGAACTACCCACCTCTTGGTCAGATGTAAAGAGGGTCCCAAGAGCTTCCTGAGTGACACCACTGTGACCATTTGCTTCCTCGTGGGAAGGATCACCCACTTCTGGTGCCACATGATTTGGCTCTTGATCAAATGCTTTGCACGGCTCTGCAGAATTATTTAATTGTAAGACATCAGGTGTTTCTAATAACTTTACTTCCAACATGTCCCTATCAGTTTTTGTAAACTTTGTTGGCCTTGAGGCTGCTGCCTCTTCTGTTTCATCAGACATACCAGGTAAGTTTATTAGGAGATCGGGCCTGCCTTCATCAACACTATTTACATCATCAAAAGCAGCATCTTTAAAGGAGATAACTGGCACAGAGTCATTTGAACCCCTGCTTATGGTGTCATGAGCTCTCACACCCATTTTGCTCTCTAGGGCATCCAAGCTTCTGTCATGATCTGGGACAGAAAACAATGGCTTCAAAGGCTCTGATTTCAGGTTATATAATTTTTCTCCCAAATCAAGCCCCAGGAGCTCACTAGTGCTATCTTTGCTGTCTATCCTGAAGAGTTCCATGGGGCTGTTCTTTGATTTAGTTAATGAGTCCAATATCCTAGTAGGGCTAGCTATTTCCGACTCAGCATCGTCAATGAAAAGCTTTTGTTCCTGAGACGCAATCCGAGAGCTGAAGCTATCACTGCCAGCAACACTGCATTTCTGTAAGCAACTTCTCTCTTTGGCATTTAGACCTTTGCTCTCTAGTTTAACCACCGGTTCCTCATTTAGAGAGCCTGAATCAATTTTTTCTTGCCCGTATTCATTGCATAACGTTAAATAACTAGTAGTGCACTCTTCTTCTGAGCTGGATCCTGAGTCCATCCACTTTGAACTCTCCTGGCCATCTTCCTGGTTGCTGCTGTCATCCTGAGAGCTTGGTGTTAGGCTGCTCTTCAGTGGGACCACCTTCAGCATGCTCTCCCCGTAGCTTTCTTTGGAATCAGTGCTGCTACCGATGTCTTTAGGACTAGGTGTTGGCTGCTCCAGGTAAATTTTAGTTGAACTGGATGTTCTGGGTTCAGGAATTTCAAAGCTCTCTTCAGGACTTCTGTTTAAGAACTTACTGACATAAGACCACAGTTTTCCTCCTGCAAGAAAAGAAGGGGGGGGGGGGAATCTCTTAATTTCACTCAAAGCAAAATCAATTTCATCATGAAACAGGAAAATACCCTCATTGTCACAATACACTATATCCTTATGGCCACAGAGCAAGTTGGATCCGCTGCCTCCAGAGGAAATAATTACAGGGACTACAACTTGCTTTTCAAGCAGATTTGTATTAATACATAAATATTTAAAGAGCTGCATCTGAGATTAAGCTTCTTTTTCTTTTTTTTTTTTTTTTTTTAAACTTCAGTAAAGTCTCATTTCGGAGTCTGTCTCAAGTTGCATGGTGGTGACTACTCTCCATCTGGTGTCTCAAAAGAAAGCAAAAACTAGGGAAGATCAAATGGTTTAGTGCCCATCACCAGTTCTGCCTGTACTGAATACTTCTGTATCACAGCTCCAAGCTCATGAGCAACATTAGGGGAGATGGACTAAAAACTAATTAGCAAGTTCGGTAAGGGGAAGGGAATTACCTCATATTATTTTAAGGATCTGTTTCTCTCATTGAAGAAGTGGTTTTTGTTAGTTAAATACGGATGTATTTCTCCCTGTAATTTCAGAATTCAAGAAAGTTTTTTTACACCTTGCTGCATTACACAAGCGTTTATTTATACTCTAAGTTACGCTGGCAAAGCAGCTCCTTCACATCAAAGACTCTAAGAAAGTTACAGCTCCAAAAGCAATACTTGCATTTAAAAAAAATACAAAATAGGACTCTCTATGTTTCCAAACATTGTACATATTAAAAGAAGCTTACAGATTACAAAACATAATTTGCACAAAACGAATCAAGATGTTACTACATCTCTTGCACGTGCCAAAGAATTTAGCTTAAAGCTAGAAAGCCACCTTTGATAACTTATGGAAAAATGCAAAGACAAGACATTTCAATTTAAAAGATTGTACAGAAATTCTGTAAAATGCAGGCATTCTAACAAAATCTTTGTAGAAGAAAAAAAAAGTATCTAGCCCACTGGGCAAAGTTTTGATTGGTTTTCTCTCCTTTTCTTTTTTTTTTTTTTTATAAAACAGAGTCTTATATTTTTCCAAAACACAGTCTTTAATCGTTATTTTTAAACACTCTTCATATCAGGCAAAATTCCTTTAAAGAGTACAATAAAAGAAGAAAGTATTTTTCATTGCCTAGGAACAGGTTTTCTATATTCCCAGGTATCTAAAAAATAACTTACCAAAGGCAGAAAAACCTTGATACTTTAAAAATGAATTTTAATAATATAATATGGAATTTTCTTGCCCTCCATCCCCCTGGGTAAGGTA
Organism: Vanellus vanellus; assembly: GCF_965231255.1. NCBI lineage: Eukaryota > Metazoa > Chordata > Aves > Charadriiformes > Charadriidae > Vanellus > Vanellus vanellus. The sequence goes on from NC_138907.1 coordinate 26,254,474, forward strand.
AGACTTGGTTTTGAAGGGGGGGAGGGAGGGAGAATCTTGCTGGTTGTGATGAAACTAAGTATATTAAAAATATTAAGAGGGAATTCTAAGTTTGAGTCCAATGGTAAAAATGACAATTTAGATCTATTAATCCACGTGGTTTCTGCCATGAGCTACAAACGGACTTAGTAAGTCAGAACAACCCTTGCCACCTTCTAGAAGACAATGAGAAAAGATGCCAGGTAAATGAATAGGAGCAAACAGAAGCAATGCTCGTATAGAATGGAAGAAGAACTGCTATACTGACCACTGTATAAGCACTTGAAATACCAAAGATGCATTCAAAATACCTACAAGTGTGCCATGCCACAGTAGCAAGACATGGCTCATCAGTCACTCCCGGCAGAGCAGGAGCCCTCAGCCCAGCGAAGCAGGCTGCCTCCTCGGGCAGCAACTGACTGAGCTTGCCTGGACGCAAGCGACCTGCCGCCCTGCATCGCTGAGACCAAGGGCCCTGGTTCTGCCAGAAGTGCCTGACGAGCAGGACCTTGCCTCCGTGAGAAGCAGCGAGTCCATGCAGACTCTTAAGATGAAGCCACTTGCCTTAAATACAACGTGTTACACAGCTGTTCAGCAGGGCAAAGGCAGAGCCAGGGCACTGCTGTGCCTTCTGAGCTCTGCAGCTTGCATAGGACCTCAAAATTACTGGTTTTAAACTGATTTGGTAAAAATAAAAGTTGTTCATCCCATAATCACCAAAAATTCTTTTTCTAATATTACATTTTTACATTTATTCATGCTTTTGCTATGGAATGGCAGGGAGAGAAAACAACAGAAAACAGAAAGAGAATGACAGCGAGAACATACGCTTTCATCCATGAAAAAGAAGCAACACAAAAGTTTAATTTTACTCCATGATTCTGACGGAACAATATTTTTACAACAATTTATTTTCTTTAAAATTCCAATTAAATTATTTAAGTAAACAGTGCTTGCAAAATAACTTTGCCCAGTTTATTAACTAGGCATGGATTTATTCAGGATCATTTCATACCAAACAATAAAATCTCATGTGACATCCATGCCCCTGCTCCATTTAATAAAACACAAAGTGTCCCCATCCCACCTGCATTATATTAATTAGTACAAGCAAATGCTAAATGCTAAATATTTCCATCTTCATATTACTAGTGTTTGACTTCACAAATTTCTTATGAAAATACAAATCTCAGGTTTCAAAGGGTGTTCACAGAACATGACCCACGAAAACCCACATTACATTTTGCATCTTTGGACAACGCCTGGCATAACAGCACCTCAGCCTCCAGGCATGGCTTTAATGCAAATATTAGCACCATCAGTCCTTCCTCATATGCAAGTAGTAAGAAAAGGTCTTTCTAATGAAGGCTTGGGTTGAGCTTTGTCCCAGGGATGCAGAAAGCTCAAAACTTTATTTCTATGATCTATTGTCACGGTTTTTTCCTGTGTCATTACTGGACGCCAGGTGCATTTTTACATGTGACACCTGAACAGCTCTCACCAACCTAAATGTTTCTCACCCCTATATTTAGGTAAGAAAGGGCTGGGCTGCCCGGCAGTATGAAAAGTGCAAGAATTATCCTCGCACAACTTCACTTTTCACCTATAGACAGGTCAAGCTGCTCTCAGGACAACTCCTGTCTTCTGCTCCCTCCACCTCACTTCATGCAAGATTTCATGCAGCCTCCACTAGATTTTGGCCTCTACTCGAAGTCGTAGTATAGCTTAAAGAAAGAAGGAGACCCAAGAAGGATTAAGGGAGGAAAACAGACATGTTGAGATCAATCCTTGAAAGCCTCACAGAAAAATCATTGAAAGAGTCAAGAGGTTCACGCTATGTTTTTTTAAATGTTCAATTTCAAATGCTTTCAGCAAAACTAAAATTTGCAAAAGACAAAAAAAAAAAAAAATCTCTTTATCCTTACAGTGTTCAGGAATTCACGACTGTCCACCTGTGAAAGACAGAACTGCAACAATGATTCATTTTCTATTTGTAAATGTATTATATTACCTTTTTAAAAAAGAAGTTGCTCATTATCAATCACTTGGTCTTAGAAATCACAGTGGAAATGACTACTTGCTGCAACACCGATTTAGAGTTAAAATGCAAGTAAATACAAAAAAAAAAAAAATTATTATGCCCAAATATGTTTACATACAAATATTTCAAGACTGGCCTCCTGGTCAAGTGGAAATACATAAATAAATGCTATTCAATAATTGTGTTCTATAGTGAAAAACAACAATTTTATTCCTTTCTGAAAACGTCCAATCCAGGGTCAAACAAGAGTGATATTTGTATCTGGGTATATAATTATGCCTTTATGAATGACATACTAATAATCTTTCCCCCTCTCCCTATGTGTTGTGTAAGATCAAGAAAACCCATTAGCAAGCCTTGCTAATATAGTATCAGGAATCTATAAAAACTAAAATTACAGAAATCAATCCAAACAAGGAAGCTTCAGTCATTGTCAAATAGTCTAACACACTAAATAACTACAAAAGTTACCAGTTTAAGCTAAAGTTTATTAGTGTTTAATACAATTTCAGAAGTACAGTATTAACATAACTAATTATTAAGATTATTTTCTTCTACCACGAACAGACTCTAGAACCAGTCTAGCTTGCTCTTTCTGGTTTTAATAGCACATGAAAATCTACATTCTTCTGCAGTTATTCAATGTAAAATTACTTATTAGAATTGCCTTGCTTAACCAAGTTTCCAATACTCTGGAGGTTGTACCTCTGCTCTGAGAGGCAGAATCTAAAAAGTTAGTGTCCAAAATAATCAACAGCAAATTTCAGTATAAAGTGACCACATGATGAAGCTGGCTAGGACTCTTGTTAGTTCCATAATATTTTTGCATTCTTTCAATATTTCTACAGTTTTTTTGTTATTAATAGCACTTGACACAGGACCATCAAAGAGAAGAAAATACAGAGACTATATACTACATATCATAGGACAAAATGAAACCTAACAGATTAGCAAATTTAGTCTCCTAGATATGTTTTTTGTTCTAGCTGACAAGGAAAATTCATGACCTGTTGGATTTTACCTCACCCAGTGCTCAGACGCTTACCATTCCAGCTTCATGTTCTGAAAGACTGGCCGACTAAGGAGGCATACTCCAACATAAATCAATGGCTTTTGCTAGCTTGGCCTATGAGTTTATTCTGAAGGACGATATACTCCAATTCCTGCAGAACTGGAATGCAGCTAAGAATGCAGCAATCACTTTATTTAGGAGATCCCAAATAAAGTCAAAGTGAACAATCCAGGCTTCCAAATAATTATGATTGGACAAGAGAAGAAAAACAGAGTACTGAAAGAGATCTGCCTGAATTATTGTCCAAAACTGGGCCCAGCTCTCTACATCACTGCATAAGAATTTGTTTATGGCCAGGAGTACCAATCAGAAGTCATGCACCGCGTGCAAATTAACATTCTTCCTTGCTGGAAAAAGAACAACCTCATGGTTTTCTTAGAACCACTGTCCTCCTTTTCAACAAGGACATGGCTACTGGTAAACTTCATCATGTTTATGTACAATGATTACATAAAATTATGCTTGTACAGTTTCTAGGCCAAAAGAAACCAGACATGTAGGCACTACCATGAAACAACAATAACATTTCACAGCATCCCAACGGCAGCCACAGTGGGGCTGCAGCACACACATGAATGGGCAGCTAATCTCCAACCTAATCTCTAACATGACAGTAGTTACAAACACCAGAGTCTGTAAGACACGGCTGCTTCCACTGCTGCTGGTGAATCTCTGCTACAAAGTTTGCTAGTTTAGGCAAAGCTCCCACTTCCCGATGCACTTTGAGCAAAAGCTATTATTTCAAAGCAGCCTCCTGAAAAAGTCACTTGCCAAGGACCCTATCACCTCTCATACATTTTCTGATTGCTGTCAAATATTTACAGCTCGTACTATCTCCTTTCCTAACAAATGCCCAGTTTTGCAAGCCAGAACGCTACCGTGTTGTTGTCTATCAATTCCTCTGTGCAGCAAGCCTCTTCAGCATGAAGTTTCTTGAGTGCTCTCCAGATTGATAGGAACTCCAGCTTGTTTATGCTTAAAGAGATTTGACAGCTTCTAACAGCCACTTAAACTTTGATGTCCCATGGAAGCCCCCCAGCCTATTTTTGAAGCATCTGTTTCTAAAATTTCTGGAGTTAACAGTGCCAAGAAGAAGTGAGGCCTTATTAACACCAGATTGGCTCTCTACCACACTAGAATTTGCCAAGTGCTTTCCAACAAAGCTACAAGATAACTTTATGGACTTTCATGCTTCTGAGACACCCTTGGAGTCTCCAACTGTGGCCATGAGAAAAGCCTGTAAGAGAACCCAAGACCTCACTCACCAATTCTGAGCACTTAAAGGCATCATGATTTACCAAAAGAAAGAAAAAAAGAAAAAAAGGCTTAATCTTGAGCGAGAGTCTGTGGTCAAGCTTGAAGAATTCCATAAAAAACCCAGTAGCGCTGCACTTAATACAGTCAAAATTTACTACGAACAGGAAAAAGTAAGCTGCTTAGCAAATAAATAATGTCTGTACGTAACATTAAAATCTCCTCTGAAAATGCTATAATTCAAGCCATTGCCCACTTAAATTAATATTTTACCCTTGAACTTCCCGATGGTGTACCTAACATACCTAACATAATAAATCACCATCACTTACAAATTTGACTAGCAGGATCTTCTTTCCTACTGGAATAGAACTACTTGGAGTATGAATGTTAAGAGCATTCATAAAGTCATGGAATAAAATTTCAGAGACTATCACTTAGAAAGTACTGACCTCGAAATTTTTCTCCTTTCCCAAAATTAACTACAAGCACCTTCTCTATTTATATTTGGTCTGAGATGAAAAAAATTTTAAGACAGCTTTACCTATAGGGATTCCTGATATTATTATCCTTGTAATTTAAAGGATGAGTGCTACTAACATAAGACTGATGTGATCAAGTCCATCATCAGTGGGGTGAGCAAGACTAGTCCCTGCAAATTGTACAGCATAACTTTAGCCCTATTTTTATTCATGTAGAGCTAGAAAAGGAAGCCTTTCTCCTTAATCACTTTCCAGCACCAGTCTCCTGGGACAGGGAGAGGTGCACAGGCCATGCAGTTCTAGAAGCAACACAAAACTATTGCCCCAGTTAGGGATTTGGGATCAGGCCCTACACCTGCAATACACTTTTTACATGCATTCTCAGGCAATGTACTCATCACTTTGTACCCCAGCTATCCCTCTTTAAAACAGAATATATCACTCCTTTTCCTCTCCCTTTGCCTGTTCTGAGCGCAGACAGTAAGTTCATGAAAGCAGGGGACTTAACCTTGTTAATTCCCTGATAATCAGGGAAGAGTCCTTAGAGCACATCATTTTTGAATGGTTTTCAAACAAGGGTAGAGGTGAATCCATTTCCAAACTACTTCCTGCTTTATCAGAAAATGAGGGAAAACCCTGGGCAGTTTAACTTATACCCACAAGTGTCCAAGTCAGGTGAACCCATATATCATGTATTACCAACAACAGCCCTCACCCACATCAAGGTCCTCACAGCTCTCCCCTTCCCCCACAGCACAGCCTACCAGTCCTCCATCCTCTCTGTAATGCTCCCCAGATCTTCCCACACTCTCTACCCCCTGTTCCCCTTCAGAGCTCTCCCTGTAGAAAGCACTCCTATCTCATCAGCACCTCCTCTCCCAACTCCACCTCAAAATAACCCATCTCCTGCCCATGTCTCCTACTTGCATGGCTTTGACCCACAGCTGGGAGAAAGGCAACACAAGCTGTGGCTGCCTCCGAGCACGTGTTTGCTGCCTGGCCAGCAGACACCGCCTCCGCTCTTGGCAGATCAAACAAATGGAATGGGGTGCTGCACAAGGCTGTGTGTTGCACAAACCTGATTTAGAAGGCACTTAGTAAATTAAGAATTCTTCCCCCATAGAACTCAAAACATATTTACATGTTACAGCTGATGTTGGTAAAAGCAGGCCAGGCACATTTCACTGGATTTGTGACCATGTCAAACCAGGAGAGAGTTATTCTTTTCTAAGGACAACACCCCATCCATCCCAAATGTTAAGCTGAGGTTTCTGTTCTTAAATGAAAGAGCTCTGAACATGCAATGTCTCCATTTTTCTCACTATTGTCACAATAAAATTATCACTTCCAGGAGATTATTTTTGTCAACTAGTCACATTAAGCTGTCCTTAAAATTTTTGATCTCTCCATCTGACCACTACTTCCCCCAAATTCCACTACTTCTTCACCCAGTTTTCCATCTGTCTTGAGCAGAAATGTTCTTCCTGAACAAAAGAGAAAAACCGTAAGTCTTCAGAAATTGCAGAAGTATTAGGAACATTTTTTCAAAATTATTATTTTATCCTGACTCTAATCCTTTGATTATGCTAGTCTTAAGGGAAGTTAGTATCTGCAAAGGCTGTTTTTTCGCTTGTTTGGGGTTTTTTTTTTAAATACTATTTCTCCAAACAAAATGTACCAACTTATGTGGAGATTACAGTTCAGGTGAGAGTCTCCAAGTCACTCTGCTGAATTACCCAGACCTCAAGAAAAGTAGCATTGTACAGAGCAGCACTGTAAACCCTCGAGATCACCATCAGGCAGTACTGTAATGGGAGGCATTTCTTCATGCATCACTGCTCATGGCAAAATTAAGTCACACATAGCAGAAACAGTCATTCATGTTGTAAAGTTAACTTTAACTGGCCTCATGTGACAAATTGTTCCTGAAAAAGCCAAAATCTAAGTTACCTGGAAAAAAAGAAATAATATTCAATGTAATAAAATGATCCTCTGTATCAGTGAGTTTAGCTCCTTCACATCATCCACTCTGACTGAATTATTAACATTTCCTAAAAAGAGAATTATTAGCATTCCCAAAATTTATATTCTGCACTCATTCTAAACAAATATGGGTAATTACATTTAGAGAATATTTAAATCCAGGTGTTAGACAAAAAAATCAAAATGTAATTATTTTGTGCCACCTGTTCCCTGTACACTTAACAGGAATTTTATAAATAGTTTGAAGGCACAACTCCATGGTTCTGCTTTGAAGTCATGTGTGATACCACTAGCTATTTTCTTAAAAATCCAGATCAGAATAACTATGCAATATTAACCAATAGGCAAATGTTCATGTTTTTAGCAGAGTTATTAAACTCTTGTGTAAATACTTGTAATTTTAACTATAAGATGCTAAAAAGATTTACTAGCCAAAGACTTTATTTCGGAGAGATGACTGTAAATACTGCAGATAGTTGTTGCAGCCAAAGCACTCACTCTCCTGTAGAAAATAAACAGTTGGAAGCTTTCAATATTGCCACAATTCAAGTAACCCATCAGGATTTGAGGCCATTTGAAACAGGAATCAGATCCACCAGAGAATGAGGGGGAAAAAGGGAGAGGGACGGAGGATGGGAGCGGGGAGTCTTACATGACATCTCTCAGGCACACTAAAAATATTTTAGTTAGATGTATCAGAGATTAATTTGACAATGAAATGTACCATTGATTAAAATTTAAACCTTTGACTCTTTTCAGCAATATACTTAAAGGAGAGACAAACCTTCTGCATGCTGTAACAGGAGAAAGACAGACTCCTCAGAGATGATGTACTTGTGCAGACACACCATGTTGGGCACACAGCGGGGGATGATGGTCGTTCTGCTCCTGCTGTACTCACTACTTTTCCTTAGACCCTGACAGAGAACAAAAAGGTCAGTTGTACCCTCAGTTGCCTTTGGAGCCTGCTGTGCTCTGTGTTTATCAACCAAACTAATCTATCCGAGTTACTCTGGGCTTCAGAGAAACCACTCATCTGCTGCTCTATGCCCCTCGGTCCCCCGAGGCTGTGCTGATGGCATCTGGCGCATTTCCAGAGAACAGAAGATGGCACAAAGCTGCCATTAAAATCAATTACATGGGTCAATGTTTTTATTAGAATCTCTCTCAAACTAAGTCATCAGGATGACACTCAGTTATTTCCCTGTGACCTTTTTTTAAAATTTTATTTTTGTGTGTGACCAAAAGACACTATTAAAAAAATTCAATTCAAGTTCCAAAGACAAAAGAATGCCTTAGCCTTACAGGTAATCCTCACATTTCCATTGTACTTTACTAAAGACAACAACCATCACAACAAAAAGGAACGGATTAGTCTCCTTGAGAGGTAATGATTTTTGGGAGGTAGTACAGAGATGAAGTTGCCAGAAGTGAAAAAATTGATGTGGGAGGGAGAAAGGGAGGGGAGAGAGAAAGAGAAAAAAAAATTATGTCAATAGTGTGACCTATTACAATATTGATAAACATAAGCAGTTAAATGGGAAATTCAATGTTACCCTATCTGCCAGTAGATAAAGTGAGGTTCTAATATACGATATCCACAAATAATACTTTCTGAGGAATAAACAGGTTTTCTGTACCCTGCACATACCTAACACAAACAATTCAAAGGCCAGATGCACAAAGTTAAGGCAGGGTTGTAAGCCAGACCTGAAGCAAAGTTACAAATTGTTAACACCTAATTAGAGCTCCATGTTTGGGACACAGTTTTTCAGTCCTTCCTCCCACCAGCAGTGGAATTCACGTCAAGGGGAGCCTCAAATAACAGCCACAATAACAATACTCATACTAAACTAATTCTCAGCATCACAGATGCTCCGAGCATATTGGGATCTTGATCTGAGCACTGTCTGAAACACAAGAGAGTAACGTGAAAAACTTTATTCTGACCAATTAACTATTCATTATTTCAATCGTTTAGTAACTTTATACTCAGTTTTCACAGCCTATTGATGTAAAACATAGGAGAGCAATTTTGAGTAAGGCCAGTCATCCATTTAGTCCAGAATCCACTTTGGTGAATATCATATTCTTCACCTAAGGGAAGACCAAACACAAAGTGTTGTGGATGTACTTGGGCTAAGGAGAATTTTCGCCTTCACCAGCAGCCTGCGCACGTCCTGAGCCACCAGGGCTCTACAGACGTTTTAAGCAGCACACTGAAACTGCGATTCTTTATCAAAGCCTGCTAAGGTGTTGGCCTCAATAACTGGGGGCAACTCAAGTGAGTAAACCAGCACATCTGGGCACTAGAGAAGTTACAGAGAAAGGAAAGGAAAGCAACCGAATACCAACAAAAAGAATTCCAGTGACCTTAGTAAGGATATATCATAACAATATATTGCGAGGTAACTCTATACATTAGATGCAAACTGATCTTTGTGTGATGCTGTAATTTAGGAGGCCAAACTGCTTAGAGAACTTATAAAAGACTTTACTTACCTTTAGTATAAAAGTCTGCTGTGTTCTAGTGTCCATTACAAGCAAAACCTAAGCAAAAAGTATTCAGAGAAATATTTAAGGTTCACATAAGTAAGTTAAAAAAACACAGTTCTTAAATCTAATGTTGAATATTCTTACAAAGGAAGTGATATAAGTAATGATTAAAAAAAAAATTAAAGCCCTGCAACATACATTTGATAACCAGTCTTTTTTTTAGGAAAGAAATATGATTGAGAATACAGATCTCTAGAGAACTACCAGAATGTCACCTGATTCCTATTCAGCTAAATTAAAGAATGAATCCTAATGTGGTAACAGAAATAACTAGTACTTTATAATTAGAGTAATAATCTAGCAGAATCCAATTTATAGAAATGCAATGGTAGCAACACAATGAAGCACAAAAAGTAACCTTCACATAGCATTACCTTCCTGCGTCACTTCACTTAAATCCTCACTGTACCTACCTTCCTAGTGCAACACTTTTCCCCATCAGGCTTCCTATACATCAAATGTGTTGCCTACCAATGGGTTATGAGATGGGGGGTTTGTGTTTTGTTGGGTTTTGTTTGTTTGTTTGTTTGTTTGTTTTCCTGGGTGGTTAAATAGCTTCTTCTAAAAACTGGCCACACACATGCCCAGGCCACAAAAAAATGTTTTATCAACTATATAGTCACTGCTGTCTCATTCCTCCACGGCCATTTTTGTTTTGCAGCACTCATAAGCCACAACAGAAATGGCTGCAAGGAAGTCCCTTTGTGCTGCTGTAAACTAGTATTAAGGTAACAACAACCAAAAAAAGAGGATTTATTTAGGGAGAAGAGAGCAGATGGGTTCGCTGCAGAGAGCATCTCTGTTAGGAGTGCATCACCTCTACTGAAAGCACTTTAAACACGACACAGTGATGAGAAGAGTACTAAGTAATGTCTTCCCTCTTAGTAAGCTTTATTTATTTATGTGTTGAAAACAAACCAAACAAAAATATCTATGTGTATATATATTTCAGAAACTGCATCTTTAGGGAGCTGGAACCCTCCACATCTCCGTCTTCAAATCACCCTGCTCAGGAGTTGTTTTCAAACTCCAAGAACACAGATATACTTGAAAAGCACCAGCTGGAAGACAGCCATGCAAGCACAACCCCAACCCTCCTCTAGGAACAAGAACAAGAGTGTGCACCCACTGTTTATTTACAATAGACATTGTAAAATTCCAGTATAAATAGTCACACACAGTTATACCAAAATATTTAGGCTGTAAAATCAAACACCCGAAGGGCTGAAAAGGCCAGCACCGGGGTTACCAAACTTTGAGTTCAACAGACAAGATACAGCAACTCCAAGTCAATAGACAACATGCAGTGAAGACTAAGTCAGCTTGCATCAAAAAAGACTTCTTGCACAGGAATGACATGTCAGGAGCAATACGGTGTTACGATTCATTGGGAGAAGGACAACACAGTACACAGTCTCCCTTATCTGTCTGCTGCACGGGGCAGCGATGCAGCCATGCCCTGCTATCTCTGATAAGCTGAAGTCTACCAGGTTGACATGCTGACTTCCCCCACGCCCAGGGAACTGCAGAAACAGCCATCCATGCAGTACCCACAGCGAGGTGAGGTGGAGACATGCAAAAGACCCAGGAGGGGAGGTCTCAGGGCCAGGTTGTGCTGGCTTCCCCCAAATAGCAGCTGCATCAAAGCAACCTTTGCTCTTTGGGATGGCTACATTCAAAACACTGCCCTCCGTCTTTCCCCATTGCATCCCAAGCATCTCAAGCAATAGGAGAAGTGGAGTCTTCTCTCATCGTGCTTCTCTTGCCAAATTTCATCAAATGAAATAAAGTGACAGACACACTCTCCATCTCAAAGATCTCCTCTTTTACTAGGGTTGCACCCAATTTTAAAAGCTGTTCTGTATCTTCTGGCAAAACAAATAACCACAGGAGTTGGTGTTACTGAGATTTTTTGACAAAGGAATGACACAGTTTCCCTGTCAAGGGCACTGTAGTGAAAGGCAAATGTCCCCAGGCCACTGAGTTTGCCAAACAATTTTTCAGGCCTCTTACCTGGGGCTTCGAGAAACAGTGGAAACCAGCTGAATAAATGATAACTGTAAAATTGGTTTTGTTACCCTTGTTTAACCAAAAGGCATAAAATTAAAATAAAATAAAAAAAAAAAAAAACCAACCAAACAATAAAGAAAACCAAAAGAACAAGAGAAAAATAAAAGCCACTTTACAAGAGGTACCAAAAGGTAGACAGAGAAGAATGTTTTGGAAACAATTACGTGTTTACAGTCGCTTTCCTTCTTCTTGTCCCAAGTTTGTTTGTAACTAGACACTGTTCACATTGAGGCAACAAATACAAGAACATATGTGATTTTTTTTTTAAATGTGCCCTTTGACTGTCAATATCTCCCAAACAGGTGTTGGCTAAATGATTATAAATTGGCCTCTGGATACACCTCTTCAACTGAGCCGTACAGGACTGGCGATAATATAATTAGGCCTAAAAACATCAGGCTGGTGAATGCTTTCCATCTGTTTGGCAATAATGTTTAGTTAACAATAGTCTTTAAAAGAAGCACCTTCAACTTCAGTTCTTAAAGTTATTTATAGGGCCATTCTTAACACACCAGCACTCTTGCTAACAAGAGCTTTAGCCACTTGGAAATTATTAGCCATACGGCTGTGTATGAAAAGGAATGGCAGCATTTAACATCTGTATCTCTCCAGATTTACAAGCATCAACCTCATTTAAAGTCATTTCTTAATGAACGGTTCCATGGTCTGTATTAATATTATAGTTGCGTGCACAAAGATCATAAGGAGCCAAACATTTTTTTAATACCAACAGTAGGCCAATCAGTAATGAAGCTGTCAGCATAAAGGACAGAATAATAGCTTCTTTAACCCTCAAACAGGATTTGTTCATTTGTAGAGTAGAAGACACCAATTTAAAAACTGCTCATGGGTTTGCTCACCTTTATAAAGACAAAAATCTAATTTGGTACTAATTTGATACAATTGTCTTTCCAATAAAAGGCTCCTAAAGCCATCTTTTATTCCATGATAAAACAACTGCTATAACTAAAACTGTCATGAAATAATTACCTTTGATAGCATACCTTATTGCACAAATACAATTAATGTATTCCTCCCTTTCATTTTTCACACTTGCTTATCAGCACTGTATTAGCATATGGTGTAACAGAACAGATTACTGAGCCCTCGCCCTATAAGACAACATATAGAATGACTACCGCTAACGGGAATAAAGCAGACAACGGGTCCCTTTAGGGCTAGCTTCATCTGTTGTTATATTACAACATCAAAATGAAAGCGGCAGCTACAGTTTTATAACTGTAATAACAACAAATAATATTTGTGAGCCTTTGAGGTTAACTACCTAGATGGACTAACCAGTCTTACTAACCAGCTTCTTTCTTCTTCCTTCCCATCAAGCATCATACCTTTCCCCAGTGACGATCAACTACAGCTCCACTTCATTTCATGGAAAATTATTTTTTTGCTGATTCAATACCGATCTTTCTGCAAGATTGTTTACTTTACAAGGGACTCCAAGAAGCCCAGGAAGAGCCATAAAAGCAACTTCAGAAACTCACCTAGTGATGCTCCATTTGGCCCTGGCAGACTACTTACATGGGCCCACCAAACCAAAAATCTGCTTCAAGGGGAGGCAGCCTGCATGCATATTACAAAAAGGTGGTTTAACCTGATTCACCCAAATAATAAAGGACTACGTGAATGAATAAATCACTATCAGAAAACTATTAGGAAACATTGTCACAAGTATATTTGCTTGACTTTTTATCACAAATCCAGATCAGAGAAAGGTGAGCAGCTCTTGGATGCGTTACCAGGCTGCTGCAGAAGTATGTAACAGTAAGCCTGACCCTGACACAAATGCCAACTTACTCTCCTCATCTCATGCTTTACACTCAACTTCTGGATAGCAGTGCTATCCCAAAACGTCTTTCCTGTTTGCATTCCTTCACGCTTCTCTCCCATTGCAAAAGGCAGTGCTTGCAAGTTCTTCAGTAATGTTTCTTCTAAAATTTCTTTTTAAAATGTAAAGTGACAAGCCTCCACCATATCGGCACCATGGGACAAAACAGGATTCCACATAGTATTCCCTACTGCATAATTCTGTATTTCTCCAAAGCAGATCACGCAGAAACGCTCGCATTAGAGCGGGCTGTTCCTCGCCTGCATAAGCCGATGGAACCTGTTTCAGTGATGATGACTACTGTGTAACTTGTAATATCTAATACCTCCTAACAATGAGCTGTCGGCTGTAACATTCAGCATCCTATCTCAGAGGGGAGGGAGAAAAATGCACAGCAGGGCATTCCTGGGCACTGAGCAACTAGACTGTGACACAAAAGGAGACAAGGCAAAATCCTATTTGTATTACTAATGTACGGAGTCAAGGTCTACATTTCACGCTGGCTTTTGCGGCACTGTTGCTTACTCATTCTTCGCCTATTTTTCTGCATTGATGACAACCTCAGTGTGGCCAAAAACACTGACAGGCGAACAGCAATTGCCACAAATAAATATATAATGCAAATAAGTGTATTCAGCAGCACAGACATCCCTATTTTGTACAAGCAGTGGGCTCCCAGGCACATCACAAAACACAAGTGAACACAGCAGCGCTGCATGGCAGCATCTCAGTAAAGTGGCAGATAGCAATAAACCTCCGTGATGCCAAATAGGATTTTCTACTTGTGATTTTTTTTTCAAAGTCAAGGGTTAATTCTGATGCTGACAGCAGCTACTTAAAAAAATTAGCTTCTTAGATTTGATTTACAGTGTATCCAACAGCTTAGTGGAAAATAAATTAAATTCAATTCAATATAGTAGGTACAATTAATTGGAGAAAAATAAAATAAAACCTGCCTGGTAAATAACCATAGTCTAGCTTTAAGAAAACAGTTAATTTTAGGATCCTTTAAATGCACAGAAATTAGCAAATGTTTCAGTATGCTAATTTTTTTTAATTAAAAGATATTTCTGCAGTAAAAGCTCTTTCATATGCACTACTGATTCTTCATCAAACGTTAAGTTTCCAACTTAACACCAGTATAGCCGGTGGCAGCCTGAAGGTTTACCATCTGCTGCCACCCAAAGTCACGGTGGCCACCTTCAGAACATATGCATCAAAGCCCTGAGATAAGAGACTGAAGGAATACTGCAGAAGTCAGCATAAGGGGAATCACAGACCCAGAGGCAGGCAACAGGCAAGTCACCAGGAAAAAAGAATGTGGTGAACCATTAGTCACCCTACCAAGCACCCAACCAAGGTCGCGGGGGACAACACTGGAAGAACTAAGGACTGCTCTAAATGCACTGCTCTCCTGCGGGTGGCTTTAATATAAATGCAGTCCTCTGTCACACTGCAGATGTTTGCTTCCCCAGTCCCCCCTTTCTGTTGTTTTTTTTTCCCCTCCCTTCACTCCCCCTCACCTCCCCTATTATCTCATATTGATTTTTTTCCAGACTCCACATGGCACAGAACATACCTGTGCTTTTTATTTACTTCGGCAGATTTTAACACTGATCAAAATAAACACCTCAGAACACGTTTGCTTACAATAAATGTGGCTTTAAGTTCACTAACACAGGTTGAAAAATAGCTCATGCCTGATCAAAGGAAATGGAATAGGACCTCTTACTGCAGTAGCAGGTACCTGAAGGGTTTTGAAGACACACCAGAGCTAAGGAATTACTTTTAAACTAGATTTATTTTTTTATTAAATTGCTATTCTACACTGAAAACACATCATGCAATAACAGCACCAGTAGGCCATCTATTAATTCTGGTCCTTATCCCTAAACAAATGCAATCTTATCATAGGATAGATTCTCTAGCAAAACTCCTACAAACTCAAAGATGTACCAGACGATCACCTAGGATTTTTCTCCTTGCATTTACCTCACCAGTTGGAAAATCCTGTTACAGGTGGTGACAGATAACCATGAACAAGATGAGTTGGTCACCTGATCCTAGCATGAGTGCTTGGGACTGCAAGAAAACCTTATCGGGGCCTGGTGCACGGCTGGGTGCCACACTCAGGGCACTGTTGCGGTGATGAGGCAGAAGCAGGCGAGCAATTCCCCCTGCTCTCCTCTGCTGTGCTGGCTGTCAAGGCTACCAGGATTAAAAGATCTACTTAACACAGATTTATTCTTGTCACTTTTCAGATTACACCACACGGACTCTCATGCGTCTCCCTCTGTCGTTATAAAAAGAGATTACATTTGGCTAATATGTATGAAAAATGTGATTATTGCTTATCCTGGTATCTGTGCAATATGAATTATCTTCAGTTTGCAATTATTCCTCCTTTCAAACCATTATTCTAAGGAACTTACGGCTCGTATAGTCTATGACTTGCAATAATAGTGTACTTAAAAGACAAATGGTGCAGCTCTAAATAACGCAAATGTTAAGAAAGCAGCATATATTCAAATTCCAATTTTTAAATACTTTTATTTAGTCAGTAACAGACAGGGAAGTCCACTTTCTTAAAGCAAACTAAAAACTGGCCAATACATGCCAAATGGCGAAATATTAACCCAGAAAATATATCTGGCAAGTTATACTAGAGAATACAGTTTACAATATGAAATGCCACTGGGCATTGTAGAGTAATTGCCTGGCACCGATTACGTACTAAGCAACTTAGTAGTATTTAGGAAGACAAATTTAATTTTAGTTTAAAAGAAAATATGTCTATAAATTATTTCTTTCTGGAAGCCAGAAGATACATATAGTTCAGCCTGCACTGGACTATTCCAAAATTTAATTTCTATTTTATAAAGGGAAGGGTAAAATCTGCATTACTTGACTTAATCTTAGGACTGGTTTACGTCAGATGAAACAAAACATTCACTAAAATCCAAAGAAATTTTAGTGAGACAAACAAGAAAGAAGCTAGCTAACAAAGAGTCATAACAACAAAACACTCAGAAATGTTCAGACTGGTATAAAGGGATAAATGTAAAGACTTCAGGAAAACAAGAGGCAGGCGTGTGAGGGCAGGGAAGAAGGGACAGGACTCTTCCTAGCTGGAAGAAAGATCAGGTTTCAAACTTGAGAAAGCATTGTTACTTGGGGCTTGAAACCTGACTGTAGTTTAGGAGTAATCCCACAGCAGTAGGGAAAGGAAGGTAGAGAGTAAATAAGTTTTGATGACAACTCTGTAGTTGGTTTGATTTGTAGGACTTGGCAAGTCACTTGGGAAACTAAAGGGTTATCAAAACTTAAAAAAACCTTTAAAAAGTTTCTTTATTTGTATTAATAGTTACTATTATTACTCAGTTTCAGATTTTTAACCATTTTTGCCACTGCTATTTTCCATTATGCCACGTTCAAATGAGGAAAACTTGCTAGTCAGTTGAATTCATTATAACATGTTTTCAGCCAGTTCCTAACCATTGTAATGAAACAAGAATGAATGTCTGAACTCGATCGTGCTGTTTATTACAGCTCCCTTTTCTTCACGCCTCTTATGTACACACAGCAACTCATTCAAATCCATAAGATGATCTAAAGATGCTTGACAGTGTGCACCTGAGAGCCACGTGAGAGAAAACATCTGCTATGGTAAACTCAATTTCACCACAGCAACAGTCTTTAACCTCACCTCAAAATGAAATGCCGAATATTTAAGTTTCTAACAAACACTAATGGGACATTGCTACCTATGTCCTGTTATTCATGCACAGCACCCACACTGCCATGAAAAGGGCCCATTTCTCCTATCCTCTGATTACATTCCGTTAAAACTACCCATAACCTGTTTGAATTCAGCTATGGGTCTGCAGATTATGCATGCAAACTCTACATATATTCTATATACTTGTGGGTTTTGGCACTTTCACTCATCAAGTAGACAAGTAGTAATTACGCTTTCTAAATAATTAATAATACTGATTTGGTGGTTCTGTGTATTTCTAAGGTCAATTCATCAAAATGTACTACCATCGGTTATGACTTCCCACAATAGCACGACAGCCACAAAAAATAGCCTATACTCAAGATTAACAGAATTGCTTCCAGTTCTTCAGAAGTTATTTACTTCTAGAATCCTCTTCAGAAACTTCCAAAATAATTTTAGCAAGGCCCTGATGAGAGTATTTTATTTTATAAAGTTTCAGATTGTACAATAAAGCTTAACAGTGCATCAAACAACAAGTTCAAATGTACAGACATCTGCAGACAAACTGACCACAGCTACACCAGTGCCAATACAGACAACGTGGCTTTTTGGGAGACCAGGGGAGGGGATAGAAAAGATATAAAAGACAGTCATTGGTTACAGAAGCATAGTTATTACCTAATACACTCTGCTTTCAAGATGAATCTTTAAACTGAATGAATCTAAATAACAGAGGGTTCTAAAGAATAAGAAATTGGGTTTGAAACAGCATTGTGAAGGTATCCAGCAGCACCATAACAAAGTCGTTTCTTTAGGGGCCAGTTGTAGCTTCAAAGGAAAGACTTGCCTAGGGCAGAAACTCAGCACAGAAGCTGCAACCCTGATTTTTAATTAGGCAAATTTTGAAAGCAAAAATCTTTGCTATTCCAAAAAGAAGTTTTCTACTTCAAGGTACATGAACTGATAAAATAATTGATCATTCATGGTTGGTGATAACAGTAGCTAAAATATTTAGCTATTAGCCTGTTTTCGATGCAGTACTCTGGTAACACTAACAAGAGCTTTGCTGCCCAATCAGCAGCACCTCAGAGTCTACAACATTTGCAGGACAAACACCACCTTTATAATTAGATTAAACCTCTATTTTCAGAAACCTACTTGCAGGTGGACTCTTCCCACAATAAACACATAAAATAAAGACCTGCAAATACCATGAAGTCAGCAAACACAGCAGCAGCAGAATTCAAGAAACCCGGTTTCCTCAAGCAAAGCGTAGGTCCTCCTGGGTCTATTAAAATACTTGGATTTATACCACAGTCCGTGCATGAGAGCAGAAGGATGGGAGGCAAGGCATAGATATGGTCATTCTGTGAATTTTAACAATATTTTAAGGAGTTTAATAATGTTAAGATCTCTAACTCTCTCAGATTCAGCAGAAAAGGGTCAACAGCAAAAATTATTCAGGTGACAAGGAAAGTGGAAAGGCAGACAGAGGGAAAGATGGCACATTGGGAATAAACTAGGCTAAAGTTAAATGTCTAATCATTCTGTCTAGCCTAAAATAGTTTGAAAAACCCAGAGTTTCAGATAGCAACAAGCATTTTGTCTGTGAAAATGAAGCCAATTCAAAACATTTCAAGAGGCTTCAAAAGAAGAACAAAGACTGACATTACTCTAAGGGAAGCCACTGAACCTTTCAGCATTTGATGGAGTGCAGGTTAACAGCTGGTTTTCTCGAGGCAGCGCTGTAGCAGGCAGACACCACTCTGGGCTTCAAGCAGCAGTAAGAGAACAAGTCTGCAAACCAACCACCACCATTTTAAATCAGTGTGTTTAAGTCAGTCTTGCACAGGATTAGGCCAGACAGCAGTAAAAATGCTAGTGACTCATTACTATCTACACACCTATTTTCTGCTGAAACCAAAGCAGCTACCGCAGGGTTAGAATAGGAGAAGAGTATTTTCAGGCAAAACTTTGCGTGATGCTGAATCAGTTACAGACTTGTGCCCAAAAGCATGGCATCTCCAACGCTGGCCCTGAAAACCAGAATCCATTTTCAAGAACAAACACGCTACATCATCTGCTTGGCTCCAGTGAGGATCCTTACACATCTATTTGGATTTCAGCATGATGTGAGCTTTAGGGCCTATGCAAGCAGAGGAGACAGCAAAGAACAGTGATGGTGAAGAAGGAAGTGAGATGGTGCTTTAAACCAAAGGTGGGGGCGATGTCTCCAGCATACAGATACACACGCACACTTCTGCTTCATATTCACATGCATTTTGTGTATGCATTATAAAACCAAATAAAACATGTCCTGAATATTTGGGCTTAGACCAGTTTTTCACTTGCCTCACAACTTCACTAACACTTAAAAATAGATGAAAAAAGACAGCATACTCAGAATAAGATTAAGTTCATAATAAGGAGAATCTGAAAGCAGGTACACAGAGTACAAAGACACCTGAAAGAATATTGGTTCTTTTTTCATACAGTACTGAAACATTAACTCTGACCCCTACGATACTGTTTACACATGAGCATACCAGCTGTATACATGAGCCTGTTGCTCCTCACGCACATCTCCAACACTAAGATATTGTATTTTTGTCATCACCAGAACCCTGATTCTTCACAACTCTGCTGCAAAGATCTGGACATGTTCAGCTCGCATCTGGGACACTTACTAGAGCTGTGCTCGGAGAGATCTAGGAGATCCGATAACACCAGGGACTCCAAAAACTTCATTCTGATCACGCTTCTTTTCCAGTCACTGTTCATTATTCTTATACAAGAATGAAGAAACTGAAAAGGTCCTTCTTGGTTCACTTCTGACACTTCTGCAGCCTCACATTGTCAGACTAATTCACAAAGTCCATGCCTACTGCACCCATTTAGTGGCTACTAATTTAGTTAGTGCCTACTAATCCAACAGATAGGTGCTCTTTCCAACCTGTCTCTCCGATACACATACAGAGAGGAACACAGGCTAAATTCTGTACTTAAAACTGAGGAAAAAGATACAATGAATAAAAAGTTAGAGCTGAGAAAACCTTGTGTGCTATAATAGCAACCATAATGCCTAATGTATACGGCCCTCTGAGGAGAAGTTATCAACTTATGCACATAATTACAACAAAACAGGCAAAGAAAAACAAAAATCAGTCCCCATAGCTAGGTTCAGTCCAATGAGAAAAAGAAACCAATACAGACCTTAAGAGACCAGCTACAGGTTTTCTGATGCATGTTACAAATCCATCGATAGACCATGTATCAGTACATCATGCACAAACCAGGGACTACATAAGGAACTAACAAAAGGCAGAAGAGAACTAGCACAGCAAAAAGGAAACGAGCCTTTACAGTCTGCATTAGCCACAGCCACATTGCTGTATAATACATCATCTTAAAAATATTTGGTAAGGTGATAACAAATCAGCATTATCAAAAAACAATGCAGCAATTCTTCTGGTCTCTTAATGAGGCTTGCAAAAAATCCGTACGGTCCTTTACTGTTTACAAAGGGGTATTGCCCTGGGATTTTGGAAGACATTATTTGCATAAGTCAAAAATAAGCCTAGCTTCATTGCCGAATCTCTGTCTTCGCTGGGGATTTCAATTCCAGGTTTTCAGGGAAGAAGTCTCAGAGTCGTGTGTGTCCCCAGCCCCCATTTCAAGTGACAGTTCGAAAGTAGGAATTTCTACCCTTCTATATTTCAAGTACCCACCAGTTTATTCAACTGAAAACACATCTACTCATCCTTAGCACAGTATTGTAACCATGACTTCATTTTTGAAAAACAGGCCTCATCCTATTGAATGCCACCAAACATGTACCTTATCCTTTAGCTCAAATATATTTTGCATGACCTTACATGAATTGCTTAGATAAAAGCCTTTTTTCTTCTACTTTTGTTATTTTAAAGTGCAGATGCATTTGAGTCATTTTCCCCTTTTGTTTCATATCCTTAAGATCCACAGCTTCAAAGACAAAATGTCAGCATGCAGTCGATTTATGACTGAACTCTTGAAGAGACACTGAAGAATTACCTTGTCAATCACCCCAAGGACTCTGAAGGCCTTCAGTTCCTCGGCAGGGCTCCTTAGGTTCCAAGAGGGCCTTGAACTTAGTGATCCTGGAGGCTAATGGAAGATATCAAAGATTATACATCAATCAGGGTGGTACTTGAAGGAAGACTGCCTGCTGAAGCAAATGCCAGGCCGAAGGAAACTAAATTTATCATAAATCAGAGAGAGTGAAGATGAAAGGAGAAGTTTTCTGTTTGTCCTTAGTGGGGGTAAAAAAACAACTTGCAAGTAAATAAAAAAAAAAGTCGAGATAACATTGAAAACAAAAATTTTAAAAAGAAAAAATAATGAATTTTCTATGCTTAATGGAACCTGGCAATCGATTACTCAATTCTTACCCCATCACAATAATCAATCAAAGCCTTACAGGTATTCTGGATACAAAATAATTCAGAGATCACTGAGGAAGAGAAAGCAAATTAGAGGCTTTTTAAGTCTGAAGAACATAAAATACAGAATTATAAACAGGGTTCTCTTGCTCTCTGGTGAGCTTTATGAAATCCTTTTAATAACAAGGTGCACAACAGAAAGGATTCCTAAAACTGCCTTAGAAAAAGGTAGCTAGCTATATATCATTAATCTAGAAATTAACACCATTGCAAGAGAATTGGCAGGTGCTAACTATTCGAGGAGTTAATACGGATAGATTTTTGTCTGTGCTGTTTTGTAGTTTCTCAGGGCAAACTCAAAGCTTGCATGTCAGAGGAGGGGACAACATTTTAAGTGGAAGTCTTCTGGGACAAGGATCAACCTCTTAAGCATCACATATACCTCTGGCACATTAACAAACATTTTCAGAAGTTTCTAGTTGCCTACTGAGAGAATTCATTAGATCCTCCTCCAAAAAATTCAACATGCAGCTTCTACTGGAACCACAGACCTGGATCTCTTCTTTGCAAATAAGGTAACTTCATTTGCAGAGTCGTTGAATGCCAAACTTCTTTTAAGCACAACCTGGTCTCCCCAAGTATACTTCTATTGCACAAAGGTAAAGGAAGAAGTTGAAACTCCTTGATTTTTAGGCTTCTAAGAGGCAAAAGCTGTTTATCTAATTTATCAGCATCCTGAGGCAATATTTAACAAATATGTCACAAAGGAAAACTGCTGGTAAGCAATTATGCTGTGGATTAAATGCTTAAGTACCAGGGAAAATCAAGAAATTTCCCCTTATGATCAGAAACTCCCCGAAAAACTGAAGATCCTGAACTAGGTAAATCCCATTTGCTTCCCCACTAGTGTTTCCCCTCCAGTACCTTTACTGTGCTACCCTCAAAGGCCAGAGCACCTCCTCGAAGCCCTCCCCAAAACTGGTTCCCCGTCATGCTGCCAGTCAATCATCTTCTCTCCTTCCAAATTCTTTCCCAAAAATCAATACTTTTTTAAGCATTGCCCGCAAAATTCAAAAGAAAGGGTCATAAACACATGTTCAAAAAGCATGGAGAAAAGCGTGCCTTTCTTTTTTGTTCACCTACTGGGCTTGATGTTTAAAAAAGTGTATTTGTCTGCGTCTTATAATTCATTTATTTGTCTGCGTCTTATAATTTTTTTGTCATGTAAACACTGCCAAGCAAGAGTACCAACAGCAGTTAAGAGAAAACAGCTGATTCTACAAATCCCTAAAAAAACTCTACATGAAGTTTTTTCTCCAAATCTAATTTAGGTTCCACATACTAGTGAGCTGTTGGAAGGTCGAGGGAGTTCTTTTGTTGGGTTGTATTTTAAGAGTGTGCAATTTTTCTGCAATAACGAAATATTTGCTTTGAAACAAAGAGTTGTACTAACACTGAGTTTATTCGTGACAAGATTTCAAAAGCATTCTAAGGAATACATTTAATGAAAGAGAATATTTCCAAATCCTCTAGACTATTATAAAAGATTTCCACTTCTATCTGCATGCTATTACATTTTGTAACCATTCCTCCATAATCAAGCTTTTAAAATTTTCTCTTATGCATAACATTTCAACTATGAATTAAGTTCATACATCACTACAGAACTTAACAGTTGTCTAATAATGCTATAGAATCAGACTTCTGCACTCATCATGTCTGAAGAGCCTGAGAAAACCAGCACATATTTTTGGGTCCCTCTCTCAAATACCACCAAGTCTGTGTGTACTGTGTACACATACTGTTTTCCATATACACATTCTACAGTCACTTCTTACCTTAAAACGGTTAACAATCACATCCACATCTCCACAGCTCCCAGCAGCTTCCCCATTATTATCAGTTTCAGGTTATTTTTTGCTCTTTACAGTACTTTGGTTTCACTGTTGCAAAATCTAATAGTGGAGCCCAGTGATGAGGAGGCACCACATTCTGTTGTGAAGCAAGCTGGAAGCAAACTCTAAATACCCAATTCCCAGAACTACAGCAATTAAGCACTCTATGAAGCTGCCTGCTCCTCTGAATAGAGTAAAAATTCAAGCTCAGCATCTAGCCAGTGATAAGAAAAATAACTAAATAACAGCTCTCTCATCAAATATAGAGGAACAAAAAAAGAAAAGGAGAGTGACAAAAACTCAAAGGCTTCATTTGCCTTTAGAAATAAGGCATTTACATTCTAAAGAACGTGGCAAGCTACCTCTCTGCCTGCAGAAGGCTTCAGCAGCCTGACCCAATGCTCAGCAAGCTGTTCAGGTATCCCAGGACTTTCTCTCCTCTGGCTAAGCCCTATATGTTTTGAAACTGTTTCCAGACTACACTGAGCTGCACAGCTGGAGTTATCTGACTTGGGACTGGTGTCACCAGCTCCTTTCCCACCATCAGCTTTTGGCTAGCTTATGCTAATTCCAAATGGAAAAGCATGATGTTGATTGTGATGCTGGCCTCTGCAAAGGCCCAGCAGCTTGTGGCCACCACTTGCCTTTGGAAAGCTCTAGTTTTGCAAGCTGCACAGTGAAATATGACAATAGCTCTTGCCTCAGCTTTGGCATGACTGCCAGCAGTTATAAGAGCAGGAGAAGAAAGAGAATTACACCACCAGCAAAGCAAGAGGAAGAACCTCTCATGTTAACCTAATTTAACACAAGAGCACTATCGCTAGCCTGGTGACACAAACACCATCCGATGGGAAATGATGTTGCCACCTTTGACAGCAGTCACTGCAGCAGCTCAGGACAGAAGAGAGTACTTTCACAAACACCAGTGCAGGGCTTGCACATCAAAATGCGACTTCCCCTCACCGTTCAGAGGTCGACGTCTGATGACTCCAGTAATCATCCCCCTGGAGCATGGCCAGACCCTTGACTGCAGCAAGGAGATGCCTTGTTTTGAAGCAGATACTGCTGGTCTGAGGTTCGAGGTTCCACACCATGGGTGTGAAAGAGCTTCCAGCTCTCCTGGCCTGGCAGAACATCCTGGCCCCTTCCTCACTCTGCACCACAGGAAAACAAGGTTGCATCTCTGCACGCATCTGAACGCAGACAGAGCTATGGTGTGCTTCAGAAGGAAGGTCCCCACCGGTCACCAATTTGGGACTGCATCTTCCCTGAAGGTGGGACATATCTGCGCTCATTCACATCTGGAACCAGCCGCAGACAGGAATGCAGAATGTGATCTTGGAAGCCTTGAGACTGAATTTCGTATTTTATGTTCAATTTATGCGTCACAGAACTACAGCAGTGTATTTTCTTTACACTTCATGTAATTTTCATGCACATTTAATGAGAATTTTAGGAAGTAAGATATCCTATGAAAACTGCAAAGACTTAATACTGCTTTTCCTGTTTGGGCATCAGCCTTGCATGTAACTCTTGTTACTAAATTACTTTGAAAATCAAAAATAATTGACATTTTAAAAGACAACAGCTTTTATAACAGTGCAAAAAGAGACAATTTGGAATATAAAAAATTGGGCATAAGTACAACCAAAAATAATTTCAAAGAGTGAAAAAATATGCATTATAAGAATACCAGCAAAGTTAAAAGGAACACACAGCCTATATATGTACCTATGCTGGGCCTCACAGTTGACAGCTATGTAAGACTGCAGCTTTCTGACAGTCAATCCAGTATGATTCAAAGGCTGTTACTGCAGCTCCCACTCAGGTTTGGAGATGGCTCCCCAGAGCTGCTACTTATAAAGGGGCAGAGAAGAAAATACAGCTTGAGAATCTGCAAAATGGCCTGCTGCTGCCATCACACAACATTCTTGAGCATTTGTCATCAAGAAGGTCCTTGAGGCTGCCGTTCTGTGCCAGCAGAGGAAGAGAAGGACAGCGTTTGCTGCAGCCTGTTTTTCCAGAAGGTCTGCATGCCTGTTTACAACATCCAGAAGCTGTCTCCACATCTCCCACTCCTACAGATCACAGCAAGGCTTTTCTCAATGTTTACAAGACCCTGTCAAGTGAGTTCCCAGTTCATGGTCAGTCACAATTGCATCAGTTCCCTGTGCTTCTTTTCAGTCTTAAGAAATCTTCTATCCATCCTTAAGTCTTCTATCCATAACCTTTTTTTTTTTTTTTTTTTTTTTTTTTTTAACAGTGCTAAGGATTCTCCAAACACCTCCTCTTGTGCTCCTTTCTTCACCACTCAGACTTGCCAGCAGCAGGGTGGTTGCTAAGGACACTATCCTTGAGGGCTACACTGTTGGCTTTTTGTTAAGGCAAGAAAAGTAACAAACTACTATTGTTCTTTGTTTTGTTTCCATGGCATCAAAGATAATTTTTGCTTCTCAGCTCTGAAATGCCAGGCCTTCACCTCTAGGGAAATCTGGTCTTCAAAGAGGCGAGGGCCTGGCATTTTGGGCCACAGAAGAACAGCTCACTTGCTTCTGCCCAAGGTCCCCAGAGAAAAACTGTGGTACTTTATCATCACATGGTGTTCAGATGGCAAATCAATGGCTTGGGGTGCGTTTAGCAGGCATAGTCTTTTGAGACTGCTGCACATGGTTCAGCACACAGCTGGCAGCCCAAGCTTTTGGGAGATATGAGAGTCTGAGGGGTGCAGGACAATAATTGAACCTGCTCTTCTGAGCTTACCTCTTCCTTTGCTGGACATTTCTCTGGCCTGGTGGATGAGAAAAAAATAAAGTGTCATGTCTAAGACAGCCAGGTGAGCCTAGTTTTGATGCTGATCACTGTGGTTGTTCTTTGTAAGGTCACAATGGGAAAAACAAAGCTATCTACCACCAGACATGGGTGACAAAACAGTTCTGCCTTGTAACATCAGGTCATGAACAATAACACTTTGCCTTAAATGCTGATGCTTGCTTACTAGTCAGACCTCTTCCTCCAAAGTACAAACAAACAGCCTCAGGACCCCCACTGCCCATGAAGTTCCCTGCACTGAATCATGCTTCCCATAACCCAACTGCACCCTGCCTATTGTAATATAGGCACAGGTACTGCTAAGGTACAGCATTTGTCCACTATTTTCTTGCAAATCAATTTCAGTTAAATGGTTTAAACTGTGCTGGGCTAACAGGTGTAACAGCACTTGACCATGCTTCTAGGAAAGGATTCCTAACTGCAGTAATGCAGTGATTCTTCTCAAAGGCTTCAGTTTCCCTCCGAAACAGAAGTGATGAGAGACCTCTTTACAGATTACATGAACAAAGAAGGGATTGTACGGTGATATTTAAACATTTGCATTTATATCCTGTCCAAGCACCAGCATTTGAACAAGGGATGGTATCAGTCAGCATGACCTACAGCAGTAGGAGGTGCTAGTGTTAACAGAGCAACCTTGCCCCAGCATGGCCAAAGGCAGTTAGAGAAATATCAAGCTGGAGTGAAGTGATGGTGCAAGTAGGCATATACACTAACAAAAGGACACAAAATATCTGCAAGTTTCCACTAGTATCTCCCAAGAATCAGGCTGCATATAGATGTAGGTCATTTCAGTGCACTTATCACTCTCCGCATGGGGTGAAATAATTCACACAAACTCCAATATAAACTATCTTGGGGCAGTAAAACGGATAAGCAGTAACTAAGGTGCAAGAATTCAGGTCTGCTCAGCAACCAATGTGCAGGAAGAGTCACACTCCTCACTTCCCTTAAGACACTAAGACAGCACAGAGCATGCCAATTCTTAGTGGTTCCTACCATTACCCTTACAGTAACTTCGGGAGTTAAGTCCTTCTCCCAATTAATTTTCAGCTATCAACTTGGAGACAAGCTGTTCCTCACCACAACCATAATGACCCATCAGCACCATCTGCCCTTGATGCCAGCAACTTCCAAATCTCTCAGCTAACAGTCAAGTTTATGCATTATGAAGAGCAGCAAATAAAAGGTATTAAAATATACGTACAGACGTAGGTAAAACAAAGTCAAATTGTGGAAACATGGCTTCTTTTGTAAAAAGGAGAATAAGACAGGTACAACATTTTGCTTGTGCAAAGTCAGATTTGCCCTAACTTGTAATTTTTGAGTTTCAACACAGAAGGAGAATGGTACTCTATTCTCACTGCTTTTTTTTTTGTCTTACCCCAATTAATCTTGCTTTCCTTTGGATCTGCAAAGAAGGCACGTGCCTCATTCAGTACAGCATAAAAGAGGAAATACTTTACCTCTCAAGTTCACATATAAAAATGCAACCTATTTCTTCCTCCTTCCCCACCACAATTAGTTTCTAAATTATAAAAAGGAAAAAATAGGTTGCTAATGTTTTTTTTCTTGTTCTGCAGTTTCCAAACACACTGAGGTTTTCATTCAATATAGATTCTTCCTCATTTTCATGGGTGTTTGACCCAAAGAAAGACTACCTAGTAAGAGTTCATATAAGTCCAAAATGCTAAATTGTTCAAAGTACAATTCATAGCAGCAGCAAGACTCCAAATCGCACAAAATATATCCCATTTGGAACATCCTCAAAATTGTACTTGTGGGGTCTCAACATAAAAAAGGCTACTCTTCGAAATCAGTGGTTTTGCTTTTTCAATTTACTTATTAGGCAGCCGGATTTTGTAAGGCTTCCCATTTTTGCAGCAGCGGTCTCCTTAAAGCATTTTTAGATCTGTGCAAAATAAGCAGCAATAGTCTTCTGTCCCTTTTGCCCTGACTTGATTTAAACGTAGAGAGATAGGAAGTTGGCAATTTTTATATTTACTACAATAGGGCAGTCATCAACAATCACACACATGACTGCAGTAAAAGTCTGAAGTAAGAACAGATAAGTCCCAAAGGAATTGGTTGGGGAAGGGCAAAGTAGAAATTTATTGAGGGTGCCTTGGAATAATCTTCGTTTGTTTTTTGTACAAGTACAGATAAGGGTGTTTCTGCTTACGAAGGTAGGAATTACAACAGAAACCCCTCAAAAATCAGGAAGCAGCTGACCACTCAAGCACATCCAAGAGAGATATCTGAAGGGAAGAAACTTTGCTCAATTAAGTACTTACTTTGTGGGAAATTCATCTCTCATCCCCCTGCCACATGATTGAGTCACTTCTGATACACCATTATGTGCTCAGCTAAAGAAACCAACAGCCTTTCTGCTTCCTACAGGACCAAGCAATATTCTCACAGGAAAGTCAAAAGAAATGTTACATTCTGGTGGGTTTTTTTCACTTTACCTTTAAATTCTTTAGCATGACTAAAAATGTTTACTTCATGAACAGTGGAGGAGAAGGAAAGCATGGGAACAAACAGGCCTGTATTAAATAAAGCACTACTTGTAATGCTATTAAATGCAACCAACAAGAATCAGAAAAGAGCAGCAACATAACAGAAACGTAACATGAAAATACTCCTCAGGACTCCTGAGAGTTCTAGACAGTTTTTGAACCTCAAGGTTGAATATACTTTGCTGAAAGACAGTACAATTTAATTATACCAAATTCTGCTTCAGAAAAAAAGAAATTAAAGCTTACCATAGAAACAGAAGCATCTTCAGAGGATTTATGGTAGAGACTGGAAATTTTTTCTGCACGCATAAGGTATTCTGCAGTCTTCCTTTTCACTGCTTCTCGACGAGTTGGGCTTGATTCACCTCGATGGAGAAAAAGAAAGTTATTTTTTCAATAAAGAGAGAAATACTAAGTAATCAAAGCACATGACTCTTTTGATTCTACCTTTTTGATTTCCTTTGGGTTATTTGTAACCAAACCCACAGATATGCATCGTATAAAAAGCAAGTACTATGATCTCAGAGTTCTACAAAAATAACAATTTAAGCCTTGCTATAGACTAAGTTAAATAAAAAGTCTTATCTCATTTTTCTGTGATCTGATATATGTTCCTATGGTAACATAATTAAGAACTGAAACAAACCACTGATCCAAACATTGTACCCAAAAAAAAACTCAATTGGGGAAGACACAATAAGACATTTACAAGCAAACAATAAACTTGTTTTTTCCCCTGTGTTTCTAACATGGACTTTCCTAAGGATAAAAGAAAGTCAGAATTGCTATCAATAGCCAGAAGGCAACATAACAGACACCAAGAATTCTTGCTCACAGCTTTCCGATACTACATGCTCCTTGCCTGTTGGCTTGGGGTGACACAGGAAGAAATGAAGAAGCACTTGCACCAACTACGTCACTTCCCAGATGACTGAACAACCTTTGTGTTATAGCTAATCTATCCAAAGTCTTGGAAAAGGTAAGAATGCTGTGATAGCACACAAATTCTGTATTTACACTAAAACTTACATTTTACGTTTAGGCATTCACATCATGAGCAGTATATTGTTATAATAGACTCAATTTGTAATGACAACACCCAACCACG
This sequence comes from Vanellus vanellus, assembly GCF_965231255.1. Classification (NCBI taxonomy): domain Eukaryota; kingdom Metazoa; phylum Chordata; class Aves; order Charadriiformes; family Charadriidae; genus Vanellus; species Vanellus vanellus. Next base: position 26,284,286 of record NC_138907.1, read on the forward strand.
CAACCACCAGGCAAAGATAAAAAGATTGTGAGCCACAATTGTTAGAGAACTGAGATTACTATGCTGAAAAACAGTTACAGATAACTGTCCCAGAAGAAGTTAGAGCAATAGCAGAGACTTCATATGGCCCTGACAGTCTCTTCCAGCCATAAATGAGGCCACCCGAGACTTGCAGGAACACAGCCTTGGCTATGATGGACTTCTGCACCGACAGGTGCAAGCCAGCACCTCTCGCAAACCAATGCTCAAACAGGTCAAGGAACTGCACAACTATCTGCCTAACAGCTCCCCAACATGAAAGACAAGGCAAGGAACAGGGGAGGTAATAAATTAAGCACGCAAATACGCAAGCCCTAACAAGCAGCAGATAACAGAGACAATAACAAAGACAAGAACTCATAAGACACTGATCAATGGGCCATGAAAGGAACCTCTGACTGTAACCTTGAAGAAGTTCAACCAGAAACTTGGTAACTGATAAGAAAAAAAAAAAAAAAAAAGGATTATTGCAGGTTATCAAGAATGAGTCTCATAAAAAAGAGAAAACTTATTATGGGATGTCTGAGGGAGAAATTACTCTGTAAACTCTTACGTGCAAAACTTACTGTGGGATTGTGGGGGGATTGTGGCAATGTGTAAGATGTTGTGAGATGTTTAGGGCCAGGAGCAAAGGTGAGGAAAGGGAGGGGTCAAGGTGGAGAGGGGGCACAATCATGAGAAAACAGAGGTGAGAATTACATGGGCTGACTGCATGTAAGCAGGCTGCTGGTCAATACCATTGTCTGAGCCCTTTACCTGACCATCACTGTCTGTCTTACCTTCTCATTAAATTTTACTCCTCACGATTTTCTGCATGAGTGTGCTCATTATTCTTTATGCATAAGATACCTACTTCTCTGGCTTGAAGTTTGTTCGTGTAAGTCAGCCAAAATGTCTGAGATGGATAATGTTGCTGAGGGGCAGCTACCAGATAGACATGAACAGCAGGTCTTTCTCTAACCAGCAATAGTTCAAAAGAGGTTGGTCAGCTTACACTGTCTGTGGTTATGTACGTGTCTCTAAAGGCGACATCCTTCCACCCGTGTCCATTTGTTTGTGGTCCACCATGTTTGTGCAGAGTATGTGCGTGCACACATAAGCCCCTCTCAGAAGTCTGCACTCAGTTTCACTACTGGTAGAACTCAAAGAAGGGGTAAGCTGCAGCCACTTCTCTCCAGCACCTCAGGGCACAAGGAATCACTCTGATCCTTCAGTCAGCCAGACCTGGCTAGCTTTAACATAGACTCCTTAATAAAAGAGGAGAAGCAGGTTGTCTGACTGCTCAATTTTCCCAAAACACTTTCAAGATGGCAGACAACAATGAAAAAATAAGTGTGAGGCCTCTTCAGAAGGTTCATGGAGAGTTTCCTCTGCTGTAGGCTCTCAGAGCTGCTGTTTTCCCACTGCCCCATGCAAGGAGGAATGAATCATTGCTTTTGCTTTTATCAATCCTTAAACTCTGAGAGTGAAGAAGACAGAGGCTCTTTTCTATTTTATGTTGCCATGGTCTACTAGTAGTTATTTTGACACTGTTACAATAAAGACTCCCCCTCCCTTCCATATCATAACTACAAACTACCTAAACACACAGAAACATCACACAGACTCCATTAAGAATAAGTAGAAGAGACAATCTACTCCAAGCTCTTCTGTAAGTGATCTATTGTAAATCTTATTATCCACCTCGCAGCAAGAGGGAAAAGTGATTGTCACCTGCTTGGACAGAGAGACACAGCCCTGCTCTGCAAATACTTTGGACTATACTTGGTTTGGGAAGAAGCCAGACAGTCAGAAATTCAGTTTCATCATACAATATTATGGATATGTAACAATTTCTTAGTAATTTCTCTCATTCTAATGACAGATGGGACTTTGTGCCAGGTCCAGCACATCTAATATCAGCCTCCACTTGGCAGGACTCACCTGGGGAAATTCCCCTAGATGAGGCAGCCAGCCTTATTTCCATCTAGGATTAAAAAAAAAAATCATAACACGCAACTGTTTGAAGTTGGATTTGGCTTTATCAGAAGAGAATAGATACACAGTATTTTATAAATGTGTGTTGCAATTTCTTAAAACATGACCCACGCTCTTGCTTTCATCTCTATGTTTAATCTTACAAGCACCATAAAACTTTCTTGTGCCAATCCACTGGTGACCAACCGCATTCGCTTAGACACACGAAGTGGTAGTCACTCAGGGAGAACAAGTCATCTGCACAGCAGCAATAAACTCTTCAGCCAGCATTTTCTTCAAGCGGACTGGTAGCAAACTGCTAGGTTAGTGTCTAAGGCTATCATAAAAGTCAAGCTTACTGCTTAATTGTTAGTTATGTGTATTTACTTGGGATGTTTATTACCTTTTTTTCAATGCTTCAGTAATTTTATAGTAATTAACGCAAACAAGCTAGGATGTCCCCTTAGAGCTGTCTTTGTTTTCCCTACTTTCACAAGACATTAATTTCAGTTTTCCTTCTACTTTTCCTTACCGAGTAATTTGTTAAATAACATTTGCAACTGCCCACTCATTAAAATATTCAGTCATAAAAGAGGATGTGGATTCACAAACCAATATTTACCCAACAAATTCTTGCATCTTATATGTGAATAAGTTCATTAACAGTTCAGTCTCTGAATACCATAACAGGTGGAGGCTTGAGAATTAGATTAATGGAAGTAGGATTTTTGGCTTTTTATTCTTTATATTAGTTTAACCAAGAACATGTAGAAAGCTACAGTCCAATACAAATTCCCATTTAAACAGCCAATATCTCACAAAAATCTGTAAAGAAACACAGGATATGAATAAAAAAAAAAAAAAAAAAAGGGAAAAAAGAAAGTGTTACTTAAAAATCCTTAAGCACAGGTTGATGAGTAAAAATAAAGACACCATTAAACTAAAAATAATCTTTAGTATTTATGCCAAATTTCAGGTCATAGAACTCTTCACTTAAAGCCTAACAAATCACTGAAACACAGTGCTAGTTGAACAAATGACAGATGTTAAAGCTGTGCTGCAGACTTACGCTTTTTTTTTTTAAAGGCAATATTGCATATTGTTATGGGATAGTGTTTTTAGTTACGCAAAATGCATAGTCTTAAAAGAATCCACTAATTCATTCCTAGTTAAGACCTTTTGATTTAAACACTGTGTGAACATACTGAGCTCCTATTTCTACTCTGTGGTTAGCCCACAATAATCTAAAGAGGTATCTCTCTTTAATTACAATTTATAACTTGAAAGGCCTTTTTCTTTAAATGGCAGCAAACAGGAAATGTTTAAACTGTGTCAAAGCCTTTGATGAATCTTTACAACTGCTCATAAAAGATCATCCTGCTTAAAATAATATTGATTTTTCATTTATTTTCCTAGATACTAGAAGATTTACGTTTCATCTGATCAGGATCAAAGCTTCTCCCCCCTCCTGATCACTGGGATTAAAACAGCAATGTCATTTTACATGTTTAAAAACTACACTGCTAAAGCAAGATATAAAAGTGTAGCAACGCTGATCATAGAGACCTTAGAATAAAAACCCCTCAAGATTCCCCCTCTCTCTCCCTCTGCATTTGCTACGGACCAGCTGTGCCTCACACAGATTCACATGAATGAAAATATTAAGGCGAGAAACCACCCACTTAGTTTATTTTCCATATGACTTTCCTGTAATTATTTTGTAAACTGTTCACACAACAATATATAAAAACATCTGCAAAAACAGGTAATTAATGTGTCAAGCCAAACTAATGCATTTTTTATGGTGTCCATGCTTCGTCAACTGTAATTATAACTCTTTTTAAGCAAATGATGATGTGTTTGTTGCAATGTGCAAGTGGTTATTTTAGATGCTCTGTTTACTATTACTGCAAACAGAATATAAAAACTCTACAGCTACTTTGTTGCACATATAAGCCTTCATCTACACAAGCACCAGCAGACTGCTCCCTCATTTTCCAAAGGCTTTGCCTATTTCAAAGAAATAAAAATATCTTAAAATGAAAATTGGCTTTGGAAAGGCTGACCAGGCCACCCGCTGACCAAAGTAACAGTAGCCAGGACATTAGGACAGCAGCCAATGATTTTAAATTTGTTCTTTAATTTTTATTTCTAAGGACAGCTCAGCTACAATATATTTACAAAACCAGACGTTCCTAACAACATTCAAATGATCTTGAGGGTTTAACAGAGGAAAACCACAAATATCTGAATAATTGTGCCACTGAGTTCATCTGTGACTTGCTCATTTGTTTTCCTGTGGTCCACTGATTTGAATGAAAAACACAGAGAAGCAGCATTTCCATAGAAGAGGTACATAGTAGTAGCATCTGGGAAAATAGCAATATTTTTGTTTGTTTTCTACTCGAAAGAGTCTTCTACACACACCTCATAGCACCTCAGAAGAGTACCTACCTTTGAAACATCGCTAACTCAACGTTGAAGTGTTAAGTGTTCAGCTCAGTTAACTGGATATACAGCCACCATGTCTTTTGTAATTCTATTGTATAAGAAAATGACTTATGTTCAGGTATTAATAGCAAAAAGCTATTGAAAGGGGGCCATATCCAATAAACTCAAAAAAAAAAAAAAAAAAAAAAACCAACCAAAAAATCTGGGCAGTAAGGACCGTGAAAAAAAATCTGTCCTTTTCCCTGAAATAATCTGAGGTACTAAGAGAACGCATCTCAGATGCATAGACGTGGTCTCAAACTTGCTCTGGTCCTTAGCTATTCTCCTCCACAGATCTAGGATGAAGTCATGTGGAAGATGGATGATAACAAACAAAGATAGCTCCAGTCACCATTTGCCACTAACATATACAATATCCCACATTCAGTAAACCACAGTATATAGCGCCCACCCAGGCATTCTAGATACTCCTTCCTTCCTTTGTGTCTGACCACCTCCAAATCATCCTCTACCGGGCATTACAGATTTTCCTCAGGAAGAGCCAATCTGCCAGGACAACATCCGTGCACTCCCTACCTAACTAGCTGCTTGACCAGGGAGTGGATGTTTCCACAGAAAAGGTAAAGCTAAAAAGTTAGCATTACCTGTCCCAATCCTCTGTAACCTCCATGTTCCAAATCTTCCTGCTTTTCACTCAGAGTTACTAAAAATATATGTGGGCTGCCTTTATTTAAGAAGATATCAGAAGAGATTTTCTCCAGGAAGGAATGTCCTCTTGCAGAACAGGCTACAAGGAACTTGTGGGAGACTGCCTGTTGTGCTAACCCCAAACTCCATGTTCTTAACAATTTAAACAGTAAAACTTTCTCTAAATACTGAAATCTTCAATGAAACATTTATAATTGCCAAATCTAACAGCTATAATACCATTTTTTATTTTTAAAAGTTTCTTTATCTTCTTCACAGTCTTCCTGCACATATCACCCAGCTGGATTGCTGAATTTTTCAAAGAATTGCTCTCTATAAAAATGCAAGGGAGTAAGCCTTAAAAGATTTATTTCTTCTCACAATGAAAAGAGGTTTAGCAGCACCTTCCTTATTAGTGGGTAGCCCAGCTGTTATTTTTGCCTAATTGGTTCAAGAGGACCTCTGTTCTTCTTAGGGCAAACACTTCTTACATCATGTGAAGCAGACTCCTTTGTCCATATTAGCCAAACAAAAGCTCAGGCACACCATAAGTGACAATGCGACTCATAATCCAGCACAGGTTTGTGACCACTTTGGACACAGTTTTATAAACCCTAAATTTATTTCAGGAAGGGGAAGAGCTGCTGATTTTGGAATGAGCCTCTACAAACTTTCACGGGAGAGTGGGTAACCTTTAATTTTCAAACAATTACTTAAGTGAAATGTGGCAGGTGCTGGGGTAGATGGACACTTCAGCATCAAGGAAAGATGCTATAGATTTTAGTAGCAGGTGGCACTTTGGAATTGTGAAATAAGCCCGCTAGCTCATCATCTCTAGTATGCTATATATTATATTGATGATGAGTTCCTTTGAGGTGGTGGCCAAATTCTGCAGCTGAAAAAAAAATGTAAACATTAAAAAATAATACCAAGGTTAAGCCCATTATGGTAAAACACTCTGAAGTAAGCTTTTTTCCTTTTTTTTTTTTTTTTTTTAAAACATTTTGAGACTGTGAAAAATTATTAAAATGCACCACATTTATCAGAACCATTCTTTCTTGCTTTTTGAAGATTCGGGACAGTACAGTACTCTCTCAACCAAGAAGAAAAGCCACTTAAAATTTAAACCTCCCATGCTGAAGCACAAATGCATGACAGTGAGTTAACACCTAAGAATTCTTCTTCCAACTTTCCAATGTGCTCATAACTATTATGTCTGTATTTTACACATCATCTTCATTGCGAAGTTACCAATTCTGCATCCTGTAGAAAAGGTTACATATCAGTGGTGTAAATGACTAGTTAAACACCTCGGGGGGGGGGGGGGGAGGGGTGGAAATATGTTGGCATATGTGCCAAAGTTAAGATTACACAGAAGAATGGTATGGGTGAAACGTGTTTGAGAGACCAGTAAAGCAGGAGCCAGTAACGCCCAAGATAATCAGAAACATAACTTTCCAGAAACACTAATCAACAAATATCTGTTTATAGAGAAACTCTCATGTTAAATCTACAAGGTAGTGGTAGCTTTTCATGTGCATGTGTGATTATCTGGAAAAAACTAAAACGAATGGTCACACGGCACACACCATTTCAGGGAAGAAAAACTTAACTTCCCATCCATTTGCTAAAACTTGTAGTCTTCAACTGCAAGGTACTTCACCAAAGTAAGACTTCACAATGTGAAAAATATTCTTGAACACTTTCCTGTAAAACTACATAAGAATAAGGGGAAAAAGCTCCTGCAAGCATTGCAAGACAGAAGGACAAGCAGTGGCAGCCTAGCACAGATGAGGAAACAAAATGCTGACAGCAGCAGCAGGTCCTCCAACACAAGCACCATAGGAACAGCAGGAGAACAAGGAAAGAAGTTACACAGACCATCACCACAGAAGAGAGGAAAAGATTTTCCAAGTTCTCTGCACTCTTCCTTCTTAACTAAAAGAACAAGTCCAAATTAGAATTAGCAACCACAAATATTTCTTGTTTCAGAGCAGAGTGAACCCAGGCACACAGAGACGTACCCCTTCAAGTAAGAACAAGCTACTGCAATTTGAAGCATAAAGCATTGCAGAAAGAAAAAAAAAAAGACAGATAGACAGATGAAAAAACAATTATGAGATTCATCAATCCTGATGGTCTAATAGTACTCATATCTATGCATTAAATATAATTCATGTGTACTTTTATATAGTACTATGGGAAATGGTATCTTTCCATGAGCAATCACTAAAATCTCTAAAAGAGAACAGCAAGCAGCAGGCACTGTAGAGATCAAACCTATACTAGTCCTTCTACCTATGAAGCTAGAGAGGCTATTTTAAGATACTGGAAAGGAAAAGAAGGAGAGAGGACAGGAAAAGATAAGAGGGGGATGTGAAGGTGGGGGGGGGGCAGAAATCAGAGCACTGATTATCATGCAGCATCATGCCCTTACATGTATTTTTCTATTCCAGCTAATAATTTGCCTCAATTCACCTACACTGCCCAAAGCATTTAATTCTGCATCCAGAGACTTCACTTTTCTCACCTAAGGACAGAAGCAGCACTGTAACCTAGATCAGTCTGTTCTGTCTACACTGTATGCTGGAAGAAGTATGGCAACCCTACTCGGTCTTCTGATGGGAGGTAGAAACCCCACATAGCAACAGTCAAAAAAAGATTAATGCACTTAGCTGCAGCTAAGTGCTGGCTAACAAGAGCTGAGATAAAAGGCTGTGCAGGCAGGAAGAGATGTCTGTCAAAGAGGCTGGGCACAAGCAGCAACTTGGCAAGGAGCTGCTATGAGGACAGACTCAGAAATCTTGGAAAGGTCAGATCAACACCAAGCCAATGCAGCTAGCTGTGTCCTCCAGAAGAAGAAAGAAAGGACAGATTTTTAAGGTCCACCTTGTCACATATTTATTCATTCTTTAACAGCCACATGCTAAGCAACCACATTCAGTCATCTCTGCATCATGCCCTACATGTTGGCTTACAGGTATTGTTACAATTCACCTTTACATGTACTATAAGGCTCTAAGCTGCGCAGCAGGTACCAAATCCCAGACCTTTATCAGCCTCTTGGTGCAGACCACTCTTGCAGTTTAAGGGGAACTTTGCCTTGAGTATCCCATTACATAGTTGAATCCAGCTGTATTTTATACATTAACCAACTTCACCAGACTTCACTGGCAGATGCTGTATTTTACTGCTTTGCCATGATGAAGTGCCTAAACCCAGTACTTTTGCATATGGAATGGCATCACTCAGGGTGATCCATCCAGCATGTACTGCACAGAGATGGATCCTATAGCACTAATCTGCTCTTAAGCTCTGTATGGTCTGCAATGGGCTTGGAAGCCAACACATTTCAGTTATGAACAGCTCGTAGCCCATATTAGCGTGAGTTACAGCATCACTGGCAGCACAGTGCGATTAGATGGCTTTTGTTTTGTTTTGTTTTGTTTTTTTTTTTTTAAGGAAACCACAGTATTTCCAGCATCACTTCTTAATCTAGCTGTTTGTCAATAGACAAGTCCTCTCACAAACATCTAATCTTCTGAAACAGCAGCTGTGATTTCAAGGTTGTATGCAGCACTAGGAAAGAGGGAGCACTTTGTATGGTTGCTTAGAAAGCCCAACCCAAACAGTCGTACAGCATCCTCACAGTCTGATAGCAGGGAACAAAGATGGTTTTCAGCTCCTTTGGAAGGAAGGAACCAGAACAGGAAGTTTTTGTCTTGACTGGTTCCAGCCCCAGTGGAAGCGTAAAGCTACAACAGCAAATAAGGTGAGCGATGATACACCATAGGACCACAGAGGTCCGAGATCAGGTGGAAGAGAATTACAGTTCTGTTAGTCGCCCTGTCATTAACCTTTCCCTGTGGGGCCCAGCACAAGTCTAAGGTTTCTCTGCAGACATCAGCACACACCCCAACGCATCTCCTCAGAAAACAGGTCTGTTGTTTCCTCAGAGTTGTTGCTCCAGTCAGGCACAGCTGCTGGGTAGCTCAGAAACTGCCTAAGAGATTCTTACTCTCAATGAGAAACACTACTCAGAGGACTTATCAAGTGAAAGGAACTTAAAATAGCCACTGTGTCATAACAGAAGTTGTCTTCATAAGAGCCATTCAACAAACAAGCAAAGGTGCTTTTCACTCTGGAAACCAGAAATGTGCTCGTGGAATAGCCATGGCTCCTCTTCCCGTTTTCATAAAGCGCTGTCTTCTTGGCATTCTGTCAAGCATGCTCCTGTTTGTATCCCTGGCTCCATCACAAGTTCAAATCATAGCCCATCATAATCCCAGTAATTAGACACAAGTTGGTTTGTTTTCAGTATATCCAAAAATATCATCTAGTTGTCCAAAGTATTCCCAGCATTTCATTGTATATGCATTTCTGGGTTAAAAGTCAAAGTCATTTTTGCAAGGTTCCAGTAATTTGTGTAATTTTTGCTCCAGCTCTGTTTACTGGATAAACATTAAAATAGCACAGAGCAATACAAAACTGACATTCGCAGCCTGTTTTCAAAGACACCAGCAGCTTATCTAGAACTTGTAGATACCTAATGCAAAATACAGATACCTAGAAAACAGCTTGCAGCTGCTAAGCTGGCTTAAGAGGCAACCACATACTTCATGCAACAAAGTCCATACTGCCTAGCTGAACCAGTTCCCTAAAACAAATAAATATTCATTGTGCCCAGCCACAGCTGCTACACATGTGAAAACAAACACCCCAACTCTCTGACAGAGTAAACGGATCATCTCCCTTCAGATGTTAGTGTAACATGGCGCCTTGTATGTAACAGGCCAGCAATAAACACATTTGCTTTCTAAACCACATGAAACAGATCCTGTACCTTTCTACACGAATTAGACTGACCATATTGACAGAGCAAGAACGCTTCACATGTGCCTGAAGTTACCAAAACCCAGCAATAAGCAATAGTGTTAACTCTGTGTTTATGACACAGCTCAGACTGCCCAGATCCATAATGGATATAAACGTGAGAACAGTTGGAATTGGAACAAGAGGAGCAGTTTATACAAACAGGGCTCCCTCCTTTACTACAAAAAACTCCTTCCATAATTTCAGCCTCCTGATCTGTTTTTTGCTAACATGAACTATGCCCTACACCAAAGTCAGGGAAAGCACTACTTTGCATAAAACACAGTTAACTGCCAGCCTAGAAGTTGGTGGCTTGCTATCGATTAGTGCATTTTTTCCATCACTAGGCCTGAAGCAATGCATTGACCTCAAAGTGCTCTGACATGCTAACAAAACAAAGGAACAGCTATAATTGTGAGCCGAAGTTTCTAACAGTTAGTATACTTAGTGTGCTTAAAAAGGCAGAAGATTTGAATTCCAGAAGGTTTCAGCTCCTGGAGAATTGTTTAACGATCTTACACAACCCTTACAGACCTGCCTTCCAAAAGTTCCAAAATTCTGCACACAGCAATGCCCAGAAAATGCAAGAGGGGCAGCAGAAGCAATATGTATTCAGAGGAAAAAGGAAATTATGGCAGCCATTCCCCTCCACTGCACACAAGGGAGCCCTGGTATAAATGAAGTGGGGAAGTACAAGAGGTATAGGTTGTTCCATGGATAGTCCAAGAGCTCTGCTGCCAGTCCAAGAATGCGTTCTCCTCCTTCCCACTGACAAACATGTTTAATATTAAATGCACGTACAGTGCAGAACTAGGACTGAGATGTATAAAGAGCAGATGCCCAGAGTCCAAGGTATACACCAGTCTCTCGGAGCACAGACAGCATTCATTCCCCAAGTGACATGCAGATCAGGCATTTTGGCAGGACTGTGAACAGGATGTTAAAAGACTTAGTACTACAACTCTGCAAGAGACTAGCAGAGGAAAATTCATATGCACCTTGCACAGTATAATTAACACCACTATACTTGTGAGAGCATGCACACACAGCTGAAAATGAAGTCAAGATGTACGTTTCTTTGGTGTAAGCATATGTGACACCTGCCTCATCTGGCATTAGTGCCATCAGCTCAGAGAGCTGGAAAGTCAGGGACGTAACAGACTCAAGTGTGCTCCGACTGCCTTTATAGAAGCCAGCTACTTCAAACTAAACAACACAAGTCTATAAACGCAGTACTAAACTTACTCATACATGATTTTGATGGGGCAGCCTTAAGAAGTAAGTAGATCTTGTACCAAGCCTAAAGGAGTGGCTGGCGACAGACACCCTTACCTTTCAGATAGATCTAACCAACTTACAGAGGCATTACATTTCTGAGGTAATTCTGAGAGAAGTTTCAAACACAGAGTACGGACGATGTTTCTTCCCCCCCCCCCCCCCCCCCCCCCCCCCCCCCGTACACTAGTTACATTTCCAGATTCCAATTTTTAGGTGTCAATTTCTATTTTCTTGGTGCCACCACGTGGCAAAAATATGTATTACCATTTTACATGCAAAAGCCACTTTCAATCCATTCTAGAGAGGCCACACATTCTGCAATGGCTGTACATTGAAATGTAATGTCACCTTGTATGTGTGTAAGTATATATGAACGCTGTGTTTCACTTTCAGATATTACAAAGGCTTATTTAGACAAAATAGGCTGAAAATAATCAATGGCAGAAGACCAGAGGCATTTTGTAACAATTGCACCATTCTTATCTTTGAAAGAACACATTATTATCCATGTGAAATAAGCACCCCAGTTGTGTAAATAGCCGAAATGATTAGTTTAAAGGTGGTTATTGCAACATACAGTGAATACTTACACATCAATAAGAAACATACCACCTTCACAAAGTAGCTAGACTAAAAAGCGTGATAAAGATTCATGTGGGTTTTTTTGTTGTTTTGGGGGTTGGTTTACTGTCCTCATAGATCCTGAGAAGGTGTATATTTTTAGGGAGGCATTTGAATCAGCCCTGTCTTTATAAAGATGGCATCAGAGTCTCCCTGCCAACTTGCAGAAGGTCTAGACAGAACAGGACACAAAATGAGCTGGATCTACCCAAATCTACTGTAAGTTCCCACCAGAGGATGAAGATTCATTTGTTTTGACCTTCACAGCCATGCTGTGTAACGTGTAACACAGAGAAAGAAGAAAGAAGAGCCGACTGCTAGGAACTAGTCTGTGTACATTTATGTTCCCAAGGGATAAGATGCCAGTTACAAAGCAACTCATTCCCATTATTCTCTCTCCTGTGCTGAACAGATGCAATGTCAGGGACTGCACAGAAGTTGCAGGTGCTGGCGACACATGTCTTCATCCATCAGGAACACCTCAACCCACACACACACACACAGAGGTACCACCACTATAAAGTTATTAATAACTCCCACTGTACTATCTATGCATAGTTACCACAGACTAACTGATGTGCGATAGCTTGACTTGTGTTCATGCCCTAACAGTTTGAAACTGTTTAATAAAGAAAACTTTTTGAAGCTGAAACTTGAACTGTCAGTTTATAAATGCATCATGGCAGCCCTGCATAATGGCAAGAAGACAGAAGTGGTTATGACAAAACAGCATATCCTTCAGAAGACCATAACTGAATGGCACACAGGTCTCTGAAGAAGTGTATTAGCAAAGAAAGAATAGCTGGGCTCTCCAACAGAAGGATTGCCAGCACATTCAACATCAAGAACGAAAAGCATTTTGACAACACAGACAAGGAAAGATAGGATGGATGCTACTGAAAAGCCACAACAAGCAACAAAGCAGCAACCCTACTGACATCACTGGGACTTGAAAAGAAAGAGGTGGATTTACTTTTGCCAAAAAGTATGACACTTTAAGCAAAGTCTATGCACATATCTTGGCCCACACCCCTAGATTGTAGTCAGTTACCTATCCATTATTTTTTGCCAGGCCCCCTTAAAGCAGCTCAGCAGGTAACTTCCATTCCTAGAACTATTCAGAGGGTCTGGACCACTGCTGTGCATCACACTGAGATGCAGCAAAGGCTTCTGCTTGTGTGTGCTTTGGTACATTAGCATTTAAGTTCAGATCTGGAGCAGCATAATGCATCTGTGTCATATACTGTCAAACAAAGGCACAATTCTAATCTTATTCGTCTGGTGGGACAGAAGCACAATACACAGACCCTGAATGCACTCCAGAAAAGAACAAATCTTTTCCTGTGCTTTATAGTTTTAAGCCGTTGTTGGACAAAATGCAAATATATGAGGTTATCACTCTAGATTCTCAAGAGCTAGAGATGGAAAGGGAAAAAATTTTTCCCTGACTGACAAGGTGCAAGGAGACTCCACAAAAATTTGCATGTAGTTGCATCTGGTCAGTTAACAACATCTTTTGCAGGCATATTGACACACCAAAGTGGTTTGTTGTTTTTTTTTTTTTTTTAAATCCTATTCTCTTCTAGCAGTGCAGGCATGTAAGTTTGTATGCATCCTTCAGCTAGAAAAGTAGAACCATTTAGTGGAAGAAGCAAGGGGCAGTGAGCCAAGAATAGTTCTAATCCTGTTGTGATTGGGAAGTTAACCTGAGTCTGCCTCTCCCCATGCGTAAAATGGGGATAATTAATCCTCACTTAACCATGTAAATTAAATAATGTTTCAACAGTGCTGTAAGTGCAACATATTAATTAATGCCTAGGTAATAAAAAGGAAAGAGGCAAAAGTGGAGCACTTTGCTACTTACCTGCAAGTCGAAGGTTGTGCCGCGATTTTAAAAGAGGAGATATTTGGCACTTGGAAGATGAGACCCTAAATTATCATTCAGTCTTAGAAAGATTTCTTTCTCTCTCTCTCTTATATGTACAGCAGCTATCAAGCACATGAAAGCCAGGCACACATCATTCTGCATGTCATATAACCGCTTTGCAACACAGTAACCTGATGTTAACTAAGGAAACGCCATAAACAAATACACATAACCAAAGGTGAGGCAAACATAATGGGAAGATCCATACCTTGAACACCTTCCAGCAGCAGATCAACACCCTTTCTATAAAAGTTGAAGGCAGTTTCATAATCTTCTTCCTCCTCCTTCTTCAAGGCCAGTTTTATCAACTCCCCTGCTTTCTCCAAGTAATCTTGTTTGCCAGGCCTGGGTTTTAAGCTTCCAGTAAACAAACTATGGCTTTCCCTCTCTCCTTCAGGTTTGCTCCACTCCTGCTCGGGTGCCAGTGTGCTTTGTACTGGGGGTTCAGAAGTAAGGCAAAGGCCAACAGCTCTACTGGGAGAACTTTGGTTGGATGCCATTCCATCATCTAACTCAGCGAGAGAGTCTACATCAACTGTCAGAGAGATCAGGTCACTGTCACTGGAAAAGCCTGAAAGCACAGTCACAAAGACATTCATTATTCTAGATTTCTCATATCCCTTGGAAACTTCCAAAATTCTTTACCCCATCCAAAGATTTTAGTTTTCTTCTTGCTTATACAGCTTCCTGAGACTTTGTGCACAGAAATTCCCTGCATGTAAAGCTGTATTAAAAATTACTTTTTAGTACCTATAGAAACACGTTTTTTAAAATTAGCTAAGAATTCCACAGAACAACTGGTCCTCATTTTAATGCTGGGAATGACGAGATCAACATCTAACACCCAACTTAAACTTTCAAAGCCTTCTCACAGTTGGGCTCCAGGAAATTACAAAACTAACCCTTTCAGTGTGAGTGCTGTTAGAAAAGTCAATCAGCAGGAGCCAAATTACTGTTGCAAGGAATCCCAACATACTGTTTTAAATCAGTAGGATGAAACGTCCCAAAAACAGTAAATTAGGAGTTTGAATTAACAGACTCACTGTCATCTTACGTATCATGCAGCACTCTAACTCACATCTGCCATGTGTAGCCTTCTTTCATTGCTAACGTGGTAAAATGAATTAGCTTACACCTCTTTCACTGAAATTTGAGCTAACGCATTTTATTTTACATTTGCCACAAACTAAAATTCCATATTTACTGCAAGCTGACCTTCAGTAACTAAACCACAGCAACTTAGCATGGTTATTTGGAAATAAATGGCAACAAAGATATTTTACATATACACCATTTCATTTTGTAAGAATTGTCATCCACGAAAAGCACTCACTCATAATTATGACTTTCTAATAATTTAAATTCCACAAATGTCATGGAAAACTTCTAGATCTCACCTCCACATTCCGATTGGCTCGTAAGTGTCACATCATCAAGCCCACTTAAATCCTTTCGAACTGAAAAGGACAAGAATGACAAAAATGTTTCTGACATCCTTTTGTACAACAGATTAGATGTTCACTTGCCATCAAAATGAAAGGGCATGACCTTACTACAGGTAAAAGTACATAATATGAAACCACTCTTTGACCAGCTGTCAGAGATATCCATTTGATAACACACCATTAAAATAGTGAAAGTGATATTAGATTTGCCATTTCTCATTGCCTCCGAGGTTAAAAAACAAAACAAAGGTGCTTGCTTGGGGGGAGGGAGGGGGCTAATTCAAACCTCAGCACTCCAACTCACCTAATTTCAGCAGCAGCAGCACTTTAATCCCTATCTCACTGCTCTGATGATTTACAGCTAAGGAGACTTAAAACAGGAGAGCCTTCAAAGCTGGGACCTACACACCAAGGAAAAAAAAAGCCAGCTTTCAGTCTCAAAATGTCATTCCAGAATAGTACCCTGCATGAGACATATGGAGCGAGCCATGAATTTGGCAGTGCCACCTGGATATCAAGTAGCAGTTTGTTTTATCACCTTGGCACATGTACCCACCGAGGCAATAAAACAGGCAACAAGGTCAAGACATTTAGCTGTTTGTATACACAGAGAAAGTAAATTCTGAGCTAAGACCTGGTGTCTGTTTTCTTCTGTATTACTGACAGTCAAGAGTTTATCCACATTATCCGGTAAAGTACTCTGACTTATCTTCAAAAAGTATGTGGCAAGGAGCTGACTCAAAAGCAACTCACTCAAACTTTCTTTTTGATTTTGCAACTCTGGAGTTAGATGGAGTCTACAATTTATGGAAGAGGAGTAAGAAGGCACTGTAGAAATATTGCTTTTCTAAAAGCTAGCAGTTCCTTTAATGTGAGTGAGAGGAAAAAGACACGAAGGAGAACAGATTACCAGCCATTCTTTGTCTGAAAAGCAAGGGACAATGATATTTAGTGACACAAGACTACTTGAGAGGAGGGGACAGAGTGCGCAGAAGACAACGTTCCTGATGTTTTCAGGGGAGGGACATAAAGCAAAGTCCCATGCAGAGAAGTAAACTGCCTGTGCAGCCCCAAGTCCTGCAAGAGAGATGGCCGCCTCACAACAGAACAGTTGGAGGAAGACAGAAGATTCATTAATTGGGTGGTTCACCTGCCCAATTTAGGGACAAGCAAGGTCAAATTTGGGTGCAGAGGACTGAGAATTTATAACATAACATTTAGAGGAGTCAAGTTATTCTGCTGGGTTAAGAGAAATTGCTAGCTAGGGAACGTATAGGCAGAAGCAGAGCTGACTAACAGACAAAGAGTGCAGATAGAATGAATGAAGAAGCTGGTGCTTTGCAGGAAGGGCGTGCTGGCCACTCAGACTAGATGAATTAGATCACCACCATACACTGGATTTCAGACAGACCCAAGTTCCACTCTCTACAGTCCAAACAAAACCACGTTTGCTCTTCTTTTGCAGCCAAGTTGACGAGAAGCTGTATGAACACAGCTAGCATGGCACAGAGCCTGAGCTAATAAATTTTGCTTAAGGTCAGGTTTAGAGCCCAGGTCTGGCACCACACAAACACAGTCACGGGGCTTTCAATCAGCCCAAGGGGCAGGAAAAATCTGAACTGTGTATGCTTATTTCTGGGAAGATAATGTGTAATGTGAACACAGTAAAACAAAAGGGGGGGAGGGAGGGGCAGAGAACGAAAGAAAAAGATGAACTTCCCAGTGAATTTCTCTAAAGAATTTGGTAACTGGTATAGAAAGACTTTTGGAGAGGAAGTTGGACATTTGAACACTATTCCATTTACCCAGAGAGGAAGACAGAGTGACTGTTTGTCAGGAATATTAGATGAGCGTAGTGATGCTGAAACTGAACACTAATTCCTGTACTTGTCTCTGCCTTGTGCAATTTCTTTTACAACCAAGATACTTATCACTTATTTTGGTACAAATACATTTCTATTACTGTCAATTTGCATCTTCTACCATTAGCGTGCACCCCTTCTGCAAAATGGACTTTGTCTGAAAAGAACAGAAAAAAATGAGAAAACACAACCCACCCTTATAAGCAAACACCAGCACCTGTTAAGGAATGGGTTTGATGCTTCTCAGTACAACAGCTTGAAGGAGCAGTGCCCGCGTGGAGGCCCTCCACTGCTCACAAAAACTAACACAGTGAACTAGTCACAGCTAACCGCGATACTCAGACTGGGAAAAACTAGATGCAGGCAGGGTGGCCCGAGCAGAGGCAGGGAGACGACTCAGAGACTCACAGTATTGCCACTGCCATCTAGAGGCCTTAAAGGCAGACGTTTCCTTCTCTCCCTAGTCTCTCCCCCGCCCAAAATTCGTTTTCAAACATAAGAAAATATGTATAAAACACATAGGTTTTTAGAAAACGTAACTCCACAGAAGTCACATTTGGCATCTGGAAATCCTGTGCTCACAGTTATTGCAAGTAACCCCTAAAAGCACTCCAGCCAATTCAGAAGAAGGGTATCAAAGTATTTTTCTACTTTACAGCATTTTTTTTTCTTTTCAATATTTTATCCTGCATGAAGGAAGCATTTTTCTTCTAAAGATGAGGCCCTTCTGAATAAAGAATAGAAAGGTTCACATTAAGGACTTTTTCTTTTATAAGGTACAATGTAAAATGGGTGCATTGTTAGAATCTGGAATGTTAAATTTCACAGAAATAGTGCTCCTTTAAAACTAATCACCAGTATTTATGATAACTACCCTCTATAATTAAACACCTCTATGCCTTTCCCTTCACAGAATGAAATATTCTGGGGTCATTAGTTCATTAACATCATAGAAGGTACTACAAAAAAAAAATGCAAAGCTCACTGCACATATAGAATGTATTATATAACTAAGCACAAAGTTATTGACACTGAGATATCCTAGTGGCAAGTCATACAACCTCACACAAAAATAAACAAACAAAGCACTATTAGAAAACACATGCAGTTCTTGTTATTCAAGGAGTTTTACCACAGCAACTTCTATGCCAGAAAGAGAGACCTGAGGAAATTAGTTAAGGAAAAAAAACCCTCCCAAATAAGCCTAATAAGTGTTTGTATAAGAAAGTGTATTTATACATGAGCATAAAACAATTTCAAAGGAAAATCTGAAGGGTTGGAAAATAATTTCTTAGAAGTCACAAGGACCAAACATAACTCAGAAATACATAAATATCTAAAAGATTGCTTGGTACTTGGCAGATGATTATACACAGAGATGCTTAAGCTAGCTCAGCCTCCAGAGGCTGGCAAGAAGCCTTAGCACAGTATTTATTTGGGCTGACTGACCCTACCTTACAGCCATAGTATTACTGAGTGCAAATGAAGTGCCACTAAAATTACTCTGCCTATGGTATCCAAGTCATCCAGGTGTGCCTTTTACATTGTGCTAAGGAAATTCAATCTTCAGAAAAGGGACACATCCTCCATTGGCTTAGCACAACCAGAAAACATTAGCAAGTTAAGGGAGGGATTTTCAGTTTTGAATTGAACATTGCTCACGCTGGCTCTAATACATAACCTCTCTGCCTTTCAAGAATATGGAGTTCTTCTCAGGAAAAGAAGAAATGCTGGCATTTTTTTTTTTGCAAGAGACTTAAACAACTTGCTCATCTCCCTGAGCCTTGCAGTAGACCTTAACATTCATCGCTCCCATGCTCAGTCCAGAAGACATACTTAAACTTTTAAAGTATGATAACAACTCTCTTCTGGATTCTACTAGGCGCTGAAAGCATGGTCACATCCAGAGCATGAAGAGTTGAATGAGAACCCTCTGAAGTAAATGAGGCAGTTCAAATCTTGGACCTATTTTTCATGCTCTAGGCAAATCCAGACAGCCACCTTTGTATTTATTGATCAACCTCAAAAAGATTTTTAAGTTCTTTGCAAATTTTTACAGCTTGAAGCTTGGGTCATGATTAGTAGTGAACTCTACCACACTGTTTGCCCAACCTTTTGGAAGCAGGCAGGATTATGTACATTTAAACCAGACGGTTCAGTTCAGTTAGCACCAAAAGCAGTTCTTTTTGAGCAACAGAGCACTAGAACTTCTAGAATGGACTAGAGAAACTCTCAGAAAACTTCGTGTTCAAAGCAAACTTCCAGTAGTGAAGTGTTGAGCCCAAATTCTCTTTTGTTCATCCCAGTTCCGGCATTTCTGTCATAACAAACAAATAGAAACTGGATGCCAATGCTCTTGTAATTTATGCGCTGCTATAAAACAGAGCACATTATAAGGTTACACAAGAAAAGAAAGCAAACCTTCAGAGCTGCAGTCAGACAGGTTGTCAGTAAGAGAGTCAGACAGGGGCTCAACAGGACCAATCAGTTCAGACCCATCATGTACCTCTCCACCCTGAAAAGAAAGAGGGAAAGGAATTATTCAGCAGCTGCACTCTATGGAAAGTCTCATTATATAGCAGTCATAGTCAAAATTAAATCTCCTACCCAGTGAATGCTCCATTACTTTAGAGTTAATGCATTTAATTAAACTATATAAGCCTGCAAAATTAAACAAGGGCTTTTGGTTAGGCCATGTTTGGTTGCCACAAACTGTCTAGGTATCTAAACAGTTAGCCTACTGCAGCTTCTGTGGTGAGTAACAAGAGTCCTGAACCATACAGGCTGCAGCAGGTCCGCCTGCAAATCCCAGAGTTTAACAGGGAAAGAACAGCGATGCTCCTGCTCTCTTGTGGTACATACGGTCTGTACCCTTCAGTGGTGTTCCCGAGCTCAGCAGATCCCTCACACAGGAGCATTTGTCCATCAGAATAATGTCCCACCAATGACCTACTATCTTGAGTTCAGTCGTAGTCAAGACTGGACAAACAGGAAAGATAAGGCCAGGGCCAGTGTATAAGAAGGACATTACTTCCTCCCAAGCTTGGAAGGAATTAGAGGTAAGTAACAACAGGAACAATTAATTGCACAAGAAACCACCTAAATGTTTTGGTTGTTTTTTTTTTTTAAATTTCTGCTTCACATCTCAGGTGCACACTTTCTAAGCAACTTAATTAGAAACTGCACCATTTCCAAGGCAGTATTACAAATTGGGGTTGCTAATATGCCTTCAACTAGCCCGGCGCATTTTGACACTAGCCAGCCCATTTTTCTGGAGTCTATAGTATAGAGATATACACAGCACTCCCTTTGGTTGTTTCTAAGACTTCATTGTCCAAGTCTATCTCTCCATGGCTATCTAGACAAAAATCTGAAAAGGAAAAAAACCACCCGTGAGCAGAGCTGAAAGACACTAGATGAGTCAGTGACTGATCAAAACCTAAGGCTTTCTTACAGCAAAACATCACACAACATCAGCTAGTAAACAACCCTAAATCATTACACTTGCATAACTCCCCTTGTGGACCTACTTGTTCTTATAAAAATTAACGCCTTTCTAGATTGATTCATTGTCTTACAAAGCCGGAAAAGGTCCATTGGAAGGCTAAAATTAATACTTTTGTTAAGCATAGGAGAGGAACAGAGCTCTGAACAAATACACAAAACCACAGAACAGAAATATTTCCAAAGAACTGAAAAAGTGCAAATGCAAATAAACTGACAAGTAAAATAATCTAACTCAGTCTCCCATTCATTGCTGCCACCAGAGCTTAAAGAAAATTATGTTAAGATTTTTAAAGGGCTCTGCAATAACTGCATCATAAAAACAAGTTAGAATTTTTCTGCTTTGCTGTAATTTTGCTTATGCATATATATCATTAAAATATACTTAACACATTCATACACTTGAGTCGCATTTCAGCCAGATGAGCATTCCCTTAATTCCAGGGAGTTACTGTTATATTTACATGTAAATTTATGCTTACGTGTTTTTAGAATGTTGGAATAAGGTAACTAAGCTACTGAAAATAAAGAGATTTGAAGGAACTAATGAAAACAAGCTGCTTCAGATGTAATAAAGAGGAAGTGTGTATCAACATATTGTCCTAAACTATGTTTTGGAGCATGGTTCTCAAAACACTGTACATGCAGCACATTTGACTAGTTATACACCTAACCTGTTGTCACAGACCTGAACCCGTAACAGGCCATAAGAAAACTATCTAGACAGCCTTTCTTCCTTTGATTTGAAACTATAAACATCTACATAAAATATAGAAACAGTGACAATATTTTTATTACTGCCCTGATGAACACCTGGATTTAACATCACAGGTTTTGCTCACCATTCAATAAACAAAAATTCCGAATCTCTTCACCTGAAGTTCCTGCAAAACTTTCCACCTTGTAGAGGTGTGGCGTGTTGTGTTTTTTTTTTTAAAGCCACATTTCTAGAGTGACTGGAAAACTCCCAGTCACTTCACAAAGTATGTCAGATCAGCTCACTGTCACTCCGCAGTTTATAAAGTAAAGCAGAATCAGCACTAGACTTTTTTCTTATCAATAAGAAGCAAACACTTCTGCAAATACTAACAAACCTTAAAAAACTCTTCAAGCTGTTTGCTGTTGTAGAGAGCAGGGATGTTAGCAGAAAACTGCAACAAATCTTCAGCACATTGCCTTCTTTCTTCAATCACAGTTTCATCAAATCGCCCTGGAAGAGACGCACGGATTGACAGTTTTAGAAATAACTACACGTTTATTCTGCAATAATAACCACCATGAAAAAAAAAAAGAAAAAAAAAACTACACAAGACAAAAGCAACCTTCTGGAGACAACTCCCTGAGCCTATGAAAGTCATTCCAACGCTTCAGGAGAACATAGCAAATCTTCAAACTTCCTATTCTCAATTGTCCCTAGTCCCGTCTTCTGCAATCCACTCGGATGATGAAAGCTGGCAGCTACGACAAGAATCCTTCACCCTCACATCATAAGAATATGTGAGGCAACACTCTTGATTAGCCAAGAGACGCTAACGGATGTCCAGTGTTATATAACAATAAATGATACATGCACAATTTGACAATATGCCAGTCAGTGTCAGCCTTGATTACAGCCCAAATCCTGTAAGGAGCTGAGCATTCTTCACACATTCTCAAGAGCAATGCACAATATGAGCAGATAGTAAACGAAGTATTGCTAAAATCTCCCAAACAGGTCATCAATTCCAAGGTGCCCCTTATGGAGGAGACAGAGTGTAGGGGAGATGGTAAAGCTCTGCTACCAGGCACTGAAGATTTCCTCTGAAGTAGCTCCATGCAGACAGTTTCATCTTCTCCTAGATTCAAGAGGTAAGCAGAGCTGAGAAGCAGCTCATTTACCAGAACATATGATCCTTCCCCTTCCCTTACCCAGCACCCAAGACATTTCAATTAGAAAAAACATATTTTAAAAACAATCCCACAGTTCACCTGAGAGCTTTGCTTCTCAGGAGAAAGAACCCTTGGATTGCTACCTTAAACTCACGTTCTTCACAATCACACACAACTTATTTTAGCTTTTCATATCAACATCACTTTGTTGTTGAAATAGTTACAAGTTTACAAAAGGAAAAGGGCAGAGGTTAACAGTAATAATTGGAGGAGAATGGAACAGATATTGCAACAGCTATACAGAGGGAAAAAAAGGACTGGGAAGACAAGTTCAAGAAACAGTATTGCTATAACAGCATGACCACAAAAATAAGAACCACCTGTGACAGCTCTGTGGCATTAATCTTTGAAGAGGACAAAAGAAACATTGAATACAGAAGCAGAATTCATTTATACTCAGAGCAAGCAAAAAAAAATAATCCCAGAAGAAAGTATCAAAGCCGGATTCTTTCCAGAAATTCTTCAAGTAAATAGCTCCTGCCCATGTGGTACCAGAAAAAAGAAAATAAAACTAGAAAGACACACACATACTCACAAGATCACAAACAAAGCTTTTGGGGGTTATTTTTCCATGAAAGGAAAGGAAAGACTCCATTGGGCTAATATTCAGCTGGATCGGTTCTGAGACTTGTCCACCCTGCCCTTTCAACCATACAAACTTTAGCAGCCGTACAAAAGAGCGAACAACAAGCAAGCAGAAAGGCGGCAAAGGCAGTGCTACCATGTTGAGTGGTAACACTGAAATCAGGCTCTATTAAACTGCTCATCAAGCTTCCAATGTCTTCAGAGCAACACTGGTGGTGCATTAGGGCTTTTGCTTCATTCCAAGCTAAATAGGACATCATGAAAAAACAACTTCCCCCAGTAAAGCACAGCAGCATAGGCCAGTTAAATGAATCCATAAAATAGCATGAACACTGTTATAATGAAACAAAAAATCAATTGCAAAGAAGTAAGCGCGGAACAAGGCCAGAAACAGGTAACTTTTGCAAGTAAGTAACTCTGTAAGATATTTTTCCTGGTTTCCCAGGGATCTTTCTCTCCCTGATCTATTCCACCATCAAACCCAAACTAATTTTCCTCATCCACATCTTCTCAATAGTTCCACTGGGCACTGGACTGGACGTGTCAGGACCAGCACTGCCTGGCTGACCAGCGCGCGTTCACCGATTGCCCAGGCAGCTGCCAACTCCCAGGTATGAGCAGAGCCTGCCTGGCCCTTGGTAGCACCACAGCACACACACTCTTCTTCTCAGCTGCTGTTTCATAGGCTTTGCAGAAATATAATTACATTTGCAACCCTCTTCCCTCTCAAATTTAGCTGATATTAGCCACATGAGTAAGAGGTTTGACTTTCTGACAGCACAATTACATAAGCCTTATTTTCTTAGGAAGCTGAACTAAAAAATAAATAAATAAATAAATAAAATACATGTTTGAACAGAGCCACTGAAACATTCGTCACTGTCACATTTTCCAGCTCATCAGCATCATGATACATTATCAGGACAACCACTAACAGAACTAGAGGACTTTGGGGGAAAGAACAACATAATTCAGTACTTGTTTTTTTCGCAGACTATCTGGCACCTTGCTGGCAGTTTCATCCCCAGCGGATGGTGTGTAGAACTTGACTATCCCAAAGTAATATTAAATGCCAAAAAAAACTCACACCAAAAAAGCACAATACCAAAAATAAATAAAAATCTACCAAACAAAAAAAAAAAACCACACAAAAAAAAAAAAGAAGGAAAAAAACCAAACAAAAACCAAAATGCTAGGGTGCACAAAAGTGCAAAAGAAAGCTTATGCTAAACACATGCAAAAATGCTAAAAATGGTTTTGCACATTTTTCCATATGTAGCATGTAGTCAACGCATACCAAAACCACCAAAAGCATACTGAATGCTAAAATATGCTAAAACCATGACACAGGGAAAAAAACACGTAAAAGCATGCAATAGATGTATGTCAAAATACGCAAAACAAACACTGGATGCTAAAACATGCTAATGGGCAATACCCAGGAAAAATGTGGAAAAATATGCACTAGATGCATGCCTAATGCTGCTAGAACTGCTACACAAAAAACATCTGCAAGAAATCGCACTAGATGCATGACAAAACACACCAAACACTGGCTGGATTCTAAAATGTGCACAACACATGGGAAAAAAGTGCAAAAACACACATGACAATAAACATAGAAAACAGGCACAACGCATGGGAAATACATGCAAATATACACGAAAGCATGCACTACATGCATGCCAAAAAAATGCCAAACATACTGAACAGTAAAATTGCTAAAACAACATAGGAAAAAAAAAAAAAAAAAACAAACACAAAAAAGCACATGGCAGCAGGATAAAAAAAAAAGCCAAACTCATGCTGGGTGCTAACCACACTTAAAAGCACATCTGCCCTAGATGCACACCAAAAAAATGCCATAAGTGTGCTTTATGTTTAAAAATACACTAAAACATCTTAAAAACACTACGGTAATGGAAAACACCACTGCAGCAACACCTCAGAAATGAAAAAAGACTTTCCAAATAAAGGTGCAAAATCCATGCCAAAATCCTTGGCAAAAAAAAAAACAAACACATAAGAGATGCATGCCAAAAAATACCAAACGTGCTGGACACTCAAGACACCACTGCAGCAATGCCAAACATACAGTGGCAATGCTTTAGGAACCAAAACCCACACCAAAGAAACATGCAAAATCCACACCTTGCCGAAAAAAGAGCACATTGTAGATGCATTCAAAAAAATGCCAAACAGGCTGGATGCACGGTACATACAAAACCCACAAACACAGACTGCATTCTAAAAGAAAACATACAAAAAAATCCCCAAAACAACAACAACAACAACAAAAAACACACCACCAAAAACCACACCACATGACAACAACTTGTAAACACCATGGAAATGCCTTAATAAGCCCAAAACACCTTAGACACTGACAAGCCAGCCCAAAACCAGCTTAGAAACTGAAAAGCCTTCCAAAACCCACATCAAAAAAGAGCACATGATAGACTCATGCCAATAAAATTTCCAAACACATGCTGAAGTTTAAAAACATGTTAAAATGCCCAGTAATTGCACATGGTAGATGCATGCCAAAAAAACACCGAAAGATACTGGACACACAAAAAAAAGCTGAATAACTCTTGAAAACCCACTGAAAATCATGCAGTATATGGGAAAGAAAAAAAAGAAAAAACCACACCAAAGAAATCCTGGAGAGAAATAACACTGTGACTATGTTCTAAGAACCAAAACCACACCTAAAAATGCCCCAAATCCACACCAGAAACCTTGCTAAAAAAGAGAGCACATGGTAGATGCACACCAAAAAATGCTGAACATGTTGGACACTAAACACCATGCAAGATCCATGCAGAAAACCATAAACACAGGCTGGACGCTTAAAAAAAAAAAAAAAACAAAAAAAAAAAAACCAAAAACAAACAACACAACCACCACACAACACCAACTTGTAAACTCCACGGAAATGCCTTAGTAACCCCAAAAATACCTCACAAACTGAAAAGCCTCCCAAAAACACCTTAGAAACTAAAAAGCTTGCCGAAAAGCATATCAAAAAAGAGCATGTTGTAGATTCATGCCAAAAAAAAAAAAAAAAACATGTCTGACACCTAAAACACAAAAACAACCGCTAAAACACAGCACCAAACCCATTCTGCAGTTAGCAACGCCTTAGAAACGCCTCAGGAACACTCACAAAGCAGCTGTAGATGAATGCCAAAAAACATCAAACCTACTGGACACTTTAAAAAATGCTGAAAAATGCTTAAAAACCTGCTGAAAATCATGCAATATATACATGAAATAAAGCTACACCCAAAAAATGCTCAACACTAAAGAAACACAAATGCTGCAGCAACAACTTGTGAGCCAAAAACCACGCGAAAAAAAGCACAGAATTCACACTAGAAACCTTGTCAAAAAAGGGAGCAGATAGTAGATATTTGCCAAAAAATACCAAACATGCTAGATGCTCAAAATCACACAAGGTACATTAAAAAAAAAAAAAAAAAAAAAAACAACACACAGACAAAACCACACACCACAGGCTGGGTGCTTAAAAAAAAAAAAAGAAAAAACACCACACCACTCTTAAACAACTTGTAAACACCATGGAAATGCCTTAGTAACTCCAAAAACACCTTAGAAACCGCAAAGCCTGCCAAAAACCACAGCAAAAAAAAAAGAGCACATGGTAGATGCACACCAAAAAGCAGCAAACACATTTTGGACTGTCAGCAACACTGTAGAAATGCCTTAGAAACACTCAAAAAACAAGTGGTAGACGCATGCCAAAAAAAGCCAAACATGCTGGACACTTAAAAACCCGCAGAAAATTGTACAGTATACCCACGTGAAAAAAAAAAAAAACACCAAAGAAATCCTGGACACAAAGAAACACTGCAACCACGCCTTCAGAACCAAAAACCACATCAAAAAAGGCCCAGAATCCACATCATTTACCACTATATGTAAAACTGATCTCAAAAGCCCAGCTATATAAAATTGATAATTACAATCAAATTCCTAAAATAAAAAATTCTTTTCTGCAACAACCACTTGATATTGTACTATATCTCATCACTAAAAATCACAGATAGCTCATATATGTAAGCCTTTGTTCATCATTCAAGTGCTGTTCACAAAGCTAATACAGACTTTATGCTCCTGAAAACAAAGGAATGTATGTTGTAAAGATACAGAAGATATAAATCAATAAATATTTGAACTAATATCTCTAACATGGAAGCAAGGACATAACTACCCCTGTTAAAAAAATAAATAAAAGTATCAAGCTATGATATCAGCACACCTACAACTAAGACACAACAAACCAAAAAGTTGAATAGTAAAAGCACAGGGAAAAGAGTTACACACAGCTGCAAAACAAGATGCATTTATAAATACTGAGTTATCAAAGAATTTCAGCAAGTCAGGAAGAAATTATGCTTACCAAATACTATCGCTTTGGCAAAAGGTGGGAAGAGTTCTGTATGTCTGCATAGATTTTTATGAATTTGCCAGAGATCTTTGTGGAGTTTCTTAAAGTCACTGTATCTCTTCCAAACAACTATCTGAAGCAGAGAAAGGGGAGAGAAGTATTAGTGAGGTTCACTGTTTGCATTGCATCACACTACAAATACATTTATTTAAGCAAATCAAACCACTACCTTCAGCAAATATGTTTAACAAAAATATACAATCTGAACTGCTGACTGTAACCATCATTAAAAAAAAAAATGTTCATTATCTGTCCCCAACCCCCATTTTGGCTCACAAAACTACAGTTCATAGAGAAAAGTATTAAGTAAAGGCTGAAAGAAGGAATCAGAGAGGGCAAAGGCAGAATGGTTTCAGTCACACTGAGGTCCAGAGCTACACAGGGAACCAGTAAGAGAAGAAAAAATGCTGAATAGTAGTGTTGCACTATCCAATGCTCAATAGCATGCTCTGCTTGGCACAGCTGCAGGTATGGGGAAGAGACACACAACAGCAAAAGAGAAAACAAGGGAAGAGAAATCAAAACAAGTAAGGGATTCTTAAAGACAGCACATTAAGTATCCAAATTATGAGCTAATTTGTAGTCCTGTTTATATAAAGTGCTGATCGGGTGTAAATGCAAGCCCTCATTTTAAATGGTTTATTACCAATAACCCTGATCAAAAATTGAATATGCTTATTTTGTAATCTAGACAAAATCTCCAGCTTCAGGAATGCAGGGAGAGCACTGGTTCATTACACCAGCTTTTCCTGATCCATCCTTTCCAAAAAGAAGCAGTCATCACTCAGCCAAGTATCTACCTTATCCTTCTTCCATCCCATTCTTTTATTCTTTCCATTCAAGGAAGGAGGAGAACCCAACAGGAAAATCAGGCCAGGGAAAGAACTGAGCAACAAAACTTAAACTTGATTGCTAACAGGTTTGCTGTCAGGATGAAAAAAATTAATTTTGACTTTCTATATCTTGGCTTCATTTTGGTCAGACTCACTAAGCCATCATAATAAACCTCAACACTAATGTAAAGTGATTAAAGTAGAACAGGGAAAAAGAAAAAGAGAGACTGCAATGCATTCAGCGGTTGATTCCAGTGTTCCATCAGTCAGATGTCTCAATTAGCTTAATACAACTAACCACAATTCAAAAGATTCCAAATATTTCTGACTGATTTAACAGGTTGCCTTCTCATGAGCGATCATAATTGAAAAACTACTTTTTCAAGCAAACTAGATCTAGAGCTAAGTAAAAGGTTTAATTTTAGAGGGAGGTTTTTTGTTGTTGTTTTGTTGGAGTTTTTGAGGGGGTTTTGTTTGTTTTTTTTAAACACTAAGGTCAGAGGTCTTCTAAGTTTCAGCAGATGCACGTTGCAAGTCCTACCTACAGAACAATGCAGTTATAAGGTAACAGGACTGTTAACAGCAGATATGCAAAGCTTTAATATGGCAACACTCTATCCACCTTATAAACTTAGCTATACTGAAACTGGGAGTCCCTATTCAGCCCCACCTATTGCGCACACATTTCCAGGACTCAGTTACAACTAGTACTTGGTGCAGTTCAACAGACAAGGGAAGATTAGATCTCAAGAAGGCCAACTAGTCATTTTGCTATCAGAAACAATAATTTTTCAATTCTTTACTTCCATGTAATCCAATATCCAGACAGTGGATGATTAGCACTTCTTGAGCAGTGTGCACATGGAACATGAAAATTGCTTAAGATGGTGAAGTCTTGAAACGTGAAGTTCCTGTATTGTCAGTACTTGGAGACAATGTGAAAAGCTGCCACAAAATAAGAGCACAAGATTCCATTCCACTAAAAACGTATCATTTTTTACTGTTGCAAGTGATCTCCCAACAGCCAAGAGAGAAAAAATAAATATAAACATTTAAAAATAAATAAAGTAGCTTGCATAGCAAAAGCAGTAAAGGTCATCCTAAAACCTTTCACAAGCTCACGGAAATCATGCCTTTGCACGCATGCGGCTCAGCAAAGTTAGCAAAGTTCCCACTGTAAAGTACTGCTTAGAAATCAGATTTGGAGGAAGGATGTATTACAGAATCACAGAATGGTCAGGGTTGGGAGGGACCTCTGGAGATCATCTAGTCCAACCCCCCCCGCCAGAGCAGGGTCACCTACAGCAGGTTGCACAGGACAGTGTCCAGGCAGGTTTTGAATGTCTCCAGAGTGGGAGACTCCACAAGCTCTCTGGGCAGCCTGTTCCAATGCTCTGCCACCCTCAAGGTAAAGAAGTTCCTCCTCATGTTAAGATGGAACTTCCTATGTTCAAGTTTGTGCCTGTTACCTCTTGTCCTATCACTGGGCACCACTGAAAAAAAGACTGTTCCCATCCCCCTGGCACCCTCCCTTTAAGTAATTGTAAGCATTAATAAGATCCCCCCTCAGTCTTCTTTTCTCTAGACTAAAAAGACCCAAGTCCCTCAGTCTTTCCTCATAAGAATGTTCTAACCCCCTAATCACCTAAGCAGGTGTTCCTGCTCCGACAGGGGGATTGGACTAGATGATCTTTTGAGGTCCCTTCCAATCCCTAGCATACTGTGATACTGTGATACTGTGATACTGTAATCATCTTTGTAGCCCTTTGCTGGACCCTCTCCAGCAGATCCCTGTCTTTCTTGAACTGGGGAACCCAGAACTGGACACAGTACTCCAGATGTGGCCTCACCAGGGCAGAGTAGAGGGGGAGGATGACCTCCCTCGACCTGTTGGCCACACTCTTCTTGATGCACCCCAGGATGCCATTCACCTTCTTGGCCACCAGGGCACATTGCTGGCTCATGGTCATCCTGTTGTCTACCAGGAATCCCAGGTCTCTTTCCACAGAGCTGCTCTCCAGGAGGTCAGCCCCCAACCTGTACTGATGCATGGGGTTATTCCTCCCCAGGTGCAGTACCCTACACTTGCCCTTGTTGAATTTCATAAGGTTTCTCTCTGCCCAACTCTCCAGCCTGTCCAGGTCATGCTGTATGGCAGCACAGCCTTCTGGTGTGTCAGCCACTCCTCCCAGTTTTGTGTCATCAGCAAGCTTGCTGAGGGTACACTCTATCCCTTCATCCAGGTCATTCTACTTTGAGGCCCAACGAAGCACAGCAAGTATATGATAAAACATATGTTTGACTTGTAATGCGATAAGGTGCTTGTCACAGTTAGAGCCAGTAGATCTCTATTAACTCATGCAACTCATCTGTTCCACAACGGACAACCCTTTCTCCTCCGTGATTGAGTAAGAGAAAAGAAAAACCCACAAGACTACCCTAGTTACAATAGCCTCACATGCCATGTTGCCACCATCAATTCCCAGAAGCAAAGAAATTAAAGTCTGCTAGCATTTCTGCATCTATTAACTCCTCCACACACAACTTCACTTCTTTCATCCTTTTGAGAAGAAAGCCCTTACAAGGTTATCTTCTTTCCTGCCCCAGCAACAACAGCTGGGATTATCTTGAATTATAATTGGCTGCAGTGGGAGAGATGCTGTATTAAAGGCTTGTATCCCAAAGGGCAGTTAAAAGAGGTGACAGAAAGCTGGCAAGTAGAGTTGAGGTCACAGTACACAGCCTTATGTACAGTTGTACTAATGTAACAGATCTATTAACATCACAGCGGTGACGTTAAGAGACTTCTGAATGAGTAGGCTGGCACAGCTAAGTGGTCCTATATAGGTGCAGAAAGGGGTTTGCATGACACAGATCATAAAGCAACAGGGTGGTTGTTTGCACAAAATTTTGTCTATTGAATTTCTAATTGAGCATTCTGGAAAAACGAGGTAAATTTATTTTCAGTGGGAACAGGTCAGGAACATATTCTTTTTCTTTCAAAGGCTGCCCACAACTCTTTCTCTATCATAGGAAGCCAGTATAACAGAAAAGCTCCCAACATATGCAGTTTTCTGACTACAATTCACCCTCATGGCAACTACTATCTAGGACGTTCATTTTCATAACTAGGTACTTCTAGATGCTTGCTTGTAACAGAATCACATCACACCTAACATGCTATCACATGCAAAATAATTAATTTCATACAATTAAGGGCAGAAAAAGGCAGCCATCA
The DNA here is from genome assembly GCF_965231255.1 of Vanellus vanellus. Taxonomy (NCBI): domain Eukaryota; kingdom Metazoa; phylum Chordata; class Aves; order Charadriiformes; family Charadriidae; genus Vanellus; species Vanellus vanellus. The sequence goes on from NC_138907.1 coordinate 26,315,987, forward strand.
ACAAGTTCACAGCTCATTTATGTCTTCTTGTGGACTAGAGTTTGTGGAATCCTGTATGACTAACCTACAGGCCACACATCAAAGCAACGACCAAAGCAATGGTTTTGCTATTGTTTCAAAACTACTTAACGTGTATTCATGCAATACTCTAGCTGAAAGACACTTACAATATATTTTTCTGATGAATGGCTCATCAACAGCTGCTATAAAGTGTTTTTCCCACAAATGAAGATTAAGGTAATGGCAGAATGTGCTCATGAATAGGTTCAATTCAGGAGTCTCCCTGGAAAAGGTGAACATCAAGCTACAAACTACAGTAATGCAGTTCTAAAACTAGATCCATGATCATCTCCAATTCTGATAGGCTATTTTAATCTTATAGAGATTAAAAAAATGCAAAAAGCATGAATGCTCATGTTTGTCTGATTCTGAAGATTTCAAAGAAGGATGCAACAAAGGGGTGGTAGGTGTATTAGCCAATTCTCACCTCTGCCAAGCCACTAATCAGTAACTCATGTTTGACCACACAGAGATGCAATGAATTCATTTATGGGCTCTTCTTTCATCAACTATCCAGGTTCTCCTCAACTGTAGTAAGAGACTGCACCAGAAATTGAACATATGCATATATTACACAATGTCTGAAAAGCCATAAGGGTGTGCGTTTGAAGGAAGATTTTGCATGTACGTAGTATAACAGTGTCAATATCATCAGTCAAGAAGAAATCGAGAGCGAAAAAGAAGTTTTTTAATCTAAAATAAAATTAAAAATTAACACAACACACACGTGGTGTATTTTGTTGTCTCAATACAATGGCTCCTGATAGTCTTTCAAGGCATTAAAGAGGCACAAGAATACAGCAGACTCTTATTTAGAGCCTTTTTGGAAGAGGCAAAGGGCAAGCAATTTTAAGCAATTTTATCAAAGTATATCACTGGAAAATACTTAAGGAGCCTCAGAGAGACATAATATATGACCCGCAGTCTAATCTCTCTCAACTACTCCTACGCTCCTCCATTTTCTCTCTTCACTAATAGACAGTAATGATGTAGGCTTTTCAGTGAAGTATTGGTTAAAGAGGAAAAGAGTACCTACAGCTGAGACCTAAGACTTGGATTGTGGACTGATCTCTAATTTTACCAGTAGGAGTTAAGTAACTATCAATTTGCCAATTCCGGCCCTAAGAAAAGAGCTTGCAAAGTTATCAAAGCAGTTTTGTCATCAAAAGACATTTTACTCCCTAAGACTTTGTTTCAACTCACGATTCCATCACTGAGGCTGAGGGCAGAATTGCAACATGTTACTCTAGCTACTGTTTTCAACTAGGAAAGTTAAAGACAAATGGAAACATACAAAAAACTGTTTGCTCAATTACAATGACAAAACACAGAAATTGCTAGATTATTTCAAAGATGCTTCAAAAGGCATAGTGTGATACACAAAGACATTTGCACAAGCTTAAACTGTTACCTCCTGGACATCCTCTGGATTTTTTCTTGAAACAATCTGAAAAGCAAAACAAAACAAAAAGAACATATAAGCGCTTGGATTTTCAGTTTGGAAGTTAAAAGGTAACATATGACGATTTGTTGCTGAAGAGAAAAATCTGGAAAAAGGCAAACAGTTGCACGTTCCTCTGCACTCAGAAATGCTTTCATTTAGTATTAGAGAAGTCTAATATCCAAATACAACACAGTGAGGTATTTTAGCAGCAGAGTCAGTCGGTGTTATTATAAATAAAGACGTACATACTGGCCAAAATGGCACAGAAGGCAGCTCACAAAACAAAGCTACGCAGAGCACATCCCCCATCATCTTTCCAGTCTCTTCCTATTAATTCATATTAGGGCCACATTACTCCCAATAAGCGGAGCTAATTAAGGCTACTTGGCTTAACATAAGCTGCACACAACCTCACTGTGAACATGAGGCTTTGCATTTACCAAGATAGTATTTCCACTTTACTTACAGCCATCAATGCGCACACACGTCTGACTCTATTCTTGTGTATTTGTTTCTCCTTAAACACTCTTTGCCTAATTAATTATAAATGACTTTGTTCAGAGGAAAATTGCAGTGAAAACGAGGCTTAGCTACCCACCACAAAGAAGCCTGTATTTTGTCAGGATTTTTTTCTTTAAATAAATATTGATCGTAAAAGCCTTTGTAATCCAAGTTCTGTATTGGTCTTATAAACAGCAGTCAGAGCATATCCACACAAACAAACAGATCAAATAAAGACATCTTTAATTCATAACTGCAATTATCTTGTGCAAGTCAGTATATTCTTCATTATAACTCATCCAAAGCTGTTTAACAAAATAATTAGCCTATTGTTAGCTAAAGCAAAATAGGGCATTCTCAATCCAAACTGAGACTATCCACACACTGACACACCCCAGAATAATTAATGCTGTGAACAGGTGATGCAAGCACAAGACCATGCCACTTGCACCCCAGAGACTAAAACACCATCCCGCTGTACCGCAAGCGCCACGCAGCTGTTGCTCTAGCATGGAAGTCACTGAATCTACACTTTCCTCTTGCTAAGTGACAATAACATACCCCTCAGACTTCCCACAAACAAGCTCCCTTCCTCCCTTGCATTTTTTGCAGACTCCTTGCCAAAGCCTCCCAGGTTTCGTAATATCAGTTTACGACACAGCCCAGCCACTGTAATCTTTCCCGTATTTTGGAGGAGACAAGACAGAAAAGAGAAATGTTACCTTCTCTAGCAACGTCCCAAAAGACCTAAAACATTTTCCTTCACGAGTCTAATTTCTTTCTCTCACCTTGTACATCAAAGTCCTCTTCTTCCAGCGTAGTCTACATTGATAAAACCTTCCTCAACTTTTCCTCACTCTTGAGTAGTCTAACATTTGGCAACTTTACCAAATTTTAACCCTGATGGCTGTTGCTCCTTCACTCACTACCAGGCAGTTCACATGTACAATTGGTGAAACATTTCTAACCTTCTTTTCTAATAGCTGGCGCACTTGATGTAAGGAGCCTGTAGAGCTGGGGGAAGAAGATATCATAGGCATGGCTACACATCACAGAAGAACACCAAAGGGCACACACCAACTGCTTTGCTTTGCAGTTCACCTTTAGTTAAAGCCTTGCAACAGTTTTGGCAGCTAGGTAAGTTACCAGATGGGCAGAAGGAGACCCAGAGAGATGAGTAATTACCCAGCCAGTTAGTAAGAACCTGGAATAAAACCCAGAGGCCCTGTTTCACGCTTGTTCTAATGTTACATTGCCTTCTATATCTTCCAGCCATGCCAACTTTAAGTCAGTACGTAATAATTTATGTGTCGTCCTATTTTGTTCTTCACATCCTTTTCTGAAGGTCAACCTCAGAAGAGGTCTGCCCCTTCAATCCAACCTATAATCAACCTGGAGACTTGGCAAAGATGATCCAATAGCCAAAATTTTCAGTGCACTTTTTTAATCCTCCCATGAGGATCAATGCCGTCAGCTCCTTCTGCAAATCTGTAATGCAAGCAACTTTAATCTATTTTTAAAAATATCATTAGGATACCCACCAATGAGCTAAGCAATGCATAATTACTGCGTTAGGCTCGGAAAACAGAGATAGATCCTACAAGAATCCTCACCATCAAACAAAGTATTTCAGACTATCCTGTTCCTTGTCTGACCTGCAGATATCCAACATAATTCATTAGAATTTTAATTATAATGAATAATTGTAATCTTCTAAATTATCTGAACTTTTATCAGTGGCCTATATTTTCAGATATCATTAAAGAACACTTCGTATCGCAACTTGCTGATATCTCTTTCTGTTCTTTAGCCTTTGAAAATAGATATAAAAAAGGCAATATTCATTTAATCTTGTCTGCACTTAGAATTATTTCACAATTTACAAGTAAATAAAAGATATATTCTCTGCTATACAACAAAACCTTTAACAAAAAGCTGCAATAAGGATAGACCACCTTAGCACTCAGAAGAGACTGCATGGGTAGTTGTGCCTTTGGGTCAGATGTTTAAGACACATTAAACAAGTGCTTTCTCATCCATGATTATTAATCTATCATCATACCAAAACAGAGAGTTCCTTTAACTTCATTTCATAAAAGATTCACTCATACACCACTGAAAGGAACCAGAAATCTCCATTAGGACGTACTGAGCACCCTAGATCTCATCCAGAAGGGTATTCAACACAATGAAAGGATCCACCTCACTTTTTTCCTGGCGGTCCCCCAAAGTTGCTGAGCATCAGATCAACAAATACAGCTGTAGTGCTGTGATATCAACCACGGAGCCAGATCACTGCAGGAGCAGCAGAGAGGCATAGGAAGACAGAAAAAGAGAGGGTAACAGATACATACATTGAATTATTTTTAAATCAGTTTTTTGAGCATCTAACTCGCCAAATCCTCACTTCAAGTACTACTTAACAGATCACCAGATAGAGCCCTACTGAAACAAAAGTTGTTTATAAATACTTCCACATTTGTGTATCCAAAGCATCCTTTGCTGCATAAAAAGAGAAATGTTTTTTCACTTTTGAGGATTTTAGATAGCAAAACATGCTGAAGAGCTAATGATCCCTGATCAGCTCAGTTTAATTTGGACAGCTCACAGTCTGATCAGCTCCTTGCTCCCTACTACATCACGCGCAGTCAGCACATAGCCTGATTCCATGCCACCTCGCTTGGAAAAGCACCTGCTTGCCTACAACTTATGGGACATGGAGAAAGAGTAACATTCCTCACTACTTAGCTACAACTTGCTCTTGGACAATTCTGCATAAACAAAAATATCACACAGCACTTTAACTGGCTTCAGCCAGTAAGAACAAAGTCACCAGAGTAAAATAAGCTGAAGTCTTGGCTCACTCCTATTGCTCCCTATTGCAGTGACACAACTTTTTAAAACACACACAAGACACTTAGCCCATCATGAGCTACTGCAGAAAGATGTGATGCCATAGTCTTCCTCCTTGCCTCTATCTCAGGAAAGGCATTTCAGATTAAAACATCATTGGGAAAAACAACTCTCCCCCCCCCCCCCCCCAACAAACACTACACTTTATTGGACTAAAAAGAATGTTTCCAACACATCCCATATTTGTGTTTGGTGGACTTGTATACATATATTTTTACATTTTTTAAATATTTTTAATTTCACAAGTCACACAAAGTGATCATAGTCAAACAACCTGAGCACTACAGTATATATACACATAAAGAACGCTGTATTCTTTGAGTTAAGGGAAAGGTGCATATAAACATATGTTGCTGTCACAGGCAGAATGTCTACAGCTGCAGTAACTACAAGATCACAGGTCATTTAAGTAAACTCTGTGACACTTTCTGATGCTTTCAATATATCCCATATCCCTTGTGACCTGAACTTCCACTCCTCATGCACCTATTTCCATGTATTTACTTACCCCCCCCTCCCTTTTTGGCTAAAATAGGAAAATGGAGGAGAAAAGAAAGCAAGGCATAACCCTGGGGGAACAGAAGGAGCTTTCAGAAAAACTAGCACCAAGACAGCTCTTACAATATGGTTATTCGCTTCAGTTTTCCTTCTTCTCCTACTAGGCCTCTCTTATTCATCCAGACCCTCTTCTGCCCAAACAGGGTTGAACTCTAGGCACACACAGCCCTTAAGAAAGTAGCTGTATAAATATTCAATGCAAACAGCTCTGCACTTCCAGCGTAGGCGTGCTGTACCTACATACGCTGTTCCCTCATTTTTCCTCCGGAGCTGACTGCGCTGTGGGGCAAGTGGGAAGACAGAGCAATTCGACCTATCCGAAGGATTTTGGGGAGAAGAGGGGGAAAAAGAAAGAAAGGCAGAGTTGTTTGGTTTTAAGCTATTCTGGTACCCCTGCAAGGAACAGGAAAGAAATTGACAGTTAATTGCAAAGCGCGTTTGGGTCAATTACGACGTTAGTGAAGCTACAAGTTTGCAGGAGGGGACCGAGGCTCAGCTCAGGAGACGCCGCCGTGTCCGAGCCTCCCCTCCCTCCCACCCGTGTCCCTGAGAGGAAGGGGGGGGGGGGGATTCCACGTCGCCACCCGCCTGATCCGCGCAGGGCCGCCAGGATCCCCACGGGCAGCCCAGCCGCAGGCTCCATTCCGCGGGTAGCGGCGGCTTTAAGGACCGAACTAAGGGGCAGGCCGGGCGCGGGGGTCCCGAGCAGGCGAGGGGCTGGGCTGGGCGGGGCGGCCCGCGGCGCCCCGGGCAGCCGGCACGGAGGAGGCCGATACCGGAGGCCGGTGGCCGGGGCCCGGCCGGGCGCTGACTCACCCGCGCCGTGACCTTGTAGACGGTGTGCCCGCGGGGGTGCCGCCGCGGCTCCGTCACCGTGTAGAAGCGGGCCAGGTCCCCACCGCGCTCCCGCGGGCTCAGCATGCTGCCAACCCCCCCCGCCGCAACGCCACTGCCGCCGCTGCTGCGCCGGGCCCCGACCCAGGCGGAAGCGGCGCCCAGGAACGCCCCGCCCCGCCCGGGCGGTGCCGGCGGGGCTTGGCCTGGCCCGGCGCGCCCCGCCCCGCCGTCGCCGTGAGGGGCTGCCCGGGTGTTTCCGCGGGGGTTTGGCGGCCGGGCCGAGGCGGAGGCGGAGGCAGGCACCGCAAGCCGCAGGGTCGGTGGGGCCCTCTCCCTCCCTCCCTCCTACACCGCTTGCAGCTGCCGGTTTTGGGTATCCCCGGTTCCGAACAGGCGGCTTGGATGGGGCTGAAAGCCTGCCTGGCGTGGACGAGGCCAAGGTGTCATGGTCAAATCACCCAGGCAGAGCCCAGCGGCAGTCGGGTGCTGCTCAAGGCGTGCTGTGAGGGACCACAGCCCCCCTCAAATAAAGGCGCCCCACGGCACCTGCGAATCTGTCATAAGACCTTCCGCTGACAGAGCCGGTACACCGCTTCCAGCATTTGCTGAGGGCTATTTTAAGATATGCCACTCTAAATCTAAAGGCCTGTAAGGCAAAAATCACTCGTGGATTTTGACAAGGACTGTTAACAGAAAGGCGAGTCCAACAGTTTCTGAACTGCGATGTTCTATGTTTCGCCTGTTCTCCAGACTCTCTAATCTGTACCTGGATCGCCCCCGCGGATGGGCTCTCATGTGCAAAACGATTTGGTGTGAGCAAACTCTCCCGGGTGTAAGGTGCGTGGCTTCAGTCCAAAGGAGCACAACTTTGGGCTGCACGACGTTCTCCTGTTGAGGATTCGTACGATTACAGGTACCTTCAGTCACTTGGCTGTAGTGGGATCTATACCAACATAGATCTGTAGGAATACAGATCACATTTCAGATTATATGGACTTTTAAGATAATTTTCTTTTTTTATCACTGTGTTTTCATTCATTTAATAGCAGATGTTAAAAAAATCAGCTTTTAATTATCAGGTTATTAATACCTCTGATTTCATGCAGGTCTTTGACATAAAGAAAAATACTTAATTGCATTTCTTTGTAAAAGATGAGAGTCTTCTCCTGCAGCTTATAGTAAACAAGTGTCTCCTTTGAGGATGACTGAACTGCATCATGAATCTTTACAACATTTCCAATTACAGCTATGTAAATGAAAGCTCTTCTTCTATAAACACATTCATTTTCTGAGTTCCTGATCAGATTCGCTTCTACAGATCCGGAAGCACAAGCTCACCTTTGAGTCCTTCTAAGCAGTTTTAGTGTGTCACTGTTTGGCAGTACTGCCAGAGTTTCACTTCTTCCTTATTCCTAGCAGTTACGAGATTATTGTTACTCTTAATTTGGACACTGTCCTCACTCAATTCTTATGTCATTGTAATACAATGGGAATTCCAACCTGTGTACCAGAGGAGTTAGCCAGAATGATCTCAAGGATATTTTTTTACTCTCATCTTTTTTTTCTTAGCTATAGGAAACTTGCAGCTGCTCAGATGTGGTGGCATCGCATCCAAAAAACAGCTAATTGAAAATACACTTGCTTAAGAAAACAGGGAACATCTTCAAGCATGGATACATCATGCAGCTCATATAACCCTCTAGTGTAATAACACGATTAGACAACCAATTCTGATATAAATTTGCTTATGAAGCAGCACTTGCTTGTAACGTCTCATAAGATGTGGTAGTTTTGCGGTTTTAATGGTATAAACAGAAATCAATGGGACTGAAGCTGTCATTGACTAATCCCTGATGAATTACATAATAGATCTCATTTAAATTTCAATAGCTAACTCATGCATCTTCTGAGGGAAAAAATCCATCTTGAAATGCTGTCTAACTCAAAACTAGAGGTTTGGTGGGAGGAGAAGGGAAGAAGCAGTAGGAGTAGAGAACAAGACAGAAAAGGGTATATTGCAACTGTGTAACTCCATAGCTGAACAAAGAAGGGCAATAAAAATTATCAGATACATGGAATAGCTTCTCCATGTGGAACAATGGAGTAGTCTTTTCAGCGTGGAAGAAAGAATAACATGAGGTGATATAATGGTCCATGAAACCATAAGTGGCATGAAGATGGATGGAGATAGACTGTTCAGTCTCTCTTAAAACAAGAACCAGAGGCCAGTGAAGCTGGTAGGAATGAGGTCATAGAATTAATAATAATAAAATAGTTCTTCACATGAGTGCTAGACTTGCAGGACTCTTGTCAAAGGATGTTGCTGATGCAGAAAGTTTGCAACTTCAAGTACCTGGGGGAGACAGTGACTTGAGGGTAACTAAAGAAACGAACAGGTCAGGCTTAGGAAATTTACCAAGCTGAAAACAGCTAGAGGCAGGGAGAGTATTAATTTGAAGTTTGCCAAGTCCCTGCACATCTCTAGGCATCTGCTGCCAACCACTTTTAGAAAGCAGGAAACTGCGCTCAGCGGACCATTGATCTGAACCACCATGGCTCTTATGTGCAGTATAATCAACCAAAAAATCCCTCAGTGAGTCAGTAGCCTTCACTCACTAGGGAGTTTCAAAAGCTCAAATGACTCATAAAATATTTGGCTTCTAGTTACAAATCAGAATTTGGAGATACCCATGTTGAAGAATATCTCTTAACATGGAATAGCCAAGCTAGATATACAAAATAATAATTGGAGGAGAGTAAACAATCCACAATTAAGTGTTACTGGCTTATTAAGACTTGCCTAGGTCAAGGCAAGAAATAATAACAAAATTGAGAAGAGAAACAATTTGCATCTTATTAATAGGTTAATCTTTTACTTTGCTACTTTCTCTGTTACATAATTCACTTTTCTGCTTATCAGCATATCTTGCTTTTCCTTAAGGCTTATCTTAAAAAAAAAACCCAAAGTTTCACCCCTCGGCTTTCTCCAGCATCACTGCTGAGGTTACTACTATGTAAAAAACTTTAAAGTGACAAAGTAACTTGGGGGTGTTATGCAGGTCAAAATACAGAAAACAACTGCATTCCACGGGAAGAGTCCCTCTGCTCCTAAAAATAGCAGCAGTTGTTGTAGTTACTATAGCTATGGCTTACTGTCTTCTATCTTAGAAATATATCTAACATGTAAGAATACTTCAAAAATATGGAAAAGAGCAAATTACCAAAATAACATAGGTCTAGAAAATATAGTTGGGAGATCTTTTATAACCCACCTATTGTGGAGTTTGTAGCTTTGCTGTCCTATTGCATCGTGAAGAAACTAATGGAAAATGGATGGGCATTTTTACCTTTAGCCATCAAGATTGTTCAAGAAGTAAAGACCTGAAGTGGATCTGACACATTGCCTAACTAGCACACTCTTAACATAACTGCATTATTCCAGTTTCAGTCTCCCTTACCGCTCCTGGGAAAACTTTAAAATTATTATTTATTTGAAGACACTTGTATGAAACAAGTAAAAGGCATGCAGAGAAACAGCATTTTAGCTGACTACAACTCCTGCACAGCACCTGCACTGTTCAGCACTATCGTATTTCATATGCTTTGTATTACGTTTCCTTACAGTAAACAGAGCCAGCGTTTCCTCTGTCCTCAGAAGACCTCGAGAAAGCAGTTTAACTGCTTATCCAAGCAACACCGACGAGAGGGAGGGAGGACCGTGTGTGCAGCCGGCAGGCAGCCACAGGGCCGTGCTCGGGGCCTGCGGCGTGGGCAGCTCTCCTCAGCCTGCGCCGGGCAACGGCCGCTTCGCAGAGTGCCTTCAGGTGCATTTTAACCTGCGGATGTTAAAATACTGTCTCAGGTGAGCGGGTTTTGGTTTTCTGCACACAGTAAATGTGGTGCTGCTGCCCTGAAGCGGCACCTTGAAACACACAGCAGCTCTTCCTCCCTATGGGGATACACGATAACCCCGGAGAGAAGACCATGTATGGAAACTACTGCATTAGCACAGCGTTATATCCATTTAAAAGAATCGTAAGTCCGAAATCAAGCTGCCCACCACCGGCTTTTGCTGCCCTCTCACCACCCGCCCTCAGCCAAGAGGCCGCCCTGGCCCAAGATGGCGGCCCGGCTTCGGCGCCGGCCTCCCGCATCAACTATGGCTGCAGGGCGCCGCCCCGGCCCTTGGACTACAAGTCCCAGGAGCTAGCGGGGGTGGGGCGCGGTGCGGCCGCTGCCCGTGCCGGGTAAGCGTCGGGCCAGCCAGCCAGCTGGCCGGCAGCGCGGCGGCGGCGGCGGGCGGAGCTGGCGCTGCCCTGGGATGACCCCCTTTGGGGGCGCCGGGGCTGTGTGGAGCGGGTAGCGGGGCCCCCCTGGGCCGGGCCCGCACTCGGGCCCGCCGGCAGGTAAACGGCGGCGCGGGGGTCGGGGAAGGGAGGAGCCGGGCCTCGGCTGGGGCCGGCAGCCGCCTGGGCGCCGCGTCGTGCGCGGAGCCGCGGGGCAGCCGTGAGGGGGCTGCGGGTCGGTAGCCGGGCCTCCCCGCCGCGTCCCGGCGGAGGCCGAGGAGGCCTGTTGCGGGGGCTGGCGCGGCCCCGGCGGCGGTGGAACTGCTCGTTAATGGACGAGTCCCAGCCGGGTTGGGGCCGGGGGGACGACGCATGGACGGACAGACACGGGTACCGGGGAGCGGCCTGGCCGCGGGAGCAGAGCCGGGGCTTGGCCGGGGGTGGCTGACAGTCACTTGTTTTGAACACCCGCCATTAGGCAGAGCAGGGCCGCGGTAAACAAAAACACAGCGCGGGCGTGGGGGTTTTCCTTTGCCGGGTGTAGGTGGTTGTGAGGAAGTGCTCGCCTGGGGCTGGGCTTTTAGGAAGGGATCCTTTCTCAGCGCTTTTTCCTTAAAACAGGTGTTTCAAGGGGCCTTCGCCAGGGAGATGTGCCTCTTCTTCTCAGCTCCGTCCCAAAAGCCGTGGTGCCCTGCGGGGTGCTTTGCTCGTATGTCTGTGGAGCCGCTTCTGGTGCGTGGCGGTGGAAAGTGCTGTTGCAGGACAAGCTGGTTTTGCTGAAAGTTGTATTTAGGTTTATTCTCTAGGCTGAGAGGCAGCTAAGAGGTTCTCGCTTCGGTTCAACTTCAGGTGCACCAAGCTCTGATCTCTTTTGTTTGTAAGCTCAACATACGCCTTCTTATTTAAACAATGCGGAAGCTGAGGCAGATTGATGTCACTCAGCCTTTCTTCCTGCGTTTCTGTTGAGACTCAGACTTTATTTCTTTGGGTTTTTTTTCTGGAAAAAAAAGAAAAAGCCCACCTTGTTTTTTATGGTTGTAATCACTAAGCTGCAGTTTTCCCACCAGGAAAACAAATAAGAATACAAATTTACTCTATAAACTGGTACCAGAGATTGTGTGAAAGTTAGTACCTCTGTTTCCCTGTCTTGTAGGCATTGTGGTTTGAGTCAAGTCAATGGCTTTTTGAATGGATTTCTGACCACTTGAAGGAAAGTGGTTTTCTGATTCCTTTCAAACAGCCTTATTATAAAGTTAATGCAGCATGCAAAAAATGACACTTTGTAAAGGTCATTCACTGAGCACCTGAAGATCTGATATTTGAATTCAACAAGGCAGAAAATAAATTGTAAATAGTTATTCAGATGGATAGAGTTTGAAAATTACATGGCATTTGCAAATCTGAAGGGGAAAAAAGATACAAGATGGCTTTGTAAAGTCCCACTTTGCATATCATTTACATACATAAAAGTTTAAATATCTTGTATCTGAAAAGGTTTGACTATCTTGTATGTGTTAGCTTATACAGAAAGAATATCTTGTGTAAGTCATGACCAGGATGACTTGCATCCGCAGTTTTCTACAGGTGGGTGTATTTATGTGTAAGTAATGAAACGTGTTTTCCTTGGCAGTCACTCCATGCTGCCCCGTCATGTGCAGAGGCTGGGCAGAGACTGGATCGCCCACTGGAATGGTTCTCAGATACTTGCCTTGAACAGCCCAGTTTCCAACTGTATGAGATGGGCTGCATACTATCCCTGGGCCTCGTTTCCACTTCCTGTTCCGGTTGATTTCTCAACAAACTGGAGACTCCCTCCATTTTTTGGACCTTGGAGACAATTTCAGAACTCTAATTGGCAGCTTGATACCTTCACACAGAGTTCTTGCTTTCACTTACCTTACCCCAGTATGAAATCTGAGGGAGAAGAACCACTGACAAAGAAGAGAAGACTCAGCGGCCAGCATGATACTTCAAATCCTGAAGAAGAAACAAACTTCTCTAATCAGAAGGAAGCATTATGTCTTTCTGTAGCCCAGAATGAAGAAAAACATAGCAGCAAGAAAGGTAAAAGATGCTCTTTGCTTGTTTTCCATGTTTATTTGTAACGCTAAACACATCTAACAAGTTATAAGCAATATTGCCTGCATCTTTTGAGTTACTGTTTTTCTTGGCACCTCTCTCAAGAAAACATCTGTCTTTAAAATGTTACAGTTTCATAATGCTGTTTAGTCTCTAAACTTGTGTTTTGTACTGTCAGTCTGCTGGAGCTAGGTTCACTGTGCTTGGTGGCTGAACACAGTCAGTTATGCAAGAGCTCGCCCAGCTGGGGGGTCCTGAGCTTGGTTCAGACAACTCTCTCTCAGGTGTCTGTCGCCAGATCAAGCCTGTTAACTTGGGAATTCTTTCAAAGTAAAAAGATTTAGCTAACTTGCTGTAGGGCTGAGCTGGGCTGGCAGTTGTATAGCTTCGTTCCTTGTACTGTACCTGGGCTCATAAGCCCTGCTGGACCTGAATTGGCTTCTTTTTGAGCCAGTTAAGTATCAGTTATCTAGGTCACAGATAACTCAAGGGTGTTTGCCTCCAGTGTGATTGTGTGGTTTTGTTTGTACAACTGTATTCTGCCACTGGCATGTTAGCAAGTTTTGTGTCCGACCATGACTGGCACAGCAAAGAGCAAATGCGTTTCTCCAGATAAATATAATAAGAAGCGCAAAGATGTCTACCCAACTCAGTAACAGACTTTCATGAAACTTGGAAGTGTCTGCTTCAGCTTATAGCATCCAGATGTTTTACTGAGTATTGCAGATATTTACAGTTTTGCCTATTGTGAAACAGGTAGAGGGACACAGTCAAAATTGGTCCCCTCTTGCATAAATCACTTCCTTAACAAAATAAACTGGAAGTTGTATTACAACTGAAAAGGGCGACTGATGCCATCAGCATCCCGAGGGGATTTTTGGACACAAATATCCCCAAGGCTTAGAAGCATCATACTCCTCCTCAGGAGCTGAAGGAAGGGAGTTTGCTTTGTGCCTTTATTGCTGAGTCCTCTCTCAACCCCCTTAGTGAGTATATTTTGACATATCTTTATCTGAGAGTAGTTAGCATTGTGGTCCTTCCTAGTTATCTTTTGGTCACATGTTGTAAGGTGACAGTAGTTAAAGATACCTGCTGAGGAGCAATGCAGCCTCTCTCCCACTATAGAGAGCGTGCTTAAAGCTTTGCTGTATTCATTGCAAATACTAGATAACGTCCTGAATAATGGAAGCACGGTGATGAAATTCACTACCCAAATGGGGCAGATACCAACAGCTATAGCTGCAATCTGCCACTAGTTGATTGCACGGATAACTGGACCTCTGCATGCTCTCAGAGGAGTTGGGACATAAAGGCTGAAAGGCATCTTCATTCATGAGTTTTGTAGGTGGAGTAATACATATCTGAAAAATAATTGGATGCTTAATGATGTGCAGATATGTTCTTATAAACTTTCATATAATGATACTACTAATAAGTATGAAACTAGGAATGCCAGAAAGGCAAAGTAAGCCTTTTCAGAAGTTCTTGGTAATTCTGAAGCTTTTTTTTTTTTTTTTTAATTTCACAATCTCGCTGAGGGAAATCAAGTTCACTATCTGTTTACGGACCTCCGTAATGGACCCTGTTGCAGCTTATGGCTGAGTTTGTCAGACTGCACAGTCTAGAGGTGAACCTCTATTCCTAACCCTTTGTTAGTCCTGGATAGACAGATCAACAAGATGCCCATATGCTGCTCTAAAGGGTGTATCCCAGACTGACATACCCTATCTTCACTGAGGGGGTAGTGGCAGAAGGTAGTCTAAGACTATGTCAACAGACTGGATTTGTCTTACTGGCTTGACAACCTTTCTACAGGGAGCAGGGTGGTGTAGTCTGACTGCAACAATCTACTTAGAACATGCCAGCTTCCTAATTTCAAAGCAGTTTGAAATCCAGAGTATACAATCGTTTTGTGCTGTGTTTTGGGGGTTGTTTTGTTTTATTTTTTTACTGATGCTTATTGTCGTGGTTTGGCCTCAGCCAGCAACAAAGAACCACGCCCCCGCTTGCTCAACTCCCACAGCCGTGGGAAAAAACGGCAGAAAAGGGCAAAACTCGTGGGTTGAAATAGTATAACTTAACAGAACAGACAAAGGGAAGAAGAAAGAAAAACAATAACAGCGGTAAAGGAATATAAGAACGCGATTACAGTACCGCCGCGCAGCGCACCGATCGGACCCGCACCACCGCAGCCCGCCCCCGAGTGGCGACTGCCTGCGTCTCCCCGGCTAGCTCCTTTTATAGCTGGGCATGGGTCACGTGGGATGGAATACTTGCCTCCCCTGCCGGCTCCTTGGGGAAATTAACCCCATCCTTGCCGGAACCAGGACACACATAAACTTCAATTTAAACAGAGGGTCTAAATCCCTGCTAATCAAATAAGCTTTTAGCATTGCTTAAGCAATTTGAAAGACAAATAGTTGTCAGTAGAACAATTTCTAAGAGCAGTAAGAAGTCATGTGGTGTATTACGTAACTTTTTCTGCTTCGTGTGCTTTTAACAGGAACCGTCAAAAGACACTGGGAATATTTCTGTCAGCACAGTAGAACAATGAAAATATTTGAAAATAAAGAAACTGACCAAAGCAATACAGAAAGTGAAGCAAAATTTGACTTTACAGTCATGTCCTACAATATCCTCTCACAGAATTTGTTAGAAGATAACTCCCACCTCTACAAACACTGCAGGCAACGCTTGTTAATCTGGACGTACAGATTTCCCAACATCCTACAAGAAATCAAACAGCTGGATGCAGATGTGAGTGAAAAATGAGCAAATTTCCTGAGAACTGATAAACTGGAGTAGCAAATTGTTGCTGTTCTTTATTTTGTTAGGCAGGCTGTCTACTGAATCCAACTGAGCTTTTAGTTATATCGTGCTTAACAGTAGTTTTGATCTATGCTTATGCAATTAGTGGATTCTGTGCCGTTTGAACTTACAGCAACGCCAAACTCTTCAGTACATATTGCCTTTTTTTGTCCAGAACTTCTGGAATGGTCTTTGACATGACTTTGAGGTTCTAATGATACGCTGCTTTTTTTTTTTTTTTATAATTTAAAATTTATAAACACCTTCTTTCTTCACATAAATCTTTCTCAGTGTGTGCCTAAAGCACACTTGAGTAGAGTGCTGCAAATAAGGCATTGAATATAAGGACAGCTATGCTTGCATAGGCCAAAGGTCCACCTAGAGGGACTCTGGTGAGGATCTGCCTGGTGCTATTAGCGATAACGGACAGTTCTCCAGCATGGAAGGGCTGGAGCCAAAGACAGCCCCTCTAGCAAAGAGTAGTTCAGTTCAGGGTACTTGCTGAAGTCTTCAAGAGCCGCACAACACAGCACTGGGGTAAAGAGGTGATGCCTTGTATTGAGTCGTGACGAGCAGCTGCTCACAGACCCTAGTAGGTGCAGGTGCCCTTTGTGCAGAAGAATTTCTTGCTAAAGGACGTAGACTTTTAAGTGATTCATTGTTTTGAACTGTAACCTGAAAGTGAAGCAGAGACTTTATATTCAGTATTGCCTGAAATTTGAGTCTTGTTTGAGAATGAGCTAGTGTCAGCTGGGTAAGTGAAGTCTGTTGCTGCAGTTCAACAGGCAGTGCTAACTCATTACCCTTCAGGAACTCAGTTCTTTGTCAGAGCCCCAGAGGGTTTGTAAATCTGTATGTTACTGTAGTGTGCAGGGAGAAGGCTCCAAGACACTCAGAACTCTCTTCATGGGGTATTTTGAGGTTAATCTGTGGTTCAGGTTGTCATAATATGGAAACTTGTCCACACTGTAGTTAATGAAAAGTGTGCCCTTGGCCTCTTCGTCCCACTGCTCTGGCATTTAGCCTTCTCCTAAACTGCTGAGAATGTATTAGCAGGTCACTATTTTGATTAAATTTAACTTCACATCTGAAAATGTTTGTCTGTCTGAGAAAGGGTGGGAGGAATTTGGGCTTTCTTCACAATCTTAAGGAGCATTTTCTACAGGAGAGTGAGTCCTGTCGTGGGATTATGGAGGCAAAAAGCCTCTGAATTTTTTTTTTTTATACCTGTGCAGACTGGCCAACAGAAATATGATATGGTAATATTTTGATGTACTTACTAATATCTTTTAATTGCAAACTTTTGCCTTAGGTACTCTGTTTACAAGAAGTCCAAGAAGACCACTATAGAACAGAGATCAAGTCAAGTTTGGAATCTCTAGGTATGACGAAACTCTTGTGACTAATACGTTGTCTTCTCCCCAACCCCAGTATGTTCATCAAAAAATCCTCTCTTAGATTATAGAATCAAGTCTCCTGCTATCACATGCAACAAGGTTATGTACCCCCTTTTATAAATTCATCAAGGGCTCTCTTGAAACTACCTTAGTGTTTTCTACCCGTATTCCCATTGGATAGCTTTTCTAGGGTATGTTTTTTCTGGTTTGAAACCTTCCAAATATCAGCACTGAATTTTATCCATGGTCAGTAGTTCTTGTACTAGTACTATCTTAGCATTCTCCCATGTGAATTTATGGTAAGGAACATGCTGCTTGGGGGGTGATTCCATGGCGGTTTGAACCAATCTAAATCTATTGTGCCCTATACCACCTTCTGGTCCCAGGGCCCCGCTGTGTTCCTGGCACTAGTACTTGTCTGGTGCCAGCAGAAGACGGTTCAAGGACCAGCACCGGGCTGATACTTTTTTCTTTCTTGGTTAGTTGGAGGTAGTCTAGCTCCCAGAATTGAGTGTTTGTAAAAAAGGTAGAGTAATGGCAGTACCGATTTAAATCCACTTGAAATGTGAAACAACACTGTAAGGCCAGGCTGCTGTGGGCAACTGAGCTTCCTGCTACTCTACGCGAGGATATGGAGCTTGCTGTAGCTCTTCCTCTTTCCCCGTTCCCAGATGCATGTCCTGCCCCTTCTCCTGGACTAGTTCTGGCACTCTCTAGACCTTCACACTGGTGAAATCCGCCAGTCCAGCAGAATATTATCCAGACTAATTTTACTTTCCTGGAGTAGTTTTCTATTGGCTTACTGAGTTAAGAGTAAGTGCCATAAGAAGTGGTAGGAGTACGTGGCCTGGAGCTGGGAGAGGGGCGTGGGAATCCCCTGTTTCAGCACTGCTGTGAGCTCAACTCACTCCACTTCATGGGGCGGTACTTCATGAATTCATTTGGCATGGGCTGGGCAGAGAAGCATTTTAAAGTGGCAAAACCTACATACTGTTTCAAGATCATTAGTTTTTTTTCTTGCATGGATAAGGTCTTATTAAAATCTGTGTCTCACCTCTACATAAAACGAAGAACTTTGCAAATTGCTATTTTCCAGGGGGACTTGTTTGAACTCTAATACTGTCATTTGATAAATGTCTCAGTTTCCTGGTTGAAACCTTGCTTCTTGCTGCTAACTGGATAATAACATAAATGGTTAAATATGTTTGAGACCTTTGTTCTATGAATCATTTTAGAAGTGATTTATGACTTAAAGTGATTATTGCTTTTGATTGGAATGCTTCACTGGTATTATTCCTAATCATTGTGGCAAAATCCAGAAAAAACTTTTATATGACTTGTGGGGTTTTTTGTTATTTTGGTTTGGCTTTTTTTCCACATGAGGAGAAAAGAACATGCCTGGTATCTTAAACTATGTAGGTGCTTACACATCACGAAAGATACTAGACCAGGTTTCCTGCAGTATCTAAACTGAAGCTAGACAGGACAGAAAGTCTCGTGTTCACTTTTCTGTGTGAACTTTACTTAGTCTTTGGTACTTCAGACTGGGTGTTGACTGCCATGTGAGAAAAGTAGCATGAGGTTTTTTCTAATTAAAAAAAATATTTATACAATGGTATTTTATGTTTTTAATTGCCTTTCTTGCAGGGTATCACTGTGAGTATAAAATGAGGACAGGGAGAAAACCTGATGGCTGTGCTATTTGCTTCAAAACTTCCAAATTTAGCCTGATCTCATCAAACCCCGTGGAATTTTTTCGCCGTGATATTCCACTCTTGGACAGGGACAACGTTGGACTGGTGTTGCTTTTGCAGCCTAAATTTCATTGTAAAACTAATGCTGCAATCTGTATAGCCAATACACATCTCCTGTATAATCCAAGGAGAGGGGACATCAAACTGACCCAACTTGCAATGCTCCTGGCAGAGATTGCTAGTGTTGCCCCTCAGAAGGATGGTACCTTCTGTCCAATTATCATCTGTGGTGACTTCAATTCTGTTCCTGGTTCTCCATTGTACAGATTTATAAAGGAAGGAAAGTTAAATTATGAAGGACTTGCTATAGGAAAGGTAGGCTACGCTTTTCCCTTCTCGCCAAAAAAAAGGTTAATGCTGGTTACAAGAGAAATATTTAATTGAGCGGTGATAGCATGCCGTAACTGGGCTTGTATTATTTCCATTGCACTGGTGCCCTTTATGCAGTTTGCAAAGTGGAAGTTACTGTGGAGTTACTAAAATAAGCTTGGGTATATTAGCTGTGCCTTAGAATATTGTCTGCTTCTAGCATTCTGAAATTAAAAACTTGCAAGCAAATTAATTGTTCTTCAAAGGCAGTTATCCACAGGATGATTGTATCACCGTATTTAAGTGTCCCAGTCTTTAAGTAGGATAAAATAACTACTTAGTAAAATACCTACTGAGTCTTATTTTAGATAAACTTTTAATTGCAGCGGCTGGAATAATTATAAAAGCAAAAATGCAATTAGATGCTGAACCTTAACTGTTTCAGGTTGGATCACTTTTTGTTGTAAGCTCTTGTATGTAGCTGTTGGATGTATCGCATGCTATTTAATAGAAAGTAACTGGAGTACATACAATGAGAAAATATGACAAAATAGCCCCACTGGTGTTTGTTGCTAGTAGGTAGTTGTTTCAAGCCCCACTTTGACTTGACTTGCTCCCAGAGGAAGAGCATCATGAAGATAAAGTGTCTGCTAGGGAGCCATATATACTCAATCCTGTTATGTTGCTAAAAGTGTTCTTGGTAGTCTCTCAGCTCAGTGTCACAAGAACTATCTTGAAAAATTGGGTAGCTGCAAAAAACTCGATAGGAGTAAAGAAAGGGGGTGTACATAAGGGATGTTATTATTTTTACACAGATTTGACTAGCCGTTATAAAAGATTTATTCTAGGGGGCTGGGGGCTTTTTTGCTTAAAACTTTAAACTTTATAGAAAATGTCAACTCATTTCAATTTTTATTTTTTTAAATCAGATTTCTGTTTGAAAAAAGCTAATGTTATCTTTCTTAGGTCTCTGGACAAGAACAGTTTCCAAGGGGGCAAAGAATCTTATCTATTCCTATTTGGCCAAAAAAACTAGGTATTTCGCAAAACTGTGTATATGAAATAAAACAGCAACAAAAAGAAGAAAATGCAGGTCAGTTTCTAGATTGATGAATTTTGTGGTCCCTTGAAAATATCATTCAGTTAGCACTGAAAAACAGATGATCTGTTCTAGTGGAGGAAAACCGCTGAGTCTTAGCTTGCAAAACTACCTTGTTGGGCTCATTAGAGTGTAAAGTTGTTTGTTCACACAAGCGCTTGCAAATTTGAATCTTTAGAAGATAATAGTTACAAATTGCCATTCAGGAGCTGGTGCATAATACTTAAACTGCTGTGTTTGCATCATGAAAGCCAGTTGTGCTGTGATTGGGAAAAGAGATGGAGCAATGCAGCGCATGTATGTAGCACGAACCTACGTTCTGCTTCAGTGTTTATGTATTATAGTGCAGGCACTTTATGGAACGAGGGGGGAAAAGCAAGTGATTCCTTGCTGAATATTATTACATCTTTCAGCCACCGTTTTTAATTTGATGGAAAAAAGCAATTTTAAATGAATGGGACATAATTTGAAAGAGTCTTTGGAAAGGGATCTTACTAGTGGAACACAAGAATTTAATTCAGCTTTGTGAATTGTATCTTACCTGCCGCAAAAAATAAGCGTACTTAAAGATACTGTTTTCTGTAGCTTCTCTTTTCTGTAGCTCTTTGATATTGGTCTCGCCTACATCCTATTTTAAAATGTAAATTGAATGTATTTTTATTTTGCAGGAGAAAAATTGGAAGCAGCAAAACTGGACAACACTCAGGAGGTTGTAATAGCATCTGAAAAGTATGTGTTGGGGGGGAAAAATACGGAAGTCCTTGACTGGTTCCTAGTTTTGGGTGTTTGTTTTGGTTTTAGACCAAACTTGTATCCATGTCTGGAATCAGATACAAGATGCTTACCCAACCCAGTCTGCATATCTGATAAAAAGTCATCTTCCATTTAAACATGAAAAGGCTGATCAGACAGCAAAAAACTAGACGTGGAAATAATGAAGTGTGTGGCCTTGCTTGTTAAACTGAAGGAGGAAGCCACCACTGGACTGCTGAGAAGGAAAATGTAACTGCTTTTTGAAAGGAAGAATAAGTTTGCATTTCCCAAATGGGTAAAGGCATATAAAGTAAGGCACAGAAGAAGGAAATTGCCCTATCAGCCATTTCTTATCAGAAATGAGATCTTGGTATCACTGCAGATATTAAAACACTTGGTGATTCTTGGTGATCAAAAAGCTAAGTAATGCCATTTCTGAGAAAAGTAGATAACAAGACAGGAAACCCTATTCTACAGTGTAAATCGATAGCATGCCACGTGTTTGACACTGCTTGCAGGATTTTTTTGCCTCATCTTAAAAAGGATGTTGTGTAACAAGAACAGAAATTACCACTCTTCGGTGTTGTACCAACTGGCATGTTTGTCAGTCTTCTCTAAGTCAGGCAGGTGACGTGCTGATATTTTCTTTAATTCTTTGGGTTTTAACCAGAACATATTGCAGTTGAGGCTTAATGTGCAGCTGTGCAAGGTGACGCAGGTACAGCTGAGGGATGAATGATTTGCAGAGCTGATGGAAGCCAATAGCTGGGAGGGAGGGGTGCAGTTTTGCAGTTTGCCTTTGATATTGAAAAAACAGGTGAGACAAGATGGGCTAACTGAAGAGGAACAGACTGGCAGATGATGGGGAAAGACAAAATGGGAACCAAAGCAGAGGAAAGAAGATTAGGGGTAGCCTAACTTGAAAACACTTGATAGCTTTAGTTTAGGGAAGAAACAAAAATAAAAATTTTAATTTATCTGTATGTTAAAGGGCCTGGTTAGGTGAGTTCATAGTTTGTTGCTTTTGTATAAGCTGCTGTCATGGACACTTCTACCCATGTGTCAGAGAGAGATTGCTGAACGAGGACACGTGTGAAATCTTACAGAGTGTAAATGGAGGTGAAAGCTATGTATATTTAAAGTGTCAGTTAAGCCAGTTTTGATAGGTTCTTAGGTATCTGCCTCTTACTGAAAAAGCTACCTGCATTTTGCATTCAGAGGTTTCGGGTACTAATGCAAAAGGCTATGGGATCAATTGCATGAGAAAAATTTTTAGTTTGCCTATCCAGATAATTCATTTTCTTTGTAACCAGGAAATATGTGGTATTTCTTCATTGCTTATCCTTTCTAGGAAGGACAAGAAAATAAAATTATTTTCTTTGATTCCTGTTTAGGTTGTCTTCAAAATTGCAGCACCATTTTAAATTGTCTTCGGTCTATTCTCATTACTTTCCTGAAACTGGGATACCAGAAGTAACGACTTGTCACTCCCGAAGTGCTGTCACTGTGGATTATATCTTCTATTCTGCAGCAAACGATGATACTACTGCCCAGCCAGGTAAAGAAAACAACTTTTAATTATTTTTCACAAATGCTAAATGGGAGCGTTCATATGCTGTTCTAAGGGAAATGTAGCGATAACTTAATCCATATGAAGTACCTCAGAGGTTCGTGGTAGTGCTTTGAATGTCAGCTGTTGTCTGAGAAATGTGGCTGGCCTTGTTGACTCACCACAGTTGGACTTGTAGTGCCACACAGGGCAAACTTTCACCTAACGGAACATTCCTATAGTTGCCATCTCGGCATGGAGACAAGAGCTGAGGCTACAGAAAAGCAGTGATGTAAGTCGTACCTGAGAAACACTGCCGGCAGTAACTCATGCAGGACCTTAGTGGTCGGACCTACAACAAAGCAGTATTTGCAGTCATCTAATCAACAAAATGGTGAACGGCAACTTATGGCAGGCATTAAAACTGATAAATGAACTGCTGCTTAGAAAATTGCTTTTCAGCTGGTCTTGATGGAATGTCTGTCAAGTAAATGACATCGGTGGCCTTTGCTCGGAGAGCTGTCACTTGCACATGCCCAGTTGCCGCTCTCTTGATTGCAGTTGCAGCTGAAACTCACTAGATGGTGCAAGAAAGACATGGTACCTCTGCGGATGTCTTTCTTCATGGGTACCACCGTGCTGTCCTCTACTGCATTTGTGCCCTTAACGTGGATACTTCTGAGCACTGCGCTTTCCATGTCATCACTAGTTCTGTGTTTATGCAGTCATCAAAGGTCATTGCACAATGCAGTGCTGCCAGATAAATGGCTCTGCAGAACTCGGAACAAAGAAACCTGGATTCGACTCCTGTTCCTATTGTGGATTGTGACTGACTTTTACAGCTTAATGTTTTTTTTAGGATGTGAAATTAAAATACCACTTTCATCTCTCATACCGTAAGATTATATTGTTAAAATTCATTGAGTCAGTGCCCAAAAGTCTTATTTGTCATAACATGCACAGGAATTGCTTAGTGTGAAATATGAAATACAAAAGCTTCACAATACAGAAATAAAAGCTTTGACTGAAAAACTAGGTATGAGCAGTATCTAAATGACTTCTGAATGCTGTGTGATTTAACGGAGTGCTGTGTGATTTCAGAGTGCATCCCTGTGAGGAAATTTAATCCTCATTCACCTGCTTATATGTTTTGTTGCACCATCACTGTGCCAGCAGAGCTATAGTACTTTTTTCTTTCTGCAGTTATTTTTCAAATAGATCTTCACCCCCCCTTAGAGTACGGAATGGCACCAAACTTGAATTCTCCAAGTAGTTTAAACTGGGGTAGTTTTTATTAGTTAGTTCTTAGAAACTAAGTAATAGTCTGGATTTCAGTTTTCTGATGACCCAGGCCTGTGTACTAAAAGTTGTCAAAGTCTGACAAGTGAGTATTAAATATGGTCTAGACTGATTGATCACTTTTTTGCCCATTTAAAGGGGGTTTTATGCAGAAGTTTTTGTGCTTTAGTCTGTGTCACGCTTAGCCAAGTATTTGGTTTGGTATTCAGGATTTGCTGTGAAAGTAGGGTTCAGTACCTACCCAGTCCTGCAGTACTCAGCTTTGCTGGTTCCAGAGTGCTCTGAGCTGACACTAATCACCACATGTGGACCAAGCTCTCTGTAGCAACAAACTGCTCCTTTGTAGACACGCAGGTGTTGTGCCAAATGGTAGATTTGGCTTAAGAGCTGGGTGGATGGGTGCAGTAAAAAAACCTTTTCTTCAGAGCAGCAGTAAACAACTGCTAGGTTGTTAGAGGACTGGAAAGCTGGCAGATGGCAAAGGAATGAAGCCGTTCAACTGTCCGAGGAGTTTAACACTTGCTGGATAATCTTTGAAAATATGCCTACTGGTAAGCCAGGACCAGGTTCAGCCAGGAAGTTCGGAAATTGCTGATCACTTTCACACAGAAAATATTTTTGTCAAAGTTACAGCTGCCATTTGTGCTGGTCCTGAAAGTGCTCAACCTGCTCAGTACCATCTCTATTGTCCTGAAAGCAATAGCTAGGGTTGCTGAATAGTTGTCTTGCTGAAATTGATAGCTCAAGAAGTCTAGAAGTTTGACATGTCATGGAAGGATCTCATTCTCAGTCGAATTTCTTTACTTGAGTTGGAAAAAGCTTGTTAATCTTTGATGTTTTTCGGGCGCTTTTTTTAGTTTGTGTTTGGTTTTTTTTGGTTTTTTTTTTTAATAAGGACACAAATATTTTAAGTTTAGTGTAATAATAGCGTGGCTGTGAGTCATCTTCCCCTCTTCCATAAGCAATGTGGTGTTTCTTCTGTGTGTGTGGTGGGGGATATTTTTGTGCGTGGGGTTGTTCTTGTTTGTTGTAGTGTTTTGGTTTTGTGGTGGGTTGGATTTTTTTTTTGGCAATTACAGAAATAAGTATCATGAAATAATGAAGATCCCTTTCTTATGATGAACTTGTAGGAAGGGAAATGCCAGAAACCTTTCATCCTTATGAGCAAGAGTTCCTGTATGACTTGCCTGCTGGAGAGTTGTGTGCTTGAGGATGCAGAAAGAAAATGTTGCGTGAACCAGTAACGCTCAAAAGATCCTTAATTTTGCAAGTGTCAGCTCTCTTCAGCAATGCTGTTGTACTAGAGTACGGGACTAGATTGTGTGAGGCTTTTTCAAGGGAGTTACAATGAACAAAGAAAGCACTTTACCTTTCTACCTCTATTTATCCTTCTGCTAAACGGAGGGGTAGTGTCTTTCAGAGTATTTTGAGCTCTACAGCGTCCTACTGGGAGGGTGTAATAGTAAACAATAATTTCCAAACCACCTTATTGGTGATTTTGCATGGAATCAATAATGATTTCAGATTATTTCCGCCATACTGTTTTCCTCTTTCTCCATATGTATGAACTTGTGAATTTATTTTTTTTTTTTTTTACCCCATACTGATGAACGTTTCCACTTTTTTTCTTTTTTTTAAAACCAGGAGCAGAGGATTCTTTTCATGGAGGTCTGAAACTTCTTGGCAGGCTGGCACTTCTAACAGAGAAAGATCTTTGGACTGTTAATGGTCTTCCCAATGAAAATAATTCTTCTGACCACCTGCCGTTGCTAGCAGAGTTCAGGCTCATTGAACGGTAATATCCAAAGGACTTTTTGTGTAGGTAAAGTTATCTTCACCTCTTTTCATGTGATTATTGTTATTTTTTTAAAGGTTAATTCAAGCACTGCTGGTCCGGTTTAAATAAGTTTGCCTGCATGCTGATTTGTTAGTATTGTGTAAAGTAGACTTTTTAAAGAGACTTTTTTTTTTAAATGTTTAAATTACTTTATGAAGTCTTTAAGGCAAAAAGAAAAGATTTTACATTAGCTTCCTCTTTGATAATGGAAAACATCTGTGCCAGTCTCAATGGCATTATTTTTCATGGAGATGCTGTAAATGGTTTTTATTGTAAATCATAGTAAAAACTGATTATTCTCTGAGAACTGTGTGCTTCTTCAAGCAAATGGGAGTGAGGTTTTCTACATGTCACATCTTATAATGAGCTGTAAATAATATTTTACCACAAAGGTGCTCTGTAGACACTTCTGCAATGGAATTTCCTCAGTTACCTAGAGTGGAGTCAGTGCAGAAGCTGCAAGACTGGCCTTCCAAGGGAAGAAGATAGCTTTCAATAAAACAAATATTTATGTTTTTAAAATTTACTTCTTACACCTCTAAAAGCTTAAACATGGGTAGCATTCTCTGGAATCTTCCTAAACATACCCAAAATAACCCCCAAGTTTAATGAGGATGCAACCTTATAGGAAACTTAATTGATCATCTGCTGTAGGAAAAAAAATTCAGCCTTGACATCTTGAGGCTATGTGTATACTGAACAAGTGGGGGATTTTTTTTTCCCAATGTAGTCATAACAAGTCAAGTTGTATATCTAAATGACAGATCCTGAAGTATTAAATGATCAATATTTTATATTTACTCTTATAATGCACTGATTATGAGATATGACTACATTTTCTTACAAAAAATATTTTACAAAATAAAAAAAAAAAAACAAAGGCTTTCTGGATAGGAAACTTGCAGGGAGTAAGGAGGGCTGGAAACAAGTCTAGTAACTTAGTCTACATACAGACATGTATGTAAAACAGACTTAAAAGTAACAGAGAACTGTCTTTCAGTGTACTGCTGGGAAGCCTGAACCTGTGTTCCTGAAAACAGATTTGGATGTGCTTTTCTCCCAGAAACACTTGTTTGTTCCTCTCCAAGGGCATTTTCTGAATTTTCATCTGGGTTTCCTTTTCTGACTGCAGAATTAGAACTGTGATTACTTTGTGCTGTGAGAATAATGTAGGAAGTACAGTGGTGGTAATCGCAAACCCAGTTGAATTGAAAAAGTACTTCAATGTTACATTGAAAGATATGCATACCTACCAAAACATTCCCCTGAAACTGCTATTTTTCTCCTATGTAATTGTGAGGATCTTTCCTGTACTCCTTGTTAACAATCAAGTTAATGCTGAAGATGACTATCCACTGGATGTGGTTTGATTTAAAGTATCTGAATATTCTCAAAGCCGGAGGTGACAGATCCAAACATACTTAACTAAATGCAACAAACTTCTGTGTAATTACAGATTACAGCTAAGAATATTGTTCAGCTGTAGCAACCCTTGTAGTCTGTGTTAAAAGCAAGGAACTTTGCTAGTCTGGGGCCCTGTTGCGTTGTCTCCATCACAGAGAGAAATGTGAGATCGTAGGTGTCTGTGCCCTCACCAGCACACAGGCAGCTGAACAGGGGAAGATGGGTAATATAGAAGTTCTGCCTCAACTTCAGCATCACTTTTCAGGCTTGTCTAAAGCCTCATCTTGTCTAAAGCCTCATCTTCTCCAAAGCAGAGGTTCCATTCTCTTTTACACAGATCAGCATTGTTTAGGCCAGGCCGAAATCCTAGTTATTTACAGTGCTAGTTTGAATCTTAAGTTTTATGTTCATTAAAAAGCAAATGCTTTGGACTTGCTGATCAATGGTTTCTGTATTTGGCTTGTATTCAGCTATTGTGTGTTGCTGTGACATTTTAAAATGGCCAAATTCCTTAAGTCTGTAAAGATGGCCTTCTGAAGACCATGTTCCACTTCCCTGGTTACCACATGAAACCATTAAGGCAGTAAGATACCTGTTCTACTTCATTAATAGATGTTATTATTAAATGACTATAATAATTTGCTTTCCTTTACAAAAGGGGAAACTGTCACCTCAAGTGTTTTCCCCCATTTTGATGACAATAACATGGGGAAGGGGCCAAGGTACTAAAAGAAAAGAGCAGAAGCTGCTTGACATGATAGTCATCGGTGCTGCTGGTTCAGGGGTGTTTACTGTTCCATAACAATGTATTTTCAGGGTTTAGAGACTTGTTTCAGTCTTGCTTTATATAAGCCATTAATGGGCTTATATAGGGCTGTATGTTTAGTCTTTGCAGAATAATAAATGAGGCACATTGTTAAAAATCTTTAAAAAATCTGCTTTTGTTCTTTCATGATTTTAGAAATGACTTAGATCTTTTCTGGACAGAAACCTGGACAGGACAAAAAAAATAACCCTAAGTCATTAAAAAAAAAAAGACTATGATGATATTTTATTTAAGTTTCATGCTGTGCATAAACATACAAGTGATTAAAAAAACCCAAAGAGTCATGCATGTTTTCTACACTATTTGACCACTTTGCAGTAAGTTAGAAGAACAGTCACTAGAACCACACTTAAGACAAATGCCATCATAAGCAAGTTTCAAGAGAATACTTCAGCTGAACTTCAAAACAAGAACCACACAGCATTAACAAGTTTCAGTATAAGTTAGAGGTTAAGAGAAAATAACTCAAATTGTGCCGGGCAATGGTAAAAACTATATACCAACCACCATGGTTTCATAGAAAACCAACTTGCAACATATCAGATAACCTTGTATCAGGATACAACTGATCAAAGTAAGTTTTTTCACATCATTTTACCTAAGAGAAATCTAAGGAATATGTGAAAAAAAAAGTTCTGGTCAGAAGACACTGAGCAGCACAAAGCTTAAAACAAACTCTGCAGCTGATGTCAAATTACACAAGAATTTCTACCAAAAGAGTATTTTCCTTTTTCAATTTTACTCCTGAACCAAAAAAAAAAATTCTACGGTGAACAGAGGAGTGGAAATTTTACAGAAAGAGATAGGAGAGGCCTTCCTCTAATTGATATGGTAATCTTGTATAAAGAAGTATGATACATTTGAAGTCTTCTTTCTAGACCTTCTGAAATCTAATTAGTAGAAAGCCTTTCACAATTTGTAGAAGGCTGCTGGGTCTCAGTGTCATCTTCCTGTCCTAGGTAGGTGAGATTCATCGCTCAAAAAAGTCAACGAGGTCCGTGTAAAAGCAGTTGTCTCCTTCTGTATTCATTCAATTGCTGGCTGATATAAGTGTTCTTGGAGCTTACATCGTTCCATTTGAGTAAGCGTTATCATCACTGTGTTACAATGTCCTGTCTTCAGCAAGCTCCCAAACAAGTAATTGCCCAGGAGGCGAGGTACACAAGGCCCATGGCAGTATCATCTATAAGCACAGCACAAAGGGTAGAGGCTGGAGTTGTACAATAATCCAGTTTCTATTTAGGCACCTAATGAAATATTTTCGGGAATGCAGCACTTGAATACTTCCAGAGAACTTCACTAATGCAAAGGGCGGACCCCAGTGAAAGTCTTACTGCATCACTTGAGAACGCTGATGTCCATCACAGGTCCTTAGCTAAGTCTTAGAACAAAAGCACTGAGTAGGGAGGAAGCGGACAGGCTTGGCTTTCAGCTATTTCAGGCATACAATTTAATTTATTGCTGAAGTTGTTCCAATACAAGCTTCCTTATGCAGGTCTGACTAAGCTGTTGTTACTACAACATATATAGGAAAAACTCCCTACAGCAGCACGGCAGAAGGTTAACTTCAGCCTGCGATGTCTGATCTTAATATAAGATGTTAAGGCATCACCATCTGAGACTGCTCAGCCTTTCAAAGAGGAGGTTTGAAGTTACACGCAAATGTTGAAAGAAAAGCATATATATAGACTTGGGTTCGCAAGTCTGACATTTTTGCTGTTATTCCAGGAACACATACAAGAAACAAACCGACTGGTAGGTGAACACTTGTCTCTACAAAACAACAATCTCTACAGTTTGTGCTTCAGCGGTGTAGTCCAGAAAGACTAAAAGCTTGTGACATCAAGTATAAAAAAATTAAGAAAGTTTAAAAATTCATTATTCATCAATTATCATCATTTTAAAAAACCAAAAGCTCATATCCTGCTTAATAAGATGTCAGTGTTTAAGAATACACTTGCATATTACTATTACTTAACATCTTTCAGCAACATGCACAAAATAATAATACAGGTGGCAGTAAAACATCCAGTGCTGTTTTAATACTACCAGAAATGCTGGGAAACAGTACAAATTAGTTACAAAACAATAATACTGACAGTTTTGCATATCTAATAAGTTTAGTGAGGTAATGTTGATACTTGAAAGACTCACGCCACTTCTGCACTGCTTGTTTTTATTGCTGAATTAAGTATCAATACTGAATATGATTTTTTTTAACTCCACTGCACCCCAGCACATCTTAACACTAAGAGTACTATTTCTTAGTTATCCTAATGCTACTATCCAGCAGAATGCCCAAATTCAATTAATAATTGTACAGGGAAACTGTATTTGAAGAAACTCTCACACCACTGGAGTCACCTGCTACATGATGTAGGGAAATAAATCTTATATCCCGGTAAACATGATTTTAGGTTCTCTTCACTAATGCCTTTCCTATGAACTGAAATAAAATAGATACTGCCACCAAAAGAAGTCGCCTCCTTCTATTTTCTAGGTAAACCTTTTATTGTAGGAGTCCACAAGTTAATAAATAGTCCCATTCCTTTTTCCTTCCAACGGAGTGCAGGTAAAGTGCAGCAGGAAGCACCAGGAAAGCCCTCTGTCCAGCGTATGGCTTTGTTAGATGCGGAGCTGGTAGCCTACCTCATTGAGCGTAGCCAGGTCTCCTTTCTTGTCCAGCACCGCAGGCCTGCAAGCAAAAGGGGGGAGAGGGCGCTGCTCACCAGCAATCCCACACTGCTGTGCAGGAGCGGAGAGAGCAGCTGTCAAATCAGGAACGGTTTACTTCAAAACAGGACTGACTAGATCTAATTTTCTTATAAGCACAATCCTGCGGAATTTATCACGGGAACTAGTGTGACTGTGCTACTTGTGTGGGTTGCCTCTGAAGCCAAGCACCAGCGGAGAACAAGTCATCCTATCCTGGGAGCGCCCCTCTCCCTCTGACTTGAGAGAGGGCCTAAATGAGTAGCTAAGACTAGACGCAGCCCACCTGTGATCTACCCCAGAGCAGGACTCTGGCTTTTAGAATAAGGTGGAAACTGCTGAAAGCAAACAGGTAAGGCCTCTCACATGGCCACAGCGTGCTGTGTCTCTGAACCTGCCCTTTCCTCTTGCTTAGCCACGTCTGCACAAAGGGCTCACCAAAACACAAGATGAACTCCCTTCAGTCTCCAGGCATCTTATAGTCTGATACGGTCCAGCCATTCACTTGAGTAATTTCACACACATGTATGCTGTTAGGTCATTTAAGTATATCAACTCGCTGAACCAAATGAAACCTTGAGATTGAGCAGCCTCTCCCTGTTTAGCAAGCAATGGAAAAGCTCCTGCAACAAAGTTGTCAAACCAAAACAATCCTGGTGATTTATACTCTATGGAAGTGTCTAATCTGAGAGCTTATCCCAGGCTCTTAGCTATTTTCACACAAAGCCATATGTTTGCTTTTCTAAAGAGAGGTATTGTTTAAAATACACATTTCTCCTAGTAGACTCTACAGCACGTCTGCTTCACAGCTAAAGCCCAAGTAGTACTACATGAAGCTGGTAATGATTCCAGTGCTTTCCCACCGCTCCTCAGACACACACAGCAGAGCCTCAGAAATATTTTTGAATTCTTTGATTCAATAAGTGATTTTTCAATTTTTTTTTTTTTTTTTAAGAGCGGAGCTGCCAGCACCAGATCTCTGCACAGAATTTGCACAGCACTTGAGAGCTGGGAACATTCCTATGGACAACTAATGCTCTTCTGCCTAGTCACACATTGAATGAAAGCTGTTTTTTTGCCACTTATCCAAGCACCTCTATTAATAACCCCATCATCCTCTTTGCAGTACTGCCCTGCACCCTGCCTCGTGTTTGTCTCAGTTTATAAGTACTTCACAGAAGGGAAGGTGTCTTCACTGGTCTCTGTCACTTGCAGGAAGGGATCACACCTGAAGAAATCGTTTTAAGATAGTTCGGATTTTTCCACTTCATTCCTTCAGAGCAGATGGGATTTCACTTGCCGGGAAAAAAGCTACAAGCTGCACCCCTCAGGGCTTGCAAAGGAGTCAGAGACCAACAAGAGATACACTATGAAATTTCCAGAGTGTCCTTCCTTCCTCCCTCCCCCAAATTTAGGGATCCTCTTCCTTTCCCACCCTTTATCTCCCTCCCTCCCTTTAATTAAAGCCCGAATATGTTTTTAATTAAAGAAGGCCTGGATGGTTCTACTTTCTCCAAATATCCAAGAGATGAGGAGACACTGCACACCCATGGCAACACGCCCATTTCCACTCCATGACAATCCTCTAGCTTGTAGCTATCACTGTCCTCCATAATGTTTCTCTTCGGGGTTTTAAGAAAAGGATTTGTTGGAGCAGAGGCACCGCAGCCCCTATTCACCTTGGCTTGCAAATGACCCGACATCAAACATCCCCTCTGAAGCGCAGGACCTCTGCTGTACTGGCCCATCAGATCGCACCTCCTCTCCGAAATGCCGTGACAATGAGCAGGTGAATAAGCTGTGCATAGCTGCTGAGTACACAGTATTCATAAGTTATCTGCATTGGATCTGCTCAATTTTGCACATCCTAATATAATATAATCCTAATATAACCCTGCCCCCTTGCACATCTTAATATAATGGACTAACAGAATTTTCCTTTCAACAGCTAAATTAGGCCAGAAGCACACAAGACCAGTGTTGCTATGACACTCACAGAGCATGCATGTGTTAAGCCTCAACATGAAATTAAAAGGAAATAGATCTGGTGAACTGACATTAAGGAGCAGAGATCGCTTCAGGCTGCCGCATGATGCTGCATTCCAAACTCATACCAACTCCCCAAACCCCTCCAGCTTCAAGCACTTTTGTTGAGGATAAAGCACTGCATTGCCTGTTCCAGCACAGTGGCTTGCAACTTACTGCACCCTCCTGCTTTGGGACTTCAGAGGATGGACAAGTGGACACAGTAAAGTGTCCGACTTACCAGACACATTCACACCACCCTATACCCTCTTTATTCATGCTGTCTGCTGGCCACCTTTAGCAGGATCACATCAGCTGTGGGCTAAGAGCACATGGACTGTTACATAGCTCAGTTAATGAGCTGCAATTTGACTACACACCAGTCTCCTAGACAGGCACTTACTGCTTATCGCATTGCCACCCATGTCCTGCAACATACCCTATCCGCCTTGTAGCTGTATTCCAGGCTCAGATGCTATCATGGGCTTGCTAGTGGCCACCACCAGCATTTACCTAACAAACTAGTAAGGAACCAGGATGAGAAGTTGAGGGGTTGAGGCTGTAAAATCCACTTCTGTCCTTAAGCACCGCTTCGCCTTTGACCTTCAGAAACAATCCAGCAAAGACATTCCAGTTCACCATTCCAGTTCATGTATTTTTCACTGGGAGATTTCTCCCAGCAGGCCCATATAATTTTATTGTTGACAAAAACCAGGCTGTAATAACAGCTTGTCATCAGCAGGTGAAGCCTCTCAAACGAATGTGTTATTCAGCCCCTGCCAGCTCACACTAGAGCAAAACACTGCTCTCCCCCTCCCCTGCGAGCTCTGAAAAGCTGTAATTACAGCATGCGAGCAAGAGATCCACAAAGAAACAAAACACAATGTTGATAAGCACGGTCATTCTTTAGCTAGGAATTCAGCCTAAAGCCTAGCAAGCCTGAAAGTCTTTCCTCTCCTGTGCCTAAGACAAAGGCCTCTCACTGCAACTAGGTTCTCAGGGATCCATCAACATGTGGAAGAAAATACCCAATTTCCCTTCTGGTATTTCTTACCCCACATCAACCACTGTACATGGTGGTATGTGTCATTCAGCTCATCCCTGATGAGGGGATCCCATTCCCCCTTCAGATCTTGGAGACCTCCCATTGCAGAAACCAGCAGATCTCAATTTTGGAAATGAAAGGATTTTATCATCAGAAGGGAAAGCCCTACAGCAGCGCACTCCTCTGCGGCACCACTCCCGCTGGGGCAAAAGGCACAGTCAGCCTTCAAGCCACCAGCACCACTGCACAGAAGCATCATTTCAGCATCAGGAACCTAGTTCTCCTCCCTAGCACCACTCTTCTAACAGAGAGCAGCCTCTTGGGTCTTCTCAGGGGCCCAGGACCTGCCGAAAGCTCCTTCATTCCCCTTTTCTTTTCAAGTGTACTAGCCAGGCTTGCAAGGGTGCTGTGCAGGACCCGCAGGGCTGTCACACAGCCACAAAGCACATGCTGCAAGAGCTCCCACCCACACTGAGGCACTTCAACACCTTCCACTAAAGCAGAGATGAAGGTCTCGTGTATGGAGCCAGCTCTCAGTCTCCAGCTCCCTGCATCATACTATAGCTGGGTCCTGGATCTTGTATATCATGGTGACGCAGGGTTTATTTTACAGTAACATATAATTCACTCTAGATACAGAGCAACACAGCAGAACCATCAAGCAGGTAACAGGTGCTGAAGCCACTGCAAGGTCACCAGTACTACACTTGTCTTTCTGTCCTGGAAAAGCAAAGCTGCCAAGGAGGAACCATCTACTACAGAGCAGCCACGTGCCCAGCAGCTCTCTCAGGAAACCAGCCCAACTGGCAAGTCTCCAACCCCAGTAGGACTCACTCTTCTCTCCAGATATATGTGATCCACTCCAGCAATGGCAGAGGCACTATCAGGAACCCAAAGACAAAACCATCCCTTCAAAGTAAATCTAGGAGTTGAAGAAGCCTGGAGTAGCTGAGCCCATTACAACTATAATTATCCATGCACTAAACAAGGAGCTCTCAGTGATGAAGGCCAAAGTACAGCATTGTGGACTGAGTGTGAATTCACATGTAGAAATAAAAACCTGCTGTGAAATCATCTGCTGCTAAAGTATCTTGAAGTTATCTTTAGAAGGTTAGCCTAATGTCTTTGTTAGCTGCTTTAAAATAAATAAATAAGTGCTGAGACAGTAGTCTGGGAGCCTATTTAAAAAGCGATGATCATAAATATGTGACTAATCTGGGTTACGTATAGGCTTTCACAGTTGTCAGCTTCGTGGCATGATGCAGTACAGCTAAAACTCAACTCTTTCACATCTAAGGTATGGCAGTCTGAATTGCCAGTGGCTGTACAAGGCCTGTGATCTGGAAGCTCAGTTTTATCCATTTAGAGGTATCGTATGCAGTTAGTCCATCCTTCCCTGCACAGTTAAAGAAAACCTACTAGCTACAATACATGAGGGAAGCGGTCTGGATTTTTTTGAAGCCGATTAAAATCAAAGAATATAATGCAAGTGATGTTTCCACTTTGGCAAGAAGACAACATGGATGGTGAAAAAGTAAACCTTTTAAGTTGGACAGTCCTGAGTGAAAAGCACTCCATCCAAACAGCTCCATGCACAGGCTCATCACGGAGAAACCAATTTCTGTCTGACTGACCATGACAGCAGGGCACTCCACTACCGCTACCAGATACATCCTCCTGGTTTTAATATCTCGTCTGAACACCCTTAAATGTGATCAAACTACTTTCCCTCCTGTACAAGTCCCCTGCACGCCAGGCTAGGTTCACTTCTCCAGAAAGTGGACTGTATAAAGACTGAAAAAAGAAAAGGCAAAACCCACACTTCTACAGGGTACTGGATGACTGTGAAAGTGGAATTTAACCAAGCAAAGGCCATCAGGGCCTCCAAGGACAGCATGTGGAGGGGCACTGGGCAGCGGTAAGCACAGCAATGCCAGGGTATCAGCAGTACCGGCGGCTTCTGAAGCCTCTTAAGCAACCGAGACACCTGGTATGGTTTTCCTATATATGCCAGTACACGCATAAGTTTTGTACATCAAAATAATACATCATCACCCTCAACTTCTGATCCTCCAGTGACGGCAGCAGGAATACTCACGATTTGTCTCTTCTGCATGCCCGTCTCTGAGGGCTGGCTTGCCTTCGGCGAGGGGACAACGACTTACCCCGTGATCTCTCTTTCATCGGAGAATGGGCACTTGAGGGTTTCAGAATCTGCAAGAGATGGGGGAGGGAAGGAAAAGGCATTCAATAAAGGCAATGATTCACTGAAAATAAAAAATAAAAATAAAGGGCCTCATACAGTAGCGGGGACAGCACACAAAGAGCCTTCAGTCCCTTAGGACTTATTCAAACCCTGCCCAGGTTAAGAGGAACCCAAAGCTGTTATCACACGATAGCTGTTCAGGGGCCCCCTGCAAAAATTAGCTGGTGTCACCAATTCAGTTCCCAGATAAATACTGAAAAAACAGTCTCATCCACAGCTTTCTTCAGAGCTGGCAACAGCAAGAGATAAGAAAAACAGCTTTGAGCCTCAGCCGAAGGAAACTCACACAGCCAAATCGCCCTCTCCAGCTTTCCTCTCTGCAAACAGAGGTGACGGCCTCCCAGGCTGGCAGTTGAACTCTGTGCAACAGCGGGCATTTTCAGTAAGTCTCCTGTCTGTTCACACACTTGCCCACTTCCCCCAGGCCCTCCAACCTCAGAAATCCATCAGCGTGACCCTCACACTCCAGGCTATTTTAAAGACCCAATCCTCCAAAGTCAGCCTCCCTCACAACAGGAGCCCTCTGAATTCAAGTGGCTCAAATTCTGAATTAACTCATGGAAGAGTCAAATGCGGGGCCTTCAGCATTCACGGGTTCAGGGCTGTGGTCCTGGCCTTCAGGCACTTACAAGGACTGGACCCAATGTTACAGCTTGGCACACACACAGAGCTGGTCCCTCTATCAAAAGCAAGTACTAAGTTCAGTAAGTCATCCACCCATATAGACTTCTTCAACTAGAACTTGCTTCAGCTGTTTGCTCTCTAGATGGTATTAAAAGTGCATGAATAGAGAAGATGAAGCTTTTTTTGCCCCATTACATCTATAATCAAGCACACGTACTTAAGGCAACAATATGGTACAAGTTGGCCCTCAAACTCCTTGGCAGGGTAGGAGAGGTGGCAGCAGGACATAGGGGCTACAGTGCCACTGGCGACACTCAAGGTCAGGGCGAGGGGGCAGGTGCCTCAGCAAAAGAGGCATGCGGCTGCTACGTAGGAGCCATTCCTCAGCAGGGCAGGGGACGTGAACCCAGAATAACTTGGACACGATGCCACATGCCTCTCCACGAGAGCCAGCTCCATACTTAGCAACACACCTGCTCTGCTCCTGCTGCCAGCAGTAGGCTGGAAAAGCACCAAATCCCCTTCCACCAGGACCACAAGCAGCTCCTCGCCTACGCCAGCCCTAGAGGCATGGTCAGGGACACCCCTCATTCCCAAGCCCAGCCAAACCCTCCAGTCCCCTTGGCAGCCTGCCCTAGCTCCCCGTCATTTCCCTCCAGGCTCTTCAGTCCAACCAGCCAGTGAGGAAGGACCAGCCAGTCAGGGATTTGTTTTCCTCACCTTTCCCATGTAACCTACTTTGTGATTTAGCTGAAGGTGGTGGGCATCAGGTGGCACAGGGCAAGCCCACCGGCATGCCCTGCAAGGAGAAGCAACCACTGACATAGCTGTCCCATGGCACGCCTTGCAGCTCAAGTGCCAAGAGCAGAGATCCCTACTGGCGACCAGGCCACCCACCCCACCAGCCCCAGGCATGCTGGTTCTTTCCAGCCACCTTCTTCCAGAGTCGGTGAGAAAAGCAAACTGGGCAATAGCTCCTTGATGGGCAGGGACAAATATGGGTTCAAGTGTTTCCCAGGCTGAAGGGGAGATCTTTGAACTAAAAAATAGCTATAAGGGCTTGAACACACACCAAACCTGTGGGGAAACCACCGAGACAGATGTAAGCATGCACACCCCCAGCCCACCTGATACCACCTTAATCTCGGGCTGGGGTCAGCCTGCTAACATGGAGCAAGACCAACCTCTGCAGGATGGGACTAGGCACACCCACCTCCAAGTCCACTGCCCAGGTGCGCAGACCTACCTTCATCCTCATATCCCTGGCAAACTTCTCCAGCTCCTTCCTGACTTCTGTGCGCATCATTTTGGATACATTGAGGACCAGCTGTTTCCACTCAATGGGCTGAAAGCTGTGCGGCTCATGCGGGACATATAATCCAATTTTTACTTTTTTGACTGAATGCAAGTACTTTTTATAGGAGTCTTCAAATTCAAAGATGAGGTCACTCAGAGTTCGGTAAGTTAGAGGTTTGTCCATCAGATCTGATCGTCTGCTCATGCCCAGCGAGCCATACCGGCCGTTGCAGTAAATCCCGAGCACCACATGATGAAAATAGTTCCCTGAGAAGTGGGTTTTAAAGCTGATGGGGAATCTTTCCACAGAGGGCTGCCCGTTCGTTAAGTATCTGGTGTGCACTGTGTCAAGGCAACATCGGCACTGGGAAGGGAGCACGCACAATTACATTTGTAAGACATCTTTAGCAGGCATTTTTAACTGCCAGGACAAGTGCTTTCTTGCAGACAGAGATTTATTCTTGCTGTGTGCCAGAAACAGTCAATGCTGCCAAAGCCCATTTCACTGCTTGGAGAATAAAATGCAATGGTTCAGACAGGAAAGGGCCTGACTTTTAACCATG
Source organism: Vanellus vanellus (assembly GCF_965231255.1). NCBI lineage: Eukaryota > Metazoa > Chordata > Aves > Charadriiformes > Charadriidae > Vanellus > Vanellus vanellus. The sequence continues at coordinate 26,354,231 of NC_138907.1, forward strand.
CTTGGGGGGAAGGAAAAAAACACTACAGTGTCTGGGTCAGCATGCCAGAAGAAAAAACACCCTCCCCAGACCTGTGGAAACTCCCCCATTTTATACCAACATCAAACGCCCATGTCGGAGCTTGGTCCGACTCACGTTATTGATTCTCATTTTCCCACATCTTCAAACAGTACAAGAAAAATCTGAATTTATTCCTGTCCTGGATGACAGTCTGCCTTTCCATCTGTATGTAAACTGGCCCTCAGCACAGCCACTCCTCATACAAGAGTGCTTTTGCATGTTACCCTTGTAACACATTGCTGAGATGAACAAAGTAAAGCTCCCAAGCGGATAATTAATTAGATAAGCCCAGAGACTTGGTCAGGAACAAACACTTTCAAAAAGCAAAACATGTCCCCTGAATCACTGGCTGGCCATTTCAAATGCACCACGTGCAGAGGCTGGGGCCAAGCTCCGTAACAGCGTAGTAGGTGACCTCAGAGGGGAACTACGCATGGGTCCCAGGTCACCTCCTCCAAAGGCTGCTGGCCTGTGCCAGGGGGAGGAGAGACTGAGATTCTCTCACGCAAGCGAGTTTGCGTCAGCACCTACGTTGCACGCGGCTCCCTGTTGCTAATCCCTGGACAGCTGAAACCTACCCTGGCTCCACATGCTGACACCCTGCCCCTGGGACAGCAGGTGCCCTTCTCTGCAGCTGAGACCCCCAGCCATGCCTGGGGAATGGAGGAGGGATAACCAGAAAAGGCTGCAACAAGATGCTCCAGCCTACGGTTACTCCTGCCAGAGGTACCTGCTGTAACCCTGGAGACATCCCTGGACACAGACATGGTCAAGGCGTTCAGTCAGGGCAGTGTCACTACAAAATAGACTGGCTCGAGGGTGAGGAGTGCCAGGATAATATCAGGGCAGCCTGAAGAATGGAGTGGGGTCAGTCCCCACTGGAGCTGAGGGAACCGGCTCAGACCAGGGTCCTGCTCTGGGGACCGCCAGCATCCCCTCCTCACCCCAACCCATGCCCCAAAAGGTGGTCTTTAAACAGCAGTGAAACAAGAGTCACTGCACAGCTGAGGTGCCCTGAGATGGTACTGCAGCCAGCCTTCCTCCCCTGTCTGCATAGCACAGCTGCCAGGAAACTGAGAAGACAAAAAGCCTTTGTACCAATACCATAAACCACAATTTGAGCTCAGTTCTGGTTCTGCCCAGCCTGACACCTCACCTCACCACCAGTGCAACTCCCCAGGATGCTAACCTCCCACCTGCACCCTGCATTTCACCTTCTCTCTACATAGATGCAGGAAAAACATCCAGTGGCTCTCACCTGTTTCTAAAGCATTTTCTCAAAGGGATATTTTACCCACCTGATGCTTGTTGAATTTCACATATTCAAACTTTTGCCCTCCAGGTGAACACAGGAACCCACTACTAAGAGATTCGTGAACTACCCAGAATCTGAGGTCAAGAGCAATGAATTAAATTCCCGTACCAAAAAAAAAAAACAAACAAACACACACATAAGAAAAACACATTGGCAAAAATCTTTCAGAACAGCCACAGGGAAGATTTTCAGTTCAATGTCAAACATATTTAATTGCATTCAGTGCTAGATGTCATCAGCTCTAGCAGTCTGGAGAAAATGTATTAGAGGGTACAGGAATGGACAACACTATGGGCCCAGCTCCCGGTGCACGTCAGTATCTGCACGACAGTAAGCCTGGACAAGCGTGCAAAGCAGAGTGCAGACACACACACACAATCCCTCACCCAGCCAAGGCTACACATGTCCACCTCTGCCCATCTGCTGCCCCACCTACATCAAACACGGGCACCCTGCAACAATTGTCAAAGCTCACCCCGATATCACATACACTGACACGGAACAGAAAGAGCTCTATTGCTTTCAGTGGTCTTGCTGGATCACTGTTGCATTAGGACTGGCTTTGCCAAGAAAAACCCCACATTGTGGGTAGAATTAAAGATTATAAATACACTGCAAGGTCAGAATGGGGCCCAGCACTGTCATGCCAACTAGAAAACTCAACCCCCCAGTCATCTCATTTAAAAGGTCACCTTGCTCCGGGCCTTAAAAGGAGCATCCTGTGTACATCAAAGTCATGTTACAATAATTTGTGTCCTACAGACAGATTCTTGCAGAAGCCCATTGTATTTATCATTCTGTGTAACTGAAAAAGCAGTATCTTTTATTAACACCTATGAAGCTTTCAAACAGCCACTATTTTTCCCCCTCATTATGAAAGGGTTTTCTCTCTGCTCCCCGAGTGCCTTTCTATTAAGTCCACACAAAGCTTTGGTGGCCACCTGCCACACATACACACTTCTGCCATGAGGTCTCGGAGAAGTTGCAATTTAATCTCATTAAATACTGGGTAGGAGTAAAAGAATCTTTTGAGGACAGAAATTACCCACTATCAAATAACCCAGCAACAACCGCTGTGGAAATTAACCTTTAGGTACAGGTTGCTTCTGCTGAGTGACTAGTTAATGAGTCTCCCCACCCGAGATGAAATACACAGCAAATGGGCTGGAAAGGCACGTCAGATCTTCCCCTCCATCCATGCATCATTATTATTTCTTTTCCTTTCTGCTCTGCCCAAGGAGAGCTGTATTGTGGCAAACAAAAGGCAATGACACAGCAATGCCGCAGCTGTAATCACACTTCTGAGCTGGGACTGTAACTGCAGGATGAAGAGTCAGGGAGTAAATTATGTGCCACAATACAGAAGCAGCGCAGAGCAGGAGGGCAAAAGCAGCTGTAACGAAAGCTCGGTGGCCTCCCGATCCCAGGTCTTTGGGTAAATCAAAGCAGCAGAAAGACAGCACTGAGGGATGCTGATCTCCTTGGAGATCACACAAGAGGGACACTAATCTTCTGGCTGGCCACCTCTTGCCCCAATATCCCTTCTCTACCCCCACACCCAGGAAATACACAAGGACAATACCTAGAGTTCCACCAGGGTCTCATGGGAATGGGTTGGTATGGCACGTCCCCATCCCTTGGAGATGCCCAAGCCCTGCCCACCCCGACTCTCAGCTCTTCTGCAGCCTCATAATAGCCTTTCAACCTCAATTTCTTCCACCCTACAGAGACACTAATGGCCACCAGCCAGGGCTGCATGTATTAGGCAACTGATGAATTCTGCTCTCATACCCCAGGAGACTGATTTTGAAAGAGACAGGTTTGAGTCAAAGTAGTGAAAGACGAATCAGGCCCAAAGCATACAACATGCTTCAGGGGTGACAGGCCATTGACATAAACCAGTATGGCTTTATTAACCAGTAGGTTCTCTTGAGTACACCAATACTGCTGGCAGCCTGTAAAAAGGGCCAGATTTCCCATGCCAGCACACAGCTTCCACAGATGTGCAAGTCAACACAAGTACACCACCCTCTGAGCCACAGGTTGCTATGCTTCCTGTAATCCCATCACCTTTCCACCCAGGCTCACACACAACCCATCTTGGATACTTAGGAGACATTCAGATCTCAGACTCAAATACCAGCAAGACTTGGGGCACAAAACCTATGCTCTGGCCACCACCTGGACCTTCCTGGGCCTCTCACTACAACAAGGACATTGAGGTGTTGGAGCGTGTCCAGAGAAGGGCAACAACACTGGTGAGGGGTCTGGAGGAAAAGTCTTATGAGGAACAACTGAGGGAACTGGGGTTGTTTAGCCTAGAAAAGAGGAGGCTGAGGGGAGACCTTATCACTCTCTACAACTACCTGAAAGGAGGTGGGGGCTGACCTCTTCTCCCTCGTGACAAATGATAGGACAAGAGGAAATGGGTTCAAGTTATGCCAGGTGAGGTTTAGACTGGATATTAGGAATTTATTTATTTTTTTTTTTCTTCACTGAAAGGGTTATCAAACACTGGAATAGGCTGCCCAGGGAGGTGGTGGATTTGCCATCCCTGGAGGTGTTTAAAAAAAAAGGGTAGACATGGTACTTGGGGACATGGTTTAGAAGTGGTTTTGTCAGGTTAGGCTAATGGTTGGACTTGATGATCTTAAACGTCCTTTCCAACCTCAACAATTCTATGATTCTATGACTCAGTGGGGCAAACAAGCAGTAGCATCCTGAGTCTGTTCAAAAGAAAAGGGGAGAATTAGTTAAGGTGTTACCTGAGTCAACCCCTTAGTTTTAAAACTCTGGAGCAGAAAGCATCTGGATGGTTTCTTTAAATCTGCACACTCACATAATAACTCAAACCCAATGCCCTTCTGTGGTTTGGTTCATTGGTTTTTGTCCCTTCCCCTCCTGGTGAACTAATATCAAAGAAGTCCCAGCATCTTCCCCCCTCCAGTACACACCCTTCCCTACACAGGTGCCCCCACTGCTGAGCACAGAGCAGTTCCCAGCCAGAAGAGACTTAAGCCTTTCACTTTGTTTATTTGCCAGCAAATGTTCTCTCTTGCCTTTTTTTTTTTGTTGTTAATAAAGAATCAGAGCGGGATCTTTCCATGTGCCAGCACCATGGCTATGGTCTTCGAATAGTTCTGGAAATAGGTCTTAGCAGCTGATAGCACCCACTGGACAGCAGCTGGCTCCCCATAGCTAGGTCAGCTCAGGTGACTTGCTACCAGCAGTTTTCCCACCACCACTACAAAACGCAGCCAGCTGAACAGAAGGCAAGGGGACATGCTGCAAGGACCTCAGTCCACTTGTATCTAAACTGGTTTCAACAGGAGTATAGCTGGGGGGGGAAAACCTGGTGACTTTGCTGAGCTGACAGGCAGCAACTGCACAAGTGGTGTACTAGCAGCAGGTGAGGAAGCAAGTGCCATCCCTGCACCATGCCCGGTCCCTGCAGCACCAACAGGGACCCAGAGCCACAGAGATCTCCAGGGGCAGGAGACCCTCCTCCTCGGAAGTCCAAAGGAAAAAAGCCCAAACATAAGTTAGTGCAGCAAGGCCCTGCAGAGCCCACAACAGCTTGAAACAAACCAAGACATTCTCAGGTTTCAGAGGTCAAGTGCCAGCATCAATTGTTTGACCAGACCAACCCGCCAATGCTGGTGCCCGAGCAGGTCTAAGCACACAGCTGTCCAAGTGCCCAGAGTCACAAGTGCTTCTCCAGCTGCTGGAAGACCCAGCATCATGACTGACACCTTCTGGTGTCTCCACTGCAAGTCCCACTCTGCCTTGCAAACCAAAAACAAAAAAACCATATGAACCTGATATTGAGCAAATGAGTGCCCATTGCACTGCTTGTGCTAATCAATTTGGTATTTATTAGTCTGAAATTCTCCCTTATTTAACTCAGACAAGATGACATTGTAGTGCTTCATGTCTCAGAGCCCAGTGAGGGGCTTTTTTGCTGAAGTCTGGTTGAGATGAGCACAGAAAGACAAAGGGTGTCGGGTCCCCTCCTCTCCTGCTGCTCACAAGGTCTGGGGAAGTGTGAGCAGGCACCCCGAGCCATCGCAGCAGGCTGTGCCACAGGGCACAAACAAGCTGAAGGGAATCAGAGCAGGCCGAGAGGAGGGAAGAGACAGCTTTATTTACGCTAGCAATGCTGAAGCCACTAGCTCAGAGTGAGGAGGTAGGGCAGGAGGAAAATAAACCTTGGGCTTCAAAACCATCAGATAAGGCTTCGGCAAAAACAGAAGAGCTATTTTTCCAAGCAACTGCTGACAATGTCAGAGGGCCTCCAATGACCAGCCATAAACATTCATAGAAGTTTCCCACCACAGCCTGGAGTCAGATGGTATTTCCCACAGGCTCCAGGAGGGCCGAAATCTCAGGTTTGGGATTGCTTACCATGAGGTAGAGTACTGCTGAGCCCACATCTGGATGTCATCTGCACATAGAGCCCATGTTCCCCCCAGCAGCTCCAGTGCTCACGAAGGAACAGCTTGAGCAGCTGGCTCAGCCTCCCAAAGCAGGACTGCCAGGCTGGCGTAGCTCATTTTTAGGTGCCTATTCTCCAGTGCCCAGCTGCAGTCTAAGGCTATTACCTTAAAATTACACTGTGACATTGGAAGCAATGAAAAGCTCTCTCCCAGCTCTTTCCAGCTACCAGAGGGGCTGTAGATATTCAGCAGGACCCTCCTTGCCTGTATTTCAGTTACCAACTGTGTTGAGCTGTGTACAAGCATGCAGGAGGCAAAGAGGGACACTGCAGAGACATCAGTATCCTGCAATGACTGCAAGAAACTCTCCCCCTTACTGAAAACATTCACCCCCAGCCCAGGGATGTACCTGCTAGGCAGGAGAGCAGGATGGGCCCAGGTCCCCAGTAGTGATAAACATCATCCACTGATTAAATGCACAGAAGGCACAGCACAGCAGCTATTAAATCATTTCTCCCTCCTGAGGCACTTCTACTCTCCTCTTCCTCATTTAATGATATTATTGTACACGGGGAGGTCTAATACACTGCATGGGTCTGATCATTACCTCACATGAACTGGGAGAGGCACACTAAAGGCAAGAGGAGTGAGTTATGTTCACCCAACAGACAGTCACGCTCTGCAAGACTCCCCGAGGATGGGATGCACCATGTCGCTTCTCTCTCCCCCTCTGATGTTTTCTCTCCCCATTTTAATAAAGTGAACACAGCATGGATAAAATTCCCTTGGCACTTTTTGGTTTACTATTCCCTTTCTTGAGCACAAGTCGTTTCAATCCTTGCTCAGAAAGAATGGGCTGAATGCACCATTACTCAGCTGATTTACAACTGAACTGAGAAATACCCTAGGGAAGACAGCAGGAGGAATGCCTTTGGTTAGGCACTGATGAGCAGACCATGTAAGCAGAGAGATAGGAAACCAGTTCAGACAGCTACACAGAGAAGAAGCTCTGTGCATATTGCTGCAAAATAATACTGGAAAATCTGTGTGATCTTTCGGTCATCCCACAGCAGCTACTCTCTTGGTGCATGCAGACAGGCTAGCTCCATATTTTAACTCATTGCTCTATAAAAACGTTTCAAGATCTAATGCGAAGACAATTATGCAAAACTTAATTCTGCATCAAGAGGGATTACAGAAGCATTTTATATGAAGTTGCATAGTAAAAGGCAATTGCACGAGCCAGCAAGCAGCTCAATTAAAATGACATCTTGCTAAGCCGCTCTGCACGAGTCATCCTCTGAATGGCTCATACCAAGGGTCCACCGTAGTGGGCTGTGCTCTTTGCAGTATCCAAGCAACACAGCAAAGCCTGCCAGCACACCAGTTACATGCAGTACCTTATTTCCAGAGACAGCGAAGGGAACCAGAGGTTAACACACACACGCGGGGATGCTCAGGCTTATGTGAAGACATTGGTTTGACGCTCAGGAGAGGGTAAGCATGTCTTATCCAGTATCTGCCTGACCTTGATAAGGAAGTCACATCTGCTGGCCTCACCACGTCCACAAACAGAGGGCAATACTGAAGATCAAAATCTCACAGCTGAGAAAAATCAGCAATTTTCCCCACGTGCTATTACAAAGATGCTTCCTAAAAACCCACATGGTGCACATGCAGCACAGCACCATGAGGTTCTGCATGGGCACAAGCTTCATACCAGCCGCTTTCAAAGCACGCGTATTCAGATGGCCCATCCATTCACCACTGCTACACTCTTTGCATACCCACACCTCATGCAAAATACTTTAATATATCTGTTGTTGCACCAGCACCCCATGAGATAGCCATTGTTCTCACACAGGAGACTTCCAAGACAGCAAATAGAAGTCCCAGGAAGACAGGCCTGTCCCATACCCTCCCCCTGCCTAAGCCTTCTCAATTAAAACAAAAAGGTTTTCATAAACTTTTTTTTTTTTTTTTTTTTTTTTTTTTTTTTACGTAGCATCTAGGGACAGAAAGATTCATCCAAATCTTAAAAGTCCAAAGAATCATAGAATCGTTAGAGTTGGAAGAGACCTTAAAGATCATCTAGTTCCAACCCCCCTGCCATGGGCAGGGACACTTCCCACTAGACCACGTTGCTCAAAGCCCAGTCCAGCTTGGCCTTAAATACCTCCAGGGATGGAGCTTCCACAACTTCTGCAGGCATCCTGTTCCAGTGTTTCTCCACCCTCAGAGTAAAGAATTTCTTCCTAATATCTAACCTAAATCTACCATCTTTCAGTTTAAAACCATGACCCCTCATCCTATCACTACACTCCCTGATAAAGAGTCGCTCCCCATCTTGCCTGTAAGGCCCCCTTTAGGTACTGGAAGGCTGCTATAAGGTCTCCCCAGGGCCTTCTCTTCTCCAGGCTGAACAACCCCAACTCTCTCAGCCTGTCTTCATAGGAGAGGTGCTCCAGCCCTCTGATCATCTTCGTGTCCCTCCTCTGGACTCGCTCCAACAGGGCCATGTCCTTCTTATGTTGGGGGCTTCAGAGCTGGACAACATACTCCAGGTGGGGTCTCATGAGAACAGAGAAGAGGGACAGAATCACCTCCCTCGACCTGCTGGCCACGCTTCTTTTGATGCGGCCCAGCATGCAGTTGGCTTTCTGGGCTGCGAGAGCATGTTACCAGCTTATGTTGAGCTTCTCATCCACAAACACCCCCAAGTTCTTCTCCTCAGGGCTGCTCTCAATCCATTCTCCGCCCAGCCTGTATTTGTGCTTGGAATTGCCCTGACCCACATTAAGTAGGCACTTGGCTTTGTTGAATTTCATGATGTTCACACAGGCCCACCTCTCAAACCTGTCAAGGTCCCTCTGGATGCCAAAGAAACTTCAGATGACACCAAATAGTATAAACCATAGCTTTCAATTATTTTGCTTTCCCTGCTGAAAAAAAAAAAAAAATTGAACAAAAGTCAGGTTTGAGGCAAGCAGAAAAAAAAACCTCTTTCCAAATGAAAATAAAACAGTCAAAACTTTTGTATCAGCAAGAACACTTTTAGGTTATCATGGTCATCTGTATGCCACTAATTACACCCATCAGCCAGAGCCACCTCTCGGACTCAGACCTGAAACCTTGTCCCTGGCGCATGGGGAGCTGTAAGCACCACCCGGTGCACATCACAGACCCCTAGCACAGCAGGGACCACATCCAGCATCAAGCCTCACACACCACACATGACACTTGCTCAGCCCACGTCCCCTTCCCATCCTACAGCAGCCACACCCTCTCATGAGCCAACACTGGGCACTGCCTCCCAGGCTCTGCCAGATGCTTTTCCCACGAGAGGGGGCAGCAGCAGCAAGCAAAACACGACAGAGACATGCTAGAAGCTGGTTTGCTTTGGGGTTTATTTTCAGTTGGGGTTTTGTTTGGTTTTAAATCAAACTTGATCAGTGGTGGTAAGACATATCCAGCATACAATTATTCCTGTAGCCCTGCCTTGCCCTCATCTGGTGTTTTAGGATGATGGAGGTTGATTTGTCAGTGACAGCACAAGAGGGACAAGAAGCAAGTCAGTCTCTAAATGAAAATTTCTTGCTTTTTCTTTCTAAGAATGAATAGGAAGCAAGCATCATGTTACAGTAAAGCTTTTATGTTTAATTATAATACACATGTTTCCGCACAAAGCACAGCTGTGGGCTGAGAGACAAAAGCTAACATGACTTTGCTGTGTAAACATGAGACAAACATAGGACAGAACCTGTATTCCTTAGGTGTTACCAAGCACCAACAATAACTGGCAGAGAAATACTAATGAAGTTATTGTACTAATGTATGAAGTTATCACACTAATGAAGGGATTGTGTAGACAGATTACCTGGGCACTCTGGGTCAGATCCTGACATTATGCAGATTACCAGGGCAGAAGGCAAAGTCGGCACAGCCAGAGCATGACACTTGTGAACTGGGCACACAGCATCCAAGCTCCTATTCACAGGCCTAGGCAATTCGGCAACCTGTTGATCAATACCATGGCAGTTCCCCGAGCTGCTGGCACTCACCTTTGGCTGTGACAATCTCAAACACCATCTGGGGAGGGTGATAATATATTAAAAAGCACTGCAGTGGAAAAATCCAAAGGCATGTGAAAGGATACATCCCCAGGATAACTGCTTCAAGGCATTTGATAGGTAAGGACTCCCTGGTCATTTCTTTTGCTGTCTCCATTAACCTAGGACAGAAAAAAAAAAAAAAAAAAAAAAAAAAAAGAGTTTTCAGTCCTTTCAGCTTATTTTCAAAATAACCCTAGATCTCCTCTGGAAAAAAATGGGAGAGGATGGTTACATGGCCCCCTGAAAGCTACAAATGCCTCCATGAGCCTACAGCTACAGACAAGAATTTAATACCTTTTTACCAAAGTCTGCTCTGCAGAGAGCTCTACCAACACAGACACTACACACCACTGCAAGATCATCTTGCTGCTGCTCCCTACCACCTGTGGACTGGGAAAGTGGTAAAAAGCATAGGATTTCCCACAGGAGTACAGGAAACTGCATGCCCAGGATCTTTCAGGTTCACAAAGTTCAGTTATAATCTGGACTTTTATCTTTGAAGTAGAGTTATCTGATAGGGACAACATTGTGATGAGAAATAAGCAACCTAATCTCAGCTCAACTGAGAAAGCTGTCATGCCAGACTGACACCTCACCATCAACCAACCAAGTATCCTATCCCCTTCCACAAGCAGATCCTGAAATCCTAGAGAGTTAAAAAAAAAAAAAATACTGGAAGAAGATAAAGGCCAGGAAAGTCATTCAATGACACCTCCCCCCCCCCCCAAAAAAAAAAAAATAGCTAAAAACCACACCAAAGGATGGCTTCTATTTTAATGTCTTCTCTATTGCTATCCTTTCCCTGAGAAGAGCTTTGTAAACAGATCCCTACTCTAAGGAAACACAACGTTAAATGATAAAAATATTTGTATTAGAGAAGATGATGAAAATATACATCTGAAACCATTAGAGTTTTTTTTCTCCTCACTTTTTAATTCACTCACCTCATGCATTTTAAACCTGGTATTGACTACAAATGGCAATACAGCTTCCACTGCTATTACAGCCTGTCACAGCCATTCTGTGTCCCATTTATCCAAGTTAAACAACCACCCTTTACACTCTGCCTGCAGTACAGAAGACAAATTAGTTAGCCTGCCTCCTACATGCTCACAATCAGCCACAGAAACACCACTGCTAGAAGCAGAGAGCAGCTCCAGCAAAGGCACACAATGGGGCCCCTTCATCCCCCACAGTGGCTCCTCGGAGCTGATTGCTCCAGTAGCCACTGCAAAGCCCTGTCTCCATCCAGAGAAGTATGACATGCAGATGATGCATGGGAGGCACCCACCAACAAAATGATCCACTGAATTTCCTATCTTCTAACTCCCCCAGGGTGGGGGGAAGGTCATAGCTGATTACTGAATGTGTATCAGAGGCAAGAAAAAGCTCAAGTTGTAAAGCTATTTAGCTTCAAGCCATTTAGTGTGGTGTATACCTAGTTAACATGGTCCGAGGGACAGGGCCAGCACCTCCTCCTCAGATTCACACCTACACTGACCCCGCTGCCATCGGGCAAACACAGTAACCACACTGGAGCTGCCTCAGCACCTTGTGTAGCATCAGGTCTCCTAACACCTGCTTTTATAAGCTCACTGCTATTGTGATTTCAAGGTGCTGTCAGCACGGAGATAACATTAATGACTCCACAGCCAGGGAGGGAGTCTTCAGTGTAATTGGCCTAAACAAAGCAACACTCACACTATTTAACTACTAAGTTGTATTTAACATGCACTTTGCAAGCCACATATGTACTGGTTCTGAAGCACAGCTTTCCAGGACACTACATGATTATTAAGACAGACTTAAATCAAACAGGAGAGGCATATTGCTTGATTAAAAACACACTGCCTGCTAGTGCACGGGTACCTCAGCTGTCCCTTCTGAGGCTAGCGGCAGCCTTCCATTCCCTTTACGTAGCATCATCAGATAGCTGGGCTCAGAAGGGACCCCAGGAAGCTTTCCTGTCCCACCTTCTGCTCAAAGATCCCGGGTGCAGGAGCTGCAGCAGATGCTCAGTGGCCACCCACCTCTGAATCGTGACAGTGATGAGGATCTGTGCAAGGGGAGCATCAGTCAAGAAGCATCACCAATGATCAGCAACCAGGCGCCCATCTGCACCCACAGGGCAGATCATGCCCTCACACACATCCATCCCAGCATCCCCAGGAATACTCTGCAAACATTTTGCTTCTTCCTCTGTGTTTGCAACACAGTCCATAGGGTTTAGGCAGATGACCCAGTTCAATAACCACTGAGAGAGTCTTTCTTCTGCTTTTAACAAGCTTGAGATGAAGCATGGCTTTAAACCCCGCGTTTGCGTTGGAAGCAGAGCCTTTGGAGAATCCCCAAGCCACTGCTCTGTCCAAGGTAGCATAAGCCAAATCTAAATCACTCCTCACAGATAATTTTCCAACCTACTTTTAACTGGGTTCTCAAAGGCTCAGGAACCCAACAGTTAATCTATCCTATACTTAACCTTGCGTCTAAGAAGGTCCCCTAATGCTTAAACTAAATCTTTCCTTTTTTTGCAATTTAAATCAGAAGCTATTTCTGCTTTCCACAGAGGGTATGGAGACCATTAATTGTCTCTCTTGCAATTGACATTTGTATACACGACAGGCTGTAATCTACCCTCTCCTCTGTAAACATGAGAAAGCAGACAGATTTTTCTTCTTCTTTTCTGTTTAATTCCCCCCCTTTCTCTCACCCTAAGTCTTCCCTTAGGTCATTGGGCATTCCTTTGGGCAATGTTTGTTGCTCTCCTTTTGGACTCTCTTCAACTGACTTGCCTTTCATGGTCTTGAGCTGAGCCCACCACACCAATACAAACAAACCAATTTCCTTCTGAATCCAACTTTCAGTATATTTTTGCTACAAAGCTGGTGTTTTTCTTAAGATCAGCTCCATCTGTGCAAAACTAGCTTTTTGTTCTCCATTGTGTATTCCCACAGCTGGCTATTCCCAAATCCCTTCTCAGTATTTGCCCTTACTCAAATACCTCCTGTTTGTACCAGCCCAGTTCTCTCTTACCCTTTGAGATCACTCTGAATCCCAATTCCACTTTGCAAAGCCTTGTCACCTTGTCCAGCCTAGACCACAAAGCACATCTATTAGCAATTAGTCTTATCTGTACCATTAATGAAAAAACATTGACCTGGGACAGAGATTGCACACCTCAACTGACAAACTCCACTAGGCAAGAGCAAGCTATTGGTTAAGTATCCCTTTCTAAGTGCTGCTTTTCACCATGTGCGGTCCTTATGTCAAAATAGTTTCATTCAGACTCGAGGTCCCTGCCTTATTTGGAGATTTCCAAAAGCCATACTAAGGAAAAGAATTATCACAACCACAACTTCTCCCTGATTGACAAAAGCTCTTACACTCATAGAAGGAAATTATCAGAACCAAACCACGCCAAACTGAATTCATGTTGCCTATCACTTACCACCTTGTTATGTTCCAGACACTTAATTACTTGCCCTAGCATTTTTTCCTGAAACTACAGATAAGTCTAGAAACCATTTGAGTTTATCTTCCCCCCCCCCCCTTTTTTTTTTTTTTTTTTTTTTTTTTTTTTTTTTTTAAGACTCATATTTTTGCCTTCCCCAGTTCCCAACAAGAGCACCCATCCTCCCCACACCCTCTGGCAGAAGTATAAATAGTTTGGAGGTTGGTTGTCAGTTCTCTAAGAAAGCATTAGCTCATTTGAAAACAACAAATTACAAGCACTCTTTGACTTGTCCTTTCCCTATTTTCTTTCACTCCTGAATTCTTACCACACCATCTCAGATGTTAATCATGACCAGAAAGGCTGCACCATTAAACTTGTGAATGAATATTTAAGGAAGAGGGGGAAAGAACTAACAAGCAGCATCAAGCATTTTAACTCCCTACCTGAGCAGGATTTGTTTCAGGGATTTTCTTTAAGTTTTCCAGTTATCTGAACAGACTCCACATATATGATACTCTAACACAGTACTTTTCCATCTTGTATCACAGTTAGCTGGGAACTAAACCAAAGCCACCCTCTCCACAGACCCCAGTGAGTACGGAGGCAGCCCATCTCTTCCAGTAACTTGAGGGAGACTGCTACAGTCAAAAATAAGCATCATGCAGCTTCCCTCTTCGTGGCATTCATACCACTGTCTAAAGTCTGCCAGACAGATCTCTATTCCAGATCACAGTGAACATTTCTGCCTCTAACAGGCTGCACACTCCTCCCTCGAGATCTAGTCCTTGGCAGATGGTGATATTTCCTTGTAAATTGACTCAAATTTCTTTCAATGTTTTCAGAAGCCCACCTGCATTATCTCCCTTGTTTTCTGCACTAAAAGAAGGCCCATAGAGAAGATGGTTTTGCATCTTTTGGATGCTTTCTGTTTAAAATGGCAGTGACTGCAGTCATCTCAGGGGAGCCATGAATTCCTTTTGCTCCCAGATTTTTCACTGGGGCATCTGATCTCACATACAGGTTAGAAAAAGCTTCAAACATTTTAGCATGCCCGAAATTGGAGGATCTCACCAGCTGGCACCTGTCACACTAGAGCCATATCAGAGATGACCACGCTTAGGAGGAGAGGTTGCCCATTACTTTCACCAGAAAGACTCCTACAAACTTCAATAAACTATGAATTAGTGAGACCCTCCAGCACATTTTCCACTAAGTTCTCCTTCCCTAGGCCTCAGCACTTGCATGAGAACCATAAAACCACCCTCTCCTGACAGTTTTTCTAAGGCTCCTGACAGTTTTATTCTTCCCAATGAAGCAAAGAGAGAACTGAAAGGCAACAACAGGCATAAAAGGAGATAAAACAGCAGAGCAGCTACTGCTCTCGTGAATCATCTCAAAACCAGTTTGTTTCAATGGCAAATGCACTTCCACCACATGCTGAACAAAGCACCGTATCTGTAACATTCTCTCTTTTTGCGAGAGAGAAGCAGATGTTCAAATGCCTTCTGCAGTCTATTGTCTGGAAATGGTATGAGCCCATTTTGCTTTACAGCTTCATCAGGGTTCCTTAATAACATGCTGTGTTGAAACAGTATTATTTTCCATGTCCCCCCTTCTCTGTTATTTGGTTGCATCGTTCCCACGTGACTGCTTCTATCACAGTCTTTTCTTGCAATTGATTATCCATTATATCTGCAGTCACTCAATGTCTCTCCATCTTCACAGAGCAGCTTCTGAGCTGTAATTTCTCAAAGTCCCCAGAACCTACCCAAACATAGTTTTTTGCTTCAGTCGTAAGTCCCGCTGATCAGCTGGCACTTAACTGGAGGGAACAGCACAATACCACACCCACCTACAACCTCCCCAGATACTCTGTGGAGGACAAAGATATTTCTTCCTCATTGTGGCTCATGCCTGCATCCTAGAACAGAAGCTTGCAGAGGGCTTATTGTTCCTTGTAGAGACAGTAATAAAAGTTCGTTGGCATTGAACACAGAGTTACAGATAATACTAGATATCCAGAAATATATTGTCTAAAGCTCTTACATGATCTAGGCTTGGGAGTTTTAAAAAATGACTATTTCAATTAACAGCGTCATTTTTTATCACAAAAACTGTAATGTAGATTTTGCCAGTATAGGAAAAGGAAAACCAGCTCAATCAGTGTCTGAAACACTTGTATAGCATGTGTACACATACATACCATGGATCAGCAGAGTGATAGGGTGCCCTTTACCTACCTAGTATGAAAGGGTACATCACGAAGGCTAGAGAACACCACCCCAGGTCAAGACACCTTGTATATGCTTGCTCTATTAGCAAAGCACTCCTATAGTCGATGTAGCTACACCTGTAAATCTGGATTTTGTGTGAATACAGCAAACTCAGGCAAGGTAAGATGTATTTTCAGACACAGATTGCCAGTACAACAGGAACACCACACAGTTTGCAGGATCACATCTCTACCACCCTGACTCACACAGCCACACCAACAGAAATTAACATTTTCAAAAGTGTTATCTGTAGTCTAGACAAATCCACAGGATGTCTGGCAGTCTAGAAGCAAGCTGGTAACTAACAGTGACTTTTTCCTTAAGAGAGATTGTAAATACTGAATTATAGCAAGCCTGTGTCCCTTAATGTTATGAGTTCCTATAGATAATTTATGCTCCTCTTCCTAAGCGCAGCCAGGCATTTTTATTTTCTCATGCATCACACCGATGCTGACAGTAAATCTCTATAATATCTAGTCCTCCATAATAGAAAAACTCATTAATATGCTCCAGCTGCTTTAGGACACTTTCACATGAATTTATGAATATTCAATTTCCATCTAGTGCTCAACTTCTTTGTGTCCAGCCACTGCTCTCTTGAAGAGAGGCTGCCAAAGGTTTCATAATACTTTCATTAGCTTTGTGCCCTCATATTATGAAATAAGCAATACATTTAATATCAGTAAATCACAGCTCTGGGAACAGTCTCAACTTCCAAGAGATGGTGGCAATTGGTGGCACTCAGCATCTTGCCCGATTAACTTGTAACTACAAACTTTGTCTTGCAGCAAGCAAGTCCTTTCACACGACAGAAACTTGCTCAGAGCAGCACTTGTCACCTCAGCACAAGACGCCTCTTGTCACCACGCTGGAAGCAGACTTCTTGCAAAGTGGAACACACCTCTCTGGAAAAAAATTGCAGGTGTGGGCAATTTTTCAGCTCTGAAAACTGGCCTGGCAGCAGAACAAATCACCCAGGACAACTGCAAAAGTAAGCATCCTCAGTTGGTATGAAAAGCCACACCCCCCAGATGAAGGAAAGGAAAGCCTTCAGAAACACCTCAACTTTACAGGGCGATCAACGCATTATTTCCCTTCTCAAATTTGGAGAAATCAAGACAGGGCAAGAGCTCAAGCCCTGCTACAGTACCACAGAATCTGGGCGGCTAAGTGTGCTCCTAACTGCTCCACTACTCCTAGCACTCCCGTCCATCAGATGAAGCAGCAAAGCACAGCTCTTAGGACTTAACATTGTGCAAGTCCAGTATACACTAGGTGCAGGCAACTGTGCCTGGCAAGCTGGCAGCAGCTGTGCCAAGGGGTTGGACCATTTCCAAGGGCATTCTCCTTATCTCTGCAGAAGTCCTGCCACCACGTACCAGGTCACTCACAAAAGTCCTAACAGCAACAGGACAAGGAGAGAAGTCAGACACGAGTCCCCAAGCAAACACTAAGGGAGAGGAAATGGCACCACTTAGGAGAGGATCCAAAGCCATGGGCGCATCTCCAACTGTGAGCACTATATTGGTTCCTTTCCAAGAAAGAGTACCATCCTCATAAGCCAGGCTTTCATCCAGCCCAGGAGGACGCTGACCTTTCAAGCAGTGAGTGCTGAGCACAATTCACTTTCATTCTCCACTTCCCTGGAAAAAGTAATGGGACAAATTCAAAAATGAGTGACCAGCCTGAAAATTGGTTTAAGCTTCTGTAAACCCATCTATCATTCAAGGCGCAAGATTGCTTCTAAACTAGTTCTGCCAGTGCAGTAAACATTATATAAAGAAAGGAAGTGGGAAAGATTGCTGCCAGCAAGATGAAAACCTGAAGTGCAGAGCTGGGATGGGAACTGGAATTCACTGTGACTGACCATTAGAATAATGATAGACAGCTGGGGAGAGCTAGAGACAGGCCAGTCTACAGAAGTAATTGTATTCTGCTTATCTAAATCTCACCCTAAAATAAAAGCATAATGCCATCAACATCACTTCCCACCCTAACCTGCTAATTTACTGGGTCCTACTGAAGAGCTGTCTTAAGTATGACACAGTTCTTACATGCAAGGGATCCCACCTCTCACTTGCCAGGCTCCCTGTGCACATGCTCTTACTTGTATTGCACAACTCATGGCCAACCAGTGCATAAGTCCACCACATGGAAAGAACAGCAAGATGAGTGGCAACGGGAGAAGCAAGGCCACGACTTAAACAGTTCGCTGTGCTCCTCCAAGGGAAAGGATTGTGCCTGAGACAATGTGAAAATTCCTGCAGTATTTTGCACAGTTGATCTCTTCCTACCATCGACAAAGAGCACTACAGTGCAACCAGAATATCAGGACTTACATAGTTTCCATAAAAGCAGCCCAGCCCTCCCAACACACCACCATCAAGTGAGAACTGAGAGTTTTCACAATCCTGTGCATTTAGCTTTGGCCTCCAGCTATGCAGCTCCTACGTGGCTGCTGAGCAAGACCAGCCATCCCACTCACTGGCTCTCAATAGGTCCATTTGTCACCTGGCAGCAAGCTAGGACCCTCCTCGCAAAAGGGAGCAACATACAGAGTTCTGGTCCTGCCAGAGGAATCAGCCCTCCCATGCATAAATGCCCAAAGTGATCAACTGGCATGATGTAGGACAAGGGCACTAAACCACTTCCAGAGACACTTACCCACTTAGAGGTCTGGTTTTTCTAATCTCGAAGAACTGTGTTCCCGTGTGATTGTATCTGAATTTTGTCTGTTAAAGGAAAGTAACTTGAACAGTCAAACAATAAAATAACAATGCTCAAAAGGTGAATTTCAGTTGGTTTTGTGTTGAAACATAAAACAAGCAGTAAAAGCCATTGACTCTCAACAGAGATGAAAACCTGGCATGTGAAATAAAGCAATTTTTTCACTTATCTTTTTATATGACATATTAACCGGCCTTAGGTGGAGAGTCAAGCAAAAAGGCTGTATGTCTAAAATAACACTTAAATTTGGCATTTGAGGATTATGAATTCACTTTACCTCCAGGTCCCACTCACTATTAGGTTACAAGTTTGGAAAAAACTCCATTTGGGCAAGAGAAAGCTTTTTACAGTCAAGCCAAACCAATCAACATCGTTCATGGATTGAAAGAACTTCCTTCTTTTGTAAGTTTTTAACTCATTCAGGCACACAGCTGTAAAAAAACCCTGTAAACCAAAAGCACGGCAGGTGCATCCTTTTACATCCAGGAAATATAAATAATTCTCTAAAAATTACAATGCACTTGAAATGGAAATAACCACCTAAGTGCAATCAACAACATTAATTAACACTATAAGCATAGGAGAAACGTTCATCAAAAAGGATGCCAGTAGACAGTCACCCGTCAACCAAACCTCAGCACCACTTCCCTAGGAGTGCAAGATACCCTGTAGCAGCAGCATTACCAAAAGCAGCCTCTTCCCTGCTCCTTGAGCATAGCTGTTCAAGCAGCAATGCGGTAAATCAGATCAGGAAACCGATCTGCCCAGTAAAAACAAAAAACCCCACCCCAACAACAACAAAAATTAAAAAAAAAAAAATTTAAAAACCCACCATACCATCCACTTACTTTTGCTAGGTTATTTTTCCAGTTGAATCTGTTCCTCCATCTAGTTAACAACACAGCCACGAGAACATTCACGCCAGCAAAACTGTGGTGGTGATACCAGGACAGAAACAGGTGACCCCCATGGAGGCAAAGGGTACCTTGTGAGGCATAAATAGCACAGCTGCTGGCTGTATAACCATGGTCTAAATAAAAACTCCAGCTCACACCAGGATGCTCTGAACTGACTTCAGTCAGAGTTCAGAGTTCTCCAGAAACAAGCTTTGCTTCTCTCCTGCCTTCAAAACCTAATTCATGATGCCTTTTCAGAGTGCTTTGAACAAAGCATACAGCCTCTTTCAGCCCACAAAGGAAGCCCAGACCCTGTTCCCCACCCCACATTGAAGCTTTTCTGAATGCAGATCCAAACCCTGTGCCTGAGGCCTGCTCCTGCTATGTAGCAGAGTACAGAAACTCCAGACTGCTGGGGGGGGGGGGGCGGTGGGGAGAATGTAACTTTTGGAGCTCTGACACAGCCTCTTCTCCAGCACAACCCCACTACGCAGCAAGCCTCTTGTCCTGCCCAAGAAGACAAATGCACCATCCCCCTGCAGAGCAGACTGGCCCCAGCCTCCCTCCCCACAGCAGCTGCTGCAGTTCCAACCCCTGCTGCCGCCTTGATCCCAGCCACTACTCCCCAGCAGGCTAACCGCGCCTGCTATTTTTGGATCCTCTTCCAGCTGCCACCCATATCCCTTCTTAATCCTTACCAGGACTTTACATTCATTCCTCATCCCCACTGCTTCCCCACACACACAAAAAGGGAGAGTTTAGAAAAAAAGAAAACAGAAGAGCAACATCTGGGCCAGCAACCATCTCCTCCAACATTATCTGTCAGCAATGGAAACGGTCAGGTATTAGGCACGGGGCAGCAATATGGAGGCTGGATAGATGTGTACATCTCTGATGAACCCCCCAAGCGAGGTTAGACATCTGGAAGGGGGGATTCCTTTGGTCAGTCCCTGTGCCTCAGGCAAGCCTGCCAACCTTGGGGTCAGGACAGCTGTTTGTGCCCCCCACCCTCATGACAAGCACCCCTGCAAGCTGAGCATGTAGGCAGTCCTCAGGGAGCCCACAGGGGCTGCCAGGGCAGAGGGAGAAAGAGTTTGCCACAATGCTGGCTCTCCCTTAGTTGCTTTACAACAAGATGCCATATTATGTCTCCAGGCATCATGATCTGATCATAATATCCTCATAAACCAACTTCAAAATAAGCATTTCTACTCCCACCAACGTCACTTCAGTTAAATTCTTCAGTATCATTTAAAGTTAATTATATCTCCCAGAGGATTGCTGTGACAAGCTCAGTGCTGCAGGTTCCTATCACAAATCCTTAGAGGCATCCTTTCACTCCTGAATGATCCCAAGCCCTTGCAATCAGCTAGTGCTTCAGTAAACCCCCTGTTATTTCATGCCCGGTACAAGCCAGCCTTCTCTCCAGAGATCATGTGCTGGAGAAGGATACTGCAGCATCTTCATGTAGGTCTGTATCGCCTGGAGCCATTCTGGGATGGACATGGAGAGCTTGTAGTTTGGCACTGGCGGCACTGAGGGCTGGACACAAAAAAAAAAAAAAGATAAAGAGGTTAGACAGCTATCACTCCCTGCAGCACAGATAAGTGATTTACTTGGGCAGCAGCATGTGCTTAGTGCAACGCAACGCAGCAGCACAGATGGCTCGAACCCCACGTGAACTCAAGCATCAGGCAAAGTCATCCCATTGACAACGGGGGCTGCCTGTTCACCAGAGCCAGAGCCAGCCCCATCCCTGCCAGTGCAGGGAGGCCAGGGCAGGCCCCCACCACAACAGCCACCGATGTCCTCAAACACTGCCCTACATGCACAGGTAGTCCATCGCAGAAAGCCAACACTTCCCATTTTTCCCCTCTAGCACAGGGCAGTTTGGATGACCAGAGTTCCAGCACAGGCTCTGCTGTCCTCCATCCCCCAAGAAGCCATTCTGAGTGTAATGTTTGATTTCCTCTACCACAAGAGAAAGATAAAAGGAGACAAGGATCCTGGGCTGCGTAATTTCCCATCTGCCATGTATCAGCAGCACAATGGCTGGACAGGGAGCCCATGGTACCCAGAAGACCACCTGAGACCCAGATATTTAATGATATTAAGACACTTAAAGATATAGACTGGCACCATAATGGGATTTTTCCAAAACCCCATAAGACATCTGCTTGTTCCTAAGCACTTTAAGAAGCTGGGCCCTCAATCCATATTTAATCCCCACAGCCTACGTGGCTCCTGAGCCTGTAACCATGCAGGAAAAAGGCAGGGCCTTGTCCCAAGTCCCTTATTTTAGGGGTGAGACTGCAAAATACAGGGTCAGCAGATGTTAAAGTGGGCAGAGTGGCTAATAGAAGTTAGTACAATTCTTACAAACGTGGTTTACATAAATATTAATGCAGACCCAAATTCAGGAACCAGCAACTTGGGCGGCTGTGACAAAAGGTGCAAAGGAAAGTGTGCGGCATCTGCGGGTTCATGATGTCTCTACAATAGTTTGGTTTATAAAGTGAAATATCACTGCTCTAGAGACACTTCAAGTCAGCAATTACAGATAAGAAAAGCAAGTTCAGGCACTACGAGGCCATCTCTGCCACACAGACTTCCCTCTCCGGTTCACACCTGCACCATGATGGAGTGATCATGTGCTTGCTTTCAGAGAGCGAGCACTGGTAGTCCCAAAATGACCAAAACACAGCATTTACTACATGTAGCTAGTTACTACAAACAGTAAACACACCTCAGAGAAGAGGAAAAAAAAAATCTCAAAATAGAGACTCCTACATTACTGGCACACAGAAACGTATTTTAAGTGACAAGAAGACAGGCGGCCAGGCCCTGGCTCACTGCCACCATCCCCACACAGGAGACAACCACGCAGACACGGGTTTTCTCTCCGAACAAGTGGGAGTTACGAGCAAGGTTCATTAACACGTCTTAATCACAATTTCCATACCCAACCTCTTCATTAGAGGCAATTTTTCGGTTTCACAAGTTCCTTCTGCCCCTGGCCCCTTTGGTCTGGAGGAATTATTCACCTGTCCCTCTCGGCACTAAGGCAGGCCTGCACTCAACGCACCAGACAGGGCTCGAGTTTCAGGAGCAGCAAGCAGCTGAAAGAGGGAATTAAGGCAGGCCTGTCAAATCCTTCCAGGTGCGGTAATTCCTGCTCTGATATAAACACCCCTTTTCTTCAGAGATTAAAAAACTCTAGGTGCATACACTGCACATACACAACAGGCCAAGGCAATGGGAGTCCCAGCTAGCAAGAGGCCTGACTGCTGCAGAGCTGCTGGGAGGGTAGCACCCCTTTCCCAGCCCTCTGTAAAATGGAAGCCCCTGCCCCCACCCAGCTGTAGGACAGGGCAGCATCCCATAGCAATCGCACCAGTGTGGAGGGACACAGCCCTTGCTGTAACCTGCAGTGGCCACCCTTGCCACAGGGGTCGGGTTTGGACCCCCAGGCAAAGTGCTTCCCCGTCTCCAAGGTGGAGGATGATGGTGTCAGCCACCAGGGCACACTCGGGTATAAAGGACCAGGGTTTTCCCAATGGCTGACACACATCCCACCGCCTGTCTGTTAATTACCTCGACAGGCCCGCCGAGCCAGGAGGCCCAAGTCCCTCCAGATCTCAGGCAACAAGGGAGAAGCGGCCATCAGTCTTCCCCTGCACAGGAGAGCACACTGCTCTCCTCTTTCCAGCGCTGGGTGGACAGTACATGGCACCATGTCTCCAGCCAGGCCAGGTGGCAGAAAGCCAAACAAAACTTATTTCCCCCTCTTCCCAGAGACCAGGGAGACAAAAGGGCCTTGACCCAGGATCAGTATTTCCAAGCAGCAGCAGCTCCAGCGACAGCAGAGCGGCTGCAGTGCAAGACCTTGTGGCAGAGCTGGAGACCATCCTCCTGCGGCTGGAAACGCTCTAGTCTCAGTTCGCCACAGATATCCTGTGTGAAACTCATCTTGCCTGACTCCACTGTGTCTCATTTAATGACTAGAAAGTAATTTTCTGCTAGGTCGCCCTGCAAGTACAGTTACTTAGCACGGATGACACTGGCAGACTAGAGCCCTCAAAGTTGGTGAGACGTTTCATTCATTAAAATCTGCAAGTATCCCCAAAATCACAGACCACGTAAAGAATTGCACAGCCCTTCCAAACCAGGAGCCTGCACTCTTCCCAGAGCTCAAGCGAAAAGCCAGAGATGGGGGGTGCAACCAAGGGACCCCTTAGGTTCTGAAATTGCCCCTCCTGCAGACAAGCTGGCTTTTCGTGAGGGCTCCTCCTCCTGGGAAAGATGCAGCCCCACACCCCTGCAGTTTGCATTTGTTCCAGTAAAGACCACCTCACTAATACAGTAAGAAGCTACTTACCGCCCTGCATGCATGATCACTAAGACTAATACCAAGATGATTAGAGCAATCAAGTGGAGCTTCTTGGGGAGGGGATGAAAACTCTCTCCCATTGCTAGGGATTAAGAACAGATCAGATGCAAAAATGGAGCAGTTGCACACACCACTCGCTCAGTCTCCACCAACTACTGACGCAAGCGGACTACAAACCATCTTCTCACAGGCACAAATTTCTCCCATCACTCCCAATCAGCACTACCTGGTCTTTTGCAGGTTGCCACCTACTCAGCAGCACAAGCCAATTAAAAGAGCCGTAACATCATTTAAGGAACAACTCTCCCCTCACATTCCTACTCTGATCCAGAAATTACCATCACAACTTTAGCAATCCACTACCACTTTGTAGCAAACAAACCTGCTCCTACCTCTCACTTGCTCACCTGTGCTGTGTTGGCCTTAACAAGGACCAGGTGGTCCTCAAACTATCCTCTGACAGAGGCCTCCCAGGCTTAGCCAACAAGAGCTAATTAGTTACAGGGGACACCAGGCCCTTCTGCCCTTGAAGTTAATCACTGCAACAGGGAGTCTGCTGCCAGACAGTGTTGGAGGAACTCAATAAAACTCTTCTGCAGCACCTTCCACCGATCAGGAACCAGTAACTAATATCAAATGATTTATCCAAGCAGATTTCAAAATATTTTTCCTCCTACCCAGCTTCAGCACATGTTGCACTCACGCTTCAACACCAAGGAAGAAGCCATTGGTGATGCTCTCCAGGGCACTCCGGCAGGCAGCATGCCGGCACATTGGAGCCACTGGCTTGTCTCGCACCAGATGCTTTGTCAGTCACTAGAGGTATCACCACTAAGAGTCACATGCTTTGGAACTGAGAAGCAAGAGAAGGAAAACTCCTCCAGTATGTGCTTTGCCGTCTCATAACACCAAACAGATCTGCAGGCCATTTAGACTAGTATAAGCTGGTTGTGCTGCTGAAACAAGAATTTCTGCCCTCTCCCTGCCCCTTCATTTCTGCCTCAAGTGCTTGTGCAAGTTTGAAATGAACCACATCAGGGAACTGCAAACAAACGTGGCAAAACCAGATTATTCTCTAGCTGGAACTGCTCCCCCATCCAAACAGAGGCTGGTGCCAGCACAAGGGAAGCAGGGGAATGAAGAGAACAGAGATTGCCCCTTTTGCACTTACACTGAACTAAACATTGCAGAAGAGAGATGAAATGCCTTTTCAGTTTGCATCTTACTTTGACAAGTGCATTCACAAGATGGCCCTACTCAATATGCTTTCAGCCTCTCCACGCACAGAATTTTTCCTTCCTACCCCACGTAAAGAACAAGCATACATATCACTGACAACCAGGACTGTGACAACGCCAGCCCAACCACCTCACCCCAGTGTGCAGAGGGGGTACAAATCAACGCTGACTTCAGCGGTCAGCTCAGATTAATGCTGCTTGGTGGGAGGAGCGAATCAAGCTCAAAGTCTGCCAAAGCCGACAGCATTAAAGACATTGTGATCAGTAATGCAGCGCAGTGGTGAGAAGCCCTGGAACATCAGCAGACAACATCATTTTATTTGCTGGCTGGACGAAAAAGAAAAATATTCAGGTCAGGCAAAGCTGTTTGGAGCTTGTACCAAGGAACACACAATACAAAAGCATTTGGAATCTTTCCATGTACTGGAAATTAAATGTCTGAGTTTTAAATCCCTTATTACATTTCAGGAGCAAAGCTGTGTTTGAGGAAATGCCTGTGCTCCAAAAAGCTCAGCAAAATGTGCTTTAAATTGCACAAAGCGCTTCATTTGGTCCCTGAAGATTTCTTTTAATTCTTGTTTTCCGCTTTTTCCACCCCAAGACAAAACAATATCTTTTTTTTTCCTACTTGTTTCCCAAGACGCCAGCTCCAGCTCCGAAGCATCCCGCGGCACACACCCCCGTACCCCACTTCTTGTATTTCCAAGAGAAGACGCTCCAGCTTGCCCCTCGCCGGGGCCGAGAGCATCCTCGGGGCCGAGGCGCGACACCCCCCCGCCCAGCCCTCGCGTCTCCCCCGTCCTCTCGACTCCCACAAAACCCGTCAGCCGCGGGCTGTCCGCCTTCGGGCTTCGTGGCACCCTCTCGTTTTGTTTTTGCCTTTTAAGAGGAGGACGGGGGCTTCGCCTTACCCGAGCCAGGCGGGCGGCGCTCCGGATGGCCGCCGCCACGGCACCGCCGTCGGGGTGCACCCGCTCCACGTGCCCCCACATCCGCTCCCAGGTCTGCCCGTCCATGGGGAAGCCGCTCTTGTTCACCAGGAACAGCGACCCGCCGTCCCGCTGCTCCTCCTCCTCCGAGCCGCCGCCGCTCCCGCCGCCTCCCGCCGCCCGCGGCTGGGCGCTCCGCGACCGGCCCCCCGCCTTGCCCACCGCCCCACGGCGGGTGCTCCCGGGGCCGCCGCCACAGCCCGCCGCCGCGCCCGTCATGGCCCCGCGGCCATGCCCGAGCCCGGGGACGCCGCGGGGACCGCTGCCGGGAGGTGCCCCGCGGTCTCGCCGCCGCCGGGGTCCTCTTTCTCTATATATAGATATATAAAAAATGTGTGTGTATTACGTGCGTGCAAAGGTGGCTGAGCGCGGAGACAGCCCCCTCCCTAGCGGCGGGAGCCCGCCCGTCCCGGGCGCCCCGGCCCAGCCCCGGCCGCGCTGGGGGCGCGCCCCGCGCCGCGCTCCATGCCGCCGCGTTACCACGCTACCGGCCGCCCGCCCGCCTTCGGGGCGCTCCTATTGGCGGCCGCAACAAAGAGGGGCGGAGCTCGGGGGGCGCGACGAGCCGTGACTGGCGGAGACGCTGAACGGAGGCGCCCCCTGCCGGGTGGCCCGTGTCGCCGGAGCCAGGTGGCACAGGCTGAGCACCTTCGCCCGTGGCCGCCCGGCGTGGGGCTGCGGCCCCTGGCTCGCCGTGTCGTCCCGGCCCCCGCTGCGGGAGGGGAGCCTGGAGATCAGACTCTTAATCGGAGAGAGCTGGGCTGTTCCGGGCTGGAAAATCCATTGTTAACCATTGAGGGTTACGGTGATGGCAGCGAGATCCCAGCTTGGAGGTTAGGGCTGCAAGGTTACAGCCCTCTTCTGTCCGGTGGGCAAAGGAGCGCCCCAGACCTGGGGGGTGTCTCACCCCGGGGATGAGTGGCTGCGGTCTCATCGCAGCCTGCAGCCTCCCTTCGCCGCAGCCAGCTCACAAGGTGGTGCTCGTCCTCCGGGGGAACGTTTCCTGCTCTGGTACTAGGACCGCTGGGTGCCCGACCCCTGAGTAGAAGGAAGGGTAGCCACAGTGCAGCCTTTCTCTGTTTTGCTGCCACACAGGCTGCCAGAGGGCCGAGTGAGTGGTCCATGATTCAGAGCACAGCACTCAGGGGTATGCACAGCGGCAATGTCCTGCCTCAATCCCCTCCAGCAGTCAGAGGTACCTGCCTCCCATGTCTGCACGCACTGCTAGCACTACACAAACAACGGCATCTGGTCCTCCTCTGCCTGTGCCCGGTGTGATGGAACTGTGGATGAGAGCAACGGGGAACCTGCCTCTCCCCCAGGGCTTTGCCCAGCCACATCGGTGCAGCATGTCCCGAGCAGATGACTCCCTCCCTGGCTGCTGCTGCTGTCTCCACTACTTGGCTCAGTTGCCTGATGCTTATTTCCATGTTCTGAGACTGCTTTTTTTAGCTCTTCATATCAAGCACAACAGTATCAACCTAATACAACTCCTAGAGCTAGAGGTGCCTCCCCATAAATAACAGTCTGAAAAATGTTGTTCCCATCCCCTGCCTATGCACTCAAGTACCTCTGCCACTCTGATCTCCCCTGCTCCCAGCCAGGCTGGGTGCGTACCTGTGTGTCTCTTCAGCAGTTGCAAGTACTGATTTTCATCTCTCACCATAAATAAATCTCTCCAGTGCCCTAATCAGCTTCCTGAAGTCTCTCGGGAGCCATGGGTGTACACTGAGGTGCTAATTGCTCTCTGCAGGAGTTGACGTCTCTGTTGAGTCCTGCCAGTAATCTTCCCTGCTGCATCCTGGCCGCATGGTATGCCTGAATCTCATCAGGAGGTTTAACGGAAGGGAGGCAGGAGAAAGGCTGTTCCATCAGCTAAAGCAAACCAAGGGCTTTGGCTTACACAGCTGGCCCAGTGTCAGCTTTCAGTCCAGAAGACTTTGGTCTAGGAAGCCCCCTGAGGTGAACGTGGAGGCTCAGTGTGGAAATGGTGACACAATCTGGGGGAAAGGAGGGAAAGTCAGTGTGAGTTTAGAGCTGCTGTGAAGTCTTCACCCTCTATGCTGTGTCCTGCATTTCCCTAATGATCAGGCAGACACTGCAACTGGAGGGCAAATGTGCCCCCGTGCTGGCCAGAAGCGATCTGCACCCTCCCACTGGGTTTTGCAGCTGGATCCCAGGGGAAGCACAGTCCCTCTCTCCTTCTGAAGCGCAGATGAGGCTGCACAGCAGGAAGATGTGAGAGCACTGAGATGAGCTCCAGATGGGAGCTGATAAAGCACAGAGACCTGGAGAGGCTGCAGATGGCTGCAGTCACAGAGAGGGCTCTTGAGGAGCAGAGGGAGGCTCAGGCAAGGCAGTGCAAGGAAAGGGAGACTGAGAAAGTCTGCAGGTTCACAGGAGTAGAGCCAGAGGAAAGCCTGAAAATCATTCAGACCTGGATCTTAGGACTAATGGGACAGTACAGGTGATGGCAGCCACGTGTGAGGAGGCACGGGGCACACTGCATGCGACAGAGCCTGGAGTGCTGGAATTGCACGGCAGAAAGTCATCATCAAGGATGCTGACACACAAGCTGGCAGTCATGTATGTCCCAGAGCCTTGTTTACTATTGGAACGGGCAACCGTGGTGAGGCTACCACAGTCTCTCTCAGTGCTGCTCCATTGCCCAGAGCAGCCAGGAAGCTGATCATGCTTTCCTACACCCACCCACCTCTTAGCCACCCTGAAAGTGTGAAGACCAGAGCCATGCTACGTGCTTTGCAGTGCAAAGCCTTCTGCATCTACCATGCCAGGGTGTGCTCTGCGCCAGAGCAAAGGACTTTCCCTGGCCAGATGAGTAAGGGGCACGGCAAGGTTGGGATACCACAGTCCCGTCCGTAGCAGCCCTTTGCAGCACCCAGACCCCTTCTGATCAGGACTGAAAGAAAACCAATCTTACCAGTTCCTCCTTGACGCTCAGGCTGAAGAGGGACAAGCTGAACTCCAGAGGCCATTCAGTGCATTCAAGGCCAGCTCTGGGCTGGAAGGGCACAGCCGAAATTAGCCGAGGTCCTGAAGCTAACAGCAACGTTGAAACAACAGCCTAAGGGGTTAAAAGCAGAGTCCCCAAGTCCCTACTGCTAAGGTAAAGCCTTAATTACCTTCTTCCCAGCTACAAATTAAGAGTAAAAATAGAAGAATGCTGTCTTGGTTTAGCTTAAGCCCTCTCCAGCATTAGTTATGCACAGACATTCAAGATGAGTAAGAGCAGGATGGGATATGCAGCATTCTGCTCTGCATCCCCCCAACATTCCATGGTTTTCACCTTGTGGGACCACCTAATCTTGATACTGTAACGCTCAGCAGAGCCGCCTGGTTCCCCATTCTGCTTACAGCTCTTCTCCCCTGCTGGCGCTGCCCTTCCCCTCACAGCCCGGCTGCTGCCCAGCCTCTGCTCCAGAGTGCCAGAGCCTTTCAATTTTGAAATCCAATCACTTTGCACGGAGTTACCTTTCTAAAGCTAGCTCTGACTAACACCTTGAACCTATGGTCTTGTTCCTCATGCAGCGCTTGTTGCTACCACAGCTGCTTTCTGGGTCAAAGGAACTAATTTGATCATAAAATCATGTAAGAGGGTTTTAACCTTCATTATTTCCAATTGCAGACTAATTTAAATGCAGCATTCAAAAGGCCCTGCAGCGCAATTACACAACCAACTGCAGGAAAATTAATAGCTCTTAATTGTACCATGGCAGCAAGGTGATATCAGCATCAGCCCTTTTTCCAAGATTTCTTCTCCAAAACTGTCACCTCTGCACTGCCCCAAGGACTCCCACTAGCCCCTTCCCCAGCAAGCATCTTCTTGCACACAGCGACAAATTCATCCCTGCCGCATAGCAAACCCTCACTGCCCTGTGGTATTCCACATGCACAGAGGCAGTTAATTTATGTATTTATTTGGGCTTATTTGGGAAAACACTTCCTCTATTACCCATTGTTTCCAAGCAGCCCTTCTTGCTGGCTCAGCGCAGGCGAGAGGAGTGAGCAGCAGGTTTCCCTGGTCAGCAGCTCCAGCCCGACCCAGCCTCAGGGCAGGGAACTGTGGCAGGGCTGGGGAAGGACCTACTGGCTTTTCTGAGGAATGGACCACTAGTGTGATTAGTGCCTGTGAGGTCCCATGCACTGCCGATGCTCCCACTCCGCTGTTTTGAAATTTGGTTTTCTGCTCTGCAGGTCCTCTGCCAGCACGGCTCCAGCCTTTTGTAAGATCTTAGTAAGGCCTTGCCCCAACTCAGCTATCAACAGACCTGTGTTAGAATATGTCTCACCATGAACGGGAATGTCTCTCTGGCAGCCAGGGCACACAAGTGAAGCACCAAACCCAGAGGTGGAACAAGACCGGCAGCAGCAGCATAGCAGAAGGTGGGCTGGTTGGCAGATTGTCCCTGCCTTGCCTGGCCCTCCCTGTCTCTGCAGCCCAGCCTCCTGAACCCACCAGCCCGGACCATGTGGCAGTTCCCCTGGTCCCAGCCCACACCAGCACCCTTCTCAGTGCCACCACCATGCCACAAAGCTGCTCCCAGTGCATTTGCTTTGGTGCCTCTGAAAGCCAGGCAGCAGGGAGATGGCCCAGCAGCCCACTCGGCAGGGGCAGCAGACACCGCTCGCGTTGTTCCAGCCCCCCTAGGAACAACTGAGGTTTGCTTTTCTGCAAGAAAGGGTGCTCAAATCTGCTGCTGTCCAAGGAGGGCCGGGAAGCAATAGCCAAGGAACAGTCTTACAGCATCTGAGCAAAAGCTTGACAGTTTACCTTTCCTTCCATCAGCTAGATGCACCTGGGTGGCAGCGTGATAGATCTAGACCTGTGCTGTTATCCAGGTCAGAAAAAGTGGACACTAGGTGCCCCGCACTCACTGAAGGTCCCTGTACCAGCACTGAGCATAAGAGAGGCAGGTTGGTTACTGGTGGGGCCGAAAAAATGCCCAGTACCTCCGGCTGACAGCAGTCAGTGCAAAAGCCTGCAGCGTGAGTACCTTACAAGTGGCCCCAGCTTGGGGACACTGTTCTGCTAAAGCCAGGCCAAGTGATCTTAATAGCCTTTTCAGAATTTAGGAACCACCGTATGTCCAGAAAAGCAGCAGCAGTCTGAAATGGTTAATGCTACAAAGGTGCTTCAGCTTTGCAGAAGGAAAGCAGGAAAACAGAGGTTGAGAAAGTTTGCCTGCCATAAGTGAATTGCATGATTGCTATGCAAACATTAGCACATTTCCTGAAAAGACCATAGTGACCTCGTCTGATCCTTGAAAAGGAAAATAAAATTTGTTTGTCTGGGGCTTTTTCCTAAACTGGAAGTTATGCTGGAATGGGATTTGTTTAGTAATGAAATGCAAGGTTAAACTGTGATAAGAATGCAACCATGGTAATATGGAAATGGCTGTTGATACAAGTTTACAGGAGTGATTTGCGTAATGATTAAGAACGACAACTTTATGTATTCATCGATGTGATCATTGGGAAAATAAATATGTAAAGCAGACAAAAAAAAAAAAAAAGCAAGCTATAAAAAGAATGCTTGAGGGTGTGCTTCCCTGGAGCTTTCCCCAAGGTAGCCCTTTCTGGAAACTCTTAACACAGTAGTAATTTCGCAATAGTCTAGCAGAAAAAACAGCCATCGGCTGCTTTGCCTTTAGCAATGAAGAACATCAGCAATATCTTTTGATTTCTGCCTGAGCAAGTCCAGTAGTAATTTGACTGCAGCAAATCACTGCAGTGTTTATTTTAGATGGGTTTGTTTAACTGGGCTCCAGTTGATCTCAGCCTAATCCAACAGGCAAGATTTCCAGCATTAAAAGAAAGTCGAAGTGGCAGGAAAAGCCTATAAATCAGGCCTCACCCAGAACTGGTTTGCAAGTTTTCACTTTCCACCCTCATTGCAGGTCAGCACGTCCTGCTTGGCCTGAGCCTTTGCTGACAGTGAAATATCCCTTCCTCTTCCGTACTTATTGTAGTCACCTCACTCCTTTCTGCAACTGAGAGCATCAGATACAGATGAAACTGTTGTTTCTGAGTGGTACAACACCAGTGTCCCTGTTAGCCTGCCTTACTCTTTCTGTCTTGTTCCAAAGTTTCCATCTCAAATATTGCTGTAGCTTGGGAAAAGCTTTACGTCAATACAGTTCGCTGCAAAGGTCTTGCTTGCCGGTGTATCACATGATTTGGTCTCTGCAGCAAGCTCTGCTTATAAAAACCAGGAAACACTAATGTACCTTCCCATAAATCTCAGCAATCCATCTCTTTTGGACTCAATACTTCTTCTCTAACCTTTAGTCAGAGGGTAACCTACCCAGCACAATCTCTTTTTTTCAGGGGAACTGCATAATAGAAGTACAGGTAGTAAAGAAAAGCAGCGGCTAAAAAAAAAATCTGCTACTAAAAATGAGATCTCTTTTCAGCAATCGTCAGCACCTGCAGCCCTTGTCACAGGGGAGCTGCCAGTGGTGGCACCAAAGGTCCTGAGAGTCAGGGCTTGCCTCCACTGCCAAGTGAGCACCTGAGTCATCCTTGCCTGCACGGAGAGAGGAGTGTACTGCAACAACCCCCCTGCCTGCTTAAGATTAGAAGCACAATTGTCGGTGCTGTTTAGAAATCGATTAAGCAACATAGTTCTGTTATGGGATACCCTGTGCCCTCTAGGAATAGTGTAATGCCGGTTAGGAAAGGCTCTGAACAAACGCCGTCCTTGTGTATTAAAGTTCCTCAAATGCATTGTCTTTCCAGGCAGTACTTGAAAGTGGACTGAAAAAGTTATTAAGTTTAGCAATAGAACATGTCACAAGCCCAGAAACCGCAAGCCCTTGAATTTAGGTGCTGTGTGAAACCTGCAAAGAGAGAAATGCATGATACACTGTTGTCAATGCCATGGTACAACGAGGTATCATCATGACACTGATGATTTCATCAAACAGCTTTTGATCTGAGGCATCATTTCAAGCATCCCTAAAAGGCAGTGCTCTGCAGAAATAGATTCCCCCTCTCTAGAGAACGATTGAACACTAGTCAAAACACTGCAGAAGTGCCTGATGGTTAGAGTAAAGTTGGAATATTGTGGTCATTTACAAAAACTTAAAGGTCTTCACAGAATTATAGTCATCTGGAGCAAAATAATTTTTTTTTCAGTCATCATCATTATTTGCCATCATATGAATGATATTATTTTTCAGAGGTAACTAGCAAACTTAAGAAGCCTACAGAGCTTTTCCAACTTTGGAATCAAAACCTGGAGCATCGTAAGTGCAATCACACAAACCGCAGACTTCAAGGAGGTTCCATAACGTGTTCTGTCCTCTTCGTGCAGACAGACATTTCAACCCTCATAAGATTCTTACCTCTCAAGCCTGAGCAAATGGAGTAGGTCAGAGGAAAATCACACCGAGCATGGGGTGCTCTGCTTCCCAAAAGCTGATGGACCTCCATATCTCCCCTGGCAACAGTCTGGTTTGGGTAACTTTGTCAAACCTCTGAACCTTCAAGAGCTCCTCTACCCTTCTGAAGCTTTTGTGGAGCAGTGACAAGACGAGAAATCAGGGGATTTCTAGGCTTTAGGCATTAGCCTCTAAGTGAATTTCAGGCTTTTAGCATTAGGCCCCTAAGTGAATTTCAGTTGTTCTCTGGGAGCAGAAGATACACAAATTCAAGTCCTGTGAAGCCAGTTAATCATCCAAGGGTGAGTCATTCTCACCGTAGTGGGACAATGCCTCTTCATTCAGCACAGGATGTAGGTTTTGTCTAACGCCTGTAGGGTTGTTCAGAATTAGCTGATGAATTATTCTGAAGAAATCAAGTTACCATCCAGGAATTAATGGAGAAAACAGTATGCACAGGCTTAAAAGCTGCACTGTTATATTTTAATTTCCTTTACTCTCGGCAGCAGGCTGGAAATTTTATTTCTAAAAGAATAACTAACTATGCACTCATCTGCAGTCCCTCTTCTACCTTATCCAAATTAGTGATCAGCATCTGAGAAACCTTAGGACTGCCCCACTCTGAAAAAAATTAGGAAGTTTCTGGTTCAGCCTTGCACAAGCAAGGAAAACTTCTGAAGCCTTCAAGAGGCTTCATGCTTCCCTGGGATTTTTCCCAGCAACTTTCACAGTGCTCTGAGAACCAGGGTTAGCCCCTGACGTCCCTAAGTCATGCTGCTCACCAAAAACTTGGGTTTAGTAGCTCCCTACCTTACTTTTGAAAGCCAAGCAGATGTGTGACTATGAAACTAAAGTTCAATTTTGCTCCTACAAGTCAGTTGAAGAAAAAACTTTCAAATGTATTTTCTAGGGTAAAAGCCAATTTCTCCATTAAGGAACATCTAGATAGAGAACTAAACTATTATCCAGATAATCCAATCTCTCTCAGTAGGTTTAGTCTCCTTACTCGGGCAAAGCATTTCTTTCCAGCTATGTCCAATAATGCCAATGATATTGTACTCAACTGACCGAGTCTCATCTGAGACTCATTTTCACATGGCTTTTACAAGATATTTTTTCAGGATGCACACACAAGTACAGGTGAAATATAAAGAGAGACAAACCAGTACGAAATTGTTATTAAGTGATAAAACAGACATCATAATCCAAAGTCACCTAGGCATGGAAAAAGGTGGCTTCTAATGACACATTCCCGTTTTCCAAAATCAGCTCACTAGGATGCACGTTCACTGCCTCGTCTACAAAGCTGGTGAACTCCAACCTGCAGGGCTACAGCCACAGTGACAGCACTTCTGGACTCACATGAAGCATCTTTAACCATCTTTAACCAAAAAGCTAGTTTATAGCTTTTGTAGGGCCTTGTGTGTGTTTCTAGAACTCGTAAGGCAAGATCACCATGCTGACAGTGCCTTTAGATAACATTTACAAACTTTTTTAATGGCCTAAGCATTGTTACAAGCAGAAGCAGTTTACTGAGAAAACACTGGAAATCGGCGTCCTAGAGGCTGAATTTTGACCGCATCTGATATTAAGCAGGTATTAGCCAGTTACTCACAAATACATACATATACACCCACAAATTGGTAACTATGCCTAATCGTTGCTAGCAATTAGCTTTTTTTTTTTTCCACTGTGACATGCCTACTGAAGTCCTCAGGACTATGAAGTTCAGGATATTATTGTTTTATCTTCTGAAAGATGTTGTTTAATTGAAGATGTAAATATTGATTTAGAACATGGTCAGATAAGGTTCGCTCCTTGTGAAGCACAGCCAGAAAGGAAATCCGGCAGGCTTCTAAGAAACCTTTCCAGCCTAGGAACCAGCTGGACTGTTAGGCACCTGCCTATTTTACCCATGCACAAACCACATCACTTTGTGGAAGGGGTAACGCTTGTTAGCTTTGAATACATAGGGCCTCCTCCCAATTATAGAAACGATTATCTGACTAATCATAGTCAGAATGGCTTCACATCTCTCACTTACCTGATGAGGTTTCTGGTGTTTTCTTTCAAGAAAGACTAAGCATCTCCCCCCCCCCAGCCCCCCCCCCCCCCAAAGAATGAACTTTAAGGCAATAATAATTTGCTGTGATTGTTCCTTCCCAGCTGCAGGAATATTTAAGTTGCAGTGCTAATGGGGATATAACCTGCAGCTTTCGCAGAGATACTATAAGAGGAATACAACCCTATAGTCCTGGTTGTAAAATGAAGAGCCGATCTGAAAGTTCAACCCACTCTTGAACTGGATGTTAGCATTGTTTCATGACAAAAGACTTGTGTTTTCTGTGCTTTGCAGCACCTGCAACCTCCTTCTGTGAAGAACCTCTTATACAAAATAGCTCAGAGATAATTCCAGTTTTGGGGAGAAGGGAGATTAAAAAAAAAAAATAAAAATCACAAAACATTTTCTAATTTTTTTGAAGCAGGTTCCCCAAACTCACATGGCTCACAGCTGATGTGCTGGGCTAAACGTCTGAGGATAACTGACAGAACCCTTGCAGAGTGTTCACAAGGGGTCCTACTGTGCTCCCACTGAAGACAACTCTGGTTTTAGAAACAAAAGTTGGGCCATAACTAAATGTAATGTCTCACTCTCCTCTCTATGAAGTTATTCTACCCTCTCTCCCCAGACAATCTCTCTAAAGCTGGGTGCTTTATTAAAATAATATTTGCACCACCCTTAAGGAGCTGCCTTTGGGTTGCCCTGCTTTAGGGGTTAACTGCGCTTTCCTTTCCTCACAGACCTTTTCCAAAGCAAAGGAGGAGAAATCACTGTGCTAGAGCAGTGCAATTCAACTACTGATGCTAATACTTTAATTCCCCACCCTGAGAAAATGTCTCTGTAAGCCAATACCCTTGTGTAGAATACATTTATATACCCTGCATATGTGCACTCTGTATATACGTGCGCATGCGTGTTTGTTAATGACACAGTGTATCATTCACTTATAAAATTTTCTGCATTAAATGGCAGCTTATAAGGAAAAAAATTAAATCATTTTTAAACCATCAGCTGTATCAGCAGCTGTCAAAAACGGTAATCTTGGCTCCAATCAAGTTACACATTAGACACTTTATTCGTAACATATAATGGTAAGGAATGATGCCACCCACATATACACATATGTACAATATTGCAATCAAAGAATATTCATAAGAATTTTTAATTTTCTCTTGAAACAAAAAATGAGATACTAACAAAACTGAAATATTACAGCAAAAATATTTTCTATCTTCATGAGAACAAAGACATGAGCAGTAAATTACATGGGTCTTACATGGAAACACATTTCTCAGGAATATTTTTTGCTTAATTCATTCTAGTTCATGCATTAACATCACTTCTCCCTCTTCTCAGACTTCAGATTGAATATTGGTGGTGGAGAAATCATATGGGATACAATAACTTAGCTTGCAGTCTATGAATCATTAGTAGCCTATAATGCTTAAGGATGTGCTACATACACGTATTGAAAGACAGCAACCAAAAAGGTCACATGTTCCCATTCAGGCAGGAAAACTCATGAGTTCACAGAAGGGAAAGTGAAAGCAATAAATGCTTATAGCTTAACCCAATTTCACATGATTGTAGATGCACAAGATAGTCAAAGGTTTCTCAAAAAGCATTTTTTCATTAGGCAACACGGGCTGGCAGCCCTAATTACACACTCCAGTGATTGTCTCTAAAACAACAGACTGTCCTGAACAAAAGAGATGACCAAGAGGATGAAGTTAGGAAAACCATATTAACCTGAAATGATTTGTACACATTGTCCCACTTCTTCCCTTGTTTTCTTCCTCATAAAATGTAAGCATTCAGCAACAGAAGGAGATGTTATTAAAGACAAGCACTCATCTACAAAATAAGTGCTCTGAAGGATTTATCTACCAAGCTGAAGAAGAGAGCTCCCAATTGCAGCAATTCCAGATTATGCCTTACAGTTCTGCTATTTTCACACCCAGCCAACAGAAATGAGGGTTTTAAGACCATGTTAGGAATCCTAAATAAAAATGGGTCAATGTTCTCTGGGTCTCTCCCAGTGAAGTTAGTAAAAGTTTAACAAGGTCTGGAAGAATCAAAGAAAGAGTTATTTTAAAGGCTAATCTCTGATCTTGTAGCTGAAAGTCAACAATTGCAATTACACACCCTGGTGGGCCCCTGGGAACTTGGGGGCAGC
Organism: Vanellus vanellus; assembly: GCF_965231255.1. Taxonomy (NCBI): domain Eukaryota; kingdom Metazoa; phylum Chordata; class Aves; order Charadriiformes; family Charadriidae; genus Vanellus; species Vanellus vanellus. Next base: position 26,391,762 of record NC_138907.1, read on the forward strand.
CCCCTTGCTTACGCTCACCATTGCATGAGTTCTCTTGCATCCTCTAGAGTTCTCTTGAAGCACTTAAAAGAAAAGCATACTGAAAAGCAAAAGCTGATGCATGGGATTGGGATGCCTCTCCTCAATTGGTTTCCTACTACATCCTCTGATAGTTGATGTGTCATTCCATTCATTGAATGATTACCTCTTTAAGCAGTTACGATTTTTAGACCCCACCTCTACTCTAACTGGAAGGCTGAGACAGAATCTCAAGGCTAAGAGAGTCAGAAACCCTATTTCCAGTTCCAGATGGATGTTTGATTGGGTGGATGTTGTTTGCTTAAAAACAAAAATTAAAACCAAAAAAACCCAAAGCCCCAACTACCCCAAATTTATTTCTGCCATGAACGAGAAGCTCAGTTTCTTGACAGACAGATGATAAGATTATTGCATAAAATACTGGTTTGTTCTTTATTTGCTCTTTATTTTGCTGCTGAGCCTTTTATTTAAATACTTTATCGTTGCCTGGAAATAGCTCGCAGGTTTCCAACTTTCAAGTTCCTTTTAGAGGGGGAGTATTAAATCCAGGATGTAATTAAGCCTTCATTATTAGGAATATTTTCTTTTCAGGGACCTAGCAGGGTTTCCAGCATGCCCAAATGTTCTTTGGACCTTTTCAGAGGGTAGCCAAGTAATTTGGCAGAAGATAAAAAACACAAGGAGCCAGAAAGCCTAGAATATTCTTTCAATAATCAGCTGAATGTAACTAAAGAAACTGAAAACTAGTAGTGAAGAATTAAAAAAAAAAGTTTTAAAAAGAAAGAAAAAAACTAAATATTTGAATTTGAACAATGTGTACTGGATATCTCAGAAAGCATTCTGAATACTGCCAAAGACTTTCTATTGGACATTTGAAAACAATTCCCCAAAACTGAAAAAATATTATCTTGTTAAGATTTTGCAACAGCAGAAGTACAAAGCAACCAAGGGCCATGAACACAAATATTTACCGAATATGTATCTTGCTGAAGAATGTATATATTTTGGCACACATTATTATCATTTTTCCAAAGGTAAAAGCCATGCACAGATACCATAAGGCAGGCACTTTGACTTTGCTCACTCAGGCTGAAAACGTGCACATCCCTTGATGGAGCAGCTTATATCACAGCAAGTCATTAAATGTAAAGAACTGGCATAATGAAATCATCTCTACTTCCACTCCTATACTCTTGCCTGCCATTTGAATATCTATGAGTTACTTTTCCTATATTCATCTACCTCACCAGAGGACTCTTCTCGTAAAGCTCGCCCCTCCAGGAGCAGCAAGCTGTGCCCATTTTCTCTCTAGCACTGGCCCTGGCAGTGACATGAACCCTTTTTGGAAAGGCAAGTGTTCCAAGAATGCTTAGCTTATTCTGATATGTATATTGCCATTCAGTCTTCCCATGTCTGAAGCATTTATCATACAAAACCTTAAATCAAGATCATCGAGTTCAGAGGCTAAGATTAGACAGCTAGGTTTATAGGGTCCTTTTTATATAAAGGATTCTCTAAATCTACAGTGAAACAAGAAAAAGAAAAGCATTTAACGATACTTATCATACTGAAAGACTATCTCGGAGTTAAAAAGTTCCCCATACCCTACTGTAACAATCCGTGGAAAACTTTGAGTAGCATTCCACCTTCTGGATGGCACTACATCTGTGGGAACTCAAAGAGATGGCATCATTGATGGTACCGAACCTGCAGGCTCAGGTTAAAGCCTGCTAAAGCTTAGATGTTTGCAAAAACTCCGATAACTCAGGTCTGACTTTCTCAGTAATAGCAGGGCCTCAGTATTATTGTAGAGCTGTTAATTCTTTAGGTGTGTAGATAGAGCACAAGGTAAAGGAAAGTATTTTCAGAAGCACCGCTGTGAGAAATCCACTTCCCAAATTCAGATAACGTAATAACACAAGGTGAATGTTAATGAAGTCTGCTCCTTTTGTAGCTAAGATGCATGATACGAACAGCAAATATTTCATCAAAGTGAAACATCACTATTTTCCTTTCAATCATCCTTACAGCTTTTAACAAACTGCGAAAGGCATGGTTTAAGTTATTCGAGCACAAAAATTTCATGGGACAAATGATACAATTCATAACACAGAGAAATAAATGCAAAAAAAGAAGGATAGAACACATTTCCTGATACTTCACAAATATCCAGAGGAGGTTTAACACACAAAATGGAATTTCTTCAGCAGCACTGATTAAACTCAAGATGAGGCAAGGATCTTCTTTACAAAGTAAAGGCACCAGCTCTTTGTAAACACGTATTCCTCTCATTTTAACTGAGAAAGCACTCAAAAGATTCCATGGAGGCAACCTGTGTGGTAGTGTTCCATTGCCTATGAATACTTCCCCGTAGAGATATCAAAGGCCTTTCTCCTCCTTTTTACTGTACTTAATGAGAAATGGTTTTGGTTTTAAATTTTTCTAGCAGGAAACTCTTTAAATCTCCCTGGAAATGTTACAATGAATCTACAAGACAGTGTTTTCTCTTATCTGCCTTCTGATACCTATCAAGAAGTTTCAAGGCAAAAGAAATATCAGATGCCAGTATGAAACACACACGTTTGCAGTCATCTCTTGTTTTCAGTATTGTGCTATAGGCAGTTTCCCAGAAGGAACTGTTGTCTTATATTAAAAATACAGATACATTTTTAAAAAAAGGAACTTGTGAACATCCTCCAGCTGTGCAACTACCCACTCTGACTTTTCAAATGCACTAGCGAAGACTGAACAAGAAAAGAAGATTAGATACTTCTGATCATGACAACTGTACTTCAGGATTCCAGATTTTTTCAAGTATGCATCCTGAAGGTACATGTCTCCCTAGCATGGAGAGTACTCACACAGTTCTTTACTAATGAAACTGCAAAACTTGAAAACTGTTAAAATAAATATTCCATACAAAGGTGAATTGTTTGCGTCTTGCACAAAATGAACTGAGCATCTTCATAATTTCCACCGCACAACTATCACCAAACACATTTTACTACTCATACACACAAATCCAGTGATTACACTAATTAATATTGTTCAGCATCCAACCAAACTTGTGCGTTTCTAAGCCACCTTTCAGCTTTATAAAGCAGACTGAATTTTTAATGTAGTATTTTCAGGTTCTACAGGACTGTCAACTGGTACCTGGAGAGGGAAAAAAAAAGAAAAGCAAGAATTAAGCTATTATTCAGCAGAAGCTATTCTCAGCCACAGTATTCTTGGGTAACTATTAGGTTAGACTCCAATAGTATAAGTAGTTAATTAGCCAAATCAGGGATTTATAGAAAGCCCTATTTTCCCTTCTCTCTGTAATGAAAAAAAAAAAACCCCAAACCCCACAGAACTTAGTTTCTTAGTATAACTCTAAAGTATATATTTACTGCATACAGATATTTATCACATGGACATTAACTTTCAGGTGTTTTCTCCCTTACATTTAAACACAGTAGAAACTTGACGATCAAGGTTTGGTATACAATTTAGACTAACTAACAAGGTGATAATGGAAAACAGACAAGTCATGGACCACTGCCTACAGTCAGCGTGTACACCCCTGAGATAGCCCCGACCCAGGCTGGTGAAGCCCCAGGATGCCATACTGTGCACACACAGCTGCATAGGTTTCAGATTCAAGTTAGCTCATATAGCACCAGCTTGGAAGTTTCTGAACCTTATGCAGACACTAACAGCGTGCACCTGATCACAGATGATCAAAAGCTGCTATATACGCAGGACACCTACACATAAAAAGAAGCGTGACACAGGATCTTGCACTGACTCCAAAAAGGTGTTTCATTATATAGATCCAAATGATCAAAAAACCCACAGCACTGAAAAAAGTTTCCAATGACAGCCTTATTTCTACTAGTAACTGTGATAATTTGGAAAAGCTGCTGAAACACGGTCTTCAGACCTCCTGAGCAGCAGAAAGTGGTATGCTCAGTCTTCATTTAAATTGAGAGGGTGCTCAGCAGAAGAACAGACCCAGCTCCTCATGCAGCACACTACAGAAACTGTAGCATGACTTCTGTTCATCAGACACTGACTTCACTTAAAGGGACTGCAGGTATTTTAAATGAAATATGTAATCTGTAACAGCCTCCTAACCCAATACACAAAAAGGCTTCACAATTTACAATGCTACCTGAATATATGGAAAAGCAAGATTCAAGCAATAAAATCAGAGATTAATATTAGCCTCTTAAAATTCAGGAAAAACTGAGAGCAGAAGGTCTTTTAATTTTTTTTCACGGGAGGGGAGAAACAGATGTCTGAGGGCAGCATCCCATGTGGCTCTCTTGTTCCAAAACAGCAAGGAAACAGTCATTACAAGTTTTTGTCAATTACTTTTTTGCGGTTAATATTATTATGCCGAGAAAAGCCAAGCATTCGCGTACGCTAACACAATCACGATAAACGAGTCACCACTTACAGCTTTAACATCCAAATTCATAATCCCTGAATTCACATTGTGTCTTCGCAAATCTGATTTTATTAAGGCTGAAATAAATAAAAAAAAAAAAAAAAAGAGAAAGCTGGTTCACAACTTCGCAATGACATACATTTCAAGGGAAATGTTTGTACAGTGCAAGCACACACAAGCTGCCTTCAGCACATATTCAAAATACCTGTATTCACTCTTTTGCGATTTGAACTTACTGATAATTTCAACTTGCTCCTCACAGAGCACACGCAGAACATGACAATAAAAGCTTTCAAACTATGAGTACTTAAAGCAAAGCTTGATGGTTTTAGCACTTTCAGCACATTTATAAGTACCAGCATGTGTAAGTCACTGGTACAGCTCAGGAATATATCAGCAGTTTCTTATATCTGGTAAACTGCAAACTGTCTCAATTTCTGTATTTGTTTACACATATTATCCTCCTCTGGAGATAGGCATCTGCCTCAAATTCAAGACATGACTCACAAAATGGGACACAGATGGCTGTCCACGTATTAGCAACATCATCCTTAAAACAAAGGGTGCACGCACAGCAAGTATTTAAAGTGAAAAACAAAGAAAAAAACCAAACCAACAAACCCTGCACTTTAACTTCTGCCACCCCAGACAGGAAGCCACATATGTAAATCCTAGATGTCTGACTGAATTTCTGGGTAGTTTTTCGATGTCTATCTCAAAAAACCCTCCACATTTTTACATTAAAGAGAAATCATTACAGTTCTGATCAATTACCTGTTAAGATAATGCCCACAAAAAGCCAAGCACAAAGAAAGAGGTTTCCTGCACGGGGACTGTAGTCTGTTGTGAGTTTTCCTTGAACAAGTGTAAAGACAATTCCAAATATCTATAAACAAACAAGTCACTTCATCAGGATCACACAGAAAAGAGTCATCACTTTACCTTGCAAAGTTTCAGGTCACATCTTATAGAAACCAAATTAACAAAAAATTAAGACTACAGCAACACATCAGAGACTTAGCAGCCAAGTCTAAGAAAGCCTTTTTAGATTTGAGAAGCGTGGCTTTCCTGAACATTACTTCACTTGAAGAAATAAAATGATATAACCTGTGCCGAGGCATTAAGGAGACCTGAGGAAGTGCCTTCAGACTCTGGGTATGTAATTTCCACAGCAAATTCAAACCCAAGTGGGAGATAGCCAGTCATGAAGAACCTGTTGAAAAGCAGAGTAAGAGTATGATAGGTGTGGCCTTCATCTATTACTACAGCTAAGAAAATCAAACATAAACACATGGTATTATGAATTAGCTGGTATTCTGAACTGTTTGTTTTCAAGGCCTAACATGATTCAATACTTGCTTTACCTACTTCATTCCCCCGACCTCATCCAGCAATTTTAGCCATAGATCTCTTTTTTTTTTTAGGACAAAGATGTTTTAACATATTTGTCCCGTTTCCCATAACCACCTGCATTCCACTCCATACATATGAAACAACCTTCTCTGACCAGTCCACAAGCCACTCAATCATTGAAGCCAATTACTTTCAAATGAAAGACATACATGAACATCATCATTTGATCAGCCCAAACATCCATGCTGGAGGACAAAAAGAGACCATTAGTAAGGCATGAGGCTGGACACTGGAATGTCTGCCAAAACCTGCTGTGGAAGAAGCTGAAGGGACTGATGGGTGACAGGAAGAGCAGAGACCTAATGCAATTGAGGTTGGTAGACTGTTTTTTAAACTGAAATTCTTAAAACATTTCTGGCTCTACCTTGACTGCTGTGTCTGGATACAGCACTATTCCCTCAGCACCTTTTGGGGCTTTTAGATTGTGTATCTATAAGAAGTGCTCTTGCTCTTCTGAGAGAGCAAAGCACCCAGCACGTTGCTTGGGCTATCAAAATATAGATCAATCAAAATGCACAGAAGCCAGTCTTCCTAGTTAAACTCTAATCACCTATCCACTGGCCAACAGAAAGATTCAACTTTACTGCAGACAGCTTTTTGAATTGGAACCAAACAAGTTGACCACGTAGAGACTTCTGTTAGGTCCACAAAAACATTAAATGAAATTCAGTGAAAAGTGAGTTACTTTGGATCTAACCTGATGTAACAGAAGGTGAAACCCAAGTACACCCTATCTGTACAGTCAGCTGTAAGCATAGGTTGAGAGCACGATGACAGAATGAACAGTAGAATTGTTTAGTTAAAACAGTTACATATTGTTTCTGAACAGAACTGCAGTAAGTCATCTAGTCCTTTTTAATTGCTCACCCAAGTACTCCTCCAGTCACGAACACTACTATAAGGTATCCGAGGTCCAGGGTGAAAGTAAATACAAGCAACCCAATGAAAGAGAGAATGTAAACAATCAAAGTAGTTTGCCTGCAATCCAACAAAAAAAAAAATTAAGAAATTAACATCATTAACATAAGGTCATAGCAAATTGCTGAAGCATGGAAGAGTAACATAAGCATTACTTATTGTCTAACAACTAACATTCTACAGCTATAATATTTGCTTCATGTAATTCTGATTCAAACATATCATGCAATGAGAACGTATCCCTTCCCGAACTCTTTATTGCCTTGGTTATATAGCTGCTTTGCTCAAGGCTAAAGAGACTTACTCAGATTCTCAAAGAGTGAGCAATCACAGCAGATACTATTACCTTAAGACTATTTTAGTTCTCTGCTATGTTGTACCTCTTGGCCATTCTGCAACGCTGCCCATTATACAGTACATCAATACATGAGCGGCCAAATCGAACACCATTAGCAATAAAAGTCAGCCTAAGAGGCAAGTCAAACAAATCTTATTACAATGTTCTATTTATTGTAAAACTGGAATAAGGGATGTCATCCAAAATATTAAAGAACATATCACTTCTAAATAAGCCAAAACGCATGCAGAAACAAAGCCAACCTACAGCATTAGCATCCATTAAGTTCTAGAGCTCTTGCACATAATGTACTAAGAGTCACAGGGGAGAACTACTCCACCGCAAGCAGCGCTTCAGGGCACTGGTCACTCCTGGGGGGCATCACACTATGGGTGATGGACCCGGGAGCTCCTACCCCACAACAGGGTTCTGCTCCATGCTCATCCCCTGAATTAAAGCAAATGTTATGCTTACTAATAGGATCAGGAGTAATAAAAAAAAAAAAAGAGAATCCATCAACTGTCCATTTTACAAAACAACGCAGAATAGATTTTGAGCCTTTATGCTTTCCTAAGAGAAGGAGCCCACAGGGACACCTGGCCACCATATGTAGGACATATGGTGCTTTCCTTGTTAGCCTTACACTCCTGAAGAGACAGGAGTAGATGGAAAGCCCCTTCGCATCTTTGCATTCTCCCACCTCATTTCTTTTGGCCAAGAACCAGTAAGAGTCTCAAGCTTTTGCTGTAGCCTCAGAAACCAGTCTCCATCAAGGCATCATCAGTTCACTTCAGCCTTTATGTTGCAGTATTTTTCTAATGCAATTGCACTGCTCTCCTACCCCTAACCCCGTACATGCCTACCCACACTTACTTGTATGTTTTAGTGTAATCCAGCCACAAACCACAAATAATCGAACCCACCATTCCTGCCACCACCAGTGTCAAGCCAATTCTCCCAGCGTTCACTTCTTCTCCCTTTCAACAAATATTTATATGGTGCTCATTAATAACTTGCTTCCACTCAGAGTCAAGTTCAGAGCTCTTGGCAGTCATAAGCGCAAACAAACACTCCTATGACTCCCATATCTGTATGGTGCAAGAAACTGTAGGGGGGTATAAAGGAAACCAAACGTCTGAGCACACATAGCACCTACATAACAATAAACTTCACCTCTGCAAATGTACAGTAAAAAAAACCCAACCAAACAAAGAAGATCCAATAAACTTACCTCATAATGAGTTACTATCATCTGGTTTAATAATGTGGAGACAGAATAAAATGCCCCAGTCATAATACCTGCAGTACCAAAAGAAAAGCTTCAGTCATTCCAGGTGTAGCCCCGCAGGTCTGCTACCCTAAAGAGTTAATCATCTGATATTTAAGACTCACATCAGAGGCAAAACCTTTTATCTGCCAGGTAAAATCTCTTCACCAGACCTACAAACGGTATTTTGAATCCTGACAGATTTTCCAGCACTGGCTGCTGAATATGTAAAAGTTTGACACTCCCTCCCCCATACACAACCACTGCCACAACTAAAACTCACTGCGCTTTCGGCACACATTCAACTGTTCTGCCAAACTACAGCCAGGCAGCACTGCTTACCATAACTGATCAGCAAAAGTACAAATGGAATGTTTTTGAATAAGTTTATAATCGACTGCTTGTAGGAGTAATCCTCGGGAGGCATAGTTTGCAGGACTGCTTGTGAGTGACTAGGAGGGTATTTCGGCTTTTCTTCAAACACTGGGGAAAAAGAAGAAAGAATAATTTTGATTTGTCTTTATTAGACTAATGCTTTTCCTTTTTGAAGTGTTTCGGTTTGATGGATTTCACAAGTTTAATTTGTGTTTTATAACACTTCCATAAAAAAAATAGTCTAGATTTTCCTCATGGAAGAATCAAGTCACAACCACAATGGATGTGCTAATTATTTGGTCGTGCCTGATTGCAAGGTCAAATACAGACTTCATCTGCAATGTGTCTAGACCTTTGTATCTGAATTGCATGAATAACACAGAGAATCATATTGTATCATATTGCAGCTGGTAGCAAAAAGCCTAAGTGAGCTGCATATCCTGAGAGGGGCTGTTCTATGTGAAGCACGACATACAGAAAACTGGTTGTTGCTTGACCCTGGCATGACAGATAAGCGAATGCAAGTAAACCTGAGAAAATGTAATCTTGACTACTTTGAGCAAAGTCAGATGCTTGAAATGAGATGTTGTAAACAATCCCTATGGTCACTATTTAAATTACAAGAATAGAACACTTACCAACTCCTGTTAAGAAGAACAAAAGCGTGGACACTATTGCTGTTCCATAGAACATGATGCTGATGTTATGTGCCATAAGATCGATATCATTAGGTGTATTGGGAACCAGAACAGGTGGCACCAAAAACCCAATTGCAGTGCCAAGCTGTAAAGCAAGAAAAGAAAGCCAAAAATCATTTCCCTGTGAACATAAAAATTAACAGAAATTAAAAGCCTTACCAGGTAGAATTCAGAATTTATATCATAATAACTATTAATAAAACTATGAAGGAAAGGTGTTCCTTTAGTTTCATACTTCTGAGCTATTTGCTCTCAATGACATTTCACAATCAGGTCTTCAATAACTCACGTTTTAACCTTTTCATTTCTAAATTAAACTACAATACTACACCTAGTATATAGCACACTTAACAACTAAGCATTAAGGAAGTTGTTTTGCAGAAGGATCTTTCACGGGAAAACACTATGCACGCACATAAATTTATGTCAGTCATCCTGCAACTGAAGGCCTAGAGATGACAGAAGATTCCAACTACTCTTGTAGAAACGTTCTTCTCTTTCTCAATCAAAACGCTACACTTGATGTCACGATCCTGCCACTACAGTAACAAAGACTGACATACAAGGTTTACTGCAGAACTGATAGAGCAGAGAAGAGCCAAGGAAAAGGAGCATCCTTATTAAGAAACACAAACCCAAAACCTACATCTGCAATTATTGCTAAGGAAACAAAGAAAAATCACAAAATAAAGTAGTAGTGGGTGTGTATCCAGAGTCAATTCCAATGTAGCAACTGATTTAACATGAAAAACAGATAAAAAACAAGGACTGAAATTTTGGGTATATGTATAAAGCATTTTAAAACATGAAGGACCAACAGACTTGAACTACTCTCCAATTTATCTCTGCTGCTCCTCCAAAACTAAACCACATTTTAAAGTGTTAGAACAATTTTGTTTTTTTTTTTTAACTAAAAAACTCTGCATCTGTTTCAGGTAAAAAAAAAATACAATAAAAAAGAGCACGGAAGACTGTTCGAGTAGCAGGTCCAACACTCAGAAAGCACTCAAATTAAAGGTGTGCCAATGTGCTTACAAAGCACCCTTTGTGCATCTGCCTGATGAGGGTTTTGCTTCCCCCCGCCCCCAGACCATCAGATTTACACAGTATCCAGTGCTCACCTGAAGAATTTGTCTCTTTTTATCCTCACCCTTCAGTATATGAACTCTGCAAACACGAACTGACTACACAATTACTCTTGGTTTTAAGGTATTTTTTTTCCTCCCCCAATGTGAGTCAACAGAGTACCCACAATATTCCAAGACAGTCAAGTGATACCATTTTTCACCTTTTACATGTAGAGAGGTTAAGGGCAGAAGGATTGAGAGTTCCAATGAGCCAGCTGTGCCCAGCTGAAGACGCTAAATACTTGTGGAAATCTGGCACTCCTAACAACCCCTGACAGGTACTTCGCTGCAATCCCAGTGATTTGTGTTTCAACTGCAGATGATTAGCATCTCAAGAGATACCGTGTGAGATCTGACTTTTGATAACTATATTTTGATAACTCTGTCCCTCCCCTGCCTGCAGTCCCCAGCCCTGTCTGCCGTAGCTCTGAAGTTATGCAAAATATCTGATAAGATATCAGATGACCAACAGCCCAGTTGGTTACAGCAACCCGATTCTGTTACATAGTTCACCTTGTGCAATTAAACAAGTACAGTGAGGCTGTATCATAATGTGTACGCAGAAGTGAACTGCATTGGGATATACAGACACTACTTCTAACTTCCAAGTGCTTAATTTGTCATTTCACTACTCTCTCAATCTAGCTTTTGAGACGTTTTTTTTAAAGAATGCAAAAACTGAGAACAGAGAAATTCTATTGTTTGACACCATATCAGTGGGTGACAAGCAGGACTGGGGTCTTAAGACTTCTGTAGCACACAGCTCTGAGCTAGCAGGGTACAGCATCGCTGCAGAATAAGCCATTATCCTTTGCGCAGGACTGCCAGAGGGAGATGAAACACACTTTGTCAGTGTGTTTCACGGGTGTTTCCCCGGCAGAGGACCAGCAAGCACGTTGGCACACTAAGATCAGTCCTACCTTCTGCAGGGGAGTACACTCCAGAAATAACTAAGGTTTATTTTGTTCACAACTCTGCTCCCGTTTTCCTTGCCCATCTTTCTTGTGGTTCCTATCCATACAATCCCTGCACTCCTGCTCCCATCCCACACCATTTCAACACCCACATCTCGGCATCCGAGCAAAGCATCGGTTTCAGACTCCAAGTTGGATCCTTGGCACTGTACTGCAGAACTGAAACCCCAGTAACTCCTTGCTACAGGGAGGACTGGTGCACATCAGGAAGAGTGGAAATTTAGCTGCCAAAGAAACCTTTAACCTGATCCCAGGACGGACATGCAAAATTTTTGTTCAACTGCTAAAATAACCAACCAACAACACCCAAAGTCTTCAGTTCAAAAGGGACAGTTGACTTGTCCACTGGAAGGTTTCAATGCAAATGAAATTGTTTTGGAAAAGCATTGAGAAAACTGTACACAGCCAGGTATGAGCTAATGAGCAACCCTAACTGTAAATATGTAACGCTAATATTACCACTGTAATAATCCAAAGTACACAAACATAAAATCATTAGACTCATATAAGGAAAATCAAATCCCCTGTTACCTTAATCAAATTGTACCTACGACCTCAGCCTGCACCAGTGATGTTGACGGGGATCTTAACATTCTGTTGCCACAGAAAAGCGGGGGCAGTAGCAAGGGGCGAGAACAAGGCTATGGGAGGAAAAAAACCCCATCAGCATTACATCTTCACCTGTGCTTTCAGATATGCCTGTTCCAGCTCTCTGAAACCGGCCAGGACCAGGGAGCTCAAGGAAATTTGTGACTCGGTTATCAGCTCCCACAGTGACGCGAACTATCATAGTGTTACAGAAAATTTCCATCAGTCACATTGACTACTGGCACATAGTGATTCCAGGCAGTATTTTAGAAAGCAGGAACTAATATATGTTGGCACTGGGGCTCCCCACAAAAGTTCGGGTACTTCACTCCTCTCCAGCTGGGGGTGGATTCAGTAAGATGAACGATGCCAAACGCAAGAGGAAGAGAAAGCAGAGCAGGACAGCTTCTGAAAAGGGTCTCTCAACTGATGTACGCCAGGCAGTGGGCAGAAGCATGCAAACTGCTACACACTGCCATGCAGCCAGGGTCCCGCAAAGCCAGCCTGGCCGGGGAGGGTGGTATGTAACATCCCCTCCGCGCTTGCCCTGGCTCTATCACTCCTCCTCTCTCTCATGCTGCCCTGTGACCGCTTCTTGAAGAATGGATTTTCCCCGCTTAAACGACTTATTTTTAGACCAACACCACGCCACACGCTAAGCAAGCTCACTTCTCCCAAGCCTCCCTGGCCCCCTTCCCCACCGCCCCTACCTGGTTGCCCAGCACGGCCACGGCGCAGGCGGTGGAGACCTCGGTGGGGCCGAACCAGACGGAGGCGATGCGCGAGGGCAGCCCCAGGATGAAGACCTGGGCGACGGCGCAGACGGCCTGGGCGGCCAGGGTGACGGGGTAGCGGTCGGGGGCCAGGCTGGCACACTTGAGCCAGGCGCCCAGGCCGTTGAGGCCAGCGCCTAGCAGGGCGGTGAGGCGCAGGCCGCGGGTGTCCAGCAGCCAGGTAGCGGGCAGGATCAGCGGCACGTAGGCCACCATGTAGACCATGGACAGCCAGTCTATCTGCGTGAAGGAGACGCGGTAGAAGCCGGCGAAGACGTTGCTGAGGATGCTGTACTGGATCCACTGGAAGGCGTTCACCAGCGAGTAGCAGCTGAAGACGGCCAGCACCGCCAGCCGCCGCCGCGACAGGCGCGTCTCCAGACGCCCGCCGCCCGCCGCCAGCATGGCCTCGGCCTCCGCCTCCGCCCGCTCCCCGCCGCCCGCCGCGGCCGCCCGCCCGCCGTCCTCCGCCTCCTTGCCGGGGAGGAAGCCGTTGCAGCGCTGCAGGGGGAGCACGGCGGCGGCCGCCGGCATCTCCCCGCTCTCTCCCTCCTCCGCCTCCTCCTCCTCGCCGCCGCCGCCGCCGCCGTCCTCCACCATGTCGGCCGTCTCCCCACCCAGCTTCCCCGCTAGCAGCGGTGGCGGGCGCAGCCCGGCTCTGCCTGACAAGGTCACCGGCCTCCGGCTTCTCTGCCGAACCCGCGCCGCCGCCGCCACAGCCACCGCCCCGCCCCGGGGCCGGGCCCCGGCGGTGCAGCCCGGCGGGGGCAGAGCGGGAGGCGGCACCGGCGAGTGGAGGCGGGGGGAGGGGCGGGTGCCTCGCCGGGCGGGGCGGTGCTGGAATGGCCGGTGCGTCCCGCCGCAGGGCGAGGCTGAGCGGCCGCAGCGTGGCCGTTGGCGGGTCGTCCTTCGCTCTGCCGCGGACACACAGGCCGCACCGCTCCCTGCACGCCCGGGGAAAACCACTGGGCTTCCCCCCGCCGTAGTGGGCTTGTTTCATCGCAGCGGCGGTGCAGGGAAATGTACTGAGGGGGTAAGGGGCGGGCGGGCAGAGCGGAGGCCCCGGCTGCGGCGGAGGGTGGCCCGGGCGGGTGCAGCCGGCCCGGCCCCTCAGTGCCTCCACCGCCGCGGGCAGAGCCTTTCCTAGTTCCCACTCGGCCTCTGGAATCGCCTTTGATTCGTATCCCAGAAAAGGGGCCGCCGGGCTGCCGTGGGGAGCGGGTCAGGCGCCGCTTCAGGCGGCGGTGGTGCCCCCGGACCCTGCGGGGTGCGCGGCCCTTCTCGGGCCTCCGCCTCCTGCCGCGGCGGCACCGCGCCCGCGTGGGAGAGAGGGATCGTTCTGCGAAGAGCATGAGGAAAACGCAGAAATATTTGAGTTTGTTAACGTGCGTTAGAAGCGTGCTACCGGCTCCTGTGGGAAATCATTGGGTGCGCTCAGCAGATAACATATGCCGGGGCCTCATCAGATTGGTGCCTGTGCACGTAGCCACCAGCCTCAAGTTCCCCTGCTAATTATGAATTGGTATTTTACTTAAGATCAGGTGATCTATGTAAGCCACGGTTCCTGATCTTATTGAATAATAAGGTGAGCACATGCTTCGAAATAGGAATTTGGCTGTGTTTGCTTTCCCTGAGCGCTTAAGCTGAGCAGGGGTAGTGATGACTGCAGGCACCGTGGGTTTGTAGGGGCTACTGGGGCTGAATCCTGAATTTGCAGATCACAGGTGCGTGTTAGACACCGGCTTTTTAAAAATAAAGTTACATATGTCAGAGTCAGGCTCTTTTTGCCTCTTTCATTCATCCCAGAAAAAGCCTGATTTATTTTTACTTTTCCTGCGTAAGATCAGATGTTTGGTAAATTCTGAATTCCTCTGCCCGCCTTCACAGTCCAAGTGCCCCGTGCTGTAGCAACGAAGCCTTTTTTCAAAACAGGATTTCAATAGAAAGAAGTGTAGTGGGAACTGAAATAAACATTATCAAAGCAACAGGATAGCCGGCTTTCACTTTAGGAACATATGTCCATGTCACACATTGGTAGAAGTAGGCTGAAAACACACCTGAGACTACACCTATGCTAGTACTTCCAGCAGCGCCTGTTCGTGATCACTGGGACCCAGTCATCCACACTGCTGAACTGCGACAGCAATCCCTGGCACAGGCTGTGGGCTGGCCTTGGGGCCAGGGTAAGGACTGTGGCACTTTGGTTGGGTCATATAGGTGTAGCGTTAGCATCCTAAACAACTCTTGGAAGAAGGTGTAAACATTGAATCTGCAGCTGATTTAGTGCAAGAGTTTTTTCCATTGAATTTTGGATGACCTTAAAGTCCATCCAAAGATAACACTTACTCCTTAAAGGAAAACAGGCTTTGTTGTTCTCTCATTCTTACTTTTCCTACTGTTACACCCTTGGCTCCATACAGCAGGCAGAGCTGCTGCCAGCTAATACCCTCAGCATAAGGTCCGAATTCAGCCTGTTGTGGAATGGCCGGCATGCCTTGGGTTTCACTGCCACAGTGCCCGCAGAGCATCGTCTCCTCTATCCGCCTGATGGTTCAGCACATGAAGTGTCATCTGCTTCCTGCGCAGGGATTCTGCGCATAAGAAATAACTAAACATCAGGGAACTGCAGAGAAAAAGAGACAAAGCCTGGCAGTGGAAGAAGCACCTGGATGAAAACTACGTCCCATAAGGAGAGGAGACTTTTTCCAGAAAGACGTTTATTTACAGCATATCAACACAAAGCCAAATCCACCTCTGCCACAGCTGCACTGACCTTGGTGAAGTAAAACCAGGCTGATTTTGATGAGGTACGGTCAATACAATTCCATCTTTGTGGACATTTATCTCCAGAAGTAGCCTCCTAAACAAGAAAGGAAAAAGCAAACCAAATTGACAGCATCAAGGTAAAGCTTTGATGCTAATCTCCTGACTTTTTACACTGCTGTATTTCACAGGCTTCACAACCATTACTTCTGATTTACACCCATTTGTATGAGAAGCGGGGCCAAGGACGTAGTTGCCCAGCAAGAGAAAGTTATCCCATGAGAAACATCCATTGCAGGAGTTCACTTAAAACATATGTCCTTCCATTTCTGCATTTCATGGGCAATTTATTAAGCTAAAAACAGAACATTGATGTCAAGGTTTACAGCACAAGCTTAGCTTAAAACTGCTGCTATCCTTTTTCAATCTACCCTCTCTAACTGAAAATTTAGCTTTTCCTGAATATTCCTCTTAGTTAAAGCCAGAAATTGCTCATGTATACCCAAATGTTAACAAAGTTGTTTTCCTGAATGCTGTGAAATGGTTAAAATATGCCTTATGTATCAGGCAGCCACTGGAAAGTAGTGGATACTAATTTACTCTACAGCAATTATTTTCTTGTGCCCAAATTCCAGAAGTCATGCAGAGGCCAAGCACTCAAATTTTCAGTCTGGAGAAAGTAAAAAACCAATTAGAAATGCAGTAGTGGTGTTATTGTTCCTCCTGTAGTATATGTTCCACTGAAAGAACAATATATTTTCATAACTATTTCCTAACTTTATCTTGCAGATAATGCCATTTTTGTACAAAAAATGGTTCAGAAGGTGCCTTTTTGTTTCAGTCCAGGGCATTTCACAAAACAAAGGAAACCCAGCTATAGAGTGCTGCTTTCAGGGTGTGATTAGCTTTCCAACGCTCCTGACTGGATTGTTTCAGTGATATCAATTTCTCGTTATGTCCTTCCAAATTTCAAAGTGGTAGCTAAGCCACTCCCCCAAAAAAACCCACAAGTCAATCCGTCTTTGTAAAACTTGAGCCCAAGGTTAGGAGTCTGAAATGAGCAATGTAGAATGTTGCAAAAATATCAGCACTTCTAAAATAAAACTATCATTTTTATGTTCAGCAGGCACGCAGTTGACTTCCAGATTTTATTCTTTTTTCAAACCATATATTTCAGTCTCTAAAGGAAAAAAAAACAATATTACTTTATAACGCATTTAACTCTTGGATATGATTTTCAATGCAAAAGTTGATCTATCAACGCAGAGAGTACCTACATGGCAGAAGTCCACCAGGTATTTGTCTTCCAGGCAAGTTGTTTAAACAAGAAAACTACAGCAGCTTAAGAAAGGGGTTTCAGAACAAAAGATCTGAAGTTCCAACTGAGCTAGAAATGAACTATTTTAACAGGATATTAAACAAACCTCAATAAGCTGGACTTGAAAGAAAATAGAGTCACATGTTTAAATTTCTTGATTGAAAGCTATTAATGAATACAGGGGGAAAGGTAAACATCCTCTTCCTCCTATGCAGTCCTCATTCCAGCAACATTTGCCCACTCTTCCCGCAAGATAAAGCCATAGTCCCACCCAGAGAATGACCGTTTGCAACACAAGGCACTTTACTAAAATTCGTTTGTAGCTCCAGGTGTTTGTCTGGCCAGCCCAGTTTTGGAATATGACTGCCCACAGTAGACATGCTTGCCAATGACCTGGATTCAATTTTTGATGTACTGACAGGGATATCGAAGTACACTCTTAAGTATTAGAGAAAAGTTCCGAATTTTAAAATATGGGTAATGAACTGCTCTACTGTAAACAATAGAAATTTGTGTTTCTGGGTGTCTTGGTCCATACAAAAGATGCAGAAATGTACATCTGGTACTTCTGTCAGGCTGCCATCTGCTTTTCCTTTTGTAGTTAGCTATCAATTTCATATACGTAATGGAATTTTACCCCTGAGTTTCCTATCAAAGCAAGCAGGGGGAAAAATTATGTACACAAAATGAGTTTTGTGTACAAAAAAATAAGCATGTGAACAAATACAGTTGGTAAAGTTTACTGGGTTCTTATTCACGGAGATTAACAGGCTCTTCATATATTACAAAAAGTGTAACCTCCTGAATCTTTTACACATAGTAAGAAAAGTGTATATAACCACAAAAATGAAAAAAAAGCATGATCTGCAGAAAGGTTTCTTGGATGAACATTCTCGTTTTTGACAAGCACTCGTTCACTCAAACATTGGTTAACTTTGGGGAAAAGCTTAAAGGCATTTTTTGTTACTTCACAAACTCTGTCCACTGATACTTGCCTCTCACCGCAGCAATGTGCTGGCAGACAATCCTGATCTCTGGTTCATTTCTTTCCTAAAAGATAATCAACAAAGCTCTTCTGTGAGAGAGAGATCAAGTGACATCAACCTGACCCATCAAAGGATGGGGGGACAGAAGTGATTAGAGAAGCCACACAGATGCAACCAGCTGCATCTGAGCAGGTTGGCTCAGTTCACCTATAGCCAGAGGAACGGCAAAGCTGCAGTTCAGCCCATCCTAAATAGTACACCGGGGAGGTACTGCAAGTTTCTACCAACACAGACCATTTACCAGCTCAGCAAGTAAGAATTCAGTAACGTGAGAGGAATTGCTCCCTAAGAGTTTTCTCTACTGGCTGTAGCGGGATCCCAAGTGACTCACTCAGATCCTTCTGTGGATGCAGAATGCCCACTGAGAGCTCCCACTCCCTGCCCTGTCTACGTAGGAATACAGAGCAATGTTGAACCAATTAGCTTCCCCACCATTCAGAGCAACAAGGCTAGAATACTCTCTCCACTTCTAGGACGTCTCAGATAACTTAAGAGTTATAACAATTTGAAGCACTATACTCCATATGGAAAAAACACCATAACGTAACTTAAATTGTCCAACTCTCTTTCACTGCCTGATTCATTGCAACATACCTGTCCAGTCGATGTACACACATCCTTTGAAAATTAAATGGAAGGGACATGTGAATTTGGAGCCAGTAAGAGTCTAGCACGGAAATGTGCTTGTATTGTAAAGACAGATTGCTCATCCAAGCTTGAGAAATGTTGCTAGTTTTCCTATGGGGGAAAACCAAATATTTAGTAACAGCTTGAAGTTCCCAACTTCTCTCTGAAGAGGTTATCAGCAGGAAGAGAGCCACGTTCTTTAAAGGTCTACATCTATTTGATAGGGAAGATGCTGGCTGACCTCAGCTTAACTAAAAATCAGCAGGGACTTTTTTTGTTTAGACTGAATAACAATAAAAGATGCCTGCCCAAGACTCTGGCTGCGACAGTACATTATGGAAAATGCATTAACGTTCCAATAGCATTAATCGTTTTAACAGGAACTCAGCCAGACAGGCACCGAGAGGGGCTCTCTTTGTTGGAGCTCCTGTGTCAGGAAAGCACTTCAAGTGTTCCCCAATATGACCCTTTCGAACGCCTGTCTTTTGCAGCACACCTAGCAAGATGTAAACTATTTCAGATTAGCAGAAAAGCCAGAATCTCTTGCAGAAAATCCCCTGCCGATTATTATCAGGGGAGACAAGCCTAGTGCCCCTATCAGTCACGCCGTTACTGCCACAACCCCTGGCCAGTGGGCAGCTCCTCTGCTAGGACAACCCCAGAGCATCCAGAGCTTTTTGCATGTGAGTGACAAGATCTACATCATCCAGATGTTTGGAGAGCAGGGGAGAACCTGGCCTTCTGCTTCCACCTGCTGCCTGTGCCCTGACCCACTCAGCACTAGGCCCAGCTCCTGACGGCACCGCTGGGAACAGAGGGCACTCAGCACCTCCGGCACTCACCCAGCACCTGACATCCCTGAGGTGTCCACACATACATTCATCAATGTGTTGTACTGGAGCAGCAGTCATATAACGTCAGCCCAACAGCTGAAGTGTTGACTTACAAATTGTTTCTCAATCTTGCGAGATCCTCGTGGCTCTTACATATAGAATCATAGAATCATTTAGGCTGGAAGAGAACTTTAAGATCATCGAGTCCAACCATTAACACTGCCAAGTCCACCAGTATAAGCACCACATCTACACCTTAAATACCTCCAGGGATGGTGACTCCACCACTTCCCTGGGCAGCCTATTGCAGTGAAGAAATTTTTCCTAATATCCAATCGAAACCTCCCCTGGTGCAACTTGAGGCTATTTACTGTCATCCTATCACTTGTTACTTGGGAAAAGAGATCAACACCCGTGGCCCCCACCCATATATATACGTATATTAGGTTTTTTTTAAAAATAATAAGACTAGGCTTGTAAAATAGAACATATATAAATGTTACATAGCACTAAGGCTCTCAAAGTGCATGAACGTTAGAGAGAATGTAGGAAAAGGATTGTAAAGGAGTATAAATGTAGGGACTAATCTACATGCTTTTGACTATACGTCTTTGTTTGGAGCAAGGGAAGAGGAATCAGTCTCCAAGCAAATGTTGTCCAGTGGAATCTGTTCAATTAAAATTCTCTCACCAGTGCAGCCAGGAAAATAAACAAAACAGAATAGCCCATGAGAAGGTCAGTCTCGCTACAGCAGTCAGTATAGCAACATGCACAATAAGTACCAGCTTTGCAAGAATGGCATTCAGAATGTTTAAGCCTTTGGAGATAATCCTATATTTCCAATGAACTGCAAACACAGGCTGAACAGAGTATTTATGTCCTTTAAGACCTCAGGCAGTACCAACAGCTTATAGCTTTTAGAAAACTTAGGGGGAGAATGAAGAGGAAATAACTTGGGTCCTGAGAATAACTGCTTTGGGTGCTTACTTCTCTCCGCCGGCTGTACAAGAGCCCTGGGCTCCAAGGAGCTACGCACAGGACAAAAGTGATGTTGCATGACACAAAGCTGCTGAAAAAGTGTGGATAGTTTAACACACTGGTGAAAGAACAGCACAACCATGACTTGGCTGTCAGCTTGGGAGCATCGGACTCAGAAACATGCCAGCATTCCTCCTCCCAGCCTAAGTGAACAGATAGGGAGACCTCATCATTGCCTCCTTTTACCTAGCCAGGTTTAGCACTCTCAGTGGCTCTCCTGTCAGCTCAGCTCTTCCCAAGGTAAATGTTTGAGCGCTGAAAGCAAAAGACTTTGTGCCTCCATCAGGCCAGAGGGAGGTGCTGGAGCAGCCAGAGCCTGGGGCAAAAGCAGAGCTGGGCAATGTTTGGGTGGATGGTGGTGAAGGTGAAGCTCCTACCATTTCCTGACAAGGGGTTGGCTTGGAAGAGGCTGCGTTTTCAAGGGACCAAAGTTATTGACATGTCTAGGAAACGTACTTTCATTTATAAATACCAAACAATTTCACTGTGAATTTCATACTGAGCTTTCAGTTAAGAAGTGTTGAAATGTTTGGGTTCACCTGGGAAATGCTGAAAAAAAAAGAATAAAATCAGCCTCTCATTTCAAAATGAGCAGTTTTGTTTGCAAACAGCAGCCTGTGGGAACTGCTACGTGAGGTCTCTTTCTCATGTTTTTTTCCAAAATCCAAAAAATCCTGGTGTCTCATTTTCACTCCAAAGGAAACCAAGTTTATGTGGGCATTGACATTTTTCATGGTGTGGAAGTCACCCCCCAGTCAGCCACCACCAGCCCCCCATCCCTGCTAGTATCACTTTTCCTTCTGCATTGATTCAGGTACTGGAACATGATAGCTGGAAGAGAAGGCAAAAGGCCAAGGCTCATGCAATCCAGTTACAACCCTGCTGAAATGGCTTCCAGGAACTCCACAAGTACTAACCTGATCACGCCTTGTAATGCCTGGAGGAAAAGAAAAATAATAGCCAGCTTGTACCCCTTCCAGAGTGACAGACTGTCTCCCAGCAAAGTTATGGAGCGGTATGTATGTCCTGAACAACTACAGTGTATGTAAGAAACCAAGGGAGCTGGGATGAGGCTGCAGAGTTGAGCAACCCAGACACTGTGTATCAGGTTTTCTTATAGCAGGACAAGACGACTCCAAAATTATAGTCAGTACTAGAGTCACTGAAAAACGCAAAGCTTGGATTTGTTAACCCTGCCCTCCCTATGGTGAAATGGCTGCTGAGGTTCCCTCAGCCCACTGGTAGGTAGGCAAGTACCACCAAATCAACTCCTTATCAGTCACCTTGCACATTTTTCAGTTAGCACCTGCCTGGTCCATTTGGGGATTTGCAAATATAGGAAAAATCTTTGCTGTAGTTGCTCAGCTACCTCTCTTCCAGGTCCACAGCCCCTTTTTTCTGTCCTGTTGTCTTCTGCCATGCTTATATTTTCAGGTATGCATAAACCTAATTGTTTTTAAATGAGTGAAAAGGATATACATTTTTTTCCCCATTGGGTAAGTAAAAATTGGAACATACACATCTGCTTAAAATAGTCCACAGAGAGAAAAACCCCTCATGAAATTGCGTTTTCTTACCCTAATTAGAAAAAACCTACCACATTGGGGAATGCTGAGGCAGTAGCTGTTTTGCTCCACTACCTTCACCATTCCCCGCCAAAGTTACAGTACTTTCCTTGGTCTTTGTTTCACTAATTTTCCATCTGACATACCTGTTGAGGTGTACTTCGTGATTACTTGCGTTACTAGGTCAGCACTAAGTCGCACCACTGTGCTTTCCACCAGCTCTCTTGACATTACTGAGCCTTGAGGTGTGCATTCAAGGCAAAGAACTGTTACCATCACCTCTGTGGAAGCAGAGGCAATGGGTGCAGTTCTTCTCTTGTGAGCAGAGTCATCTCACAGATCACTTCCAAAAAATAAACTCTTTCTAAGCCCAGGTCCTGTACCCACTGTTAAAAAAAAAAAAAACAACAAACAAACCAGGAGCAATGCCTACCTTTCTCCTTCAGGAAAGAAATCGCTTGTCTGACAGCTGAGCAAGGATGCGCATATCTGCTAAATGCAAACATATGCCTTAAAATACCAGAGTGACACTGAGTGAGTTCATAGTTTTTATCTTAAATATTAGTTTGTTTACTTTTAGAAAGCAATAGCCTTCCATTAGCAATAAAAGCAGTTGTGAAGGTGAGCAGAGCACTTGGCACTCAGAGCACAGTGGGGACGCAGGAGCACGGGTCACTCGGGAAGACAGCCGTGTGCGGTTCAGAGGAAGGCTTTGCATCTGCTCGCTGTGTGCAGCCACGATAGCTGTGGAAAAGAAAGGCAGACCTGCTCTTTTTCCTTCTAGTTTTCCTTCTACTTCCGCCAGTTTTGGTGGTGGCTCACATCCACCAAACACCCACTAAAACGGTGGCACTGAACAGTCACCACGGAGGGCACTGCTTGATCCTGACTGAATAGTCACCATGGAGGGCATTGCATCCTTTTGCTACAGGAAGCGTGAGGGAAAGGACCTCACCAGGGCAGGCGGTGTGGGGGAAGGATATTATCCTACAACAATTTCCCAAACCAACCATAGACAGATCTCCCTTTCCATGGGTTCAGATCCCTAATTTTTTGTGGATTTAGCAGCATAAGACACGTCAGAAGGTCATCACGTGCAAAGGTCGTTTCAAGTCCCCCTTTACTCTGAGTCTCTCCTGATGCTGTTTTGATCAGGCACAGAGTGAGCAGGGGCTGCTCCTACTCACCCTGGACTGGACAGAGACCAAAAGCAGCAGGCTGGGATAAACACTCAGCCCTTTTTTCCAGGCCAACCTTTGTATCTGCTATGCCAGTTTCAAAGGGTATAATGCCAGGAATAGCTGGCAATAGATTACACCCAAAACACCATCTCCCGATCACTCAAACTGGTTTATGGTGAGATTATATGTGGACGGTGCACAGAAAAGCAGTAGTGCTCCAGGAAATCTGATCTTTGATTTCCTCCAAATATTTGTTTTCCAGTGATCACTGCTGGCCATATGATATTTCATTGTTGTTGCTATTTGCATCCACCTGAAGTTTAAGAGAGTCTTTCACAAGTGTTGGATTAAATTTAACTCATTTTTATTCTGTCGGTGCACTGGGCACCTATACAAATATAGCTATGACCCTTTCCCATGTATATAAAGTGCATGCAGTTTGCTTATTTATATGAATAAGAAGATAAGCTTCTGTGTCCCATCCTCCCTCCTCCATTGCAAGTTGCATATATCAAGTGCTGAAACCTGAACTCGAGTCAAGAAGCAGTTTTTGAGAGTAACTGGACAGGAGGCACATCTGCTCCTGGGCATCATGGGCAAATGACCAACCAAGTTCCCTGGAGGTGAAAGCAGCCCCTTTTTCATTTTTCTGCCTTTGTTTCAATGAGAACCTTTCCTCTGCTACGTCATGTAGCATGGGAGAGAAAACGAAGCCTTGAGAGTACTTATCAGAAGTCTAAATCCTGAGTGGTCCTTTTAGGGAACCATAACCCACTATCACCGAAAGGATGGTGTGGGTACTAACAGAAAAATCTGAAGATGACTAAAAAGTCTCCTTTGGGAAAAAGGCTAGGAAGTCTCCCACATCCTTAGCAGAAGCACAGCTGGAAAGGAACATTTTTCTAGTTCACATTTGGCAAAGATGCCATGCTCCTAGATGTAAGTGCTCACAAGTATTGTTATTTTTTCATCTCAAGCCATTGAACACTTGGATAAACTCAAACTTCAAAACAACCCCTAGTGTTCTTTAAAGGATGCCTGTGGAGCTGTGATGCAGGAAACAGGTGTCGAGACTAGTTAAAGTCCAATGTATGAAGGAGACACTGCATGGAAGTTTTCTGGCTCACACCGGCAAGTCCAGTTGTTTTGCTGTGGCCAGCTGCAGTGCAAGGACTTTCTGCTGCTCCTTATGTTGCTGTGGTGTGGACAGAAGTCATGGAGTGAAGAACAGCCCAAAACACTATAAAAGCCAATTAAGACTTCACAAAGTGTGATGAACTTCAAACTGTGGGGATTTAATGCCCTCCCTTGCTTAATTTTCTCAGGAGACTAGCAAAAGCTCTTAGCAATGAAGAAACAGAGCAGAAAACAGCACCCTCCAAAAGGCAACATACCTGGAAATATAGTAACGTGAATAATACAAATCAAGAAAATGTGACACCAGCTATAAAGATACTCCTGGTACAGATCTAAAGTAGCTTCTCTAGCTTCCCTACAATGTCTTCATTACAGGAAATCTGCATTTCAGACATTTATCAATACACAGCCCTTGTGGGATTTTGCAGTTTTCATTTTACTCCTGCATGGGTGTTTAGCCAGGAAAATAAAGATTTGGGTTTTAATCCCAACTCGTTTCATATCTATCCATGCAGAGGAATGTAAGCAGCCAGAGATTACAATGAGTTACACACACCTTCAGACAGTTTGTGTATAGTCAAATCAAGCAAACTCTGGTTACGCAGAAATCAGAGCAGATTACCTTGCCGATGGTGACCAGCTTATCTTTGTATTTCTCAAAGAGCGAGAGGACAGATTCCACATCCTGTAATAAAACAGCTCATGTGCTTTGTAAAGACCGGTGGGTGCTAAGCTGAGCCACATCAAACAAAAACACATGCAACTGTATTATTGTGCATCTTGAAATGCAAATCATGAAAACAACAGTCCGGGACAGAGAGGATCAATCTACTGTGTTACTAACAGCTTCTGAATAACCTAATTACTCAGCCCTTTGAGAAGACAATGAAAAGATAGATTCTAAGGGGGTTGGAGGGATGCTAGTCCAGGTAACTCTGCTAATGAGCAGAGGAAGAAAGGCCCCATTCTTCCTAATTTGGCTGAACTGAGCCTCATCATCTAAGAGCTGGGAAACCTCTGAGAAAGGCATCTTGGCAACTAATAGGTCTCTGGCAGCCTGGTTCTGGGTGGTGTCCTTCCCAGAGGAAAGGCAGTTGTTAGAGCCAGGGAACAGGTCTCGTTGAACCAACCTACCAGACCAGTCCCACGAATCGCTACCTTTTCAGCTGAGCCCTTCATCACTCTGGGCACAGGGTCGTGTTTCAGGAGCTGCCCCAGCAAACAGCACATGGACACAATTTCCCATGCACCCTGTCCTCAGCTTTGGTAAACTTCACCGTGGGCTTCCAGCAATGAGACCCCCATCCAGTGCCATGTGGGACAGAGGTTAGGAGGGAAGAAGACTTCTCCCCATCCCTCGGGGATGGGGGCAAGACATCCTCTACCAGCAGGGCTCCTGCTGAACCTCAACTCTATCTGCCACTGGTGTCAACAGGGTCAGTACTTACCCTCCTCAAGTTATGCCCCAGCATTCACCCTCCTCTGCCACAATCTGCATCCACTAAGACAGCAGGGGTGAAGCAAGGCCACTGCATGTAACTGCACCTCTCTAAAAAAAGGGCAACATAAGGACTCCAAGAGGAAGCTCTGATCATCCTGATACCACAGGAGCCTCCACGTGCTGGTCAAGAAACAACCTCTTTGGATAAATGGTCCCCCCTACACACATGTAGATTGTCAATGGATGTGCTGCACTTACTGGGAGTGCAGAATGGATTATTTGGAGAGTGTTGACATCTGCTCCTGCATTATTATATACCACATTGGACCACTGCACATGCACTTGCCATTGCCTCCACTCAGCACAGAGGTCCTGTGTAGTACAGAGCTGAGTTTCCACCCTGACTTTTCCAGGCAGGAATAATGACCCCTAAAGAGAAGGGAAGTTACCCAGCGATTATTTGATTGGAGCTCCCCACATAGTGTTCCATTTAATTTCTTCCCACAGCGCTCCATTTGTTCACTTCCTCCCCCTTTGTTGTGCATCCAGAAATGTTCTGAGCACAAAAATGCTCTCTCTATATATTTATAGCATTAAGCCAGTGCCAATCAGGACTTCAAAGCTGCCCTCTCCAGGCAGTGCACTTCACAAAGACAGACCTTCCTGCTAGATAATCCCAGGTCCTTTGCATTTCATGGGTTCACCAGTGGTCATGTGCTGCGCAGACCTAGGAGGTCCCAAGCAGCAGGTCCAATTCCACCTGGGAAATGCAGCATACAACATACACACATTCCTGTGGAAATCAGTTAACATGGTCATGCTGTCTCCTAGTCCACATCCACAACTCACAGTTTTTGACAACGGTCAACAAAATTCGGCAGACGGGCAGACCTCTTGGAGATACAAAGCTCCTACAAGGTTTGTGAGAGTTGGTGGCCATGTAGATGACACTGAGCCCCTCCATTCTCCCTCGAGGCTACCAAGAGGAGGCACACACCCAGCTGCTGAGTTTGATGCCCTCAACTGTCCAAACATGACCTACCCAGCTCTGGACTAATCTCAGCACATGCTATTTCTTGCCTAAATGGCAGTCCAACAAGTGCAGGGAGGGGACATGGAAGAGAGCTGGGGAATTACAGGGAGGCCACAGAGACACAGAAGAAAGTCAAAGTACTGTGGTGAGCAGAGCCCAGAGGGTACACAGAGGAGCTGGTGATACCATGGCAGGGATCAGGGAAACACACAGGGAGCTGGAAATGCAGCACTGGGAGTGCTGGGTTGTAATGGGAGCATCACAGGACATGGGTAGGAGATTGGGATTGCTGTGGTGAGGTGGTCATAGATCCCTGGGGGAAAAAAGCTTTATTGGTTGTGCTACTTGCGAGATAACGTGTCTTCTATGAATGTGGGACACGTACTTTATCTAAGCTGCAGCTGGGCACTAACAAGGAGCCAAGTGTCTGTTTGCACTCTTTGGTGACAGAGCACATAGCCATGGCACAGCCAAAATAGTATCTGCAAAATCTGAATGTGCCTATTAAAGAAGTTAAACCCAGCGTCCACACCCTGTCACAGAAATACAAAATACGCATGGGAAGGAGCCAGGCACCTCACCTGGACTGTGGCACTGCCCGTCTGCTCCGCTCCGAATCAGACGAACCCCAAACCACGCAGTGACGGAGTCAGGATGCCTTTGGGGGGCGGGAGGAGGCAGGGACATGTCAGCTGTTATTTTCCGGCAGCAAATGTGGCCCAGGTGCTGTAAGTGCCAACAGCCTTGGGGACCTTGGCAGCAGATGGAGAGGACACTTGCCATGGTGCCACGGGGCAGAGCTCTGCTGCTGTTTGGCACTCCAAGCTTCGTCGATAGGGACCAAGCAGGGTGGAGAGCACTAACAGCTCTCCCACCTCTGCAGGCAGGCTTTAACAGTCAGCCCCAGCTCCAGCCCCAGCCCTAGCCCCAGCACTGACCCAGCCTGCCTGCCAGCAGATACCTCCGGGCCATCACAGGTTCCACCACACTGCCCACGTTGTGACTTTTCCATGTCTCACCCCCTGTGCTTCCAAAACAGGGGAATGTGGCCCTGCTTCCCCCCACGCTGCTGCTGGGCTCATCTGCATGCCACCACCGACCTCATCTGCATGCAGCCACCTCACCTGCCCTTGAAGGCAGGGTACGTAGACATATTACCTCACCCGGGCACTGCAGACAAAATCCATATATTTTGTAGTT
Organism: Vanellus vanellus; assembly: GCF_965231255.1. NCBI lineage: Eukaryota > Metazoa > Chordata > Aves > Charadriiformes > Charadriidae > Vanellus > Vanellus vanellus. Next base: position 26,419,867 of record NC_138907.1, read on the forward strand.
GACTGTTGCTTTGGTAGGACATTGGATATGTCCCCAAGTGGCGTCACAGAAGTAGTTTGCTCTTCAGACCACAGCCCTTTGAAAACAGGCCAGATCTTCCTGTTCTGTGCATGTGCCACTTCACTTTTTTTCAACTTTGCCTTAAGTTCCTTGATGCCACCTGCGCACTCTCTACATGAGAAGCACTCCACGCATTAGCAGCTCTTTGCACCAAAGCCCTTTGTGGCAGCCAAGCCAAATGCCAGCACTGCTCGTTATGCTGTTTTCTAGGGCAGAGAGGGGCTACACCTTGCTCCTAAAGACTCCTTGATGCAGTGCCTCATCGTTTCTGCTTTTTCAGGTGAACCACATCACCGTTTTCATCAGCAGACCCAGGCGCAGTAGTCACCTCCTGTGTTTGCGTTAAGCACCCTGTTGGCAGCATCTCTCTATGCACAGCACTGAGCATTTGGGGAGATGGGTATCAGTTCTTGCCCCAGGCACGGGTTCATCAGGGCCACGATCCTCACAATGTTTTCTCAGTTTCGTCGCTCGCAGCAGCTCAAAGAGGAGCGTAAAAATTTGCCAGGCCCCAGAGGGAGTACTTTGTACTCACTGCACGGTGGGGCCACCATGCAGGGTAGTGAGGGTTATCATACCCCAACTGATTCACACCGATAGAAAAGCCGACCCAAGCAGGGGAAATGAACAGATGGATAACCACCTGCTGAAGAGGAAAATGCTGAGACAACTAGGTGCTATGGCAATTCGGACCCTTTCTTTGATCTCAGCTGTATCTTTTTACTGCGTATAGAAAGCAAAGAGAAGAACAATAAACCTTTCTGCTAAGCCAGTGACTCTCTCAGATTCATTTTCCTGCTCTGTAACAGGAACAGAGGATCGAAGGCCAGCTTGCATTAATGAAAAAACAAACAAAAGCAGAAGCTCATTAGTGATGAAAGTTGCATTTCCCGCCAATTATTTATTTGCTTTTGCCTCTAAAGAGCCTATCTATGCATTGCATAGGAGCCTGTTGGAAGCACCTCCAGTAAAAGTCTTTGGTCAATTTTTTGAAACTCTTATCACAATAAACAGCAGGATTAAACAGTGTATCATCTACTTGGCCTCATCACCATCTCCTCATTTGTTCCCATGTCAAAATCTGGAGAAACTCATCACCCTTGCAGTTTGTCCCAGAGTTTAGCAGATTCAGGTCCTGTTAGTCCATGACTGAAAACAAGTTTCAGAAGAAAGGCCCCAGGAGGATGATCCACCCACAGCCCTCCAAAAACTATTTGAGTGAGCACAGATATAGCCCTTAGACAGACTCTTAGCTGTCAGTCCTGAACTCAGAGGGGATTTCCAGCATCTGAGCAGTTCAAGTGACTTACACTGAACCTTTTAGTTCTACAATACGCGCTCCACTCTTGCTAGTCTCTTGGCCTTCAGGCAAAATCATTTCAGTCTTGTTCCACGCAAGTCTTGCAAATAGCTTGGCATGGCTGGTGAAAGGGTGATGACACCAGCTAGCCAAGGAATTGCAATTTCAGCGCCCTTCCAGCCCCTGCTACTGATTCAAGGTGTTCACTGAACAAGGAAGGTGCAAAGTATCTGTGTGATTTGGTAGCTATTGATGGCATACACCGATCCGCTGTTTTGTCTCTATCAACAGACAAATCCACTTTAGAAGCCCTCGAGATCTACAAGCTCTGCACCTCTGCCTATGGAAAGTACCTTCACATTATTACCGTCACCCTGCATCCCCCTCATTATTTATGCCTGGTGTTACGCTGCGCACTCGCTGTATGCCCTTGCGCGTGTGGGAGTCCCTAATGCACACAGTGCATCTGCGTGCATTATTTTAAGCCTGGAAAGAATCGAGCGACACGGGGCTTTTTTTTTTTCTGGCAGAAGCTGTACCAGCCAGAGCTGCATCAATAACAGAGCACTAACTAATGAGCAAGGCACTCCGAAGGCACTAATTATGCCAAAGAAATCACAACCCTTTCTTGATTTTTCTATCACATCACGTACACCCTGCAAGATAGAGAGACATGAGGAGTCATACAAAGTGCAATCAGATCTGCTGTTTGCAGCATCCCAGGGAAAAGGTGATGGCTAAAGGTAAGAGAGAGCTTGGGACATACCGCTTTTCATACTGCTGCAGACCATCTGTGCCATTCCACCTCTGTGAGACAGAGGTCACCGGTGCTGTTAGCGTCCTCCAAAACTAATGGCATGACTGAAAAGAAAACTTGGGTCTCCACTGACTCTGTCCTTTCTCTCTCGTTTCTCCTCAGGTTTCCCGAAAGCCAAATGGGGCTATCCAGCTAAATTTGCACTGGGTCCTTCCCCCAGTACATCCCTGACTGCTCCAGTGTCCTGTGCTACACAGGAGGGGACACGGCTTGTTCAGACAACTCGAGAGGCTGCAGCAGGGTTCAGCACACGCGCTGGTACTGCTATGGCCAGCCTTTGTGGGCATTGAGGGTTTCATGGTGTGCAGCCACACAGCTCCCCCACTAGCCATCCTGCCTTACTGAGCCCCTCCAGACCAGGTGTTAGCCCAAGACCGAAGGCAGAAATGCAAGCGCTCTGCTGAATTCCCCCTTCAAGTTAAAGGCACAGGGTGACGGCTGAGGGATAAACAATGTTTTCCAGCTTGGAAACCACACATCCTCCCCCCGCACATTAGGGCTACCACCAGTCCCAAGCGAGCGCCTTAAAAAGTCGGGTTTCTTGCACAAAGCAGTGACTTTATTTCCAGCATCTGCCACTCCCCCCGCACCGGCTGCAGGGGGCTTGGGGCACGGCTCGCACAGCAAACCCACGGCACCAGGGAAAGGGTGCTACTTCTGACCCTCGTTTGGTGGTAGGGATGCCAAGAGCGGGTGGAACGACGCTGCACTTTCTTTTTCTGGAGCGCCAGGCCACCTACGCCATGACTTAGCTCAGGCGCCACAGGTCTAAGGAGAGGACAAAGTGGGTCTGTTTTGCAGCGGGCACCCTGCCAGGCTCGCCCTGCCCACGGCTGCTGCAATGCCAGGTTTCTCTCTTCTTGCAGGAGGGAAGCGACCCCGTGCCTCCTTCCCCAGCCCCAACCCCACTCCCGCGCCGCCGCAAGCGCCTCTGGGACAGGGGACAGGCTGTCCCGCAGAGACCCCCATGGCCCACGTGGGGCTGGCCACCCTCGGCAGCGGCCTGCCCAGCTGGGAGCCGCAGGACATGAGTGTGTCTATAGGTTTCTGCAGCGTTGCAGCAGCAGCAGAGGATTCAAGAGCTCAGGCCAGATATCGTCTGATGGGGAGCAGAACCTGAACCAGCGCGATGACACGCCCTTGCAGAGGGAGGGATTTTGAGCAGACTTAATACTTGATATTCCCCTTTTTGCAAAACCAGTGTTTTCATCCAAGGCTAACAATTCATAGAGAATAATAATAAGGCCAAAACTCTGCAAACATTTGGACACTGCCTGACTTTTTACTGGGAGCATCTCCATACACGATCGCATTCCCATGCAGTACTGGGAGCCTTCCCATCACACAGGCAGCAGGAAGCAGGTGTAAGGCTGCCTAGTATCACCTGTTTAGCATCTCTGATGACATGATTATGATAATGATTAATCGTTAATGTCAACTACATTAATATTCTAAAACTATTGCACACCTGTCCCCTAGCACCACCTGGAGGCAAACTCTGTCCTTCACCCAATTTAGTGGAAATGATGCCTGCAGATTCAGGATAACAAATGGCTCCAACAATGGGTAAAACACTCAGCAAAGATTCAGGTGTTTGCTGCTCTGAATACACGTTGTAACAGAGACAAATTATTCAAGTTTGGCTGTTTGCTGCAGGCTGAAAACTGGTTAGGAACATATGTTTAAAATTGATAAGCTATCTCTAAGCAAAAAGCAGAACAACACAGCTGTTCTGCTAAAGACAGAAAAAAAAAAAAAAATCCTAACAATGTGGTTTTAAGAAACTGAGGAAGAAAATGTAGAGGAAACCAAAAGTTTAAGATGGGTATTGCTTACACTACAAGCTTTTGCACTGCCTCCCCCGCCCCACATCTGGTAGCTGATACCTTCTCCATCTACACCCTCCTCAAGACAGGAAAAAAACCCAAAGTCTTGCCTTACAGTCCTGCACCCCAAAAGGCAGACATCAGATTAATTCAGAACAGGGCATTACAAACCATTTTTGAAAGGAGCAACCAGTAAGATGCTTTAACCAGGAAGCCAGGAAGGAGTCTAATCTGAAAAATCACATAGGCACCTGAAACACAGAAGACACATGCCCAAATCTTAAAGCCAAATGCTCTCACCATAGGCTGGTATGATGCATGATTTTGTACCTGAGGTGACCATGTACTAATACTTGTGTATTTTCCTCACAGAGATAGTAAAACTCCCCCTAAGGAGACAAAGCTTCTGCTTCCCCGGTGGCCCTCAGAACAACTGAGTGTCATATATAACCCACCTCGTTCATTGCTGGTTTATAGTCAGCAAAATTTTGATCAGTATTTCAACAGGCCCACATCCACACAGGTGCTGTGAGGGAGCACAAGGTTCAGTTTTTAGGACACTGGCCAACGTAGCAGAATCCACAGCAGATACCGCCAAGATCTCACAAAACTGCGCTTGTCTCCCTTTTACATTCCGTATCTCTTGATACTGAGCAGTCAGAAGAGGAAGTCCTTGAAATAAGACCAAACCCAGGGTTCTTCCTCTGAATAGGATTAAAAAAAATAAATTTAAAGTCAAAGCAAACCCTTCTCAAAATAGAGATCTGAGCAACTGTTAAGTTACTGTATACAGGGAAAAGAAGAGAAGCAGAAAGGCTGTAATTCTTTCCTTCCAACTGTACTTTGAAAAAAAAAAAAAAAAAAAAAAAAAAAATCAGAGGTGTGGCTTCTGCACCACTCACTGAGCCCAGTCAACAAGACATCCAGAGGTCCATCCAGCCAGGGTTTTTCAATGGTTCAGAAAGGAAAGTACAGTCTGCAAGTCCTAACAGGAGCTTAGGTTATCACAAGCGAGCCCACAACCAAGTGGCTTCCAGCCAGCAGAAGTTAAGGAATGAGGGGGACATTAAGCACCACACATTTGCTCAGCTGCTCCTAGACTGGGAGGTGGTTAAGAGTCTGAGGAACTAAACCATCAATTTTACAGTGTTCTTCTTTACAAAATATTTATTCAGAAACATAAGAGAGGCACAAACGAACAACCTGCTTTATCACATCTAAGAGATGACAATGGTATGTACTGAAGAAGGTCTTGGAGAAATTCACTATATTCATCTTATCCATCTATGTAACGCTCCACTCACTCCTTGAACTTTCCAATGGAAAACTCCACTTTAAGACAAGATGTGTGTTGTTTTTATTTGTTATGCTATAAATAACAGTTTCTGCAATATTATACAGTTCAGTTTCTAAGTCTATAGCTGAAGAAATTTCCGAAGTTTGGGGAATACTTTCAGTGCATTCTGCGTAGTCACTTCTATAACTTCTTCAACTGGAATTCCTTTAATTTTGGCAATATATTCTGCAGCAATATAAATATTTTTTGGTTCATTTCTCACCTGGAAAACAAAAAAAACAACAGACCAAGTTACAGATCCCTACAGATGAGAGGTGTTTCAGATTCAGTACATACTGACACAACTTCAGTCAGATTGTGGCATCTGTGACAGAAATTATGTGTATCCACTTGGTTTATGGTTGGACTTAATGATCTTAAGGGTCTTTTCCAACCTAAATGATTCTACGATTCTTGGATTATTTTCCCTTTTACCCATTCCTGGAATTTCTTCTCCTTTCCCAGCCTTGAGAACACAGACTTGCTCATCTCATAATTTTCATGTGGCAAACTCTTTTGTCCCTTGTCCATGCTTACACTTCTTCTCTCTCCCGTGCCAGTAACTAACCTCCGTAAGGTCTGGGTTTCGATATACGTACACAGAAGTCCCTCCCCCCATCATTTACCTGTTTTTCAGGCCCCAGAGCAGGAGAGTCAGTTTCTAAGCACATACTTTCCAGAGGTATCAGTTTCACAAGCTTCTGCTTCTTGAAGAAAATAAGACAGCTATTAAACACTTTATGCACTTAGACTTGTGGGGAAAAATACATGAAGGGAGGATATTCTCTGCATTTAAAAGCAATGTCAATGTCAAAAGACTTTGGTGCCACTGTCTGCATTTTATCAACAATTTCAGAATGGAAGCAAGAATACCAGGAGCTGCTCAAGAAGTCCCTTCAAATTAGGATTATCCTGTTTTCTAAATATCTGAAGTACTATTGTCTAAACACTGAATCCATTGCTGCTTATTAAATCATGTAGTTATAGTCCACAACATAGCCTATATTTAGAGTTGCCAATACAATTTTAATTTGCTGTTTTTCTGTATATATATTATTTGTGTACCTTTTTCCCATATCTGCTTTTACCCCTCAACCCCAGTTTGCTTTCTTTTCTCCAAGTTCCTTACCTCATCCCCATCTATATCCGTCCCTTACACCCCCTCCACTTGAATCATGCCTTTTCCTTTCCTACATTTCCTGAGCTTATCACAGAAAGCGATGATGATGCAGGATGGAAACAGACCGCTACTCCAAAATAAGAAGTTAGCATAGCTTGCAGCAGCCCAGAGTAGAAATTAAGAGAGCAGTCTCATCAAATCAAGGGCTGAACCTGACCAATACCATCTTTAAGCAATTTAGCTGCTTCTTTGCTGGACATACCTTGTGATAATCACAATTTTTCAAATGTCTGTAACTTAGCCAATTGTGAGCAGATTTCCTTTGGCACAGAAAAAGACAGAAACTAGTCCTTTTCCACATGTTATGTCCCTAGTCTAAAACAGTATATTGAGAGAAGTGTTCCAATGAAGAGTTCACCAGAAACCACGTTAAAATGAGAGAAAAATGCCTATTTTCTTAACCCTTGTTTCTCAGGAATAGCTCAACTGTTTTAGCCAAAATTTCCCCCCAAAAGTCTACTTAAGGTAAAAGCCCCAGATAGAAATTTAGCCAAAGTAAAAACGTGCAACACTATAAGCAACTGAAACTTCTATGCAGAAGCGTCAGGTGAACACAACTAGCAGTGAGTACTGCTAATCCCACTTCAAACTGTACAGACTTAAAAAAACAAGTATATTCTTGAGCTGCACAGTTAAAACAGTTGTGTTTGTCGTCATTATAAGCTGTCAGCTATCACCTGCAATCCCCAAGCACCAAAAAGGTGCAAACCCCTTTAAATGTTACCTGTTCACTCCTTATAATGGAAGGAGGAATGGAGAAGAAGTATCCAGCTTTCACCCCTTCCATCGCTACAGATGGCTTGCCATCAAATGCATGGAGCAACACCTTTGTAGCACCTCAGAGAAGAGAAGCAAACCAAGTCATTAGCAGTGTTTACAGTAGGTCTGCGATGTCAGCTTCCAATGAGACCTTGGTCCCATAAAGAATGAGTGCAGAATCTCTGCACTATTCCTCCTAAGTTTCCTGTACACAAACTGATGTGAGAACATGGCACAACTGAAGAAATTCTGTTGACAAAAGCGACAACGGAGAAAATGCATTAAAAACATACCTTGTTCCTTTAAGAGATTAATCGTTGGTCTTCCAGCTGAGCGGGAATGAACATTTCTGCACAGCAAGGAGAGGCCTGACATTAGGAAATTCAGCAAAATACTTTTTTTTGTAAATACAAACAAACTAACAGCAGCTTGGGAAGAAAATAATTCATCTGTATTGCATCTTTTATCAGGAAAAAAAATCTAGAGACATATATATATGAATGATTTTAGCTACAGTGAAGATATAGCAACAACATAGCAAGGACAGGACACAGAAGACCACTGTATTCAAGTGCAAACATAGGGGAAATTCTATAATTAAACCTCAGACTGGAGACTGACAGGACACTAATGCCAGTTTAATCCATTTAAGAAAAGTTCTGTGGGCTCTTAGTAACTATAAATCCTGGGAAATATTTCCACGTTACTGAGATCTGGCAAATTCTCCTACTTGTATAAACAAAACCTACAAAGGCAAATCCAGTCTTCTCGCTAACTCAATCTGCTTGATCAAAACCTGTCTTTGTCCTTCCTTCTGTTCATCCGTGGTGGCAAATCTGGGAGTGAAATCTAGTCCAACCTACAGTGAAAGAAGAAAAGTGAAAAAGTTTTACAGACCTAATGCTTGACTAAACCACAATACCATATATAAAGACAAAAAATGCTTCAAAACTGCAAGGCATTTCAAAATATATACACTAGAGACTGCAATTAAAATGAGCTCAACTGTAGCTTAACTCAGAAAGAAATCCGTTCACAACCATAAGCTTTTCAACTATGAAAGCATTTGTGGGCAGACAGTTACTAACAAGTGTATTTAACATTTTAATCTGTAACTGCTGCGTTTTATATTCTATTGCATATTACTTCAGATTAAATCTCAAATCTGGATTTCCAATACAAGACCTGAACCTGCAGCTTCAGTCCTATCTCTAGCAAAAATTACCCATTAATTCTATACATTTTTTGATTTAAACATGTTCAGACAAAATTTAAAGTTTGTCAAAGCAGCCTGATTCACAGTTACATGAACCAAAGTCCTTGACACACAGTACAAGAACAACATGGCAAGTTTAGCAACAAAGCTCTGCCAATAACTGCTTTTTCTGAAGCCAGTGCAGAACCAGACATAAGTCCCTTTGGTACCAACACACAAAAAAGGCACAGACTCGACTCTATAGCTTTCAAGCCTCAGTTAGTTTATAAACAAACGTAAGACAACAGACAACACATGGATACAGACAGATGAGGGATCACAAGAAAAAAGGACTGTGCAAGTCAGTGAGGTGTACTAAAATCATAATTTAACCTATCTTTGTCAGGGAAGAAGGCAGGAAGGATCCAAATGAGGATAACAATGTGACCTAATGCTTCACTGTGCCAGAGAATACGTCAAAAGACATTCAGGTATAAGACAATATAACATAATTATGCAATTCTTTCTGCTAAATCCACCAGCACAAATACCATCTATTTCCTAATGATGATAATGAAGGACAAGAGGGAATGAGGTAAATCTATGAAGGAAAGCACATTAAGAGTTCACTAAGTTTATTCACCAAGTTTTTGCAATTCTGGTGACAGATACTGCTGAAGACATTTAAACAAGTTACGGAATATTACTCACTTCTCCGATCCCCACCAATTTCTCTTTGTAGAGTTCTATAAGCGGCAACGCGGCATCCAGATCCTGCAAGAACAAATTAACGATGCAGCCCTCGCTGCCCTTAAAAGATGGAAGGGGTATGAACTCAGCATTATGATTAAATTTGCGTTTCCTTCATCGTTCTTAAATTCTGTACTTTAAAACTTGCTATTACCATGAGCTGTGCAGTCAGGCAGATTATAGAAACCTGCAAGATATCCCTTCTTTACTTAACGATCCTTCATTTCAAGTTATCTTTCTACAGGAGGTAATTAACACAAGGCCCGTAAAAAGCCTGGTAACATTAAATGGCTACAGACAGCTCTCCAAGTTTTTCAGGCTAATGGCCTTCCACTTCCCATGCTAACAAAGGGGCATCTGCAGCCACACACACACGTGCTGTTCGCTGTAAGCAAACAGCACTCACTTGGGATTCTTAAAACTGTTTCACTGCAGTAATACGGCCAGATGACTCCAGTGAACCATCCACTTTAGGAATAACACGGACAAATGGAAGTGCTACGAGACCTTGGGATTTGGTCCCTTAGGTCTTCTGCATTACGGAAGCGCAGAAAAAAAATATCACTGGGCAGATCTGAAGTTCAATCAGGCAGACCAGAGCATGCCGTCGATCCGCCCTGCGCAGTCCCAGCAGTACTTTATAGCTGTGCTAACATAACTTGCCCGTGTTTTACCTTCAAAGTGACGCTGCGTTGCTCCTCCGGCGAAACCTCTTGAACGGGGTGAACTCCCAGGCACGGCCAAACCAACCCTGGGAACCTGGACGCGGGAACGGGTACCAGCAGTGTGAGAGACCACAGAGAAAGCAAGCTTAAAGCCAAAACGAATGGCCGGCCCCAACCAAAGAAGAGGGCGGCACGTCCCCTGCCAGCTCCCCACGCCGCCAGTGGCTCCCGCCGAGGCACCGACCCCTCGGCCGGGACTCGGGTGGGCGCCGGCCATCCCCCCGCCCCGGCTCACTTCGCACCTCTCGGAGAGCGCCACGACGCTTCGGAACTCCCCGGCCTGCTCCGACACCACCACCAGCGCCGACACCGCCGCCTAATGCAGACAGAAACCCCGCCCCGCTGAGGCCAGGCCGGGCGGTGGGGCCGGGGAGGAACGGGGAGAGAGTCGCTGCCGGCCGCCTCACCTGCTCCGCCGCCCGCACCACGGCCGCCACGTCCTGCAAGAGACACGCACCGCCTTAGCCGCCGGGCCGGGCCGGGCCGGGCCGGGCCACTACCGCCACCCCCTCCCGCCCCTCTGCGCCTCACCGTCTGGAAGCAGGGCGCGGCGAGATGGCAGTGGCAGTCCACCGGCCCCACTGCCGCCGACGCCGCCATACCGCACCCGGGGCTGAGGGGAAGAGGCAGGCAGACGGCGGGTTCCGCTTCCGGGCCGGCATTTTCCCTGCGTCCGAGGCGGGAAATGGCGGCCGGCCCAGCGCCGCCGTTATTGCCGCCGCCGGAGGAGGCGGGCGCAGGGCCGTCACCGCCGCCGCCGCTCAGCCCGGCCGCCGCCGCCGCCCGGCGGGACCTGCGGGTGCGGTGCTGCTCGCGGCGCGGCCTAGGCGAGGTGATGGCGCTCTGCGCCCCCTTCGTGCGGGCTCTGGCCCAGGGGCAGCCGGGCGGGCCCGCCGCCGCGGAAGACGCGCTCTGGGTGAGGCGGGGAGGGGGGAAGCGGGGAGGCCCAGTGCTGCTGGCCTCGTCTCTGGGCGATTGTGCCCGCTCCTGCCAGGGGTCCGCCACAAGGGCGGGGCGTCCCGTGTTGTCAGCCCCTTATGTCGCTGTTTGCCCTGAGGTGGCCAGGGCGGTGGGGCGGGAGGGGCCTTTCCAGCTGTGGGTGTTGTGTCCCTGTCCCTGTGCCCGAAGGATGGCTGCCCAAGCTCTCCCGTGTCTTGCAGAACTTCGAAACGGCGGTGCGGGAGAACGTTACCATTAACGGGCAGCCCTGGGAGGAGACTTCGGAGGGCTCCGAGCTACAGAGCGGTATGTGTTGGTTTCCATCCGTTTCCTGCTGGGTGGTTTGGGTTTGGTTTCTGCGTGTGGTGTTTTTGATGGGGCAGTTTTTCCCCCCAGCTGTGTGTGGCAGTAAGGACGGTCACGGAGCAGGTAAGGTGGGACTGTAGCTCAGATGTGCCCGTGTAAAGATCTGAAGCGCTGTACTGTAGGAGCACGATTCTTACAGAGCAGTGTGCATAAACGAAAAGAAGAGTAACCAAGATGTGTAGGGACCCGTATCCCAAGGGAAAGGGAAAGTGCTTTCTCTGTGGAACCGTTGCTTGTTTGACACTTCTGTCAAGATTCTTACAGATCTTGAGGCACGAGTTTTAGCTATCACTGGTATGGTGCCTACCTGACTTAAAGGATCTGCTTGTGACTACTAGAGAAAAGTAGCTTAGAGACTCCAAAAGTGTCTGATAGTAACACGGGAAAAATAAAAGGTTTCACTAAGTTTAATAGCAGTTGTCTTGTCAGAAAGTCTACAGCAAGCCTTTAGAAAGTTGGTGTTTCAAAGCAAAATTTTTCATTTGGGAGGTTAGGAAAAGAGCCTGTTCTATTTAATCAGCTTCTTTTATTAGAACAAAGGGTGTATTCAAAATTTAATTGAATAGGGTAAGTTTAAAGCTAGAACACTGCAGCGGGATCCATATTTGGAGGCTTTTCAGCCCCTCTGGGCAGTCATTTTCTGCATTTGACTGCCACGTTGGTGATAATTTTCTTCCCTGTGGCCTGTTGGAATTTCTTTTACTGCGGCATACCTGTTGGCTCTCATCCTTTTGCTGCACACCTCTGAGAAAAGCCTGCCTCTGTCCTTTCTAAAACCACCCTTCAGATAGCTGAGGGTAGCAGTTAAATTACCCCCTAGCCTTCTGTTTTCTAGGCTGAACAAGCAGCAGCTCCCTCAGCTGCTTCTCATATATCATGTACTTCAGATGCCAACCCTCTTGGTGTTCTTCCATTGGAATTGCTCCAGTATTCAATGACTTGGTGTACCAGCGCATCGAAGCTAGGGTGGTATGGTCCGAGTAGGTGAGAATCCTGGCTGGATCATTGAGCTCAGAGTGTAGTGTTTAATGGTCCATACTTTCACCTCAGGGCTGATTACAAGCAGAGTTCTTCAGGTGTCCGTTCAGGGACTCATTCTTTTTTATGTCTTTGTCTGTGACCGAGGAGGAGATGAAAGATGCCTTCACCCAGTTTGCAGCTAGCATCAGGCAGGCTGGCATGTAGTGAATATGCTCGAGGGCAGGCCCATTCAGGTGAACATAAACATGCTGGAGAAACACGTCTATGGGAATCTGATTAAATTCAACAAGGACAAAAAGCAAAGCCCTAAGTCTGGGAATGGGTAACCCCCTGCAGGGGTACAGGGTGAAAAGGACCTGGAGGTCCTGGCAGGCTAACCCTGAGGCAGCCTAGTATATTGTGTTAACAGCAGTGTAGTCAGTAGATCCAAGGAAGTGATTATTTGCCTTTACTCTGCATTTACTAGAGTACATCTGGCATAGTGCACTTATTTTTAGACACACCCCCCCAAGTATAGGGAAATTGTTGATAAGCTGGAGTGAGTCCATCAGAGGCTGCTAAGATGGTCGGGAGAGTGGAGCACTTGTGCTATGAATTGATACTGAAGGAACTGGGCTTGTTTAGCCCAGAGAAGACAAGCCAGCCTTCTACTACCTATGAGGTTACTGAGAATATGGAGCTAGGCTGTTTATTGAGGTGCACAGAGGCAAGGATCATAAATTAAAAGGGGAGGTTCTGACTTAATGTAAGGAAGTAATAATTCGCTATTGGGGTAATTCAGCATTGGAAAAGGTTGCCCAGACAACTTGTGTAGTCTCCAGCACTGGAGGCTTCCAAGAACCAACTGGATCAAAAGTCCTGAGCAACCTGGTTTGGACTGGGTGTTGACCCTGCCGTGAGCAGGAGGCTTGAGTCAGGAGAGGCCTCCTGAGGGCCCTTTTAGCCTGAGTGATTTTGTGCTAGGGGACATTGGCCAAGATCTCTTCCTATTAGGAAACCCTAATGGTATGTGTGATGTTACTATTTAATATAGAAATTAAGTAAATGCTTATCATTATTGCTATATAGTCATATATTTATATGTAATATATACAATATCTTTATTATCTGTGTGTATATTGGCGTCTTGCGCACTGGGTAAATGACCGCGCGTTGGGACAATAGTAGTGGAGATTCTTGGTAGTCTGATGTCCAAAGAAAATTTCAGTGTGATTCATTTTCTCTCCTATGTTAACATTAGGTGCTCTTTACCTGTAACTTGATGTACGAAGCTGAAAATGCAGAACTAGCTATGGAGAAAGAGCTCCTTAAACTGTTTTTTGCTCAGGAACCTTCTGCAGTTGTTATTCTAGAATAATAAAACTTCAACTCCTTTGACTACAAAGTCAAAAATGCACTGGTCTTGCGTTGCAAAATGCTGAACTGATTCGGGCTCACTTCAGTAATTCTAGTTTGTTCTTGAGAGGATTTTCTTAACAGGAGAACTTTCTCCAGATGGATATTATTTTCAGTAAGTTAGCCTTTGTCTGTACAAGTCTAACTTTTTGCAAGCTGAGATATTGTCATCTTCCTGCAGCTGGTATAAAGCAGGTGTAAGGACTGTATCATGCTTTTTAATTTGATGTAAATTTACTCATTTGCCTATCTGTGATCCAGTTTGAATCACCAAGTGATCTGGCATTTCGTGCCTTCGGTGTTTACGTTGACCAGGGGCTCAAGTCTTTCCTCTCTATACTTAAATGATTTCATAAAACAAACAAAACAAACCCACAGACTCTTAAAACCTTGATTTTGCCTTTCTGAGGTTTACAATCACCTGATTCTGCACAGATTGACCGAGAGAGGGTGCTCAAAATCCATTCTTTACCACTAGTTTTTTTTCTATAACTCTCAATTTTTATAGTTTATAATGATGGCATGTGCAGGACTGTGCAAGCATTTACTTGTCTACATTCTGAAACAACTTTTAAAATACTATCTCAAGCTTTTAAAATTGTTAAGTTTGATTGCAGTCTTGGAGAAGCTGCATACCTGTAGTAGGGTAGCAGTAGTCAAAACACTTCAGTCAAGAGCTGAAAACACGTTCTTGGTATTTAGTCTAATCTTATAATTGGAAAAGCAAGCAATGAAAGTTAGCTCCTACCAGGTACAGTCTCTTGGGCCTCAGATGTTGAAAGCAGACATGTTTGGGGTTTTTTGCAAACTCCATATGACTAGTAATTACAGATGTCCTCAGGATGCAGAATATTTCCGGGAACCAGGTTTCATTAAGGTGGCATTATATGTTCTCAAAACTTCATAGCTGGATTTTAAAATTAAACTGTGTATCTGTGCTCTATATCATATAAAATCAATTAGGCTTCAAATTACTGTTTGGACATTTGGTGTTTGTTGAATGGTTGTGAATTACACAGATTAAACCTGCTGCATCTTGCACTGCTTTTCATCAGTTGAAAAACAAAGTATTTCAAAAGATAACCATTTATTTGTGAGGCTTTCTTTGTGAATTCAGAGTTCATGGAAAAATACTCTTTGGTTTTATTTCCCAGGTGCTTGCCCACCTCCCCCAGCCCACCCCTAGCTCATTTACTTCAAAAGTAACTGGCCATTATGGAGTTGTACTCCAGTTTCTATGTTGCCTTAACAAGGAGATCCAAAGCAGATATATTACCTCTTAATTGATAATCATGCATGATTTATTATTTCGGATCTAAAACTGTCTTTTTCCTTATACCTTTGTCTCAAACTAAAAAAAAATATAGAATTCCTGCAGTAACTTTGTGTGCTTGTCATTTTTAGGTTCCAGCATCAAAATTCTTGAAGATCAATTTGATGAACTAATAGTAGAGACAACAACAAAGCGTAAGAAGTGGCCTAAAAAGATACTGACACATGCTATCCAAACCATGAAAGCAGAGCAAGAGATGTTGGTGAGTAAGCTAAGATTTTCAGAAAACCTTTGCATATAGTAGCCGCTGACCACATGTAACTTGAAGAAATAAATCATCAAGTGTTGACCTTTAAGCTCCTTCCCATAGTTGCTTTTGATTCTTTGTCATATAATGAAATTGTTTCTTTGCATTAAGTTGCTCTTCAGTAAAATGAGGGTTACTACAAAGTGTTGTGGCTATGAGTGGATTGGGCCTGTGGCACAGTTCAGCAAGTCACTTAAGCAGATTGCTTCAACATGATGACTCATGATTTACAAGCCGGTATACATCTGTTTATCTTGTCAAATCTTGAGTTTCTGAAATCCTTGGCTGAAGGCTGGTTGAAGTACTAAATGTTATAATATATACAGAGAAATATTATCATGTGCAGTAGACGACTGTTAAAAAGATGTCTGTGTTTTCCTAAGTGCTTTTGTTGAGCTAGTGACTACTTTAAGTACTTTCATTACTGAAAGTAAAAAAAAAAATGCATTAATGAATGGGTGCAGTAATTTCTCTGGTTTTTTTGACACTGAATGAGAAGTAATTACTGGCATTAAACAACCCAGTCACGCCCTTGGTTGCTAAATTTCTTCCCTGAAGTTGCGTTAGGCCTCCCTTTTGCTTACCTGCTGATTAGTTAGGAGTCAATTTTCTTTGGGGGAAAAAAAAAAACGGACAAGAGGCAATGGGCACATGTGGAAATACAGGAAATTCCATTTAACTGTTTAAAAAAAAAAAAAAAAAAAAAAAAAAAAAAACAAAACAACCAACTGTGAGGGTAGTCAAACACTGGCACAGGTTGCCTAGTCTTCATCCTTAGAGATACTGATGGAGATACTCAAAACCTGACTGCATGACACCCTAAGCAACCTGCTATAGTTGGCCCTGCTTTCAGTAGGGGGTTGGACTAGACCACCTTTAGAGGCCCTTTCCAACTTCAGCTATTCTCTGATTCCATACTAAAGAAGATAGGGATTTTTTTTAGAAAGTTGTTTAAGAGCTTGCATTGCAATTCTAAGGACTATATTTACAAAAGTAACTCTCTAGGTTAGCCAGGCATAGATGATTTACAGTAAGTAAAAGTGCATGGGTATATATTTGTCTTAAACCTGAGATATTTTCTAACATACATTGCCTTTTGTGATCTCTCTGTTTTGTCAATATAAAACAAACAAAAAAAAATCAACCAGAATAAAATATGCCATTGCATAACACCAAGATTTAACAAGAGCTTTTAATCTTTCTGCAAAAGGAAAACTATGTTCTACCTGAGTCCCAAAGTAGATAAGTTATTGAGAATGCCTCTCATGCTACCTTTTTTCCGTTGCTGATCTCTTCAAATTTTACACCACCACAATTATTATTTTAATTAAAAGGGTCTATAAAATTAGAAAGTTTTTAGTTTATCTCTGTAAATGAAGTGGGTTATTTTTTCCCCCTCAGCTATTTCTGCAAAGGTACTAGTGGCTTTTCGACTTCTGAGGAATTTTTGTGTTCTTTCTTGACCCTAGCTACTCCTGTGAAGCATGTTTTCTGAGGCATAAAGAGCAGCTATGAAGACGTGGTAATTAACTGCAGTTTATCTGGAGAGAACCACTCATTTAGTGTGGTCATCTCCCTATAATTGCCAAAGCAAGAGATCGTCCTGTAGGTTTTCAGTCAACACGTTTATATTTGAGGATAATGCAAGCAACGTTTGTTCTGCTTGGAGCTGTTACTGTAAACTTGCTAAGAAGATGTGTGAACTGTGAAAAATTTGCTTTGGTAAAAACTGCAGGGAGGAATAATTACCTTTCCTCCTACTTGTTTCTGGTTGAAGAAGGTTGAGGGACAGCTCCTGAAGAGGAGAAAAATACTAACTTGCAGATGATACAACTTACGTTTCCATGCCTTTGTTTTGTTTCCTTCTTCCCCAGTAGTTGCTTCTAATTCCAATTTTAACATAACTAAATATTAGTTGTATTTGTTACTTATTATTAGTTAATTTAATGTCACAATTAACTGATGTCAAGTCACAAGGCTCACAGTAGGACTAAAGAGCCAGAGAGCCTGGTCTGTGAAGGAGAGTGTTCTTATTCATGCATAAGTAATTGCAGGGCTAGAATGTTGCCATTTAAATAGTTTTCTTTTTCTTAGCTTTTTGTCTTAATGTACCCTTCGTTTGAGTTTGCTCCTCTGTGAAAGCATACTGGTTTTGTGAATGGCTCCTTAGAAGCCAGAGCATCTCTTTTTCCTCAGGGGTGCAGCAGGTGGCAATGCTTCTTCCAAAATGCTTGGATTTCAGTTTAGTTCTCATGCTTTAACAATTAGAATTCTGCAAACTAAAGCTGATTTTGGAGACATTTTTGCAGTGAACTTCAACCATAACACTATTTCCAGTAACTGTGTATCTATACGTGTACCTCTAATACATTCTTTATCTAAATAATTCCACCGCCATCTCATGGTATTAGCCTTTCTCCATTGTTCTGACTGCTCTGTGTATATTAGATATCTATTAAACCAAGAGGATATTTCAGAATTTTTCTTTTTTTTTGAATACGCAGAAGCTCTACCAGCCTTTTGTAACACCAGAAGAGATAAGATCACACCCTTCTCAAGGTAAAGATTTCATGGGGAGGGCAACTGTACTGAGGAAACACTGCCTACCTTGCTGGCTAGCTGTAGATGTTTAAAGAGCTTTCTGTAAACTTGTTTAAAATTATTGATTGTTTAAATCACTAAATAAACTAGCTAAAAGTCTGTCATAACTGAATGTATTGCAGCATCAGTTTGTTGCACCCCTTCTAAGTGCTCTCTGCTGTTACGCACTGTACTTAAAGGTGAAAGCTGGCCACTGTGTGGGTATTGGGCAGAAATTGTTCCAGAGCTACACTCAGTATGTTTTCTTACTTCTTTAATCACCACTAGTGGAGGCCAGATGGGGAACTAGATGGATTGCTGACATTATACTTTGACCGTTCTTGTGTTCCTTTTACATGAATACTAGAAATGCTTCAGTCTCTCTTCCTAATCAGTCAGTTTCTTCAGGGAATTGAAAGCAGTTGTGTGGTACTCAGTGATGGCAGTGTTGACTCTCCTAACTTGCAAAGTAGGCATCAAATTTTGTCCTGCCTGTGTCATTTCTAAGGGTTGATGAAGAAACAAAACTGCAAACATTGTAAGTTTGCTACACGCTTTTGAAAGATTCCTTATATGAACTCCTTGGAACAAGGTGATGTGTTTTGCAGTTGGTGATCAGGATGTGATTTTTTGAGGGTGGACTTAAGAAATTGAAAGTTTTGTCTTGTCCGTTCTCAACTATTGAAAAATGACAGAATTTACCAATGCTGTTCTAAGTTGAGAAGCATGGTTACAGAACTCCCACTATGGATTACTGTGCATGATGTAAAGGTGGTGTAACAAGCAGTGGTGTTCAAGTTTGAGAAGCTGAGCTTAATCTTCCAGTTCTCACCCTGCTGATCTGACTTCACTCTGAGCATCATTTCCTCTTTGTAAACAGGAGACATTGCTTCCAGAAGTGCCAGCCTGTGCAGGAAAGCAGCTAACAGGAGTAGTAAAGAGTGTCACTACATATCTGGGTTTCTTTTGGTTTCTGATGACCAGATCTGTCTTTTTCTGATGTGAAATAACTACTTCTTGTCAGTTAGTAACAGCTTACACTATGGTATTGCCTTCTAGGTTTGGTAACAGCAAAGTCCTAGTCAAGATAGCATAGAGTTTGTGCTGAATTTTAGTATTATGTAGTCTTTGGGAAGTTTATGTGTCCCAGTTTAGCAAGTGCAGTGGCCAGAAACCAAAAATGTTTAGATTACTCAATACCTTTCGTTTCCTTTTTTTCGTTTCCCTATGTTTTGGAAAGCCTTGAACACTGAAGAATATAATGCTGTCCGTGTCAAGCTGAACTCCTGCAGGCAAATTTCATTTAACTGTGTGTCAGTTTTTCTGTATAACTGGAATAATCCAAATAATGATTTTTACTTTTACTGAACTCCCTTCCTTGCTGTTTCATAGGGTCATCAGTCTTCTAATCCCAGTACTCTACTCAAGAATGCTTCATTACGGACATATCCTTCTTTTAGAGAATGTCCATTCATAGGCCTCTGTGATGTGATTAAAGAGGCTGCTTTTGGACTGGTTTTCCTTCCAAACTCTGAATGATGGTGCATTTTAGCATCCATGTTCGTACATGGATTGTGCGTTTTTAAACCATGTGTGATCAGCACATTGGGCATGTGGACAGGCAATTTAACAAAACACCATCTCTTGCTGCTTAGTATGTTTCAGCAGAGGATCAGTGTCACCCTGTGTTAGAATACAGTGATTGGCAAACATGCTGATGATCAGTCAATGATACCAAGCTGTTTGGCGAGGTTGACATGCTGGAGGGGAGGGATGCCATCCAGAGGGACCTGGACAGGCTGGAGAGGTGGGCCCAAGCCAACCTCTTGCAGTTTAACAAGGCCAAGTGCAATCCCAAGCACAAATACAGGCTCAGCAGGGAATGGCTGGAGAGCAGCCCTGAGGAGAAGGACCTGGGGGTGCTGATTGTCAAGAAGCTCAACATGAGCCAGCAGTGTGCAATCACAGCCCAGAAGGCCAACCGTATCCTGGGCTGCATGAGAAGTGTGGCCAGCAGGTCAAAGGAGGTGATTCTGGCCCTCTACCCCACTCTTGTGAGACCCCACCTGGAGTACTGCATCCAGCTCTGGAGAACCCAACATAAGAAGGACATGTACCTGCTGGAGCGTGTCCAGAGGAGAGCCACGAGGACGATCCAATGGCTAGAGCACCTCTCCTGTGAGGAGAGGCTGAGAGGGTTGGAGCTTGTCGTGGTTTAGGCCAAATCCACCACTGGGGACCCGAGGGACCCCAGACGGGACCGACAGATGCTCCCCTCTGCCTCTCTCTTTGTAGAGGGGTAGAGGGGAGCATCTGTCGGTCCCGTCTGGGGTCCCTCGGGTCCCCAGTGGTGGATTTGGCCTTATCACTCTGAGAGAGTGAACACTGTCTGCACAATATGCAGTTAATTTCAGTTGTTAGAAGAGGCCCAGCTAAGAAGCGAAGTTACTGAACAAAATTGGTTCTGTTTTACCTCAAACCAGGACAGAGCTGTTCAGCCTGGAGAAGAGAAGGCTCCGGGGAGATCTTATTGTGGCCTTCCAGTACCTAAAGGGGGCCTACAGGAGAGCTGGGGAAGGACTTTTTACTAGGGCATGTAGCGATAGGGCGAGGGGGAAGGGCTTTAAACTAGAAGAGGGCAGGTTCAGATTGAACATTAGGAAGAAGTTTTTCACTTTGAGGGTGGTGAGGCACTGGCACAGGTTGCCCAGAGAGGTTGTTGAGGCCCCATCCCTGGAGGTGTTCAAGGCCAGGCCGGATGTGGCCTTGGGCAACTTGGTCTAGTGGAAGGTGTCCCTGCCTATGGCAGGGGGGTTGGAACTCAATGATCTTCAAGGTCCTTTCCAACCTAAAACATTCTATGATTCTGTGATTGTATGACTAACATCGTACCCTACAGCATGGCACTGGTGAAACCCTACAGGAAAATAATAGTAGTAGAGGGGAGGCTGCTTAGTTCCCAGGAACAGGCTTGCTTATCTGCTGATTTCAAGCTTTTGCTGATGGCATAGCATTGCAGACAGAATAATGGTGGACAACATGCAAAACAGTTTTATAGTAATTTAAAGAGTTGAACTCTTGAGTAAAGAATTAACTGTCAAAAATGTATATTGTGTTGATCTTACCATATTGCTACTGCCATCAAATATATGCCGTTTTCCCCCAATGTTCTGCACCTGCTTCACTGTTCCTGAAAGCTTCTTTTTCTGTCTTTTCTTATTAACCCAGAAGAATTAATGCAGTTCATGGTGTTTACCCTTGGTTCTTTTTTACTGTTGGTGTTAATGCTTGGAAAGTTAAGCCAGGAGAAAAATGTAGCCTTTACTGAAAAAGCTGACTTGTTGGGACATGTAAGATTATTTCCCCCCACCCTTTTTAAAATGGGTTTCCTTCATCTCATTCTCTCCACAGTTGTGTTTATTCTGCTTCTTGCATGCATTATCATCAGATGCAATATGAGCTTGAAAGGTTTGAAAACAGATCTTTTCTTTGCTTTTTTTTTTTCTTAATAACTGTTCTCTTCTTTTTTGTCAGATACTGTCTTTGTGTCTCATGTTTTATGTAAGCTGTAGGTTTTCTAATGAATAATAGTAAGGTATAACATACAAGCTGTTGTCCTCAATGCTATAACGAAAGGGATGTGTTGTAGGTTTAAGTTTTCTACAGGGACTCTACTGCTTTTCTGTCCAATTTCTAAGAAGCCAATAGCAAGTCTTGGAGGGAGGGAGATACGTTTCGGAAGTTTATTTGAGCTTTATGTTTTTCTGTAGATGCTTACATCGCAGATCTGAAGCAGGTGACTGAAATGGCATCCAAAGAGATCAGTGGGGCAATGAAGGTGAGATCTCTGTGTGATCCAAGAGGATCTTTTTTATTTTCTTAAGCTGATAATATGTCATGAAACAGGAGTTCTTGGTTATAGTTTTGTACAAAAAAGTCTGCTTGTGTACTTTGGAAGCAAGGACATCTTTAGGTTTGGACTGCTGAATATGTATCCGTAAAACATTCCCCCTCACATGGTAGTAAGGAAGATTACCCTGTGGCTATAGGAACTATTTTTTACAGAGATTTTGGAACCCACAGCATCTGAAAAATAAAGTATCTTTTGGAGACCTATGCAACTTCATATAGCACAGGACATTTATTACTTCAGTACCAGCTTAGATGTTTATTACTTCAGTACCGGCTTATACATGAACTGTGGTGTTCCTGTGAGACTCACTCAGCCTCAAGATGTAGTGAAGGAACATTTAAACTTGGTATACTCTTTGCATGACTCTTGAGTGCAGACCCTAGTCACTGTTAGACTGGTAGCTCTCAGTTTCCAACCTTCACCTGCCATCTTAAGGATCATCTGTGCAGACACTGAAGCTTTTGTGCCTGTCAGATCTAATTAACGCATTTCATTCATTGTAACCATTACTTCTCCCATGTAACTTGAGGTATTTGGATTTGGTTTTGCAGTCTCTCCCGGCGCTAATAGAAAGAGCAGAAGGTTTTTCCCAAGCACTAACTTGGCAACCAACCTTGGAACTCAGCAAGCTGCGGCAAGAAGTCTTTGCTGGTTGCAAGGCAAAGGAGGAAAGTAATGTCCAAAATTTCACATCACCAGTAGAAGTCACACCAACAGACACTGCTATCAGTAAAAATTCTTGTGTTTTGCTAAAAAGAAAAAAAGCTGCAAATTCACCAGAAAGAAGACGTTACCCACTTCGACGGAGGAAAATTACTCTCAGCACATGAATTTCTTATTTAGTATTTTCAGATGGGAAACGCGGTTGTACTCTTGTTCAGTGTGCTCAGTCTTTTTTTCTTAAACTTTCATCTCCCCTCTGATTTTAGTGCTATACATGGGAGCTTCCTTAATTATTTAGTCTTCAATCCTTTTAAATATTTCTATTTTTACTGTCACACTGATGGTATATGAAAGCCTACACGTACCGGTAGCATCTGATATCTAGGAAGTATATTTGCTGATTAACTCTAATTTTTTTTGCTCTTTTATTACAGCATTTAGCTTGAGTCCTCGTGCTTCTCAAAGTTGTGCGCATGCTTTATGTATGTGGGCAGTCTTTTAGTAAATCACTAAACTCTTGTTTACATTAAGCATATGCCTTTGTTTGTTACTGAGTCGGGTGGCTATTTTTTTTAATAAATAAATGAAAAATAAATTCACACCGGAGCATATTGAAAACACCGGATTTGATATAATGCTACAGTTTTTAGAAAATCCACACACAAATGTGACGTTGGTCCCTGCTAGTCCACCTTTCCTGCACTTAGGTCAAGTGGGCTTATTTAGAGTCATGTTTGTTTAAACTTGGATTTTTAGTAATTGTATATATTTACTTGCAGTGTGCTCTTCTGAAAAAGGATTCGACCATCCACATCTTAACCATCTGAGATTTTGTTTCATGTTGTCCAATTAGGCAGTCTGGGGGTTTCCTGGACAATATTTCTACACATTACAGGGTCTTGACTTGGGTCATGTATGCATTTGTGACATTTGACTGAGCTTTAAAGATCAGTATAGGCTACCAGTAAATAGTACTAAGTTGAGCTAGCTAGCTTTTTTTTTTTCTTTATGCATTAGTATCTAGACGATTGCACAGAAGTACTAAATTGAGCATTGTGCCTTAACCATTCATAACTTTTTCTGTTTTAAGATTGCATGTGCTTGCAGTAAATACTCATGTCTAACATGTAACCTATTTCTCACAGTAAATGGAGAGGTTTTTTAGAAGCTTTATTAATGAAATATACTGTGGTAAGAAGATGGGTCCAACTTAACGTCTAAGAGACTGAAAATTTTCAAGAAAACGTGTGACAGATTTTAGCATTTATTTTGTAAAGGTGAGCATCTTTACTGAGACTTTGTATATATAATCCTATGTAAATATTTGTTTCCCGTTGCTCTTGTATATACAAATGTGTGTTTTTATACAAAGTAAATTAAATCAATTAAGGAAGATCAAAGTTTCAGCTAATATTGTCAGTTCTAATCCTGGAATAGATGGTGACTGAACAGTGAGTGTACTTTAGAAGACATCTGTGTTAAATTTTGGCTCGAGTAACTGAAGTAGTTCCATTTACTGCCTTTGAACCCACAACTGTTATTAATCTCAGGGCTACAAAGCGTCTAATGTAAGAGAGGACAGGATGTGAGAGGGACTGGAGCGGCAAAGCTGTGGAATGTGTGACTGAGACGTTTTTTCACACAGCAACTTGCTCTTGTAGCAGCTTTGAGTACGCATGCTCTGTGCCGTGTTGAAATTCCCCACCATGGCTTTCTTCACCGAGATCCACAGATACTCTTTAGTCTGAGTCTTCCTAGACTAAGATGACCCCTGCAAGATTTTGCATGGCTACCATTGTAGTGTTGGAATGTTTTTTGTGTTAATAGGAAGATTCCTTTCTATTCTCTGTGAATAATTATAGGCAAGTACAGAAAACAGCTAGCAATAGGCACATCTCTTTGAAGAGGTACCATCACAAATGGCCAATGTAGGACAAATGTCTTAAGAAATAAGGAGCACCGTGGATTAAGACTTACTAAGCAAGTTAATGAATTCACCCTACAGTGCATGTTAGTGTTAAGAGATTGCAGAAAGGTTGGTGTGCACGGGATTTGAAGGAAGGGGGAGTGGATGCCCTGAGCTAGGGCAGTCGGCCCTTGTTCCGTGGTCCTGGTTTCAACCGCAGCTGGGTAGAGAAAGAAGACAAATGTGCCTGGAAATGCTGCCCCAATAAATAGTGTACAGAAGGATAAAGAAAAAAATCAAGATTCAAGTGCAGCGTATAAAACAGTGAATTTACAAATCTCTGATGGCTACTTATGGCCAAGAGGCAATAGAAGTTGTCAGAGGACCCTTTAAATGCAAGTTCTGTGATGAGCTAAACTCAACATTTGGATGTTATCTTTTTCTCAAATCATTATTAAAAATTTCTACAAGTAGATACCTGCAACTCACCGTGCCTGGGATCTGTTCTTCCAACTAGCAGAAATATATAAAATACTTCATTTTTTCCCATTCCAGTAGCCTTTTGTCCTTCAGTTAACTTTTCATAGAAATCAGCAGTGTTGTGCAAGACAAGCGTCTAATCGGGCTTCTACTGAAATGTCACAACATCCAAACTTCTTATTTTTAACTCGAGGCGAATTGGTATTGCATCAAGAAATGTCTGGTAGTTTTTCTTTATATAGCCTTCGAATTTTGTAAGACAGCTCAATGGTAATGGGTGCTTGGGAACATTTGAAGACTGCGTTTGAATTGCTTGACTTTCCGAGGCGGAACATCTCGCTGTTTGTTCATGTTTACTGTCAGCGATGCACCTATCGTTCCTCACAGTGGGCCAACCCTACCCAAGAAAAACTTGCAAATTGGAGCAGTATCCACACACGCTTTTGCTGTGTGTAGTTTCTGAATGAAGGGGATTACAAACAGCATGCAGGGAAGCTCCTCTTCCAGAATTCACGTGGACACTGACGTCTTTTTGGAAGCTTGGGCACGCTGGTGCTCTGAAACCCAGCTGTGATTCATGTGGTTCAGAAGAGCCGCACTGTGCTGAGCTGTGTTCAGCAGCTCTAGTCTGCATGTGTGTAGGCTGCTTCTGTGCAGACAAAAATCGCTGATAAACTGTCATTATAAAATGTAAACTCAGCTGACTAGACTGCTTTCTGGGCTTGTTTTCTGTCCTGCATAGAAACGCTGTGCCTTTATTGCTGCGTTACCTGGAATTACTGTGTAGGCATTTCTACAGATGTACCAGAGATAGCTTTAATACTGAGCAGAAACTTGTTCCCACAAGCAAATTTTGACTTTTCATTTCCTTTGACACTTTGAACAAGAGCAGACTGTACTCCGGCTCAAGGGGACCCTCCCTTGACTTGTCCCATACTTGTGGGATCCTGGAAACCTTACTCTACAGCTGCTGAGAGTTATTTGATAAAGTTGATATTCATTCAATATTAATAAATTCTTGGTAAGCTGCTGCTGCTTGTGCAGTTGCCATTAATGGCAGCATTATTCCTGGAACAGCTTTGTGTGGGGTCAATTTGAAGTCCCTCTGTGGAAGGGGGCGCTTTTTCCCCCGCAGATCACACTG
The DNA here is from genome assembly GCF_965231255.1 of Vanellus vanellus. Taxonomy (NCBI): domain Eukaryota; kingdom Metazoa; phylum Chordata; class Aves; order Charadriiformes; family Charadriidae; genus Vanellus; species Vanellus vanellus. Next base: position 26,445,762 of record NC_138907.1, read on the forward strand.
AAGGGCTGTTGAACTATTTTGTCCACACGGTTTATAGATTTTGTTGCAAGAGAATATATCTGTTCCCTTAGCTTATGAAAATAGCAGCTTCTAGTCCTGTTTATTTCAACTGTGCTTAAGCTACGACGGCAGCAAGGAGCCTGGTGCTCTCTTTTTAAGCAACTGCATCAACTAAGTCTCTGCTTGTGTCTGTATTTCTACTCCTTTTCTTTAACTGCATGACGTGTAGTTAATGCAAGATTGGACTGTTTCAAAGGAGCAGTTGAGAGCAATTCACCCTCTAATCGCTCACTGCCTGGTGGCTAGGGCTGCCTTCCAGATGTTGGTTTGGATCCCCTCAGCTGGAGAGCATCGCTGAACCCACACCTTCTGCCGTCTCCACGAACACCCGCTTGGTGAGCATCCTCACGTTGGATGATGGAGGAAGATTGCTTGTAAAGAAACAAGGGGGCTGGGAACATCCTGTAAGGTGCTTGGGAGACCCAGTGCAGTCTGAGGACGCAGGTGGGGTCGGGACACTTGGGCGAGAGTGCCCACCCAAGTTGTGGGTCCCCGTGGCTGTTAGGGTGGTGAAGGCTCACAGGTACTGAGATGTTAAGAATGTGCAAAAGCAAAGGTGTGGGTAGCCTGGAAGATGGAGACACAAGCTGCTTTGAGGTGGGGAGAAGCTGGGGAGAAGCACTTCCCATCACAGAAGTCCTGCTCAGGCTTTTCAGTAACGCTGATGGTGCTGGAGCCTACCAGGAAACCTGTGGCAGAGCGCAGACTTTGGTTTGACTCTTGGACTCATGGGCAGCGTGCTTCTCTCACCTTCAGCATGAACTGTGAGCCAGATCTTCCTGAAAGGATAGTCTATATTTACTCAGTTTGTAAACTTTGTAACTTCATCTTCATCGAAGCTGGATGACTCAAACTTCTGGGGAAACCAGAAAAATAGGGAAGTATCCAATTTATTAAGATACCTGGGGCTTTATGACTGACTGCCCTGCAGTTCAGGGGGACTTCACCCTGCTCGCATGGATCTGCCCCCATGAGTTGAGCACAGCCGGGAGCGCTCATCAGTTACCATATACAAACGCATCTACGGTAGAGCAAGAATGATGTTAAAGTACCTGTTGGTGCAAACACCTTCCCTTCCTTCAGAGCGGAGGGGCCAAGATAATGGTGCAATTAAAATGTCAGGTTTGGAGGGGTAAAAGAAACATTGTTCAGCCTGTTAAAATACTCTCTGAACAGTTGAACAGAGAGATTTTTGTCTGCAGCAACTGTGTTTTCAGCAATCCCTGCCTGGCTTTGCCTTTACAAGAAGCCTGTGGCATTTCCTTATTATTTAAAGGAACAGGGTGAGTAGCGAAAGTGAAAATCGCTTTATCCCAGCACGGATGCCGTGTCCTCACGCCCATGAACCCCGGCTGAGCCGGGTGCCGCTTCGTTGGAGCTCACGCCGCTTTTAAGAGCCGATGTCGCAGAAGCGCGGCGGGCAGGAGCGGCCGGGGGTGAGCCGGCCCCGAGCACCGGGCGGGCTCCGGTCCGGGGTGGGGTGGCGTCGCGGGAGGGCTGGGACGGCTCCCGGAGGGGCCTAGCCCCCCTCGCTCTGCCACCGGGAGGAAATTTGGGGAGAAGAGAAACCGCGGGGAGGTTATTTCTGCAAGCGAAAGCACGATTCGGGACGCCCGGAGTGGGTGCTGGGCTCAGCCGCCCCCCCACCCCTCGGGGATGGGGCTCTCCGGGGAATTTTCAGGCAGCTCCTGCCCGGCAGCGCCGTGCCCCGGGGGTGCGGGCTTTCCCCCGGCTCCCGGGGGCTGAGCAGACCGCGCGCTCTCGGGGTCGGGGTACTTTTGCCGGCTCGGACCCGGGGCTGCCGGGGGGCTGGGGACGGGGGGGAGAGGGCGCCGTCGGTGCGGTCCCGGGGGTCACGGATCCCCCGTCGCGGCGGGGCCGCCGCCGGGCGCCATGTGCCGGCCATGCGGGCGGCGGAGCAGGGCGGTCCGGCGGGGGCTCACGCGGCGGGGCGGGCAGCGGTTCCGCCCCCGGACCGGTGGTGGCGGGGGGGGGGGGGGCTGTGCCAGGTGCCGGGGCGTCCCGGGGCGGTGCGTCCCCTGCCCATGTCCCGCTCCGCTCCGCCCCGGCCCGCCCTGCCCTGCCCTCCCCTCCTTTGCCACCCCCCGCGGGCCGGGGGAGCCCAGCGGCGCCCCGGGGCGGCTCCGCAGCCGGCGGGATGTCGTGCGCCGTCCCGGCGGCGGCGGGGGGCGGCAGCGGGCTTTCTCGGAGCGCGGCAGCCGAGTGCAGCCAGCAGGTAGGGGCAGGGGGGCAGGGCGGCGGGGCTGGGGGCGGTAGGCGGACGGGCGGGAGGGCACATGGGGCTGAGTCACGCCGGGCAGCGCCGCGTCGGGGGTGCCCGCTCCCCACCGGGCATCGGGCCCGTCCCTTCCCGGGAGGCGGCTGTAGTGCCGCCGCTTCCAGGTAGGAGAGCGGGAGAACGGGCGGCGGTGCGCGGAAAGCGCCTACCGCCGGCGGCGGGTTTATCCCGGGGTGGGGGAGCGGGGCTGCTCCGCCGGTAGCCGGTGCGGGCGCGGCGGCAGCGCGGCTTTCCCCCGCCGCCCCTCGCACCTCCGTCTCCGCGTTCGCGCGGGGGCGAGGCAGGTGTGAAATGCCGCCCGTCGGGCAGAGCGGGAGCGCAGGTCCCCACCGTGGGTGTCGGGGCTGCCCGGGTTCCCCCGTCAGAGGTACAGCGAGTGGCCGCGGGGCTCTGCGGTGCCCCCCTCGGGGCATCCCTGCCGGCTTCCACCCCTCCACCTCGGGCCCCACCTGTGCAGTGGGGCAGGGGGGTGCGCAGCTCTTGCAGGGACTGCGTGGTCCCTGGGAGGCCGGGGGTAGGTGCTGTGGAATTGGGACCTCATGCTTGGCAACCCTTAAACGCCTGACGTCGGGCATCTCCGTGCGCACCTTAAAAACCAGCGAGGTGTTTCTGGCTTATGTCTTCCAGAGTCATGAAGAAGATGACAGGAAGGTAAGGAGGAGAGAAAAAAATCGAGTTGCTGCCCAGAGGAGCCGGAAGAAGCAAACTCAGAAAGCAGATAAACTTCACGAGGTGAATGGGTACTTGATGTTTTGCAGGCACAGATTGGGTACCGAGTGCGGGACTTTACAATAAATGGGACTTCTTAAGCAGATGTGGGCCTGTCTGCACGCTAATCCATCTCAGAGAGCTATGGGTGTGAGGCAGAGAGACGTGCTGCAGGGTGCCTGGTCAGGAACCCCTGGACACCGATGCTCACGTCAGACGGTGCAACTTGAGAGACGTGGTCCTGCCCTCACCTCACCCGTCCTGTTTTGCTGTTCCCGTGACCACCCAGTGAACGGGATCACAGGGCTCCTCTGGGCTAAAACAAACCCATTTTCTTCTGGGTTAGCGTTAAGCTTGTCACGTTCGCTGTGGCAGTGGGTGAATGCTTGCTGCCTTAGGAGGAAGAAGGCAATGGAGGAGGAGACCATGCTGCTTAGTGGCAGTGCTGGCTTAAGTCAATTCTAAAACTATGGTGTGAGACAGAAATACCCAGTTGAAAAGGCTTCTTAGGAACTTCAAAACCTCCAAGCGTGAGAGCTCAGTTCAGTTAGCTGTTATACTTGTACGCTCTGATAACTAACAGTGGGTGTTTCCAAAAAAACCATGAAAGTAACTGATTCTTCCAGAAACTCTTAATACTTCTTCTCAATATCACAATGTGGTGTAGTTTTCTCATGTCCCCAGTGCAAACACTGGAGGACAGGAATCCCCTTTCTCTGGTTTTGGATGTTACCTCACACAACAGTGCTTTTGTTGCAGCCGGCACTCTTGGGGTAAGTGTCAGTTCTGCTGCTGCAATTGTGGCTGAGTCAGTCGTTCAGCTCTGGAGATTCAGCACAGGCTCTTCTCTTTCTCAGTGTGGAAGGATCTGCGGGCAATTAGCAGAGGCCAAGAGGGACAGCGTGGGGAATTTGGGGTTTGGTTTTTCCCAGATCTCCTCTGAGTCAGCGCCTGAGAAAGCCAGGTGCAGGGTACTTCTGGAAAGGGGTAACCCCTGGCTTTTGTGGAATCATTTCTGCGCAGAAATGATTCTGTGGAATCACTGCATTTTGCAGCCTCTTCGATGTTCCTCCTGGAGTTGAGGATCTTCCTTATGCTGGGAATCTTCATTCTTGGGCACGCAGGTTTTCCCAGGTGCAGGCAGATCTGGTTGAAGAGGCATTCATTCTTAGCAAGAATAATTTGATAGTCTCATCCCTGAAAATGGGACAGAGCAATGGGAGAGTAACGCTTTCTCCAAAACCAAACCCCATGGCGCTTGGGGCAACAAGAGGTGAGCAGAGCCAGAGTCAGGGGTGGGCAACTTGGCTGGAGTTGGCTACAACAACATTTTATTCTGTGGGCAAGAGGTGGTGGGTGGTGGAAGGGTGCGAGGGAGGGCAAGGGGATCCAAACACCTGCAGCAAAGGGCAGCAGAGGCAGTGCCAAGCTGCCCAGAAGAGCATTGCATGAGAGGCTCTCCCTGCTGCCTGGTAAACAGGCCTTTTAAGGCATGTGTAGGCTTTGAAGTTTGCTCTGAAGCTTTCCCAGGAAGGTGAGATTGAGTGGGTGAGTGTTGAGCCCTAGGCCAGCAGCGAGGTGCAGACACCGGCAGGTTTTCCGTGGGCTGGCTCTGAACTTCTCTTGTGTTTGGGATGAGAAGTCTTGACAGCAGGGACACTTGAAACATGCAGTTACCAAAAAATGTGACACGCGAGTCTCACATCCGTCATAGATGTATGCTGCAGAACATCTTAATAGCCGCTTATTCATTGCCAGAGAAGCCTTAGCTCAAAAGCAGCCTGGGTCAGGGATAACCAAGGCAGTGGTCAGGCCTTCTGGTGACACAGTGGGGTTGGAAACGAGCTGGCATGATGCTCCCCTCCTCCTGCTCTTGAGTTCCCAGACACCTGAGCAGGTGGCTACAAGCCCCAGTGAGGCTGGAGGAGCCCAGCTGCCACTGGGCGCGTTATGGCAGGTGTCTGTCTCAAGCAGCACTCTGGGTAAACAGCCTTTTCCTGCACTGGCCTAGAGCAGGGACCGCTCTTTCCTCACCAGCAATGCCAGGCACTGGGTTTTCCCGGTGCCTAGCTGTGCTTGGTGCTTTCATTTTCTCTGCTCTGACAGTGCAGAGCTGCCCTGCTTGGCCCTTCCCAGCAGAGGTGGCCCAGGACTGAAAGAGGCCACCACGTGGACGCAGCCACCCACTCCTGCAGCCCTGGGCTGCTGGGGAGCTCTGAGGGCCAGCGGCACCTACTGGTCTTCAGGGCCACAGAAAGAGTTGCAGAATGGTCAGGGCACAGGTCATGAAGCACTTGCCCTGTTCCAGCACCCAGGCTGTGTCTTTCTTTCCTTAGCATTTTGCACATTGTAATAAGAAACCACAAAGTTTTTCTACAGTTGCTTGAATATACTCAAGGTGGAAGCACTGAAAAGAATGTTTTGACTATGAGTAGGCTTTTTTTTTTCCCCCTCCTTCCAGGAATATGAGTCTCTTGAGCAAGAAAATACCTCCCTGAAAAGAGAAATTGGAAAGCTAACAGATGAAATGAAACACTTGAGTGAAGTGTTGAAGGATCATGAAAAGATCTGTCCGCTATTGCACTGCACCATGAACTTTGTGACCATACCGAGACCTGACCCGCTCACCAGCTGCCTGCCGAGATGAGAGCTCTCCTCGATCACCTTTAAATGTGATGCACAAAAGTGCCATTAACAGGGGAGATTTGAAGAACTGCCTACTTATGGTGCAGGTCTTCCATCGAAGAGGGTTGGATTTGACCATGCAGCTCTTCTCCACGTTGAAGTGTTATAGTCTTCTGAATCTCAGGAAAACACCAGTATGGAAAAAAGACAATTCAAAATGCAACTTCTTGTTTGGTAGAACCTTCGAGCCATGGTTTTGCATTCAGAAATGTCAAAGTGAGGTGCAGCCCACCATCATGCGATGGAATGTGGACAGGGAAAAGTACCGACCTTGGGCTGGGATGCCTTTCTCCCACACATCCACTGCCAGTAACCCTTTGTCACTTGTCATCCATGTATATCACCTTCTGGCTGCTGGTTTTTTTCTCTGAACAGGTTTGGTTAATAAAAGCAACATCCCATCTTTGTCATGTTCTCCACCTTCTTCAATAATCAATGTCTTTATAACATCTCTACTTTTTCATTACTGGTCAAATCCAAAATCTAATCTAATGCTAATCTTCCTGTCAGTTTTGTTATTTGCTTTTCTCCTCTTCATTGGTTCCTATTTTGAAGTGTGTGTAACAAATTAGTTTTCCCAGTCTTTATTTCTTTAATAACCCCAAATCGTCAGCCCTGCCGATTCTTGGAGTGCTTTATATCCTAAAATATGGCTTAGCCAATTTCTAATGATGATTGTCTGCTCTGCGTGGAAGAAAAGCAAAACAGAGTTTGCTGGTTCTACACCTTGTTTTAAAAAGCACATTTTAAAACTTACGGTTGTAATGCACCCACTGGAAATTAACAAATATCTTTATCCTTCATCTTGCATATTGCTTCTGGTAAATGATGTCTGTGGATAGAAGAAATTGAGTTTAATTAAGCATTTTGTTCTATGTCCACACTGAAGATTTTTGATAACTGCTTGCAAGAAACATGTTTTCTTTACATATTTTTTTTTATGAAAAGGAAGTATTATGAAAATGTTAGTGAGATATATACAGAAAAATCTGTTTACTTTCTCTGAGGATTCTCAGTAGTGTCAAGCTCTAGGAATGCGAATGCTGTAGCCTGGGATCCAGCAGAGTGTTTTTCTTGCAGTATTTCCCAGTCAAAGAGCACCTTTAGATGATAAAAAGCTCCGCTCCTTTGCCAGCTCTCTCACTTCAGCATTTGGATTTTTTCAGTTCAACTCATGGGATTAATTTCTCCCCTCACCAGGATTGTAGCATGTATCAGCAAAATATTATCTGAAATGTCTTAATGATTTTTTTTCTTTTTTAACTTCTATAGTAGAATGATGCATTGCTAATCACTGCCAAGATAGAATTGGGGAAACCACGTAGTCAACTCTGCCTTCTAAAGGGCCCTCTCATGCCATTGTCTTAGGCTAGAAACTCAAGATAACAGGCGTGAGCTGTTGGCTTCCTGAAAAGTTTTCGTTAGGTTGTCCCCAAGAGAGTTTTCAGCATTTGCAGAAGCTATCTATGGTCTAAATGCAGTCTTCAAAGTTTCTTATGGTCCTGTAGGAACTGAGTCATCCTGCAAAGAAAATCTGGTGCCAATGAAAATGCAAGTTTCAGGACACTTCAAAATATGCATTTTGGATAATGTCCTTGATACAATTCTGTGTGTCACCCTTAAGAAAGGAAGCTATCTTAAGCATCTTCATCCACCCACCTGCATTCCTTCAGGGCCTGGATGCCACTGTGTATTTTGGGCTCCTCTAGAGGTGTAATGGAGAAGGAGAAACACAGTGGAAATGAACAACATTCACCCTGGGAAAAATCATTATAGCTCAGGATGGAGGGAGAGTGAGAGAGGACGTCTCACATCTCTTAACGAGGTATGTGCAACTGAGCTGAGGCTGGGAATAGGAAGTGGCTAGTTGAGATCAGGGCTGCGGCAAAAGCATGGTCTCTCCTATGGAGCCCTGCAGATCAACTACCTTGTCCAAGACAGTCCATCCCAGCAGAATACTTCTAAAGATTTTTGTCCTGCAGATGCTTGCTTCTAGCTGTAGAGATCTAGTTCCTGGTGTAAATTCCTCCTCCTTACATAGTTATTCTTCTAAACATCTATCTAGAAACTGGCTCCAGCTTATCATTTGGTAGTCCAAGTTCTATTGTACACTCTTCGTCAGTAAGCTCTGTTCTTGTTGTGCGATGAAGGCTTTAGTCCACTGTTTCTGCATTGGAGTTTATTGGTTTATTAACTGTATAACATCTACGCAGCGTGCACAGGGAAAGACAGCTGAATTCACAGCAACGTTGTGTGCTGCCAACACCAACTGAAGTCCGTGTTTATGCTACTATTCCTTGAAAAGGCTGGAAGTCCTGCAGGGGCCCTCACTGCCACCAATTCCTTCCCACAACCACAGGGTGTAGCTCCAGCCTGTGCATCGTGTCCATTAGTAACAGCAGGCTTGGAGCCCTCCGGGGCCTGGGCTACTTCTTCCTCCTCCATCTATTGCATCACTTTTTTACCCCAGCACTATTTCCAAAGGGCCTTATGCATCATCCTTCTCTTTAATACAGTATATTGTGTGACTAATGTCCAAAGGCAACTGGGAACCCTAAGCAAAAGAAGCGAGCAAGATGTGTCCCAAGCCAAATAAACCCAACATTCTGATATATTTATAGAATTAATGTCATAGCTGAATCATGGGGCAAAAGGGACAATGAACTGTTAAAGCACAGGCTTATGTATCCTGTATGTTATGCACACGGGCTGATTACACTCTCTGCTGCTCATAAGGATATTGATTTACTGAGAGTTGCAAAACCCAAAGTGTCTTCTGGAGCCTGGGATAATTGTTACATGAATAGGGAACCAGAAAGGAGAACAGAAAGGAAAAGGCCCATTTGTTAAGGAAGCAACAGAAAGTTCTTTTTCAAATCCAAACCTCTCCTTTTGCAGCAGGGTGTTGCACCATCACAAAAAATGTTTCATATCTATGTATGGCTAAAATACCCCTTGATGTATTCCAGCTTCAGAAAGCCTCCAGTTAGTTTGACTTGTTCCCTACAAACGTGGTCCGTATTACATTCACACGATTTTCAGGTGCGGGTATATGGCGAAGATCTTTTCTATGTTCAGTTGGTGGTTCATGCGAGGAGCACTGTGAACTGCAGTCTTGTTTGTGGATGCGTAATGTAGATGAGGGCTGCCCCAAGAAAGCTGGATTTTGCCTCTTAGGTTCACAGTGAAGGTTGCAGTTTGCCTAGATTTGGTTAGTGTGGACTTCCTTTTTGTATTTTCTGTCAATCTAATGAAGAAGCAAAATGCTCAGTGCAAAATTACCCACAGATAAAAGTATTCATTCCGGGAGCAGACTGGGTCCAATTCAGCTATTTGTCTATTCATTTCTTTCAGTTATTGTTGGGTCAGATTTAAATTGATCATATTTTGAAAAGATAATTTTAGCCTTCAAAGGTAAAAAAATCAACAGAAAAACAGTCAAGCTTCCCAAAACTGCCAGTGTGAGTATAATCGAGATCAACTGTACCTCAGGAGAGCTGATTATTAAGTCTTGCTCCTTCCCGCTGATGTTTTACATTCATATCTGTGAGCATTTATAAGTGTCTTCATGTACTCATCCAGAGTCTTGCTAAAAATGCACCTTTTAAAAAACATATTTTAAACAGCCTGTTCTGCAGAATTTCTGTTCTTTTCCTTGGCACCTTTTACTGTCACCTACTGCTCCTCCTGTAATACCTGCTGATCTCATCTGCATTTGGTATTTGCAGTAGCCTTTGTCTTCTCTCACCGTTTTATTTCAAATGCCACTTTTTTTCCTTCTTCCTGTTTCCTTCTGTTCCTGTGTAGCTTGGTGACAACATCACTTAATGTTATTGGTATTAGAGGACCAAGGCTGATCTGTAGGAGCGTATAGAAATTACTTCCCTGGTACGCTCTGTATACGATTAAAGGCTTTTATGTGTGGCTGGTTTTGTCAGTCGAATATTAAGGAAGGTGTCTGTGCAGTCTTTCAAAATGTACTTATGTACTTTGGAGTGACATAACCTTTACTCTAGCCTATAAACCCCATACTGTTTCCTGTCCATAGATGAACGCTTTGCTGCTTGGCATTTGGGGTTTCCATCTGTGAATCAGTCTAGCATTTCTGCCTCAGTGAAAGTGATAGATAAAACAGCCATTTTAAAAAAAATCCCTTTTCTCTTCTTCCCATCAGTGGGGTGATATAATTCCTGTCACAGGAAGGAAGCATGTCTGATAAGCAGGAGAAGTGGCGGGTTTATTTACTGTTACAAAGACTACTGTTATTCCCTTTACAGGAGGGCAGGAGTTTTTCTGTTTGTAAACCCTGGGTTACTGTCAAGTGGTCACCGGAGAAACATTTTACATGTACATACAGCATGTGGTGTGGGCACACATCCACAAGGGAGTGAAAGAATTTGGATTAATTCTTTGCAGAACCGTGGGGTTTACAGTGATTTCAGTGCAAGTACAAACAGTCTTGTAGATGCCGTGTGGCACTATGCTTACTAACTTGGGTAATATTTAACTCAAGAATAGCTACAGACTAACCTGAAGTGGGTATTTCTTAATAAGGAAACCATAGTAACAGTCCTCCCTGGGATTATTGTTACTATATATTGATCCTTTTCTCGTACTCATTCAGGATTTTTCCTAGATAGTTCCTATGGAAAAAATCCATAAGAATAGAGTCGGATTTTTTTCTCCCGCTGTAGAATTTTTAAACCATGACATTAAATGTAAGGGCTTGACTATTGTGGGAATAGCTGGCACAGCTTTTGCAAATAATCTGTTCTCTGCGAGTTATGTGTTTGGTCTGCTCTAAGGGAATCATTATAATTCTCTTTAGAAGTGGATAAACTAAACCATAAAGGGCTGTTTTGGTACAGAACGAAAACATTCATTTGAGGAGTTAGTACCGAATGACTACTGCGCTTCAATTTTAATTTATCTCCTCCTGAAGCAGCTTCTCCATGTAGCCAAATAGAAAATGATCTCTCTAATAGGTGCGTTTGTTTTAAATCTGCATTAGAAGAATTTTTATTGTATGGACTTAGTAAGTTCTATAGACTGCCAGTATAGCTTGCTGCACTTACCTGGGTACTGTCCAATTAAGTCTACCGCAGACCATTGCCCTCAGAACTCATTTCCAGATAGATGTCTCCAATTATCCGGCAGAACTTTCTCCTTTAACTGTCTCATAATGAACTTGTTGTCATGTTTTTATTATTCTAAACTATTAAAATGTCAAAACTCTTGGGATTCTAAGCAAGGGTCATAAGTAATCTCTCTTGGGATAAGCAAACTATTAAGGTTTGTCTTCCCATTGTAAAGTAAGTTTTGAGAATACTGATTTGTTATCTGTCTTAGGTAAAATAATTGAGGATAAGGAATAAGCAACAAGACTCTGCTTAAATATTTGATGCAATGCTATACAAGATGCAATTACTTCGGCTGGAGATGATGTGAAATAGTACAAGAACTGAAAAATAACCAGAGAACTAGCTGAAGGAAAATGCCAATATTTTGTTTTGAAAAGGGAGCTACCAGGCTAAAGAAATGTTTATAAGCGGAGGTTATCAAGGATTGATCACAGGCCACTCTTGTTTGGTATCTTTGGTAAGGACTTTGGATACAAAGGAACCATTAGTACAGAAGATTGAAATATCATGCAAAAGAAACTGCATGACCTTGAAGAAGAGAATAGAAATGCCACGATAATTAATCACAGAACCATAGAACAGCCCAGGTTGGAAGGGACCTCAAAAGATCATCTGGTCCCACCTTTTGTGGGAAAGGGAACCTAGATAAGATTATCTAGCACCCTGTCATGATGCAAAGTATAGTCACAGACTTGAAAAACTATTAACAAGAATTTCTGTCACCAGGTGGAGACTCATCAACTGGAAATGACAATGGAATGAATAAACAAAGGCTTATTAGTCAGTAACTGATGCTGAGGCACCAATGCAGTGGGGCAAAAAGGAAGTTAAATAGGAACTCAGATGCATAGTAACGGGGTATTTCTTTGTTTGTGTATTTGTGCTTTTAAAGAGGCAATGTAATTACGCAAGGGCCTGGCAAAACCTCATCTGGAATTCCGCATACCTTTCTGCGCCACCGTGATAAAGAAAGATGAACAAAAACCAGTACAGGTACATGGAAGGGCTACTAGGAAGATTAAGGGAATGAGGAATCTATCTTTTTGAGACTTCGTTTTAGACAAATAAAGTCTGAGAAGTGGTGGGATCACTGTCTACACAATTACAACGGAGTAAAGACCATGTAAGAGAAAGAGCTATCGTAGATAAGAAGTAATGTTAGCAGAAGAATAAGTAGGTATAATTTGTACATATTTTTGAGCTATGTGTGTGAAGAAGTTTCTACCTGTCAGCAGAAAGATGCTCAGGAATACCCTTCCAACAGAAATGGTGTAGTGAGCAATTTTGCAGGTAGGCACGTATGCATGCAACCTGCTTCGGTTTAGGATGAAGCTTGGTATACTGGTGATCCAAAATATTTCCTCCTGTCCCGTGTCCTTATTCTCTTTGGAGAAGGCTTGCAATTGATCTTTAAAAGCAAGATCATCTTAAAACAAACAAGCCAAAACAAATAAAAGCAACCCCCTGAGGTCCCTGAATCTCACATCACTATCCAGAAGCTCATTTTGACAGTAGAGCTAACACAGGTATAAGATTTTGCCAGAGGCAGAGTCTCTTATCAAATTGAAAGCATTGACAACATCCAGGTAAGGAAAGAGAAGAAAAGGAAGGGATTTTTATTTTTTTTTAATTTTTCTACATGCCTACAATTGAACCATGGTACGTTCCCAGAAAAATCAGAAAACTCTTCACAGAGAAACAGAAACAAAATCTAACAGGAATCTGGGGAATTTTCCAAACTATTTAGTTGTTTACTTTAAAAGCTGAGTTACTCCAACTTTGCAAATATGCATTTTACAGAGGATTGCAGGCAATTTTTGTTTCTCTGACATCCAGTTCATTGATTAAATATATAAACAGGATGTCTTTAAGAGCAGAAGGTTTTAAAACAGGATTTGATACTAAGCAAGAGATCTGCTAGTTCCCTTTTAGCTATTTGAGTTTCATCTTTGCTTATCAGAGCTGTTTTAGGGTACAGTAATTTCCAAGTGCACTATTGGGTTGTGAGGTAAATAATCTCTAGAGATGAATATTTTTTCTTTCTTTTTTACTGTAAATGACAATAGTACATAGGCTAGAAATTTCCCTTGTAAATTCTGGTCATCCCATTTGTTTGCTAAGTTCCAGTATGGACTCAGGACCTATTCTCTCAGTGCACTGAGAAGTTACGCACCTTTGCTCATGCCTTTCTAGGGGTAGGTGATCCATCAGCCGTGTTCAAGGACTTGATTAATGGCCAAAAGCCATCAAATTTGAAAGAGACTTTTTGATCATACAGGTGAAGAAATTAATGACAAGAGCTTATGTATTGTTTATGTAAGCACAGAAGTCCCTTTCATCCAGGTGAATAAAATGCTGAGGGAGCCTGTCTCAGTTTGAACCTTTGTCCTGCTGGTAGTTCCACACTTCTCCTATCTGGAGTTTCAGATAACTCAGGGAGTCTCGAACAGTCAGTGAGGTCAGCCCACGCAGAGCAGCTTGCAGCAGAGACAGGATCTAATTGTGGATACAATTCAAGCAGAAGACTGTAAACGGGGATATGGGTGATTGAGAGCTGTAACATAAAGTTACCTGACTACTCAGGCTTTTCATGAGCAATTCTAAATGACACTCACATGTGAAGACATCTGTATTTTTATCATCGTGTTAAGAAACTATGTCATCAAAATATTTTCCCCATAAATTATTAGATTATCAACTTTCTCTGCGATTTGATTGATATTCTATTTAATTCATATGAAAACCAACTCCTGAAGTTTTCACTATTTGGTTTTCCATCATTGTTTGTTTCCATTTATTTTCTTTACATTTCCAACCACAAATTCAGGAAACAACATACAGTTGCAGATAGTTACTTTGAATTCCAGTTATAGCTTTTATAATGGTTGGGAAAAATGAAAATATTTTAATTTTTAAGTACCAGCTATATACATTCAAAAGAAAAATGGATGGTGTGTTTTCAATTTCACTTTTATCGCAGTATGTGGCATCAGATGCATATGGAGAGACTCTTAGCTGTCGTTTTCTTGGTTTGCTGTCACAAACTCGAAGAATATATTATTACAAATGATAACATAGGGATATTAAACTGTTGCATTATTTCTTAATAAAAATCCCATTACACAGTCTGCATACTTGTTTTATACCTAAACAGCTGTGTTTCAAGAGCAGTAATTCAGTTATTGAATGCATATTAAAAAGAAGTGAGTGAGAAAGTAATAATCTATCCCAAGTCAACACGCAGGTTCTAGTTCTTTGCTTGGAAACATTCCAATTTCAATAATAATAACAACAACAACCATTTTTTTTTCATTATGCTATATATTTTCAAAATGCTGTTTAATAGAGAAATGGTCTTTATTCAGGGCCATCATGCTTTGCAAGGTATGTTGCTGTTGGTAATTTATCAGGTGAAATCTATCTCTTTCCAGCGCCACCTGCCCATTTTACCTACTAAGAATGTAAGTTCTTCAAGGCAAAGGATTTGTTGCACTGAGTAGCCAATTCAGGGAAATGTTCCAGTACTTTCCTGGTCTTTCCATGCACTGATACACTTGAAGAAAACTGCTCTGCTATTATTCATGCTTTGACATGCAATAATGACAGCTGTGGGAACATCAGGCTGTATCATGTGGCCTGAAATGGTTGCTTTTGTGTCCCATAGGTTGAGGCTTCCTAGTAATTCAGTGATGCTTTCCAAAGCCACTTATCTTTCCATCAGCCATCTGCCCTGTCCTGTGACAGATAATCCCTTGTACACTTTGGTTTTAGTTTTTCTTACCGTCCCTTCACAAGACATAGTACTGGTTCGTACTTGGCTCAGGTTGGGATATTTGAACTGTAATAATTCAGTGTGATTTTGTTTTCACTTTACTGAAATATTTTCTTAACTACAACAGAACTATGTCAGTGTTACGCATGTGTAGAGCGCACATTTCCTCAATTTAACTCTGCTCTTGCTTGGAGCCCCTTCATCACTGAGTTCAGTGAGACTGTCACCAACCGCATGGCGCCCAAAGGCAGGCTATGGAACATGGCATCTCATGTACAGTGATTACTACATGTTTAAAAAATGTGTCCGGTCCTGCAGCACATTCAAGAAATTCGGCACATCCACATGGTGGTCTGTATAGGCAGAATCTACTGCTCTGTTAAAGGAGCGTAGCCTGAAAGTTTATGCCTTAACGCGAGAGATGTAAAATGGAATTTTCTGCTTCAGGTTTCCTTTTCGTAGTTTAGCAACTAGATTCCTGCATTCTATCTGCTCGCTCTAAAATGGTTTTATAACATGTTCTGTTTGCCAGCACAATATTAAAAGGTCCCCAGACACTGTTTTAACTCACTTGTCATGTTTTCTACACTATACCTCACTTTGTAATTACTGCCTCCCATTGCCAATAATTCATGCCCTCCAGAAGGCCCTGTTTAAGACTGAGTAATAAAATACTAAGAGATTCATATTCAGTTGATGACAGATCATTTAATGCAACTCTTACCAAAACTCTCCAGCGTCTAGGAAATTGGCAGAATGCTGCTGATGGCTGCTTTCTGATGTCATTCAATTAGCAACCAAGGGTTAGTTCTCTCAGGTTATTCTCCCAAGTTTAATGGAGCAGATTTCTTTTTAATCTTCAGTCCTCTCAGGGAATTGTATGAGGCGAGTTTAATTCATGTATATGTGGCATGAACGTGGATCTTCTCAGACTGCAAACCGAGACTTGTATTATTGTTTCAGCACTGTAGTTAGTAAATTGAAATATTTTCATTTAATCGTGTGCTGATACTCCCAGTGAGAGCACAAGAGCTTTGCGTGCCTGGATCCATATTCGGGTTCTGAACTCGCATGTCACAGTCTAGATTTTCTCAAAATCTTAAGGGAAATTCTGAACAGCTGCATATGTTGCCAAGCACTTGGATGATTTGCCTTACTGATGTCAAAATTGTAGTCCCAACAACTTAACTAGTACAATGAAATATCACCCCTGTTTTTTCCCCTATACCCCCCCTCCTTTATGCCATCTTGGTAATACAAAGGTATTTTAAAATGGGTGCGTATGACATTTCTCTAATTTACAAGCTGACTTCAGTAAGGGTGTTCATGTGGGTACATTCCAGCTGAGTAAGAGCACTGATAAACTGCCTCTGGTAAATTTAGTAGCCACGGTTTTTACTGCATGGATATCACTCTGCTCCTCTGCCATTGATTACCAGAACTGATAGAGGAGGGTATACCCCTGCTTAGCTTACTTCAGTTCTCGCTCAAATGCCTTGGTTCCTCTGAAAGGCCACTGATGCTTCAAGGTAAGACACTGCATTTTGCTTTTCTGTGTTTTATTACTGATGGAGTCAGAGAGTGAGAAGTTTTGGTTTTAAACTTGTGAGAAGAGCTGTTGTGAAACCTGCTCCTCTCCTCCCCCCAAGTCAGTGGGATTTGTCATCAGCGACTGCCTTTGTGCCAGGGTTTCAGCCAAGGTGTTCAGTTCCTACTGAGTGTGGGGGAAGACCAAGGGACAGGGTACAGACTTCAGACATCCAGAGGAAAAAATGAGCTTTGGTTGCTTCTGAAATCCACCTAGGCTAGAATTTCATGCCATATTAACACTGTTTAAGTGTATTTTCAGGGTGCATGGATGTAATGTGTAAAAGCACACATAGCAATCCTTTGTTTGAGAGATTAGGTGCACAGTTTTCGGGGTGGCAACACCGTCTAAAGCAGGTCTTACCTGCTCACCCCCACCCTTCTCCCGTATCACTGCCCTCCCTGTGGTGCCAGCACAATGCTTATGGGCTGCATAATAAACCCTGTCCGTGAACCTGAGTTACTCGCAAAGTAATCCTGCATGAAAAAAAGATCCTTTTTTTGAGTGTCAGTTGTCTGATTCTGTTCACAGAATGGCTTGACAAACACCAGGAATGGCACAGCTGGAAGAGGGGAGCAGACAGACAGACAGAAGTAAAGGCGGGGGAATGCCTTGAACTGGTAGGTCATGCTTGCTACCGAACACTTGTGTCATGAACCCTTTCACCCTCATTTGGCGTCCAACATTTGTATACATAAACAAGACAGATTATCCGTCACTTGATAGACACATACATATCTCAGCTGCCTTGTTAACATGCTTTAGTAATAGCAGAACCCTTGGACATTAATAGGCGGTTGTGATGCTATCACTCATTTCCTGAATTGGCCACTTTCATGCAGATGAAGAAGACAAGCTGGTTACTCAGAACTATGTTCTTAATGGTCATCGTTTCTCTGGAACTTCATTGATTCTGATGTAATAGCTTGAAAAGATTCCTCTCCTTCTCCACTTTCCTTTGGGAACAAATAAGTTAGAGAAAACATTGGAAGAATTCGTAACTGATTTTGAAGTTTGCCTGTGATGAGAATGATGACTTTTTGGTTTTGTATATGGAGGTGTTCTTTCTGGTAGTACCTTCTTAGATATTTTGTGAACCTTTAGTGTCACATTTGTTTTTACTTTTTAAGAAATTCATGCCTTCAGGGGAAGGACTTAAGTGATAAATCATTTTCATCTCTATCCTGATACTTGCCAAAACAGTACTGGTTGATACCCAGTGAGAGATTACTCTTCATAATTGTTTTTAGCATTTCAAACCCCTAAACTTGCCTTCACAGCACTGTGAGCATGATATGCCCAACGCATTTGAATCCCATGAATCAGACAGCTACACTAAGTCAATCCACTCTGTAGAAAGGTTTGCCATCACCAACAAAATGGAATAAGGCCATTTGGAAGTGAATGCTTCTTATAGTTTCCTCATATGATTTTTTTATTACAGAAGGACTTGAAAAATGTACAGTAGTGGAAAAATGTCTTACACAGCATCTGATGTATAGAACAGTGGTTCACAAGCAATAAGGCACAACTGCCAGGCGAGACGTGAGTCTATTACCTGCAGGAATATGTTCCACAGGACTCCCCTGGGAGCTGCGAAACATTAACAATTTTCTCAGGTGAGGCTTAGCTCCCCAAAAGACCACTCAGAATATTAAGCATTCTTACTGAATCACGTACTTTTCCCCTATATACACTATATTTCAGTTCTTTCTGATTTTTCCAGCAATAATAATTTAAAAAAATTAAACCAATTGGCTCGTAACAATTCCTTTAAGAGTTGCCCTCCATAGCACTGGGTAAGGTTTCGGAACAATCACATGAAAACCGATGCCCAGGGAATCCTTCCTGAGTTTACACCAAACTCACTGCCTTGGGGGACAAGGCTTTGGGTGGTCAGCCCCTGAATGCACGTTATTCTTGCTGAGTAGGCATGATCACTACAGTCCAGGATTTATGTACTAAGAGGACTCCAAGCATTGGCTGAAGGAGCAGTGAATGAAGTGTTGGCTACAGTTTGGACAAGTAGCTGTAAAAGTAAAATACTAAAAGCCTTAAGATAAAGCTGTTTCAATGAGAAATTGCACCTGATATAAAATACGTTCTGCTTCCAGCTGAGAGAGAATGATTTGGGGTAATGTTTTTCCAAAAGTGCTTAACCATTGTGTTAGTGAGTTTATGTGCCTGCTTTTAAAAAGCAGTTAGATGTTCCTTTGCTCAGCATTTCAAGGACAATGTGGCTTAAGTTGTGGAGGCTGCTCCTGTCAAGATCGCCTTGGAAATGTTTGTTACCACTTTCTTGTCAGAAGTTGCTAGTTCTACAGCAGAATCAGCAGAGCAGATTAGTCTACTAATGATCAAACTATGCCTTGAGGTCCCTCCCAATCTTTGTACTGAAGTGGCTACAGAGAGCTTACCTGATTGTTATACATACTCTCCTATGGGTTGCTTACTTTTCTACACCGTAACTGCTTGCTCTCTGAGTGCATGTCTAAACCTGAGAGCATATCTGTGCGGCCCAACGCAGACTGTGATAAATGGAATAAACCAGTATGGGAAGCAATGCAGATGAATTGTCAGGATGGGATAGTTAGCCGCGCTGAGCAGCAGAGCTAACTGTTCGGGTTCCTGTTATTACAGGCTACATTGGAACAGTGCTGATAGGGAAACCGCACAACTGTACAGCACTTTCACCATTACATGACTTCAGCAAGACTGATGTGCCACAATGCTGTTGTGCTTGCTAAAATGGCCATCCCATTTTGGGAACTTGAGTTAGTGCTGCTACGTGTGCTCCAAGGACACATGTCAAGGCTGTCAGCTCGGAGTTCTTCGACAGTTGTCTGTAACTCTGTGGTCCACTGCTTTCGTGCAGTGTTTGCATACAGCAATAGCTGTGCGGCTGCGATCTGAAGTGCTCGGAACCGCACAAATGGCTATGGTATCTTATCCGTGCAGTGGAACAGGCTCAATGCACATAGATGTTTGCTCCACCTGTCGCAGCAGTCACGTCTCATGTTCTGCTCTCGTAGAGGCAGCTCTACCTGAAAGACTATCAGAAAATCCCAGTGACCATATTTTGTTACTCATGAAATACGGTCTATAAATTGCCTTCAGGGACTCTCCATCCAGATAACCAGCAGGGTCTGAATTTTCATTTACAGGATTCGGCCCTGCTGAAACACGGGGAAGTCCCTGTACATACCATCAGGCCGCGCGGGTTCGGCGTGCCTGGAAGTGACACGCTCCCCGCGGCCGGGCCGCCACGCCAACCCACTCCCACCAGCCTTTCCCAGGGCAGAATTTGGATGGCGGGGGGGGGGGGGGGGGCTCGGGGAGGCACAGCCAAAGGCTGCCCCGAGTCGCCGGGCCTGGCCTACCCCGCGGCAGAGGAGCGGGCGGGCAGGCGCCACCCCGCCTCGAGCGCGCTTCCCCCTCAGGGCCGACCGCGCGCCCAACGGCCGCCCCGCCGCGGGGGCAGCCCCTTCCCCTCAGCCGCCGGCGGGCGGGGAGGGACCAGCCGGAGAGTGCCTCGGGGGGAGGCGCTTCCAGCCTCGCCGCAGCCGCGGCGGTGGGGCAGGGCTAGGCCGGGCCGCTCGGCAGCCGTGGGCGCTTCCCCGCTCCCCCCCTCACCCCCCCGTTCCGCCACCGGAGGAGGCCTCGGGAGGATCCTCCCGGCCGAGGTAGCCGCGGCCACAGTGTCCCCTAGCGGCGGCGCGCCCGCCCGGCCCCGGCGGCCAGCAGAAAGTGAAAGCCTTTGCAATTAAAAGTCTAGAGTTTCGGGATTACCATGAAGAAAGCGAAAACTTGCCCAGGCGGCCCATCCTGGTGCAGGAGGGAAGGAGAGCGCACGGCAGGCCCCGGGCCTGCAGGCCGCCCCGCACGGACCTGTCAGCGGAGGGTCCCCCTGAAAGTGAGGGGGCTTGGCACCTCCCTGGGCCGCTGTAAGGCAATGCATTGCAGGATTCGGGCCAAAGCAACTTAAGTTTTTATCGTCAGATAAAAATAGAAAACGTATAAAACTCTTTCCAGCCTACCCGGTTGGGTTTATGACTTTGGGGAATGTGTCGAGCTTTAATGATCTGCTTCTGACAGTGCCGCCCAGTCTGCAGAAAGCAGCCAAAACCAGCACCGTTCTAAGAGAATAATCATCGTTCTCGTAGAAATTCCAGCAGCCTTGGTGTGACTCGTCTAAGTATCTGCTTAATGTTGGCTTACTGTTAAAGAGCCAAACTCTGTGCAGCTTACTACATGCAATGCTGTTCCAAATTAACTAAAATACAAGAATCACATCAAGATGATGCAAGATAGACTCATAGTTTAATAGTTTAATGCAAGAAATATGTAAAGGCTTTGCACAAGCCATGCATAATAACTGCATCTTTTTGGCACCGGGACTTGACATTTGATGACACAGTGCTGAGTTAATCTAAGAAGCAAAACATGTAGTCTTTCAAAAAGAACTGTGCTTGTTGTTTGGAGGATGGGAGAGGAAACGGAAAGGTTAGTTACACTTGGATATTAAGTGTTAATGCACTGTCTTATCTTCAGTCAGTGGGGGAGAAGGAATGGATCTGCTCTGAGTAAAGTGCTTTTGAAAGCTTGTTTCACTTCTGCTTGCTGTTGCCTACTATCCAGCCAGCAAGTATCTGGTTACTGTCTTTGAGATGTTCACAGGAGCTGATCAGGGGATGGTTTGATTGAGAAACACGTACTGGAAATACCACATTTCATAGAAGGAAACAGTGAATAGAAACCCTGCGTTTGAGTTCTATCTTATTTCTTGCTATCCGTACTAGAAGTGAAATACTCCACAGCTTTGTGATTCAGTGTTGTGCTACTCATATCATGCTCACAGTTCATGTTGAAGTGCTATGCATGTGTGTGAATTAAAAGGTCTCCGTATGATCTAGGCATTTCTGGGTTTGAGCGATCAAATTATGTACAAGAACCAAGCTGCTTATTAGGGAACTAGTAAAAGACTAGATTACAAGAATTGAATTTTGCCTTTTGTTGTATCTGTTAGAAACGGGAATCAGTTTCATTCGAGCTGCTCTGTGTTACTAGGGGCAGAAACCATCATTATTCATGATGCCTATGAAAGGAGCTGATTGCAGATTGTGTTCTTCCCCTCTAATTTTCCACAGTCCCTTATATTTCCTTTCATTATCTTCCTTCCTGTGGATGGTGACTATTTTCCTTAGCAGTCAAGAGAGATGCAAGAAACTGTCTTCCACAGGCTGCATGTGCTGATCTATGATTTATCAGAAGTAAGTGTATTTCAGGGAAATCCTCTCCCAGAATCATCTTCTGGGAATGTTAATTTCTGAGAGGGCCCTGAGATAATTTTTCTTTCTTTTTATATTTTTCTCTTATATTTCGTCTGCAGTTTATGTTGCTATTTATCTCTGTTCCTATTTAAAAAGCAGATGAATATATTTTCCTCTGCCTTAAATAGTCTTATAGTTTTTTGGCACCGTTTCCCATTTTACCAACTCAGGATTGTAGGATATAAAGCCCAGAGCCAAACTTCAGTTCTTTGTATTGTTCCATCCAGTAAGTATTTCTGGCACGTCCCTGCAAGGGATGTTTGCAATAATTTGCCCTGTTTTTTTACTCTGGTAAAATAATATTCTGTGGTTTTGCTCTATTAAGTAAATGGATATTCATGACAGTAGAGCCAAAGAGAATCCTCTTACCTCTCTTTATGAAGAAATGTCTATCTCCAAGCTTTTTATGGAAAATGAATCCAGATTTTCTGAACTGACTGTTCACTTTCAATCTATGATTTTGGCTCTCTAGCTGTCTGTGTAACCATCTAAAAACTTACAGGCAGGGGAAAGTTTCTGATACATATTAGCAAGAAAATTACACCTACCTCTGGGAGATGCACAAAACCATGAACTCTCTAGATTAAAGTCCAGATTGGTCAGAATTTGTTTGAAAGGCTGAAGGGCATAATTTTGGCTTGGTTTGTTTCTTAGCAGATTGATGAAAGATGAGGTAATAGGAAGCTTTCTATGTGTTCCAAGGCTTAAGAAGCTGACCTCGAGCTCAATGTGCTGCTTGATCCTTGTGAAGCCTTACATGACAGGTGTTTGTTGGTCCATGCCCAGTGGGAACAGTTATATAGTAGTCAGAGTTTACTGAAAATTAAAACTGGTATTGTAAAACAACAGCAATAGGTAGTGGGTTTGAAACAGACTGTTTTGCTCATGACCTTTTTTTTTTTTTAAGGGGTTTTATTTTTTCTATTTAAAAACAAAACAGTTTTCACTTTTAGTAATGAAATGGTCCACTTAATGAGAATGTGTGGAATACTGTAGGTCTCCCAGCAAGTTTTATGGGCTGGGCTTCCCGTATATTTAAAATAAGAAAACTACTTTGTGATCGAACCTCCCTGGTCCCCACTCATAAAATGGGAATTGAAACAACTCTTTGTACCCTGCCTGTCTTCTAGGCAGGATTTTAGCATTTCAAAGAACGGTCCATTACTTTGTGTTTGTCTGCTGTTTGGTGGCATAAGAAAGCCACAAATTCATGTGTGGTTTCTAAGCAGTGTTAATGATGATGTATACTGAAACAAGTTTAACAATGACTTAAATCATGGTGTAAGTTTCTCATTGTATGTAAATTATTCCTAAAAGAGGAGTAAGTGATAAAATGCAGTAACTTGAGCTAATTCAGCACTTGGCAAGCATGCAAAACAAGTGTAATGGAGATGCTGAAGAGGAAGAGGTGTGGGAAGATAACCTATATGTTTGGGGAGAACCGTCTAATCTTAAGCTCTCCTGTTAGTTATTCATGTCACCACAGGCTGGGCATTAGGTGCTATTGGAATAATTGCCATTAATGATGCACTCAGCCTCTCCACAGAAGCTATGGAGCGCACACTGAGTGCAGCAGCACTGGGAAGTGTGGCTGAATGTGGAGATTCAGAGGACAGGGGCCAGTGGCAACAAGTCCCCGCCCGGCATGGCAGGTGTGCCTCCCAGGTAACCCCCACACTATCCCAGGTGCCCTTGCAAAACAGATATGGTGTTCTGCAAAGGGTACCAGAGGATGACAAGGACGACAGCTTGCTGAACTTGGAGTTGTCACCAAGGTCAAGACGAATTGCTCCTTGTATAACAACATCCTCAGTTATGAAAGAAAGACAGGTCCTTGTAGTAGGGGACTCGATTCTGAAGGGAGTGGAAGGACCCATATGTAGAGCAGACCCAATCTGTAGGGAAGTCTGCTGTCTCCCTGGGGCCAAAGTTAAGGATGTCCAGAGGAAACTCCCTACCCTAGTTCGGCCTTCTGACTACTACCCTTTATTGATTTTTCAGTTAGGCAATGATGAAATTTCAGGAAGAAGCCTGAGGGCAATGAAGAAAGACTTCAGGGCCCTGAGACGGCTGGTTAGGGGATCAGGAGCACAAGTAGTGTTTGCTTCTATCCCAACAGTTGCTAAGATTGATGAGAAGATCATGCCATTGAAGAGAAGAGGAAATGCCACTGATCAATGCCGATCATGGGCTGCTTTTCAAGACACCAGGCCTGCTGGCAACAGATGGTAAAAGCCTGTCTTAGAGGGGGAAAAGGGCTTTAGGGCAGGAGCTGGCAGGGGTCATTGACAGAGCTTTAAACTAGATTTGAAGAGGGATGGGGATAGATCTGAGCTTGCTAGCAAAAAGCCTGAAAGCAGCATGCTGGCACTAGACTTGGAAAAGGTAGGTGGCGTAACTGGGCTCCTTAGGAATAAGTCTGGGGGTGGCAGAATTTCGGCTCCCTCCAGTAAAAAGGTGAAAGGACCAATAGCCCAGCTGAAGTGCTTATACACTAATGCACGAAGCATGGGCAACAAACAGGAGGAGCTGGAAGCCACTGTACAGCAGGATAATTGTGATGTAGTTGCCATCACAGAAATGTGGTGGGATGACTCACATAGCTATAGTGCTGCCATGGATGGCAATAGGCTCTTCAGGAAGGACAAGCAAGCAAGGAGAAGCGGGGGTGTGGCCCTGTATGTTAGGGAGTGTTATGAATGCTTAGAACTAAATGATAGTAATAACGGGGTTGAGTGTTTATGGGTAAGAATCAGGGGGAAGGCTAACAAGGCAGATATTGTAGTAGGAGTCTGTTATAGACCGCCCAACCAGGATGAGGAGGCAGATGAAATATTCTATAAACGGCTGGGAGAAGCCTCAAGATCATGAGCTCTTGTCCTCACAGGGGACTTCAATTTGCTGGATATCTGCTGGGAATACAATACAGCAGGGAGGGAACAGTCTAGAAGGTTTCTGGAATGTACTGAGGATAACTTCCTGACACAGCTGATGAGAGCGCCAACTAAGGAAGGTGCCCTGCTGGATATGTTGTTTCTAAACAGGGAAGGTCTTGTGGAGGATGTGACTGTTGGAGGCTGTCTTGGGAACAGTGATCATGAAATGATAGAATTTTCGATTCTGGGAGAAGCAAGAAGGGGGGTCAGCAGAACTGCTACCTTGGACTTCCAGAGGGTGGACTTTGGTCTTTTCAGGAGCCTGGTTGACAAAGTCCTCTGGGAGGCAGTCCTCGAGGGCAAAGGAGCCCAGGAAGCCTGGATGTTTTTCAACAAGGAAGTCTTAAAGGCACAGGAGCGGGCTGTCCCGATGTGCCGAAAGACAAGCCATCAGGGAAAAAGACTGGCCTGGCAGAATAGGAAGCTAGGGTTGCAACTTAGGGAAAAAAAGATGATTTATGGCCTTTGGAAGGAAGGGTAGGCCACTCAAGAGGACTACAAAGAGGTAGTGAGGCTATGTAGGGAAAAAATCAGGAGGGCCAAAGCCCAGCTAGAACTAAACCTGGCTTCTGTTGTCAAGGACAACAAAAAAAGTTTCTATAAATATATTAGCAATAAAAAGAGGACTAAGGATAGTCTCTGTCCTCTAGTAGATGGGGCCGGTAACATAGTGACCAAGGATGAGGAAAAGGCTGAGGTACTTAATGCCGCCTTTGCCTCAGTCTTCAGCAGTAGGACCAGTTGTTCCCCGAGTACCCAGACCCCTGAGCTAGAAGACAGGGATGGGGAGCAGCATGAAGCCCCTGTAATCCAAAGGGAAATGGTGAGGGACCTGCTTCAGCATCTGGAAATGCACAAATCTATGGGCCCAGATGGGATCCACCCAAGGGTACTGAAGGAGCTAGCGGAAGTGCTCACCAGGTCAATTTGCATCATTTATGAGCAGTCCTGGATAACCAGGGAGGTCCCAGCTGACTGGAGGTTGGCAAATGTGGCACCCATCCACAAGAAGGGCTGGAAGGAGGATCCAGGGAACTACAGGCCAGTCAGTCTGACCTTGGTGCCTGGGAAGGTCGTGGAACAGATCATCCTCGGTGCCATTACACAGCACATGCAGGAGAACAGGGTGATCAGGCCCAGTCAGCATGGCTTTGTGAAAGGCAGGTCATGCCTGACAAACCTGATCTCCTTCTATGATAAGGTGACCCGCTTAGTGGATGAGGGAAAAGCTGTGGATGTTATCTACCTGGATTTTTGCAAAGCTTTTGACCTTTTCCCACACCATTCTCCTGGAGAAACTGTTTGCTCATGGCTTGGACAGGTGTACTCTTCGCTGGGTAAAAAACTGGCTGAATGGCGGCCATGCCCAGAGAGTGGTGGTGAATGGAGTTAAATCCAGTTGGTGTCTGGTCACAAGTGGTGTCCCCCAGGGCTCGGTGCTGGGGCCGGTTGTCTTTAATATCCTTATCAATGATCTGGATGAGGGGATCGAATGCACCCTCAGTAAGTTCGCAGATGACACTAAGCTAGGCGGGCGTGTTGATCTGCTTGAGGGTAGGATGGCTCTGCAGAGGGATCTGGACAGGCTGGACCGATGGGCTGAGGAGAATGGTATGAGGTTCAACAAGGCCAAGTGCCGGGTCCTGCACTTGGGTCACAACAACCCCATGCAGCACTACAGGATTGGGGCGGAGTGGCTCGAAAGCTGCCTGGCAGAAAAGGACCTGGGGATGTTGGTGGACAGCCGGCTGAATATGAGCCAGCAGTGTGCCCAGGTGGCCAAGAAGGCCAACAGCATCCTCGCCGATATCAGGAATAGTGTGATGAACAGGACTAGGGAAGTCATCATCCCCCTGTACTTGGCACTGCTGAGGCCCCACCTCGAGTACTGCATTCAGTTTTGGGCCCCTCACTACAAGGACATTGAGGTGTTGGAGCATGTCCAGAGAAGGGCTACAAAGCTAGTGAGGGGTCTGGAGGACAAATCTTATGAGGAACGGCTGAGGGAACTGGGGTTGTTTAGCTGAGGGAAGATCTTATCACCCTCTACAAGTACCTGAAAGGAGGTTGTAGAGAGGTGGGGGCTGACCTCTTCTCCCTGGTAACAAGTGATAGGACGAGAGGAAATGGATTCAAGTTATGCCAGGGGAGGTTTAGATTGGATATTAGGAAACATTTTTTCACTGAAAGGGTTATTAAACACTGGAATAGGCTGCCCAGGGAGGTGGTGAATTCGCCATCCTTGGAGGTGTTTAAAAAAAGGGTAGACGTGGTACTTGGGGACATGGTTTAGAAGTGGTTTTGTCAGGGTAGGTTAATGGTTGGACTTGATGATCTTAAAGGTCCCTTCCAACCTCAGCAATTCTATGATTCTATGATTCTGTTCTATGAAAGAACTGGTAATGGTCTGGGTTGAGCTGGGAGTCTTGGGAACTGCAGGAAAGAGAATCCGTTGATAGATGTGCTGGTGATTTGTCTTTTGAGTAGAGAGGTGGGAGCCCACAGTAAGAAGGGAGGCAAGGACTGAAAAAGAGCCAGAGAGGGAAAACTGTAGTTTTCTAGCTTCTCTTACCCTTTGTTGTAACGCTTCCAAGTTCTGTTCATCCAGAGAGACAGAATGCAAGAGAAATGCTTCTCTATTGGCTTTCATCTTTCTCTGCCAGAACAGCTTCTGTGACACTCCTGGGATGAGAAAGTATTTGTTTTTCAGTTTAAAACTGTAGCTTACCTGCTGAGGAGGGTAGATACATATAATTGAAAGCTCAGAGGGAAAACTTACAACCCACTGTCTCAATGCTTGTTACTGAGGCTGCTGCTGCTTCATTGCTTTCTGCCATAAGGCAGATAACGCTATATTCATTTTACAAGCCAGTACATGTTAAATTTGTGCAGGTCACTTTGCCCAGCACCTATCTGTGAATAGTTTATATTACCTGTAAGTTGATTCTCATCTTACAGGCTCTGAAGAATAACCATTGAAGTCAATGATTTGCTTCTCTTAGACACCAGGATTATAGTTTGTACTACTATTTGGTCACTGTTAAATTTGACCCATAGAGTTTTTGGAGATGCTTATGCCTACCCCACATGTGAATTTAGCTCGCTGCGCTCTTACTTAGTAAAAGTCTGGAAGGGACAAAAAAGACCTCCCTCTGAAATTTATTGCAGATCACACGCATGATATGGTACAGAACGATCACACCTGCATACGGTGTGATCAAGTAAATGATCTGCTCAGGCAGGTGGTTGAACTGAAGGAAGAGGTAGAAAGGTTAAGAACTATCAGAGACTGTGAAAACGAAATAGATTGGTGGAGCCATACTCTGAGGCAAAGGCAGCAGGAAGAGGCTCCATCGGAAGCGGATGATCCCCTTCCCTCCTATCACCAGGCAGAAGGAGAGAACTTAAGGGACAAGGGGGAGTGGAGTCAGATCCCTCCTCGGAGAGGCAAGCGGAACCCCTCACAGCCCCCCTCACCATCCCAATTGCCCTTGCAGAATAGGTACAGGGCTTTGGAAATTGAAGACCAGGAGACTGAGGATGGAAAGGATGATCCATCCAGTGAGGTGCCCAGTGCTGGGCATTCACCCCGCTGCCTCAAGACTTCCTCAACCAAGAAAAAAAGGAAGGTAATTGTGGTAGGTGACTCCTTTCTGAGGGGAACAGAGGGCCCTATCTGTAGACCGGACCCATCCCACAGGGAAGTCAGCTGCCTCCCTGGGGCCAGAATTAAGGACATAAGGAGAAAACTCCCTTCCCTAGTTAAGACATCAGATTACTACCCACTACTGATATTTCAGGTAGGTGGTGATGAGGTAGGTACCAGAAGTCTAAGGGCAATGAAGAATGACTTTAGGGCCCTGGGACGGCTGGTTAAGGGATCGGGAGCACAAATAGTGTTCTCCTCTATTCCACCATTTGCAGGGGTTGACGAGGGGATAAATAGGAGGAGTCAGGAAATTAACTCCTGGCTCCGAGACTGGTGTATCCGCCAGAACTTTGGCTTTTTTGATCATGGGCTGATCTACAGGAAACCAGGCATGCTGGCAACAGGTGGGGGAAACCTAACCTGAAGGGGAAGAAAGATCCTGGGACAAGAATTAGCAGGGCTCATCTATAGGGCTTTAAACTAGGTTTGAAGGGGATGGGGATGAAACCAGGATTACAAAAGTGGTGCCTGGGAGAAGCGTACCAGTGCTTCTGGGTAAAAGTGTTAGCAAGGTCTTGCAGCCTGTCCCAGTGATGGTGGGGGATGGTGAATTGTGTGGCAGCAAAGACATGAGGGGTAGTGATAATTTGGTGACTACAGTAGTGTCCGAGCATGATCAGGTGTGAATTAGGGCTTGTCCCCCCCAGAAAGTGGCAGGGCAATTAGCCCAGCTGAAGTGCATCTATACTAATGCATGCAGCATGGGGAATAAACAGGAGGAGCTGGAGGCCGTTGTACAGCAAAGAAACTATGATATAGTTGCCATCACAGAAAGGTGGTGGGAGGACACACACAAGTAGAGTGCTGTAATCGATGGCTACCAACTTTTCAGAAGGGATAGGCAAGGAAGGAGAGGTGGTGGGGTGGCCCTCTATGTTAGGGGCAGTTTTGAATGTCTGGAACTTAACAGTGTGGATGACAGTGTTGAGTGTGTATGGATAAGAATTAAGGGGAAGGCCAATAAGGCAGACATCGTGATGGGAGTTTGTTATAGACCTCCCAATCAGGATGTAGAAACCAATGAAGTATTCTATAAGCAGCTGGCAGAGGTCTCATGATCATCTGCCCTTGTCCTTGTGGGGGACTTCAACTTCCCAGACATCTGCTGGAAATACTACGCAGCAGAGAGGGAACAGTCATAGAGGTTCCTGGAGTGTGTGGAAGACAACTTCCTAACACAGCTGGTGAAGGAACCAACTAGGGGAAGTGCCCTACTGGACCTACTGTTTGTTAACAGAGAAGGTCTTGTGGGGGATGTAAAGGTTGGAGGTCGCCTTGGGCAGAGTGATCACGAAATGATAGAATTTTCAATTCTTGATCAAGTAAGGCAGGGAGCCAGCAGAACTGCCACCTTGGATTTCCGAAGGGCAGACTTTAGCTTGTTTAGGAGCATGGTCGAGAGTGTCCCTTGGGAGGCAGTTTTGAAGAGCAAAGGTGCCCAGGAAGGCTGGGCATACTTCAAGCAGGTGCTCTTAAAAGCACGGGAGAAGGCCATCCCCATGTCTTGAAAAACGAGCAGACGGGGAAGAAGACCAGCCTGGCTAAATAGAGAACTTTGGCTGGACCTCAGGAAAAAAAGGAAAGTTTACATTCTCTGGAAAAGGGGGTTGGCAACTTATGAGGACTATCAAGATATAACAAAGCTATGTAGGGGGAAAATGAGAAGGGCCAAAGCTCAATCAGAACTCAGCTTGGCCACTGCAGTTAAAGACAATAAGAAGAGATTCTTTCAGTATATCAATAGAAAAAGGAAGACTAGGGAAAATGTAGGCCCACTGGTGAATGAGACAGGTGCCCTAGTGGTGGAAGACACAGAGAAGGCAGAGTTACTGAATGCCTTCTTTTCTTCGGTCTTCACTGCTAAAGCTGTCCCTCATGAATCCCGTACTCTGAAGGCAAAGGGGAAGGTCTGGATAGAGGAAAATTTTCCATCAGTTGAGGAGGACCGTGTCAGAGACCACTTGGCCAAGCTGGACATTCACAAGTCCATGGGCCCTGATGGCATGCATCCGCGAGTGCTGAGAGAGCTGGCGGATGTTATTGCTAGACCACTCTCCATCGTCTTTGAACGGTCATGGAGAACAGGAGAGATGCCTGAGGACTGGAAGAAGGCTGACATCACTCCGATCTTCAAAAAAGGCAAGAAGGAGGACCCAGGGAACTACAGGCCGGTTAGTCTCACCTCTGTCCCTGGGAAGATAATGGAGCGACTCATTCTGGATGTCATCTCCAAACACGTTGAGGAACAGGAAGTTATTGGAAGTGGTCAACATGGATTTACCAAGGGTAAATCATGCTTGACCAATCTGATAGCTTTCTGTGATGTTATAAGTGGTTGGCTGGATGAGGGGAGAGTCGTAGATGTCATCTACCTTGACTTTAGCAAGGCTTTTGACACTGTCTCCCATAACATCCTCATTAGGAAGCTGAGGAAGCATGGGCTAGATGAGGTGACAGTGAGGTGGATTGAGAGTTGGCTGTGGGACAGAACTCAGAGGGTTGTGATCAGCGGCACAGAGTCTAGTTGGAGGCCTGTAACCAGTGGTGTCCCCCAGGGGTCAATACTTGGTCCAATTTTGCTTAATATATTCATTAATGACCTGGATGAGGGGACAGAGTGTATCCTCAGCAAGTTTGCTGATGATACCAAACTGGGTGGGGTGGCTGACATCCCAGAGGGCCGCGCTGCCATCCAGCGTGACCTGGACAGGCTGGAGAGCTGGGCAGAGAAGAACCTAATGAGGTTCAACAAAAGCAAGTGCAAGGTCCTGCACCTGGGGAGGAAGAATGCTAGGCACCAGTATAGGTTAGGGGCAGACCTGCTGGGAAGTAGCTCTGAGGAGAAGGATCTGGGTGTTGTGGTAGACAGTAAATTATCCATGGCCCAGCAATGTGGCCTTGTTGCCAAAAAGGCCAATGGAATCCTGGGCTGCATAGGGAAGAGTGTGGCCAGTAGGTCGAAGGAGGTCATTCTCCCCCTCTGCTCTGCACTGGTGAGGCCACAACTGGAATACTGTGTCCAGTTTTGGGCTCCCCAGTTCAAGAGGGACAGGGAACTGCTGGAGCGAGTCCAGCGAAGGGCAACTAAGATGATTAAGGGCTCGGAGCATCTCCCTTATGAGGAAAGGCTGAGAGAGCTGGGACTCTTTAGCCTGGAGAAGAGAAGGCTGAGGGGAGACCTTATTATGGCGTACAAGTGTCTAAAGGGTGGGTTGAAGGAGGATGGAGCCAGGTTCTTTTCAATGGTTCCCAGTGACAGGACGAGGGGTAATGGGCACAAATTAGTACACAGGAAGTTCTGTTCAAATACACGGAAAAACTTCTTTATGGTGAGGGTGACAGAGCACTGGCACAGGCTGCCCAGGGAGGTTGTGGAGTCCCCTTCTCTGGAGATTTTCAAGACCCGCCTGGATGCAGTCCTGAGTAATGTGCTCTGGGCAATCCTGCTTTAGCAGGGGAGTTGGACTAGATGATCTCTAGAGGTCCCTTCCAACTCTGAAAATTCTGTGATTCCGTGATTCCGTGAGAACCACAGAGTCCTCTGCCAGTCCTAGATCTTATAAAATCTAAATGCACCAGCAAACACTGAGGTTATTTTTAAATGTTTAACATGAGTCTCGAAGGCACATGCACATTTAACATCTGTATCTTTTTAAAGTGTTACTTGTTCTCCTATATCACATTTCTGGCAGTAATTTTGTGCTAATTGCTCAGAACATGCTGAACTTTGGGGGATTATAAATTTAAGTATGACATTTACTGTGTTTTTTCAAATTTACACATATTGAATAGTCAACTAACCTGACATCATTGAGAGCTCAAGATGGTTAGTGACTGTCCATTTCACTCCACAAATGTGGATTTATTACCATGAGTCAGAGAAGTAGAATTACCTTTTCATGACGTTGGAGTGATCTGTCTTTCCATATAAGAAAGACATTCCATATACTATGGTAATGTTGATCGTGTTACTAGGGTGACCTAAAAACGTTAACTGAGTGTTTTACACAGAATTAATTTTAAAGGAAACCGGGCACTACCTTCTGTTCCCTTACTAATGCATATGCTTATCCATACTTAGAAATACTCTATAGTGCTTGAATTTTAGTTCAAGAACTAAAGAACCTTAATGGTGCTTAAATCCCCGAGAGGATTTAAGCACCATTATGGTCATTATAATTCCAGATCTCTGCTGCC